>NC_090413.1:14120387-14770124 GCF_036365525.1 Heterodontus francisci | reverse complement strand
ACCAGAACTGAAAGGGATTCCAGTCCCACAATATCCAGTTGGTGTGCGCCCATAGGCAGCACAGCATAGAGCTAATTAATAATCTTGTTGTAAAAGAGCCTTTAGGGATGAGTGACCATAATATGATAGAATTTTATATTATGTTTGAAAGTGAGGTAGTTCAATCTGAAGCCAGGGTGTTAAATTTGAACAAAGGAAATTATGAAGGTATGAGGGACAAATTGGCTGAGGTGGATGGGGAAAATACATTAAAAGGTATGACAGTACATAGGCAATGGATAGACTTTAAATAAATATTACATGGTTTACAGCAACTATACATTTCTTCAAGGCACAAAAACCCTAAAAGTAAAGGCAGTCAACCGTGGATAACAGAGGAAGTTAAGGATTGTATCAGATTAAAAGAAAAGGCCTATAAAGTTGCCAGAAATAGTAGTCAACCTGAGAATTGGGAGGATTTTAGAATACAGCAAAGCAGGATGAAGAAACTGATAAAGAGAGGGAGAATAGACTGAGTGTAAGCTCGCAAAAAATATAAAAACTGGCTGTAAAAGCTTCTATAAGTACATAAAAAGGAAATGTTTGGCTAAGACAAATGTGGGTCCATTACAGGCAGAGTCAGGAGAATTTGTAATGGGGAATAGAGAAATTATTATTTTGTGTTTGTCTTCAATGAGGAAGATACAAGAAATCTCCCAGAATTAGAGATCCAAGGGATTAGGGGGATGAGGAATTGAAGGAAATTAGTATTAGTAAGAAGGTTGTATGGAGACATTAAGGGGGCTAAAGGTTGATAAGTCCCCTGGACCTGATATTCTACATGCAAGAATGTTGGGCGAGGGAGCTATGGAGATAGTGGATGCGTTGGTGATCATCTTCCAAAATTCTATAGATTCTGGAGCAGTTCCTGCAGATTGGAAGGTCGCAAATTTCACCCCACTATTTAAGAAGAGAGGGAGAGAGAAAACAGGGAATTACAGACCTGTTAGCCTTACATCAGTCATTGGGAAAATGCTAGAATCTATTCTAAAGGACGTAATAAATTGAAACTTGGATAATAATGATCTGATTGGGCAAAGTCAACATGGATTTATGAATGGGAAATCATGTTTGACGAACCTGTTGGAGTTTTTTGAGGATGTTACGAACAGAATTGTTAAAGGGGAATCGGTGGACGTGGTATACTTGGATTTTGAAAAGGCCATTAATAAAGTCCCCCACTGGAGGATGGTTAGCAAAATTAAAGCACATGGGATAGGAGGTAATATACTGGCATGGATTAATGATTGGTTAACAGGCAGAAAACAGAGAGTAGGAATAAATGGGTCATTCTCGCATTGGCAGGCTGTGAGTAGTGGGGTACCACAAGGATCAGTGCTTGGGACCCAGCTGTTCACAATATATATCAATGATTTGGATGCGGGGACCAAATGTAATATTTCCAAGTTTGCAGATGACACAAAACTAGGTGGGAATGTGTGTTGTGAGGAAGATGCAAAGCGGCTTCAAGGAATTTGGAAAGACTTAGTGAGTGGGCAAGAACATGGCAGATGGAATATAATGTGGAAAAATGTGAGGTTATCCAATTTGGTAGGAGGAATAGATGTGCAGAGTATTTCTTAAATGGTAAGAGATTAGAAAGTGTAGATGTACAAAGGGACCTGGGTGTCCTTGTCACTACGTCACTGAAAGCTAACATGCAGGTGCAGCAAGCAATTAAGAAGGCTAATGGTATGTCACAAGAGGACTTGATACAGAAGTAGTGAAGTCTTGCTTCAATTGTATAGAACCTTGGTTAGACCGCACCTGGAGTGCTGTGTGCAGTTTTGGTCCCCTTACCTTAGGAAGGATATTATTGCCATAGACGGAGTGCAATGAAGGTTCACTAGGCTTGTTCCCGGGATGGCGGGACTGTCCTACGAAGAGAGATTTAGGAGACTGGGCCTGTATTCTCTAGAGTTTTTAAGAATGAAAGGTAATCTCATTAAAACCTACAAAATACTTAAAGGGATAGATAGATGCAGGTAAGATGTTTCCCCTGGTTGGGAAGTCTAGAACTAGAGGACACAATTTCAAAATAAAGAGGAAGACACTTAGGACAGAGACGAGGAGAAATTTCTTTACTCAGAGGATTGTGAATCTTTGGAATTCTCTACCCCAGAGGGCTGTGGAAGCTCAGTCATTGAGTATGTTTAAAGCAGAGATTGACAGATTTCTAAATACAAATGACATAAAGGGATATGAGGATAGTGTGGGAAAAAAGCATTGAAGTGGATGATCAGCCATGATCGTATTGAATGGCGGAACAGGCTCGATGGGCTGAATGGCCTACTCCTGCTCCTATGTTCCTGTATCATTCAGGTCAATGTCCAGTATCTTGGCAGCCGTCATGATGCCTTCACGCAGCAGCATTCCACTGTGCCAGCTGTATTTGTGCCACCACGGCAAATCACAGGGTGGCTACTGGACGGCAAGGGCTATTCGCTGACAACCTGGCTGATGGCTCAAGTTTGCAACCCAGCCGTACGTAGGCAGCATGCATACAATGCGAACCATGCTGCCACACAAAAAAAGGTGATAGAACAAATCACTGGCGTGTTGAAACAACACGCTTCTGCTGCCTGAACCACTCTTTTGGAGCCCTGGAGTACCAGGCAGAGCGAATGTCAAGATCTGTAGTGATATTCTGCATGCTGCACAACCTCGCCATCATGAAGAGACAACTCTTGCCACCCGCTATACCGTGAGCACCTGAGGAACCAGAGTATGAGGAGGAGGAGGAACAAGAGGAAGCAAGGAGGCAACTTTAAACCCCCTTTTTGCCTTGAAGGACTCATTTGACTGTGAAAGCAGTAACTGCAACCCCACCTCCCCATTCACCAATAGTCCCTTCTTTCTGTCACTGACCATCACCCGGTCCACTTGGCCACAATACAGAAAAGCCAGCACACAAAAAAAATTCCAAACCAAATTTAAAAATGAAACCATGCTATATTGCAGGGGGAGGGGGAGACTGCTGATGGCCTTGGAATGCGACCTCAAGCAACTCTAGGCCTAGAAGACCCAGCTTTGGATTGTACCATCTCAGCATGGGTGGTAGCAGTCTGGGCTGGCTGGCTGCCAGGCAACAGCAAGGGCACTGGCGGTGTGGCATGGGTGGGAGGGCGAATGCTGTCTTCTTGAGAGAGGACTGCAGGTTTATGATCCAGGGAGACACTGCCAGTCTCCCTGGGCAATGTCTCAGCAGTCCTGGGAACCTGTTGAAGGACAGATTGCTGGATTGCTGTGACATCCCTGCAAGCCGCTTTGCAGACTGTAATCCACAGCCATGATGGCAGCAGTCCGAGCTGCCACTGCAGCACTCAGACACTGGGTGGCTGCTGCTTGTGGTGCAGTGGAAGCTGCAACATTGACCGTCAGACACTGCATCGTGGTCAGATCCACAAGTGTGCAAATGGAATTGGCCTCCACTTCCATACTGGGCAGGATGGGTTCCAAGCTCTGCACAAAGCCTTGTGCCAAGTTGGCGCTGGACTCCTCCATGCTCCTGACATTGAACATAGGCTTTCTGACAGGCTTCCCAATGCACCAAGCATTTCATTGTGCATCGCCATCAGCCTTCTTCTGTACCCTGCCCCATCAAAGTGCTCACCTGAGTCCTCTACAGCGGAACCGATGTGCCATGTTGCCCTCTGGTGAGCTGGTGCCCGCACCATCCTTGCCCCATGCCCTAGCTGCAGGCCACATCTGCCCAGTGTCTCACCACTTGCACATCCTGCCTCTATACTATCCTCTAGGATACGTGCAGTATCAGTCTCTGAGCTGGCGGCTGCGGCTGTGAAATCACGTGACGGTTGTTTCGTTTTCATCATCACTCTCTTCTTGCTGCTCTTCCACTGCCATGCCAGGTTGCACCTCTTGGGTTCCTGAAAGGAATAAAAAAGCACAAGGGTAAGGTTGTGGCAAGGGGAGGAGGGTGGGGGGAATAAGAGGTGCATGCTTGCACCATCTGCAGCCTGTAAATCAAAAGTGATTGTAGGATGAGGGGCAAGTGAGAAGTAAGATTAGATATGAGGGTACCGTCATCTTTGATGGTTTCAGTCCTGCCATAACCTCAGCAATGGCCATCTCAAAAATGGCCAGCACCATATCTTCAATGCCAGAATGTCTGACCTCCTCCAGTTAGCTCCTGCTGGCTCTGGGTGTCTGCCAACTTGTCCTGCAAAAGAGCTGGAAGTGTGTTAGTGTGTGTCATGCAATGTGTTTGGCCGATGTGACTGCCATCGTTGAGTAGCTGGCAGTGTGTGCAAGATGTGAAATGTGAGTGTGGGGCTTGCAGCAGTGCTAAGTGTGTGAGGGTGAGGTCAAGTATATAATTGTTAGGCATGTGTCCCGATAGAGATTGTTGGTACGGTCAATGGTAACCCCCAGGATGTTGATGGTGGGGGATTCAGTGATGTTAATGCCATTAAATGTCAAGGGGAGATAGCTAGATTCTCTCTTGTTGCCACAGTCATTGCCTGCCACTTCTGTGGCGCGAATGTAACTTGCCACGTATCAGCCCGACCTGAATGTTGTCCAGGTCTTGATTCGTGTTGACATGGACTGCTTCAGTATCTGAGGAGTTGTGAATGGTGCTGAACATTGTACAATGATCAGCGAGCAGCCCCACTTCTGACCTTATGACGGAGGGAAGGTCATTGATGAAGCAGATGAAGATGGTTGGGCCGAGGACACTACCCTGAGGAACTCCTGCAGAAACGTCCTGGGACTGAAATATTTGGTCTCCAACGATCACAACCATCTTCCTTTGTACTGGGTATGAGGGAGGGGCGGAGTTGGGCGATGTCACACAGGTGGTTTGGTCAAAGAGGTAGGTTTTAAGGAGTGTATCAAAGGAGGAAAATGAGGTCGAGAGGCAGAGAGGTTTAGGGAGGGAATTCCAGAGCTTATGCTCTTGGCAGCCAAAGACAGGGCCACCAATGGTGGAGCAATTAAATTCGGGGATGCTCAAGCAACAGAATTAGAGGAGTGCAGATATCTTGGAGAGATGTAGGGCTGGAGGAAATTACAGAGATAAGGAGGGGTGAGGCTATGAAGGGATCTGAAAATAAGGATATGAATTTTAAAATCAAGGCATTTGTTAACTGGGAGCCAGTGTAGGTCAGTAAGCACAGGAGAAATGGGTGAATAGCATTTAGTAAAAGTTAGGACATGGACAACAGAGTCTTGGATGACCTCAAGTTTATGGAGTGTAGAATGTGGGAGACCAGCCAGGAGTGCATTGGAATAGTCATGTCTGGAGGTAACCAAGGCATGAATGAGGGTTTCAGCAGCTGAAGAGCCGGAGTAGAGATAGGCAATGTTAAGGAGGTGGAAACAGGCAGTCTTAAGTGATAGTGCGGATATGTGTTTGAAAGCTCATCTTGCGGTCAAATATGTCACCGAAGTTGCAAACAGACTGGTTCAGCCTTAGGCATTTGCCAGGGAGAGGGACGGAATCGGTGGCAAGGGAGCAGAGTTTGTGGTGGGGACCGAAGACGATGGCGTCAGTCTTCCCAATATTTAATTGGAGGAAATTTCTGCACACCCAATACTGGATGTCAGATAAGCAGTCTGATAATTTAGAGACAGTGGAGGGGTGGAGAGAGATGGCGGTGAGGTAGAGCTGGGTGGCATCAGCGCACCTGTGGAAACTGTGTTTTTGGGAGAAGTCACCAAGGTGCAGCATGTAAATAAGAAATAGGGAGCAAGCAAGCTGTCTCCAACCTTTCCCCAGCACCCCGACAATCCCTCTGACTGGTTTGGGTCTAGATGTAAGCTATAGTGACAGATTTATATGGGCACTATTGCAATGGAGCACCAATTCAGGGAACATGAGGAAACCCCTCCCCCATTCCTCCTCCCCCCCCCCCCCATTAACATAGGCACAATATCCCAGGAAAGCCTCATGGAGTGCAAAGGGATGAAGACCTGAGATAATAGATCTCAACCCCTGTTCTTTGTGACCCATCCTGGTAAACTGCCCTGGTACAGGAGAGAGGTACATCTGCCCTTATCAGTCTATGGAAGGACTTTGCAATCCATTGGACAGACTTCATTTGGATAGTGTATTCAGATTCGGGCACCTCACTGCAAAAATACACTGCGATTGGAGAGAGAAGAGCAGGGGATTTCAGATGTAAAGGGATTGAACAATGATATAAGATTAGAGAAACTTAAAATGGTTGATCTGGAAAGAAATCGTAACACAGGGTAAAGGAGTAGAATTATATTAAAACATAAAATATTAACCGATACTGTTAAAGTAAATCTGGATATATTACTTCAAAGCCCAGAATATAGTCTAAAGGACATGAAAGGAAGTTAATGTAAAGTAAATTTAGGACAGACATGATGAGAAACCTTTCTACCCAAAAAAATGTGTTTGGATTAATCTACCAAGCAAGGGCATAGAAAGCAAAAGTGTTCACTTGAAACGAAACAGGAGTTAATGAATATCAATGAGCCAATGGCCTTTCTCATGGCTTGTTCTTAAACCTGCAGCCTGTTATTAAAGGAGTAGGAAAGACTGCAGGAGAACAATCTACATATGTCTAGCCGTTAAAGTAGCCAATGCTTTGCTTTTACTTTTGGGAGATACCTTGAATTAATTTGTTGTATTGGTCACCACGGTTACATGCCATTGTGTGTTTCTGCAGTGTTCCAGTGATCACAGTGGTTCAGTATTTGATTTGTAATAAGAGCCCATATCTTCTTCCATCTCCGTAACATCTGCCGCTGGCTCAGCTTATCTGCTGCTCAAACCCTCATCCATACCTTTGTTACCTCCAGACTCGACCATTCCAATGCTCCCCGGACAACCTTCCACCCTCTGTAAACTTGAGCTCATCTGAAACTCGACTGCCATAATCCTAACTTGTACCAAGTCCCATTTTCCCCATCACCTTTGTGCTCACTGATATTGTAGTGTTTGATTGATCAGGGTTTGATTGTATCAGTCTGTCCACTATCTGTGTTCACTGTGTTTGATTGCTTAAGCCTATGGGCACGGCTGCAGAGTCTCAAAGTGAAACTAAGACACACACAGCTAGAAGCTTCTACAGAACACACACACTGGCTGCTCTGGCAGACATGTACTGAAATTGTGTGAGAGCTTTATAGCTTAAGTGCTGAAAATAAAACTGTTGGTGTAACAGAAGTGTGATATCTGCATTGCTCAGAGATAAATCGGACATCCAAACTAACCCCAGTAACCCGGTGTAAACATAACAGATATATTGGCTCTTGATCCGACAACACCTCGATTTTAAAATTCTCTTCATTGCTTTCAAATTCCTCCATGTTTTTGGCTCTCCCTATCTCTGTAACCTCCAGCCCCCCGACAGCCCCCCTACAGCACTCCGGAAGACAATTCTGGCCTCTTCAGCATCACCGATTTACATCACTTCACCACAGGTGGCCATGCCTTCAGCTGACTCTGTGACTCTGGAATTCCCTTCCTACACCTCTCAAACTCTCTTTCCTACTCTAAGACATAACTTAAAACCTATCTCTTTGGACCTATCTCCTTACGTGGTTAGGTGTCAAATTTTGTTTGATAACGCTCCTGTGAAGCACCTTGGGATATTTTACTATGTTAAAGGCACTATATAAATGCAACTTGTCGTTGTTGGAACTGGTGCTATGGACCAACCGGGAGCTGGTCTGGAGTCGACCACATTCTGAAAAACCACAACCAATGATGCACTGCTATGCATTCAGTGCTGTTGGGAAAGAGGAACTAACAGTGAGAGTTAAAATGTGTGAAATAATAACCATAACAGATAGAGCAACCTTCAAAGCAGATGGTAACCATCTCTTATATACTTACTTCTAAGGTAGTTCCTGCCAAGTGCCACGCGAAAAATGACATCAGTGAATACTTGCCATCTCTCTGCACCAGTCTTTTCTCACTAACGGTTCCACTGCGTACACAGGGAAAGAAATGAAAGGCTTGTGTACATGTAACATCTTATCAAATACCTCAGAACCACAGCAAGTCACAGAAAACAGCAATGAGATAAATAACCGATTCCAGTGATGTTGCTCAAGGGACGAATGTTGGTCAGTGCATCTTCAAATATTGACCACAGGATCTTGACTGGCCACCTTAGCTAAGGGATGGAGACTGGGTTTCGTCACTTGCAACAGTGCATGTGCTCCCTCAGTGCTGAACTGGATAATCAACCCAGATTAAGTATTCAAGACATGGGATGTAGGATTGAACTCCCAACCTTCTGGCTCAGACACAAGAGATTGACCAACTGACCCAAGCAAACACCGAAAGCACAACTGAAATAAATGTGAGTGGTGCAGAAGGCTACAGACTCAAACTATTCAAAGGAAAATTTAGGACCGATATCAGGAAGCTCTTCACACAACGAGTGATCAAATAAAAGTCATGCATTTATATAGTGTCTTTCACAGCCTAAGGATGTCCCAAATCACTTTAAAGATAATTAAGTACTTTTTAAGGTTGGAAACAGCAGCCAATTTGCACACAACAAGACCCCCCCCCCCACCCCCACCACCCATACAGCAATGAGATAATAACCAGATAATCCGTTTCTTTAACGAATGTTCATTGAGGGATAAATACTGGTCAGGGCACCGGGGATAATGTCAAAATAGTGCCACAGGCTCTTTACCATCCACCTGAGAGGGCACACAGGACCTCAGGTTAATATCAGACTGAAAGACAGCACCTTCAACAGTACAATACCGAGGGAGTGTCAGTCTAGATTTTGTGCTTAAGTCACTGGAGTGGGGGTTGGGCCTACGATCAGCTGACTCAACAACAAGAGTCAGCTTGGTGAAGTTACAATACTGGACTACTTGCGGGCCAAACAACAGAAGCAGCGTGCAATAGTCAGAACTAAGGGATCCCGCAACCAACAGATCAGATCTAAGCACTGTAGTCCTGCCAGATCCAGTCGTGAATGGTGGTGGACAATTAAACAACTGACAGGAGTAGGAGGCTCCCCACCCTCAACAATGGGGGAGCCCAGCCTATCAGTGCAAATGACAAGGCTGAAGCATTTGCATCCTTCTTCAGCCAGAAGTGCCGAGTGGATGATTCATCTCGGCCTCCTCCTGAGGTCCCCAGCATCACAGATGCCAGTCTTCAGCCAATCCGATTCACTCCATGTGATATCAAGAAACAGCTGAAGGCACTGGATACTGCAAAGGCTATGGGCCCTGACAACATTCCAACAATAGTACTGAAGACTTGTGCTGCAGAACTAGCCAGCCCCCAGGCCAAGCTGTTTCAGTACAGCTACAACACTGGCATCTACCCAGCAATGTGGAAAATTGCCCAGGTATGTCCTGTGGACAAAAAGCAGGACAAATCCAATCCAGCCAATTACTGCCCTATCATTCTACTCTCGATCATCAGCAAAGTGATGGAAGGGGTCGTCGACAGTGCTATCAAGTGGCACTTGATCAGCAATAACCTGCTCACTGACACTCAGTTTGGGTTCGACCAGAGTCACTCAGCTCCAGACCTCATTACAGCCTTGGTCTAAACATGGACAAAAGAGCTGAATTCGAAACAAACTAAAATAAAATAAAAAGATAAAAGTAAACTAAAAATAAAAAAGGAGGGGCCAGCATCTCATTTACTGATTAGGCATGCTCCAGCCTACTGGACTTTTTTATTTTTAGTTTTCTTTTTTCTTTTTATTATATTTTAGTTTGTTTCATCAGTCATTCATTTTTTACCATGTGCCAACCCACCATTTTTTTTTCATGTTTGTGCTTTTAGCCAGGGCTGTTCATTATTCTGTCATTTAACACCCTCTCTGCACTAACACTTTGTCTTTCGCCATGCCATTAACACAGCCTTTGCCTTTGCTCCATGACCTCCTTGTCAGTTATTCTCTGTGACCCTCTGTCCTATCAACACCTTCCCTTTTGTTATCTTTTGCCCCATCCCCGCTTTATTGGCTTAAAACCTATTACATTTCTAACCTTTGCCAATTCTGATGAAAGGTCACTGACCTGAAACGCTAACTCTACTTCTCACTCCATAGATGCTGCCAGACCTGCTGAGTATTTCCAGCATTTCTTGTTTTTACTCTCTTGGCAGTAGTTGTTTCACAAATGTCTGGCGCTGGCATGCAGTTGCACCTTGCTTTACTGCTGGAAGCCCAGAGATCTCTAGTGTTTCTTCCACTTTCTGCTGAAGCGACAGTATCTTTGTTTCCCTGTAGGTTTTGTGATTGCATTAATGTGCAGAATATGCAGTTCCCCATTCTGGGCAGCAATACATTTCCATTGTCACGTACAGGGTGCTCAACCACACACCTTTGAACTGCAATGCAACCTGACCCAGCGAGCAACTGCTAAAATAGACTCGGTCCAAAACAATCAAGAGCGTAGGAAGATAAGACATGAAGGAGTGACAATGCACAGACAATAGACCACATTGGGACCCCCAACTCCAAGCTCTGAAAGGCAGTGTTATCAGGGAATTACAGTCCACACATTGCCATCCTGCCCTCTGTTCTGTTAATGCGATAATGATAATGAGAGCATGTTCTTGAGGCTCTGTGAATTTCTACAATGTGGTTTAGCGCAGGCTGCTGAGGCCCCTGCAGAATTTCCAACAACAAATATCGCACAGGCAAGAATGGTGTAAATTTATATTTAAACAGCTCACTCCAAATTATCCATCCTCGTTCTATTTTCAGTATCTTAACTGCTGGAGTAAAGGGGTTCTTAGGTTTACAAAAGGCTGCTTTTCCTCCCCAGATCATGAATACAAAAAAGGAAAGTTGCTGTTAATATCAACTGTGGCTCAGTGGGTAGCTCTCTGCCTTTATTTGTGTTGGAAAGTTTGAGAGTTCAAGTCTCATTCCAGTGTCTTAAATATAAAATCTAAGGTGACACTCCAGTGGCGTGCTGCACTGTTGGAGGTGCTGTTTTTCACATGAAATTATTAAATCAGTGCTCTGTCTTCTCTGAGGTGACTATAAAAGATCACATTGAAAGAAGAGCAATGGCGTTCTTCCTGCTGGTTGGCCAACATCAATCCCTGTGATTTTATGCTGCACCAGCTGTGTCGTCATGACCCGAACTCCCCCTGAGGAATCAGCACAAGTTTGCAGAGTGGGTTTAGCAGCAGTGCTACAT
This sequence comes from Heterodontus francisci, assembly GCF_036365525.1. Lineage (NCBI taxonomy): Eukaryota > Metazoa > Chordata > Chondrichthyes > Heterodontiformes > Heterodontidae > Heterodontus > Heterodontus francisci. Next base: position 14,758,946 of record NC_090413.1, on the reverse strand, counting down.
GAACCAATTTCTCCCCATTAGTTTGCAACTGTGTCTTCGTAATGGCTACTAGATCAAGCCCAGATAGCTTTCTTTGTTCCATTAATTCATCTATCGTGTTGCAAATGCTTTGCTCATTCAGATACATTGCCTCTAATCTTAACCTTTTCCAATTTTGCCTCATGTGGCCTTAGTCATTCATGTCCTGTTCCCATTGTTAAAATCTCTGTCCCTTCCTGAAACAATTTGCTTGCCGTGCCATCAGCTGCCTCGGCCCCAAGCTTTGGAATTCCCTCCCTGAACCTCTCTGTGTCTCCACATCTATCTCTCTGTCCTTTTTTAAGATGCTTCTGAAATCTTACTTGTTCGATCAAGTTTTTGGTCATGATATCTGGTTCTAATATCTCCTCCTGTGGCTTGCCGTTTTTATTGACAACATTCCTCTTAAGTGCTTTGGGACATTTCACTATGTGAAACACTATATAAATAATCTTCTTGTTCTTGTTGGACTGTCAGGTGCAGTAGGTTAGATATTGGCTCTTCACGTGTTAGCACATGCCTTTAAGCCCAGCCAGACTGGTGAATTCAAAGTCTCCTCTGTCTGCTGTGAGAGTCCCACAAGTTTCAGCCCAGTTCCGAGTAATCACGTGGTCCACAATGCAGAATTGTTCTTAACTTGGCACCACATCAGCAATTGCACTGTCAGAAACCATTGGGTGGGCGGTGTGGGAAACATCACATCGGTATAGCTTGAGATGAGGCACATCGTTGGCAGTAAAAGCCCATGGCACTATTTCGAAGAACACGGGAGTTCTCCCTGATGTCCTGGCTAATATTTATCCTTTGGCCAATATCACTAAAACAGGTTATCTGGTCGTTATCAGTCGTTCATCTGGAAGCTTGCTGAGCGCAATTGCCTTCCTTCCTTCACCTTGGTTCAGTATATAACCTGATGTTGGAGTACTTGACATGGAGCACCTGCAATGGACGATATTCCTAGCATTAACATCCATCACCTGGGTTTTTTGAAGGTATCACTAACAAGGCCCCCATTTATTGCCCTTGAGAAGATGGTAGTGAGCCTTATTCTTTAACCTTCACAGTCTGTGTGGTGAAGGTGCTCCTACAGTGCTATTAGGGACGGAGTTGCAGGATTTGGACCGGGTGATGATGAAGCAATGGTGCGATATGTTCATGACAGGGTGGTGTGTGATTTGAAGTGTCAGCTATAGCTCAGTTGGTAGGACTCTTGCCTCTGGGTTCAGGTTCCACTCCAAGAGCGGAACACGAAAATCAAGGTTAACACTCCAGTGCAATACTGAGGGAGTGCTGCACTGTTGGAGGTGCCATCTTTCAGATAAGACATTAAACCTGCCCTCTCAGGTGAACTTAAGATTCCATGGAATTATTCTGAAGAAGAGCAGGGGAGATATCCCCAGTGTCCTGGTCAATATTTATCCTTCAATCAACTTCATAAAAACAGGCTATCTGGTCATTGTGGGATCTTGCTGTGTGCAAATTTGTTGCTGCCATTCCTGCAACAGTGACTACAGTTCAAAAATACTTCATTGGCTGTAAAGCGCTTTGGGGTGTTCGGTGAAAGACGCTATATGAATGCAAGTCTTTTTTTGGGGGGGAGCATGGAGGTGTTGCTGTCCCTTGACCTTGTAAGTGGTCGAGGTCATGGATGTAGCCTTGGCAAATTCGCCCATCCATTGCTACAGTTCAAGTACGCCCAGAAACAGGGCAGTGGACCCTGACTCCATCACTGTGTCATCACCTTCATGATGGCTGTTGTGTGAAGGTCCAGGTGAGGGCTCCTACTTCCAGTGATGGTAAGGGACAGGCTCAGAATTAATGCCGCCAGGAGTGACGACGATGGTCAGTTAACTCTACCCCGCTGTAGTGAGGATCATATCAGAAACTGCAGCAGGTCTAAACCCCGAGCCTGAAATGAAACCGTACTTAGAACCTTATTGAAGCTTTGTCACATGAAACAAGCTGTGTCAGACATATTCCCTATTTAATAATTCTCAAATATCACCGTGACAGAAAGTCTTTTCACACCTGTCTAACTTTTTAAATTGAGAATTTCCACCGTGGTAAGTGGGATTCTGTTTCTGAAGTCACACAGACTTTAGGATAAATATTACAAATTCATGCTCCCATGGTGGAGCCTCTCCTGTCCAGCAGCCCTTATCAGGAATTCTGGTGCAGATGCCTGTGGGTTGCAAATGATTTTCCACCCACTAATTTTAAGAAACAGCTTGCATCTTTATTTATTATATATTACACTTATATAGCTCTTTTCACAATCTCAGGACATCCCAAAGTGCCTTACAGCCAATGAAGTATTTTTAAAGGGTGGTCACTGTTGTAATGTAGGAAACACAGCAGCCAATTTGCACACAGCAAGATCCCACAAACAGCAATTAAGTAAACCAGCTGATCGATTTTAGTGAGAATGGTTGAGGGATAAATATTAACCCAGGACAATTCATCAGTTCCTCAATGTATAAGCACCGTGCAATCTTTTATATCCACCTGAGAGTGCAGACAGAGCCTTAGTTTAATGAGTCAGCTGAAAGGTGGCACCTCCAACAGTGCAGCATTCCCTCAGTACTATACTGGAGTAATAAAATCAAAACACTGCAGATGCTGGAAACACTCAACAGGTCTGGTAACGTCTGTGGAGAGACAAGCAGAGATAACATGTCAGGTGTGTGTGACCTTCTATCAAAACTGTACTGCAGTATCAGCCTAGATTTTTGATTAGATGCCTGGAGTAAGACTTGAACCCACAACCTTTTGATTTTAAAGACACAAATACTACCAACTGAGCCACACTTGACATACATATAGTGTCCTCTGGCCTGCAGACCTTGTGAACAAATTCCTGATAAGTGCTGGTGAATCTGAGAGCTTGGAAACATATAATTTCTCCCTTTATGTAATTTTGTTGGGAATATTCACTTTCACTCTTTTTCCTAACTCCAGGTATGACGTACAATGTTTATGTTACCGGACTCCAAACAATTCAAATCCCACCCTGGCAAATTGAGAATTTTAAGTCAGTTTTGAAAAACGAATCTGAAAATGAAAAGCTGGCACCAGCAAAGTGAGCATGAAGCTGTTGGGATTGTTGTAAAAACGGAGCTGGCTCCTGAATACCCTTTCATGAAGGAACTCAGTCCTTACCTGGTCTGCCTATATTTGACTGCAGTCTCACACCAGTGTGTTTGGATCTAAACTGCCCTCTGAAGTGTCAGAGCAGGCCATTTAGTTTTATCAAAATCACTGCTTCACCACCTTCTCTGGGCAACGAGTAATGGGTAATAAATGCCGACCTTGCCAGCGATGCCAACGTTCTGGGAATAAATACAAACATAAGTACATCAAACATCGGTAGTCACTAATACGGTGATGACTCTGTGATCCAGTCACACATTATCCAGATAATTCTTGTGTGAGCAGTAAAAGATGTTGCATTTCATCAAATCATAAAGAAGGGAGTTGGAAAGTCTGACAGCAAATGAAGTGATCATTTGTAACAAGCTTATGTGGGCAGGTGCATAATAGTTGAAAAGAGATCTGGTAGGGAGCAATGAACGAGGCCTTTTAATTAGACGCAATCAGCTCAGACCTGCTCAGAGACTGGTGCGAGCATCAGGAGAATGGGATTATGATCAAGGCCAGAGCATGCAGCACTCACATCAGCCATCCAACTTTCCCAGGCTCCAGGGAGCTGCCGTATTGCAGTAAACCTGAGAATTGCACTGCAAAGCACAGACATGGGGAGGGAATATTGACCTGATAAATCCTAGTAACCTGCCATCTCCAAGCAAAGCAAAGGCCATCTCAGTTTGGGACGTGGGCACCCCCGGCCCCAAGTCACATGATGCTGCTCATGTGAGCAATCATTGGTCCTGTTTTGTTTGTATGCACGTTTCTCCCCCGAGCTCAAAGTGCACGGGTGATGGAAGACTTTCCCACTTTGGCAACACTGTGCCCTCATTACACGTTTTACAATATACACAACCTCCAATGTTTATGTACAAAAAAAGACACCTAAATAAAAAATGTTAGCATTAAGAGGAACAAAATTAGTTCGGTAAAAACCAGCTGGTCCATCAAGACTGGCCCCGACACGATGATGGCTGGACCATCAGGATGAGATATTTCATTCCCCCACTATCCATCTAACACCCACCGCCAGAGGGACTTTATCTCTTGGGACAGGCAAAATAATAATCAGGCGCGGCGCAGTTTGATGTAAAGTAAAGCTCCCTCTCCTCTGCACCAACAATGTGCCTCAGCCCCCAATTCAAAAGAGTCGCAGCTCCTGCATCATTTTCCCACTTTCCACACCAGCCATCCAGCCACCTGTCCGAATGGGTTTTCCGAATGGTGCGGAATTCAGGACAGCTTTGCACTGTGGGCCTGTCGAACCCAGGCATACAAAGGCGGGGAAACGGAGTTGAATTAAAGATCAGCCTTGATCTAATAGAATAGCGGGGCAGGCTCGAGGGGCTGAATGGCCTCCTCCTGTTCCTGTTATGCAATTAGACTGACAAACTCATATCCCTCAACTAACATCACTAAAACCGATTATCTAGCCATTGCTGGGGCTTGTGTGAGCAAATTGGCTGCTGTGTTTTCTCCATTGCAACAGTGACTACACTTGGAACTCACCACAACAAAGGATAGTTGAGACAAATAGCACAGATGCATTTAAGGGGAAGCTAGATAAACCCTTGAGGAGGAAAGGAATAGAAGGATATGCTAATAGGGTTCGATGAAAAAGATAGGAGGAAGTTCAAGGTTCAGGTCTAATGCAGGTGGAAAGTATACAGTAAATGGCAGAACCCTTAGGAGTATTGACAGGCAGAGAGATCTGGGCGTACAGGTCCACAGGTCACTGAAAGTGGTGGATAAGGTAGTCAAGAAGGCATACGGCATGCTTGCCTTCATCGGTTGGGGCATAGAGTGTAAAAATTGGCAAGTCATGTTGCAGCTGTACAGAACCTTAGTTAGGCCACACTTAGAATATTGCGTGCAATTCTGGTCCCACACTACCAGAAGGACGTGGAGGCTTTAGAGAGGGTACAGAGGAGGTTTACCAGGATGTTGCCTGGTCTGGAGGGCATTAGCTATGAGGAGAAGTTGGAAAAACTCGGATTGTTTTCACTGGAACGACGGAGGTGGAGAGGCGACATGATAGAGGTTTACAAAGTTATGAGCGGCATGGACAGAGTGGATAGTCAGAAGCTTTTTCCCAGGGTGGAAGAGTCAGTTACTAGGGGACATAGGTTTAAGGTGCGAGGGGCAAAGTTTAGAGGGGATGTGCGAGGCAAGTTTTTTACACAGAGGGTGGTGAGTGCTTGGTACTTGCTGCCAGGGGAGGTGGTGGAAGCAGATACGATAGCGACACTTAAGAGACATCTTGACAAATACATGAATAGGATGGGAATAGAGGTATATGGGCCCCGGAAGTGCAGAAGGTGTTAGTTTAGGCAGGCATCAAGATCGGCGCAGGTTTGGAGGGCCGAATGGCCTGTTCCTGTGCTGTACTGTTCTTTGTTCTTTCTTCATATGAAGCATGGACAGTTGAGCTGAATTGCCTGTTTCTATGCTCTACATGCTATCTATGTAACCTAGGAACCTCACAGACTGCAGACAGGAGTCAGCATTCAATGTTCGCCAGCAGCTTCGGAGTTCAGATTGCCATGAGCAGGTTTTGCATTTCTCAACTTTGAAAAGTATTGCAGTTACACTTAACTTTTAGATCCATTACAACGAGAGTGGTGTGCATATAATTACACGCAGTGATCCTTCAAACGTATCATTCCTCCCGCATTGCCTGAGCATTATGGTTTGTTTATAATTTATTAAACATCAGGATTAACCTGGCTAACCCATCCTTGTTGTCCGCTCCGTTATCTCATACGTACAGTAGGCAGCCCTTCGTCAGTTTTTGTGAAAAAGACAAAAATGAGGCTTAATTCCTTCCTCTTTCCGAAAAGAATGAAAAAGGGGTAACCCTTAGATTGCCAGGAACCCCAGGCTTCCAGAACCGTCCACCTTTTAAGTACGTTTTCACATTGCACACTGTGCGCAAACCTTGCTATTGCGGGAGCTAGTTACGCCGAGGGCTATTTTGGGGTTTGGCATAATTTTCCATTGGCTGCTGTCTCCTCCACAGCATCCAGGCACTGCTGATGTGGATTTTAAATTCATGGCATATACTGAAATAGCAGCAAGCTGCAAGGGAGCCCAAACCAGCTGTCAGCATGCCATTAACAAAAATGAGGACCAGGTGTTACTGGCTCAATGGTTTGCACTTTCACCTCTACATCAGTACGGGTGTGGGTTCAACCCCACTCCAACAGCTTCAGGCAGAAATTAAACTGATACATCTATGGAGTGCTGCAGTGGCAGAGGTGCTATCTTTCACATAAGGTATTAAACTGAGATCCTGTCGACCCTCTGAAGTAAATGCAAAAGATCCCATGGCAATATTTGCAGAACAAGTGACCTCTCCCCAGTGTCCCAGCCAAAATTTATCCCTCAACAATTATGGTTAAAAACCATTTAGTTGGTTATTCACCTCATTCCTGTCTGAGACCTTGTTGCTTACAAATTGGCTGCTGTATTTCCTCCATTACAACAATGACTACACTTCAAAAATTACTTCATTGGCTGTAAAGCAATTTGGGACATCATGAATGGTGATATATAAATGCAAGCTTTTACTGTCTCAATAAAGTCATTCGGGTATCAAGTGTAGCACTATTACTGTCACATTAACACTGAACTAATAAAATAAAGACTTAAAAACCTTTCAAAAAATTCAAGCACTTTTCTCCAGCTTGTCCTTTCTTCTCATTTGTCATGTTTATCCCTAATCTCTGTCTCTCTTCCATTTTTATTATCTCTATTTTAATTCCTGATTTTTTTTGTGAAGTTCCTCTCCTCTGAAGGAGCTGGTTGATGATGAGGCGTTGTTCTATGAAGTCTGTCACTCTCCAGTGCCTCGTGTGATCTTCAGTAAATGAGAGTAATCAGGCTATTCGACAACAGGGGAATCGCAGCCAATTGAGACCTCAACAATTGACCAATTGTGACAGGCTCACCTCACGATAGTAGTCTGGATAGAACCATGTCAATGTCACATCGTAGGCACAGTGTTCATATTGGAGATAAAATGGATCAACGTTAAACATAGACAAAGCCAGTGCTTGGCTCACTCAATGGATGGCCCATCTGTGATCTTGTCCCATCTGTGAGCTTGGCCCACTGTTCAAGGCTTTCTTCCCCTGGACGATCGAACAGAAACAGCCAATAAAGGGAGAAAGCCAATTCAGAATGGCACAAAAGGAGAGAGGATAAGTTGTGAGACCAGCCATTGATCACAATAGCAGTGAGATTGATAGATAGATGGTTTTTATTGGGTGCTGGTTGGTCCTCTGTATCTCACCCAACCAATTATTGTTCATGTGTGAGTCTTTACCAAGGGACCATACTGGGCAATAATAGATTGATGCCAGTGACTGCAATTACATTTACCATGATGTGGGATACACAGGGAGAACTCCCTTACTCTTCTTCAAAGAGTGCCATGGCATCTTTTGCATCCACCTGAGTGGGCATACTGGTTCTCAGTTTAACATCTCATCCAAAAGACGACACCTCTGATGTTGCAGTGCTCCCTCAGTACTGCGCTCAATTCTCTGGAATTGGCCTTGAACCCCAAGTTCTGACTCTGAACCACAGCTGACACTTTCCAAGTCTCAGCAGACCCTGTGGGTTCTTTCTCTCCCAAGGAAGTGAGGTGTCTTTGGCCCTGTGGGAAAGGGGAGCCTGGAGAGTGTGTGACACCCAGGAGATCTGTAAGAAATATGGCTGTTCCTGGTGTGTAGAGCTGGAGGCATCTATAAGAGAGGCAGAGTGTGTGAAGACCATGAGGAAGATGAAGGCTGTGTGTTTTTAGAGTAAAACAAGAAAGTAAGACTTCTGAAATGTCATTCTTTGCAAATTGCAGTGTTCTTTCTGCCCTCCAGCGAAAAGCAACATCATGATCCGATTTGCTGAAATCTAGTGCCAGTCACAGAATGTTCTGATCTGTAATTAGCAGCAGGAGATGTTCTGGGAGAGGATGTGATTCAATCTTGGACAGCATAGTGAAGTTGCAAAGGGCAGGTCGAAGCAACATTGGGCAAACAACAGGAACTGAATGTTCAGTGTGTCTGCATGTTCAGAGCTCAACCAAGCACCACAGCTGGGGCCCTCACTACTCAGGTGGTCCCTTAGAGTGTTGGACTTAAAGAGCAGACTTAATGAGATTAGATAGAGCATCCAGAAGAATAAAGCTTGCTCAAGAGTCTCATCGTTTAAACTCAATGGAAACAGCAGCAGGAACTTAATGCGGATACATTCTGCTCAGATGGTAAATGGCATCCATTGCACGGGATATACCAGACAGGTCCAGGTCGGAACTATGTAAATGGAGACCTCCCTCTTTTCTCACTATGAGTGCTGGAAGCGAATGTCCAACAGAAAATGAACAACATCTTGAATTTATATAGCACCTTTAATAGACTAAAATGTCCCAAGGCATTTCACAGGAGAGTTAGCTGACAATAATTGGCGCTGAGCCAAAGAAGGAGCTATGAGGACAGGTGATCAAAAGCTTAGTTAAAGGTGAAGCTTTTAAGAAGGATCTTAAAGAGGGCTGGAGAGGTTTAAAGAGGAAATTCCAGAGCTGAGAAACTAGATGGCTGAAAGCATGGCTGCTGTTATATATGTATATATTGCTATACTATTTGTAAAGTGTTAGGAACTAATTAGCTAGGAACTAGCTGTTATGTGTAAGTGTTCCAGTAGGTGACAACATTCACAGCTGCACTGGGGAGTCATGTTATGTGTAACACAAGAACCAGTGGAATCAGGTTCTACAGTACAAAGCATGGTGCTGAATTAAACAAGACTGACTCCAGCCTTTTCCAAGATTAAAGTGTGATTCTTTGCAACATCTGGGAACCAGAAACAACATAAAGATGAAACAGCCGCCAAAAGTAGGGTGAAGGAAATCGGGGATGCACTAGAGGCCAGAATTTGAGGAACAAGGAGTTCTCAGAGGGCTGGAGGAGGTTACAGGGGTAGAAAGTGCTGAGACCAGGGTGGGATCCGAACAAGAATTTTAAATGTGAGATGTTGGAACGGGAGCCAATGTATGTCAGTGAGCACACGGGCGGTGGTTGAATTAGTAACAAAGCTGAGGCAACATGGGTTCAAGCTATGCCACAAGCCATACTCATGGCATTCGAGCACATAATAGAGGCTACCTGACACTGAAGATGTTTTCATAGAATCACAGAATCATAGAGTACAGATGGGGGCCATTTGACCCATCATGGCTGTGTCATCTCTGAAAGAGCTATCCAATTAGTTCCCAATGACCCTCCCACTCTTTTCTCAGAGCCCAGCAATTTTTTTCCTTTGCAAGTATATGTCCAGTTCCCTTTTGCAAGTTGCTATTGAATCTGCTTCCATCACTCTTTCGGGAAGTGCATTCCAGATCATAACCGATGATTGTGTAAAATAATTTCCCCTAATTGCACCCCCACCTCCCTCCAGATTTTTTACCAGTTATCTTAAATCTGTGTCCTCTGGTTACTGACTATCCTGCCAGTGGAAACAGTTTCTCCCTATCTCTGCTATCAAAACCCATCATGATTTTGAACATTTCTATTAAACCTCTCCTTAACCTCTCTGCTCTAAGGAGAACAATACCACCTTCTCCAGCCTTTCCACATAACTGAAGTCCTGCATCGCTGGTAAAATTTCGGTAAATAGCCTCTGCACCCTCTTATTTCTTAAATTGAGAAGCACAGGTGAAAATGCGGGCACAGTGCAGGACACCACCAAGCTTAAAAAGAGCAAGCAGAGATAGATCAGAAAGCTGTGGCATCAAGCATTGGTTTGCAAAGGCTGGTGGTTTGCAGCAGAAGGGGAGGGCTGAAAGAGGTAAGAAGTCTGTCTTGGTGTTGAGGAACCTGCCAGGAACCCATCTTCCATACTGAATGATCCCCCAACCCTGAACGCTGGATAGGCGTCATGGTGGGGCTAGATTGGCAACTAGACTTCCTAAGACAGGGAACAATCACTAATGAGGGGAGAATCCAGACCCTGAAATCAACACAATGAGGAAAGGAGGACGAGCAATGAGCAGCATTCTATCCAGGCCCCTCACAATCCTGTACATCTCAATCAAATCTTCCCTCAGCCTTCTCTGTTCCAAGAGGAACAACCCCAGGCCACATGCTTTATAGCATATGGATATTATATGGTCAGTTTTACCATTCATGTGAGAGCCGCACTGTTTTTTTGATTCTTTTGGGATGAGGAAATGTTGCCAGTCTCCACAGCAGCCTCAGTGAGAGAGCAAAAGGCGATATCCTCTATCCCAATGCCAGTACTAGTTCACAGGGAAACTGTTTACATAGAAGCATAGAAACATAGAACGTTTACAGCATGGAAAGAGGCCATTTGGCCCATTGTATCTGTGCCAGCCAAAAAATGAGCCACCTAGCCTAATCCCACCTTCCAGCATTTGGTCCATAGCCCTGCAGGTTACGGCACCTCAGGTGCACATCCAGACACCTTTTAAATGAGATGAGGTTTTCTGCCTCGTCTACCCTTTCAGGCAATGAAGTCCAGACCCCTACCACCCTCTGGGTGAAAAATGTTTTCCTCATTTCCCCTCTAATTCTTCTACCAATCACTTTAAATCTATGCCCCCTAATCACTGACCTCTCTGCTAAGGTAAATAGGACACTCCCATCCACTCGATCCAGGCCCCTCACAATCTTGTACATCTCAATCAAATCTTCCCTCAACCTTCTCTGTTCCAAGGGGAACAACCCCAGCCCATCCAATCTTTCCTCATAGATACAATTTTCCAAATCTGGCAACATCCCCGTAAATCCCCTCTGCACCCTCTCTAGTGCAATTACATCCTTTCTGTAATGTGGTGACCAGAACTGCACACAGTACTCAAGTTGTGGCCTAACTAATATTTTATACAGTTCCAGCATAACTTCCCTGCTCTTATATTCTATACCTCGGCTAATAAAGGAAAGGATTCCATTTGCCTTCTTAGCCACCTTATCGACTTGTCCTGCTACCTTCAGGTATCTGTGGACATTCTCTCCAAGGTCCTTTACTTCCTCTACACTTCTTAATATTCTCCAATTAATTGTGTATTCCTTTGCCTTGTTTGACCTCCTCAAATGCATCACCTAACACTTCCTGGGTTGAATTCCATTTGCCACTTTTATGCCCACCTGACCAATCCATTGATATCTTCCTGCAGTCTACAGCTGTCCTCCTCGTTATCAACCATTTGGCCAATTTTTGTGTCATCTGCACACTTCTTGACCATGCCTCCTACATTTACATCCAAATTGTTCATTTATAGTACAAAAAGCAGGGGATCCAGTACTGAGCCCTGTGGAACGTCACTGGAAGCAGCCTCCCAGTCGCAAAAACACCCATCAACAATTACCCTTTGTTTTCTGCCACTGGGCCAATTTTGTATCCAGTGTGCTACATTCCCCTGGATCCCATGGGCTTTCATTTTTTTAACCAGTCTGCCATGCTAAAATCCATGTAGACAACATCAACTGCACTACCCTTATCAATCCTCCTTGTTACCTCCTCAAAAAATTCAATCAAATTAGTCAGGCACAATCTTCCCTTATCAAATCCATGCTGACTATCCTTAATTAAACTGTGCCTTTCTAAGTGACAGTTTATCCTGTCTCTCAGAATTGATTCCAATAATTTTCCTACTGCCAAGGTTAGACTGACTGGCCTGCAGTTATTCAGTCTATCCCTTGCTCCCTTTTTAAACAAAGGTACAATGTTAGCAGTCCTCCAATCATCCAGCACCACACCTGTATCCAGTAAGGATTGGAAAATGATGGTCAGACCTTCTGCTCTTTCCTCCCTGACTTCTTTCAATAGCCTGGGGTACATTTTATCCAGCCCTGGTGTGGGTTCACATATAATTTGTAACTTTGAACATTCTGAGATAGGAGGGCGCCTCCAGATTTGTCGAGTTGCACTTCATAACACCGAGAACTAGGAAGGCGAAGGACTTCATTATTGGAGTTGTGTCGAAGAGATGGGTGTAGCTCAACAGTTGAAGCTCCATGTAACACTAATCGACACCAACACAACAGGCTAAACCACCCTCGTTGTCAGATTTATCACCAGAAGCACACTAGAATTATTCTTCAACTGGGCCCTCAGTATCTATCCATGGTGAACTCTAGACACCTTTAGTTACCTCTTTAGGCAACTTCCGATGCTGTTGCAGCTGTTGAGAGTCAAGTAGGCCATTTTGTATATATAACAATGTAGCTGCCTTGCTCTTCCTCATGGCACCAGGCACAACTTAAATACTCGGTAGTTGAGATGCTGTTGTTTGTAACCTTAGAAGTAGATAGCTCAGATTAAAAGGGAAGAGAAGTTAAGCTATTAAGGGATCCATGTGCACCTTAAGATTGCCAGACTTGTTAACAGTGAGAAAAATTATTTTCAGCAAAATGCCTGTGCAAATCACTAGGAAAATAATTGTGGAACACAGGAACAGGAGTAGGCCATTCAGCCCCTCGAGCTTGTTCCGCTTTTCAATTAGATCATGGATCATCAGTACATCAACTCCATTTACCCGCATTGATACCGTAATCCCTTAATACCCTTAACCTAACAGAAACCTATCAATTTTTGATTTTAAATTTTCAATTGAGCCCCCCCCCCACCCAACTCCGCAACCTCAACAGATATGTGGGGAACTTCTAGATTTCCACCACCCTTTGTGTGAAGTGCTTCTTGACATCACTCCATATTGGCCTAGCTCCAACTTTAAAGTTCTGCCCCCTCATTCTGGACACTCCCCACCACAGGAAATAGTTTATCTCAATCTACCCCATTAGCTCCTTTAATAAGATCACCCCTTAATCTTCTGAATAGAAGCCTAGTCTTCAAAATTGGAGCCTTGGAAGTTTTGCAGCAGAACTCAATGTCAGCAAGCAACTAAGTTGAATTTGTTGCCCACAGAAAATGTAAATATTTCCCTTCACGTGGCTCAGGATCCCTTCAGTGCCTTCAAGATGGAGACGGCCGCAAGCAGACCTGCAATGCCTTTCTTCCTGAGGCAGTCGCGACTGCCAGTGGTCACTGGGCAATACAAGAAGGAATCGCAGCCCTTCATGAATCCCCTGCCACCCACATTCTCATGCATTGGATGAGGATGCAGCGACTGAAGATTACCACCCTGCTCTTTTTTGAGGATCTAGTGGTCTACTGGCAGATGTTCGTGTCTGGAACGTAGGTGGCAACAGCTTGCTTCACCCACTGTTCAAGCTCATGGATGACGAATGACCAGTTGAGCCTCGTACTGGGAGCTCAACTACGCCTGTGGAACTGTACCCAAGCATGAGGCAGAATCTACAGGAGTGGAAGGAATGAAACTGGGGAAAGAAGAGGTATTGATGGGAGTGGATAGGGAGATACATTTCACTGACAGGAGGGTCGGTCACCAGAGGACACCAGAGGACACAGATTTAAAAGCCAGAGGAGAATTTGTTTTACGCAGTGACGTGTTATGATCTGGACTATGCTGCCTGAAAGGGTGGTGGAAGAAAACTCAATAGTACCTTTCAAAAGGGAATTGGATGAATAGTTATAAAGCAAACATTTGCAGGGCTGTGGAAAAAGAGCAGGGAGGGAATGAGACTAATTGGAAACTGTTTCAAAGAGCTGGCACAAGCACAATGGGACAAATGGCCTCTTTTTGCACAGTAAGATTCTATGATTGTAAGGGAGCCTTCCCGTTCCAGAAGGGAGTGAATTGTGCCTTGTTATCTTATTTGTATTTTGCATGTACAGGAGCTGACACTGAGACATAATTGAGGTACGTAATACCAGTCAGTAGTGAATTTTACTCGTGCAAAGTCGGTCTTTTAATCATTTGCCTTTTCAGACTTGACATCGGGTGCTGGTCAAGCTGCTAGCTTTGGAGTTTGATGGTTGTGGAATCAAGCCCCAGTCCAGAGACTTGGACACATAATCCAGGCTGATACTAAGGGAGTGCTGCACTGTCAGAGATGCTGCCTTTTGGGTGAGATGTTAAACCAAGGCTCTGTCTGCCCTCTCGGGTGGATGGAAACATCCCATGGCACTATTTGAACAAGAACAGCGGAGATCTCCTGGTATCCCTCAACCAACATCACTTAAAAAAAATCAGATTATCTGGTCATTATTACTTTGCTGTTTGTGGGAGCTTGCTGTGCACTGAATGGCTTCTGAATTTCTTACTTTGCAAACTAAGACCTAATTGACTGGAAAGCCTTTTGGGACATACTGAAGTCATGAAAGGCAATATGAATACAAGTCCTCCCTTTCTGTAGTGGTAGGGACTGAGTCAGATGGTGCTAACTGAAAATCCTGTTACAGTCATCAACATGTCCAAACAAAGTTTCATTCTTCACGAAAACCTTTTGACAAGTTATCTGAAAATGAGAAATAGTAGATTTTAACTGGCAGTCAATACAAGTCTACTATGCTATGACAGGTTTCATAGTCAGCATGTAAACATAACCTTGCGTTCAAGTGTATTGTGTAGAGGTGTTGAAGAATGTCGACACAACAGTGAATTATCCGCTTCAGGTTTTGAAAGTTTTTTTTTAAATTTGCAAATACTTCTATCTACATAGTATCCTTTCATAATATCCTGTCAAACTCCAATTCATCACTGTCAGGCTGTGTCAGATAAGCATCTTACACAAGGCTTTCTCCAGCAGCTCCTGTATGAGTGGGAGCTTGCCAAGACAAGGCTATCAGTGAACGATCCAGAGCTGGTACAAATGTAATTTCTGAATAGTTCCAATCTGAACTGGTTTCAGAAACTATAAGGTTCATTTGGAATCAATCCCAATGAGAGAAACAGCAAAGGTTACTGCATTTTATGTACTAATTATATAATATCAGGCCATTGACATGACAAGAGAAGACGGCTTAATGGTTTGGATACAGATTCTTCATCAGAACTGAAACGAGGGAGGTGCCACCCCAAACCTTAAAAAATCATAATTATGATTGTAAGAATAACCCATTGTTACACTGATCTGAGTGTTGGAACATGAGACAAGCCGATGAGTAAAAGGTGAGTTGGATGAGAGGAATACTAGGAGTGTCAAGGATGCAAGGAATCAATGATACAATAAGAAGATGGCTTGGACATAAAACGCACTTGTCGAGAAGGTCTATCAAAGATGGCTGTGATGATTTGGGACACGTTTTATGAATGGAAACTCCTTTCCATTCTCTGCACACAAAGGTGCACACAGAGTAAGAGGCCAGGAAGACCAAGGAAGCACTAGATAGACAATGTCAAGAGCGCCTTGTCACAACAAGGGATACAGAACGCTGGGGCGACCCGACTAGTTGAGGACCAACTGCAGTGGAGTGAATTCATTCAGCCCCATGCCTCTGCTGAGCGAATGGAGTTTAGTCATTGTATGATTCAGGGGGAGAGGTGAGGGGCGGGGGAGAGTTTTACATCACCACAATATTTGAATGTAAGAAATAAGAGCAGGAATAGGCCATTCAGCCCCTCAAGCCTGTTCCGCCATTAAATGAGATCATGGCAGATCTACTACCTCATCTGCACTTTCTCTCCTGACCCACATGTCCCTTCATTTCCCTTACAGTCCAGAATTTATTAATGTCAGCCGTGAATATACTGAATGCCTGAACATCCAGGGCCCTCCGGGATAGAGAATTCCAAAGATTCACAAACGCCTGAGTGAAGAAATTTCACCTCATCTCAGTCCTGAATGTCCGACTCCTTATCCTGAGACTGTGTCCCCTAGTTCTAGACTCTCCGGCAAGGGGGAAAACAGCCTCCCAGCATCAACCCTGTCAAGCCCTCTAACAAGTTTAGACGTGACCTCTGTCGTGCTTTTTACTCACTGTCCATCAGACATTGCTCACTCTCTCTAAGCAGCAGATAGAATTTACCTGCACAAAAAGGGGGGAACCTCAGGACTCAAAAGGTTATTGAAGAGATAGCAGAATTGATGGATTTTATTTTATCTCAGTTAAAACCTGATCTAATCATTGCCTGGTTTCCAGACCTTGCAAGCCCCAGCACAACGGACTAACCAGTATTGTTGGTGACGGTAAATGCTTTCAAAGACCACAGAGGAAAAGAAACGAATTTGAGTCTCTTTGCTACTTTATACTTGAAGTGCAATTGATTTTTTTTTTGGGTAGAGGTGGAGGGTGGAATGTTGAAGGATCATTGTTCCATTAGTACAGTAAGGGTATCTCACTGTAAGTGCTGGTGAGGATGAGGCCAAAAAAAAAACACAAGGTAAACAAGCCAATTAAATTCTGCAACTATCAACCTCTTAAAACCACTAATCAGCGGAAATTGCATTTGAATTGAACCCTGAAATATTATTGGAGAGACAGGTTGACAACTCCAGACAAGAGCTTCTGTCAGCCCACATTTCAACATCTGACAAAAAGGTCAATTAAGTGATGGAAAGCTACAGCCTGCCTCAATCTCTCGGATCAATGTGCAGTCTTAAATTTGTGAAGTTAAAGTGATGAAGTCAAACAAACAAGAGAAGTACAAAGTGATAAAGAGAAAATTTCAGAATGAATGGCACATATCCTGACGAACATAATAGGCTGGACTTTTACATATTTCCAGAATGAGTCTTCTGTTATTATAAGACTAAGGGAAAGAGAGTGAAACATCAGTGCAGTAAAAACACACCAAAAATACACCAATGCTGAAAAAGTGCCAGGCACACCTAGCTGACAATCAATCTCATTACATAGATTCTCAATGGGCAATACTCTTTCCTATTCAATCATACTATATCGGAATCCCATGAATTAAACCCCTTCCTACTAATTTCCATTGTATGAAATTCCAGTGGATAACTCCCTCTTCACTTCCAAACCATCAAAATCTTTCTCATTTACTTCCACTGTGTAGAAATCCAGTGAACCAATTCCCTTCTCATCCCCTTCCACTGTGCAGAATTCCACAGGGCCAAATCCTTCCCATTTAATTCACCTGTCTGAAATTCTAGTGGACCCAACTTCTTTTTGTTTACATAGAATTTCAATGGACTAAATCCATTCCCACTAACTTCTGATGAATGAACTACAATAGGTCAAACATCCATTGCCTTTATATATAATTCCAACAGACTAAACCCATTTTATTACACTGATTGTGTCAAGATCTCAGTAAATGCAACCCATTCCTATTAATGTCCATTGTGTTAGGTAAGAATAGAGCAAACTCCTTTCCATTCGGTCCCATCCTACAGAATTATACTGGATCATATCCATTCCCATTCACTTACTGTGCACACAGTTGCAAACCCATCACTATCCAGTCTCATTGCATACCATCACAATGGACAAACCTCGTGTAAGGGATTCAATGGGTAAAACTCCTCCCTTTTAATTCTATAGACTTCCTCAGACTTTAGAAGATCCCAATGAACAATAAACATTCCTTCTTTCCATTCATTCATTTTAGGAATTCTCATCCAACACAAGGCTCAATACAAGCTCATTTGAAAGGATAAAATATTTGTATTTCTGTTGAGGTTAGTTCGCAAGGCAAAACAATATTCTGGGCATTCAAGTCAATGGTCAGTAAATCAAACCCAGATGCTCAATTCACTATCAAAGGTCACTTCCAGACAGCAACAGTTTGACCTCAAATCAATTTGTAGAGTTTCTGACGATTGCCCAGTGTCCCTGTTCTATTTAATTCAATAGAATCACTGAAGGATTCATTAAATGGTGTGCTACAAAGATTTATATCCAGGTTATTTAGTGTCTGTTAATCCTGAACAAAGTAGAACATTTTCTGACAATGGAGGGAGCTATTCCATAGCATTTAGCTATAATATATAACACTCAATAGCCAATAAAGGGGCATTTCATTCTGCAATATCAATCAATATACAATCAATTTACATGCCAATCAATACTCAGTATACTTATGAATCAACACTCGATCTTGTGTTACGACCTCAGTAGAGACCGTTAACTATAAAACAAGAGATATGAACTCCCCAGATCAATTAAAGGATTACATAACATGATTTCACGTTTTAAGACTTTTACTATAAGAACTAAACTAAAAATCAACATTAACTAAACAGTACTTACTAGGTAGCTAATACACTAAATTACAGAGAAAGGTATTTCCCATCAACTTATTAACACACTTAAAAACCCTACACCACATTTATACATTACACAGTATTCTCAGCAAAAAGGTATTCTTGCAGTTAGAAGTTCCAAACTCCTCCCAGATGCAATGGTTTGGATCTCGCAGTGTCTTTTACAAAACTAATATCCTCTTCGCTCACTTCTCCAGAGCACATTCAACTGGCATTAGAGTCATCGAGTCATTTGCAGCACAGAAGAAGGCCATTTGGCCCATCAAATCCATCCCAGCTCTCCTCAGAGCTATCCAGTCAGTCCCACTCCCCTGCTCGATCCCCATAGTCTTGCAAGTCTATTTCCCTCAAATGGCCATCCAAATTCCTCTTGAAGTCATTGATTGTCTCTGTTTCCACCACCCTTGTGGGCAGCGAGTTCCAGGTCATTACCACCCGCCTCCTCACATTCCCCTGCATCTCTTGCCCAAAACCTTCAATTTGTGTCCCCTAGTCCTTGTACCAGTAATTAATGGGAACAGTTTTTCCTTGCCTAACTTAGCTGAGCCTGTCATAATCTTGTACACTTATATTAAATCTCCTCTCAGTCTCCTTTGTTCTAAGGAGAACAAACTCAGCTTTTCCAACCTAACATTGTACCTAAAATCCCCCATCCCTGGAACCATTCTGGTCAATCTCTTCTGTACCCTCTCAAGGACCCTCAAATTCTTCCTAAAGTATGGTGACCAGAACTGAACTCAATACTCCAGTTGGGGTCTAACCAGAGCTTGATAAAGGTTCAGCAAAACTTCCCTGCTTTTGTACTCAATGCCTCTATTTACGAAGCCCAAGATCCTATATGCTTGAGTAACTACTCTCTCAATATGTCCTGACACCTTCAAAGATCAATGCACATGCACCCCCAGGTCCCTTTGTTCCTGCATACTCTTTAGAACTGTACCATTAATTATATATTGCCTCTCTCTATTCCTTCTACCAAAATACATCACCTCACATTTGTCAGTATTAAATTCCATCTGCCACCTGTTTGCCCGCTGCACTAACCTATCTATGGCCTGTTGCAGGCAGTTCATATCTTCCTCACTGTTTGGTGTCATCAGAAAATTTTGATATTCTACTCTGTATTCCAAAATCCAAGACATTTATATAAAGGAAAAAAAGCAGTGGTCCCAGCACTGACCCTTGAGAACACCGCTGTCTCCCATCCTCCAGTGTGAAAAGCAACCATTTACTGTGACTTGCTGTATTCTGTCCTTAAGACAATTTTTTTAATCCAATTGGACATTGACCCTTCTATTCCATGAGTCTCAATTTTTCTCAATTCCCTCCATTAATAAGGCAATCTCTGGTGAGCCCGTTGGTCTTTTCTCCTCCGCAAACCTCAATTTTTGAATCAGGTTCAAATCTTAGCAGCCTTTTTTATATCAGTTCCTTGAGAGCAGTAGTTTCTCTCTCTCTCTCTCTCTCTCTCTCTCTTTTAGGTTGCACAACTCTCTGCTTGCTGGTCCCTTTCTTCTTACAGCTTGCCAAACCTAGGAAAACCTGTTGAATTTCTCCAGAACAAAAGTCAATAGTAATTTGCCTTTTACAATATTCAGAGTCCTTAAGTCTGACCGTAGTAAAACCATTTGGGCCTTCTTGTGTTTCCAGGTCTGAAAGACTGCAACTCGAATTTGCATTTTTAGAGCCCCTGGCTCCCTGTTTACAATCTGAGTCTAGGAGAGAGAAACCATTGTCCTTCAGGTGTTACAACCTTGCAACCTGCTTTCAAAAAGGTCTTTGATCTGAGTTCCTTGTGTTCATGTTAACCAAGATCCCTGGCTTGTCACTGGGCAGAATTGGTATGAGGTCATGTGTCTCTTCCAAATCCATTTTACGCTCCATTAGATATCATAGTTTTTAAAAACATAACCATACTCCAAAGTTCAGCATTCATAACACCCTCTACAAAACAATAAATATACATTTAATCACTTTTTTAAAATAATCAAACCCTTCTAAATAATGATCGTTAAACAAGGCACAGCAAAATTACTTTCTAATGGTCAATATTCAATACACAGGCAATTTAATATGACTGTCAAAAAACCCAAAGGTGACATGAGGTGACATAACACAATTGGTTAGGATTTGGAATGCACTGCCTAATAGGGTGGTAGAAATAAATTCAATAGTAGCCTTCAAAAGGGAACTGATAAATTCTCGAAGCGGAAAAAATTGTATTGAAATGGGGAAAGAACGAGAAAGTGGGACTAAGTGGATTGCTTTTAGAAAGAGCTGATACAGACTCGATGGGCCAAATATCCTTCATCTAGCTTGTACTATTCTCTGATTTGAATACGTTATCATAATCATCAATTCACATTTAGAGCAAATGTCTACTACATATTTCAGTGCTCAATATACATTTTCTACATTTCTAATTAATTCTCAATTATAGAGTCATATCTCTTGATGTAAACAACAATCAATACAAAGCCTTTTTACATAATAATCAATATACAGCCAATTCCTTCCCTGTAGTATGAAAGTCCAATATTTAGCAAATACCTTCTGAAAGATATAATACTGAATCTGCAGCCGAACCTAGATATATTATAGTCAGTGGCTGGTATGCAGACACTCCTTTTTACATAACAACACAATTACATGGAAGTTATAGCACTAAAGCTCAACAGCCCAATGGTATTTATGCTCCATACAAGTCTGCTCCCATTTTACTTCATCTAACTCTATCAACATCACCTTCTATTTCTTTCTCCCTCACATGCTTATCCAGCTTCCCCTTAAAAGCATTTATACTATTCACCTCAACTACTCCATGTGGTAGCAGATTCCACATTCTAATCACTCTCTGATAAAGACTCCTGAACTCCTTATTGGATTTATTGGTGACTGTCTTATGGACCCTATATTTGGTCTCGCCATAAGTGGAAACATTAGCTGGGATTTTACAGCCATTCCCCCACCACCACTCCCGCCCCAATCAGTGGGCTGGTTGTGGGGCGTGCTGTAAAATTGAGTGGGAGGTGGGGGAGGGTCCATTCCCAACGCCTCTCTGCCCCTGCTGCAATTTGACCTGGGGAGACGGCGGTCAGAAATGGCCCGCCCACCTCAGGCCACTTAAGGGCCTTTCCCCCGACGCCACTGGTATTATATCTGCAGTGGGCGGACGGCAAATGCCCCAAGAACACCGCCCAATGTAAAATTCCAGCCATCTTCTCTACATTTACCCGATCAAATTGCTTCATAATTTTAACGACCACTGTTAGGCCACCTCTCAGCCTTCTTTTTTCTAGAAAAAGAGAACCCAGCTTGTCCAGTTTTCCCTGACAGGCATAACCTCTCAGTATGGTTATAATTCTTGCATTTTTTTTTTCTTCAGTGCCTCCACATCCTTTTTTATTATACGGGGTCCAGAGTGTTGCACTCCAATGGCAGGATTTAGTGGACCCAGTGGGGCTCCTGGCACCAGGCCAAAAAGGCAGTGGTAACCCAACCTTGGCTATTCGGAACCTTCCTCGCCCCACCCCGCCAGTTCTATTTAACAGCACCAGGCTAATTGTGTATCGCGCATGCATGCTCGCGTGGGCGCGTCATGTATCCATAGGCGTCAGCTGAATTAGTGTTTAAATTTAAGTTTAATAAATTTCAACTTTTCTTCTTTAAACCTAAGAAAGCCTGCTTGTACTAATTTCTTTTCCTAATCATTGGAAACAAGGATTCACCAAGAGTGAGTTAAAAACCCAGTGTGTTTAAAATTAAACCCTGTTATGGTAAGACCAGGTGAAGACTGAGAGGGAACCCCAGACACATTTCTCACCTGGTCGTAACAGAAATTTGGGTGCATTTCCAGAATTGACCCACAGACAAATGAGAGAAATTGGAAGGGGGAAGCCAAATTGTTCCCAGCCAAAAAAAGAGCAAGATTTCAATACAGGTTTTCTTGTGGTTGTGTGTGATTGAATACTAACATGTCTGCAACTGAAGCTGATAGCTCTCCAAGCCAGTGTGAAGTAACTTGGGATAAGTTAAAAGCATGGAGGAGTTGAGTAAAATGGCTGAGCAGTGTGGGATCACTGTATGTGGCAAGGCTAGGAAGTCTGACCTCCTAAGGCTAGTGGTCAACCATTTTTCCCTTGAATCTAAAGAAGCAGAGGCAGTGTTAGAAGCAGACCCAGAGAGGGTACTGCTAGCAAAGATACAATTGGAGGAAAGGAAACTTGAATTAGAAGACAGGGAAAGAGAAAGAGAAAGGGAGAGGCAGGAAAAAGAGAGAGAAAGAAAGATACTCCCAGAAGAAAAGTGAAGATAAAGAAAGGCAGGAGAAGGAATGAGAGAGAGAGGGGAGAGAGAAAGAATATTCTGGAAGGAATGCCAAGAAAGGGAGCTAAGGCAGCTTGAGTGAACTAGGGGCAACAGAGTAACCCCAGTAAACGCATGGCCAATATGGAGGAGCATAATTCAGGGCTGGGTACAGAATTGCTAAAACAAGCTCAATCAATTCCAAAATTCAATGAGGAAGATGTAGAAGAATTTTTGTGTGATTTGAGAAACTGGCAAGGCAGCTAAAATGGCCAGCTGAGACCTGGCCTGTTTAATTGCAAAGCAAACTAACTGGAAAAGCCCATGAGGTTTATTCCCTGTTGCCAGATAAGAGTTCATCAAATTATGAACTGACAAAAAGTGCTATCCTTGGGGAATATGAATTAGTACCCGAAGCCTATTGTCAAAAATTTAGAACCCTCAAGAAGCAAGTTAATCAAACTTACCTGGAATTTGAAAGAAGTAAGCAGTTGGCCTTTGACCAGTGGCTGAGGGCTGTTAAACTACAGCTCAGAGAAACAATTCTGTTAGAGGAATTTAAACACTCTCTCCCACTCTCCATAAAGACCCATGTAGAGGAGCAGCGGGTTCAGTGAGCCCGGTAATTGGCCATTCTAGCTGATGAGTTTGCTATAATTTATAAATCAGTTTCCCAGGTGAGAACCTTTCCTAATCACCCCCACAAATCTGAAAGGGACAAAGGGTGGGAAGGTGATAGGAGCCCAAGCAGTCCTGGGAGAGAAAGGAAAGCAGGAGACACAGGAGGGCCCTCCTCTAGCCAAAAAGGAAGGTGCTGTGAGCAAGAGTGAGACCCAGAGATCTGTGTGCTTCCATTGTAATAAAGCAGGGCATTTAAAAGCTGATTGCTAGAAACTAAAGGGAAAACCTGTAGGGTTAATCAGGGCACACCCACTCAGTGAAGAAGTGAAACTGATGGAAAGCACAGCAGAACACGCTGTGGCTTTAACTGCAGTGTGAGTGAGACCCAGGAGGTTTACTACTACAGGTGCAGGAAAAGTTAATAGGATTCCTGAAGGCTGTCAGCGTTTTGTGCTTGAAGGGAAAGTAACCCCATATCCCGCAAGTGGGGCAAGCAAGCCCATCGTAATTCTCAGAGACACAGGGGCCACTAGATCTCTTTTACTGGGAAAAGGCCTTGCCTTTCCCTCAGAGAGTGCAGTGAACACCAAAATGGTGGTGAATGGTATTGGAGGGCAGTGTATGCCTGCACCTGATGCGTGACCTAGGTTCTGGACTGGTGACTGTAGGGATTGTCCCTAGTTTGCCTGTGGACGGGGTTGACTTGCTCCTAGGTAATGATCTGGTGGGGGTGAGGTGAATGTGGTAGTCCCCCCCCACCCCCCCAGTAGTGAAAGAAAGACCGCAAGAGGTCAGAGAGACAGGGCAGTGGCTGGAGACGGACCCCTGCAGTTTCCCTGAATATGTAGTGGATCAGGCCATGATCAAACCAGCTCCCCCAGAGGACACTGAACTAACACTGCAGGCAGATGACCAGGTCTGTCCATCTGACAATTTATTTGGCAAGTTAGGAGACCCAGGGAGTGAATTAAATGGTTTTCCCTAGCTGAGGCTTAGCAAGCCGACCCAGTATTGCAAGAGTTAGCACAAGCTGTCCAGTCTGAAATTGAAGCAGAGGGAGTCCCTGATTGCTACTGTTTAAAGAATGAGGTACTGATGAGGAAATGAAGTTGTCTTCACAGACCTGAGAGCAAGGAGTGTACAGTAGTTCACCAGTTAGTGGTACCACAGAGGTACCAGAGAGAAATATTAAGAAGGGCCCACGAGACCACAGTGGCTGTACATGCTGGTATACGAAAGACCAAAACCCGCATAAAACAGCAGTTTAACTGGCCATAACGCCACAAAGATGTGGTGGAGTACTGCAGGAGTTGCCACATGTGCCAGGTTGAAGGGAAACCCCAACGTACAGTGAAACCTGCACCCCTAAGTCCTGTACCGGCATTTGGAGGACCCTCCAACAGAGGGCTGGAGATCTGTAAAGGATCCCCGGCGAGAACAAAAGGGGACAAGCAGGCACAAGGCTGGCAAAAGTTTAGAAAGAGAAGGGGAAAAAGTGACCAAGAGGATAGGTTAAAGGAAGTCTGGGAGGAATCCCGGACGAAAATCCCTAGTGTCTGGTCAGCTAACCCTGCAAAATGTGAAAAGCTAGAACTCACATCCTCCTACGTGAATGCAGATGCTAGAAGCACCCCACCAGAGTTGCTAACAGCATTTCCAGGAACCTGCAGAGACAAAGAAAGACCTCTAGGTGGCAGAGAAACCGTGAGGGTGATGCCTCACCTAGTTTAGGTGCCACAGGGGAGTGCAGTAGAGTCTGCACAGATACCTGCAGGCAGGAGTGTCCCAGAGGACAAAGGGGAGATTAGCAAAGAATCCTCTCCCACAGCCAGAACCAAAGAGAAACCACCTAACCCCCTTTTCCGATCTCAACAGGAACAAAGACCCTAGGCAGCCATGGAAATGGGCAAACGGAAGAGAAACTTCCCAAAAGAAAATCATGTTTATTGGGATGCCAAAAATGGGGTAATTAAAGCAGCACTGGCACCAAGAGAAGACAGGCTGTAATAATTTTTAGGATTTATGAATGAATGGGAATGAATGAGAGAAATGCATGTTTTTTTCTGCATCTTACATTTTTCTCTCGACCCTTTTAATGAAATGCACTTTTCTCAAATTGCATTTCATTCCGTTGGGTGTGGAGGTGTCATGCTAGACCCCCACCTGCCAAGCATGAGGCATATTAATTTCACATGAACATTTCAAATTGTTGTTGAAGTGAAGAAAGGACTTGCTTTAAAAAATTGCCAGATCTTGGCTGGAAAGATATTTGCATATTAACAGACAGTGCTTAGAAAGGACAAAGGTCCATTCCCTGACACATTCAACCCACGATGGACTTTTGATCGCCAGACGTTGAAGGTGGGGGTGCTCGCATTCCAGGTTGACTGCTAAGTTGGCCGAATGCACAAACGGACATGGTCAAACCAGCTAGTCACATGACTAATCTGCTGGGCAACCTGCGTATTTTTGAATTTGTGTGAACAGTTTGGGCAGAAAGCAGAATGCCCCTGGACTGAGAAGATCTCTCCTGGCTGGTTCGTCGCAACCTCTCCTGTCTGCCTGCTCCCATCTCTTTCTCACAAGCCTTTGAATCCACTGAAGACACATGAACCCCAAGAGAGAAAAGTCTCCTACAGCGAACAACATTTAAGAAGAATACTGGGCCCCAACAGAAAGCAGGATCTACCTACAATCAAGGACACTACAGTGAGCTCAAAGACCTATAACAAAAACTCTTTAGATATTGGCTCAAACTTTTCCACTTTATTTCTTCTGCTCTTTTGTGTCTCTATTTGCGTGTGTGTATCACGTATGCATACTAGCGTGGGCGCGTCGTGTATCCATAGGCATCAACCGAATTGGAATTCAAGTTTAATAAATTTCAACTTTTTCGATTTCAATTTCTTTAACTCTAAGAAAGTCTGTTTGTGTTGGTTTCTTTGCCTTATCATTGGAAAGCAGTGAACAAGGATTCACCAAGGGGAAGCTAAAAACACTGTGTATTTAAAATTAAACCCTGTTACAGTAAGACCAGGTGAAGGCTGAGAGGGACCCCTAGACACCTTTCTCACCTGATCGTAACACACTGAACATGAATCAAGGAATCTAACATTCGTGCAAGTCGAAGGGTGTCACAAAATCACACACGCAACAAAAGCGAAGGCAGGCACAGGTCGGCTGAGGTCGGATTCCAAGACCCCACACCGCCAGTCCTCTGAGCATGCGTGATAGGACCCGAAAGGTGGCAAACTCTACCTGGGCAGGACAAAGCCTGGGCGAGCTCTGGTGGAGCTTGTCCACTTCTAATTTTATCCACTGTTATGGCCACATGGTGTAATGTGGACGGTTCCCACTGTTCAACTCCCTACCTGATTGCAGCAAGTATATTTGTATTAGAGTTTAGCCTCTTGGTGTTTTATTTTTCAAATAATCAGACAGCGACATGTTTTCTTGTAGATTTTAAAAAACAGAAAGTCAATTGTTTATTGATCAATACGCCTTATCCCGAATTGTCACAACCTCATTCACTCACGCATTTGCTTGCACTCACATACACAGAGGAAGAAACAGACAGAGAAGGGAAAGAGGTAGATGGGTTTCAGTGGGGCAGAAGGGTTACAATAAACCTGTTGACTTCTCTTGAGACTCAAGTCCTATATAGTTGCAGGCCTGAGATTGTTGTAGATCTCTGTCTTGATTAAAGATTCTGTTGAAGATGGTGGGTCACCTCCAGCTCTCTGCTGTATAATGCAAACGTCAGAATTTTTCAGCAGGGCAAGTACTTTCTGTGTTGCTGGAATGCCAGCTGTTACAAGGAGATTCACCTTTTGGGTCAGTGCCTCTTTCTCTCTGGCTGTCTTTGTTTTTAAGGTAAAACTGTGTCACCTCTTACTTCCTGTTAGGAGACACTCTGGTCTCTTCCCCATGGCGATGACACAATGGCCCAGAACGTGGCTACTTCACATCTTCTTTGTTTTAGAAGAAGACATTCAATTCTGGAATGTTTTTAGGATAGGTGTAAGATGGGTTTCATTAGCACCTTTTGGCTTTGAAGATTTGCCAGACTGTTTGAAAGCACAAATGGCTAATCCCCTTTTCCTTCGCTGGCCATTTTGGACCATTATTCACTTTGTAAAATAAAGGTTCATTTTTTAAAGACAAAGTTTGTTGTTTCATAAGTATTCAGAGCTAGTTCGTGAATGTTGTATCATCACACTTCCGATGTGTGTGATCCTTCCCCCAAAAGGGAAAAAATGCAATTCCTTGGATTTCATTTTTATGTTGTTCGTTTTTTGGGCGGGTTTAGAAAGAGGGAAAAAAGAAACAGTAAGACAATTTAGGGGCACACCACTTTACACATTCATTTCATTCACTCCTCAGGCTTCCAGCCCATTTTTTTTTTTATCGTCCTTCCTTTGGATGAGGTACCATTTAAAAAATGCATTTATTTTGGATCCGTGTTGTCAAATGGGGTTGTAGTTTCTCTCGCATCAGTTTGTACTGCTTTAGGAATGTTAATCTCCAGGACCATGTGATTGTTCGTGAGGCTTATAGTATGCAAATTTCTGTTACTGCTTGTGGTGAGATTCTCTGTTTGTACAAGCTTTAACCCCTTAGCTGCTGCTTCCACAATACATGATATTAACCATTCAGGTTCTGGCACATTGATAGTTCATATAGAATAGAGTGATTGTGGATGATACATTGTTTTTTTAGCTCCCGTGAGGCATCTGGTATTTCTTCCTGCCCCTTGTACTGGCTGGGTTCTGACTCGAAATTGTTGGGTTTGATTAGTTTTGGTTTTGGAACCTGATCCTGTGTGATTTATCAGTGGGTAGATCCATGCTGACCTCACTTTTAATTCTCTTGCGATTTTTGCAAGTGTGGTTCACTTTTGGATATGTTACCTTCCCTTTTCCTTTTACTTCAGAGATAGGTGCTTCCCTAATCTGCCCCAGGTCCTCTGGGACACGACTGCTCGCAGGTGGTTGTCCAGCTTCCACTGCACTCCCCTGTGGCAGTTCAACCAAGTGAGGCATCTCCCTCACTCCTGCCTTTCCTATTTGGGAACTTTCTCTGTCCCTATTTAAATCTTTAAAAAAAAAATCAGCTAACCATATTTCAGTTGCTTTTCTTTCAGTGTTTTTCAGCTTTCATTGTAGCTTCTTTCAATCTTATATGCTCTATCTGGGCCCTTTTAAATTCTTCTGGCTCTATCGCCCCCTGTGGATTTTTGTTCAGTTGTACTGAGTTTTTTTCCTCTCCTCAGTTTTTCCAGTCTGCGTGGACTGCTCTGGACCCTCTGGGTACAATACTGTGCTTCCTGCCAAATCATTACTCAGCAATAGGTCTACCCCCTGCATGGGTAAGCTTGGAATGATTTTAACTAAAGAAACCTTCAAGTATTTGCCAGTAATCCCTTTTACTAACACCGTGGTATTTGTTCTGCTTTCCAGTGGCATTTCTGTCAGTTTGGTTGCCAGTAAGGTTTGAAAACAACCGATATCCCTGAGGATGGTTATCTCCTGGAGTCATTTTTCCTTTGAGCAAAAAGTTCTGACATGTGCTCTGCTCTTGCGTTATATTAGAACACAGGCTTGCCACTTTCAAAGCCACAGACACAGGCTTGACTGCGCCTCCTGCCGGTTTTTATGGTACACCAAGAATTGGCCTTGGTCTGATTTGCTACACTGAAAACATGTCGGGTGGACCCCAACTGGTTTATCCCCGAGTTGCTTTTTCTAAAAGTTGACTGGTCAGGTTTTCCTTCCCTGCTCTCCTTTTCTCTCCGGCCCATTTCTGCTTCCTCTGCAGCCCTGCTACCTCTCCCTAGCCTGTACAAGTTATTAGACCCAAATTTATTTGGAGTTAGGGATTTATGTATTAATTCATAGTCATCAGCCATTTTCTCAGACTCTGATTCTGGCTTTCTTCGTCTAGTTGGTGAGACTTTTCACCAGTTCATATTTCTTTGCTTTTCGTCTGAAAGTAATTCCCACCTCTGTAGCTAAGCTTTTTAAATCTTCAACACTGAATTTGTTTAACTTATCATGGGATATCTCTCATTGCTCTGCAAACTCCTTAACATGAAGTGTGCCCAGCTCTTTTGTTTCTAGCACCACAGAAAAAAAACCCAGAAGAATACAAGAAAACCTGTTTGTTAAATTTTCCACAATTTTAGAGGTCAATTTATCTCCCAATTTCCAAATCTTTCATTTGTCTGGCGGATCAGATCCCGGCTATGAGCCACCAATTTGTTAAGGCCGCGTGGTGCGACGTGGATGGTTCCCAGTGTTCAACTCTCCACCTGACCGCAGCAAGTCTATTTATATTAGAGTTTAGCCCCTTAGTGTTTTATTTTTCAAATAACCAGAGAGCAACAAGTTTTCTTGAAGATTTTAAAAAAGCAGAAAGTTAATTGTTTATTGAGCAATACACCTTAACCCGAAATTATCCCAACTTCATTCGCTCGCAGACACACACACACACACACACAAAACAGGTAGAGAAGGGAAAGAGGTAGGTGGGTTTTAGTGGGGGAAAAGGTTGTGGTAAACCTGTTGAATTCTCTTGAGACTCAAGTTCCAAATGGTTGCAGGCCTGAGATGATTGTAGATTTCTCTCTTGGTTTAAGATTCTGTTGAAGATGGTGGGTCACTTCCAGCTCTCTCTCTGCTGTATAATGTAGATGCTGGATTTTTTTCAGCGGGGCATGTGCTTTCTGACTTGCTGGAATGCCAGCTGTTACGAGTAGCCTTACCTTCTGGGTCGCTCTCTCTCTCTGGCTGTCTTTGTTTTTAAGGTAAAATTGTGTCGCCTCTCACTTCCTGTTAGGAGACACTCTGGATTCTTACCCAGGGTGATCACACAATGGCCCAGGATGTAGCTATTTAACACTTCCTTTGTTTCAGAAGAAGACATTCAATTCTGGAATGTTTTTAGGATAGCTGTAAGATGGGTTTCATTAACGCCTTTTGGCTCTGAAGATTTGTCCTTTGTCTTTGTCAGTCTGTTTGAATACACAAAAGGTTTATCCCCTTTTCTTTCAGTGGCTACTTTGGACCATTGTTCACTTTTTAAAATAAAGATTCATTTTTTAAAGTTAAAGTTCGTTGTTTCCTAACTTAGTCTGTGAATGTTGTAACATCGCACTTCCGATATGTGTGACATCACTCATTTTTTAAAAATTGGAAACCTCTTTCAATGAGCTGGCACAAGCGTGATGGGCTGAATATCCTTCTTTTGTGTTGTACAATACTCGAAGAACCAAATACATCTACGTAGTAATGAATACTCAATACCCAGCCAATCCTTTCTGTCCTGTTCACCCATCACCCCGTGCTTGCTGACCTACATTGATTCCCAGTCCAGCAAAGCCTCGATTTTAAAATTCGCATCCTTGTTTTGAAAGCCCTTCATGGTCTCTCACCCCTTTCTATCTCTGTAATCTCCTCCAACCCATACAACCTTCTGAGATATCTGTGCTCCTCTAATTCTGGCTTCTTGTGCATCTCCAATTTTAATTGCACCACCATCGGCGGCCGTGCCTTCGGCTGTCTCAGCCCTAAGCACTGGAATTCTCTCCCTAAACCTCTCTGCTTCCCTTTCCTCCTTCGAGATGTTCCTTAAAACCTACCTCTTCAACCCAGCTTTTGGTTAACTGTCCGAATATCTTCTTACGTGGCCCTGTGATGTGCCTTAGGGCATTTTATGACATTAAAGGTGCTTTTTAAATGCAAATTGTTGTTGCCATTGAGTTATTTGAGACATGACATGTGCTCAATATAGCATGCTTGGGAGAAACAGGTGACTTAGGACCTATGGTTCCCAAAGCTCTCCACCACAGGGCATTTTCTCACCTCAAGTCTGAGTGTTTTGTAGACTAATTAAAATCTCAAATATAATGAAAAGTAGTCAGCACATATTTTTTTTTATTCATTCGGGGGATGTGGGCATCGCTGGCCTGGCCAGCATTTATTGCTCATCCCTAATTGCCCTTGAGAAGATGGTGGTGAGCTGCCTTCTTGAATCACTGCAGTCTTTGGGGTGTAGGTACACCAACAGTGCTGTTAGGAAGGGAGTTCCAAGATTTTGACCCAACAACAGTGAAGGAATGGCGATATTGTTCCAAGTCAGGATGGTGTGTGACTTGCTTGACCAACCTTATTGAATTCTTTGAAGAAGCAACTGAAAAGGTACACAGGATAATGCAGTAAATATAATATATTTAGATTTTCAAAAGACCTTTGATAAAGGTACTGCATAATGGACTCATAACTAACATCAGAACGCGTCAAGTCAGGGGAAAAGTAATGGAATAGATAACAAACTGGCTACAAAGCAGAAAACAGAGTAGGGGGCTAAAGGTAGTTATTCAGACTGGCAGAAGATGGGAACTGAGACCACTGTGGTCACCCGTTAACAATTTGGACTGAGGAATGGGAAGAACCATTTCAAAGTTTGCGGAGGACACCAAATTATGGGGGTGTAGATCAGTGTAAGGTGGTACCTTTTGTAGGAAGGCTAAGAATGTCATATACTCCTTGGAAAATAGGTGCCTAAGTGGGGTAGAGGAGCAGAGGGATCTGGGAATACAGATGCACAAATTAGCAAATGTAGTAAGAGCACAATACTACAGTTGCTGGAACTCTGAAGGGTCACAGACCTGAAATGTTAACTCTGTTTCCTTCTACACAAATGCTGCGCCAGACCTGCTGATTATTTCCGGCACTTTCTGTTCTCATCCCAAAAGTAGTAACGCAGGTTAACCAGCCCATAAATAGCAAACCAATCACAGGAGTTCATTTCTAAAGGGATAGATTTGAAAAGCAGAAAAGTTATGTTTAACTTGTATAGAACCTTGTATATATGGCACATGCACAATGGGCCAAATGACACTCTTCTCTGCTTTATCATTCTATGATTCTATGAACCTTGATTAGACACACTTGAACGAAGACTTGGGGGCAGTGACCTGACAGAGGTCTTTATGATTATGAAATAATTTGACAGAGCAGATGTAGAGACGATGTTTCCATTTGTGGGGGTGACCAGAACCAGATGCCATAAATAAGAAATGGTAACTAATAAATCCAATATGGAATTCAGGAGAAACCTCTTTACCCAGAGAGTGGTGAGAATGTGAAACTCATCGCCACAATGAGTAATTGAGGAGAACTAGCATAGATACGTTTAAGGGGAATCTAGATAAACTTGAGGGAGAAAGGAATACAAGGATTAGAAGGATACGTTGATCGAGTTAGATGAAGAGGGGTGTGAGTAGACTCATATGGAGCATAAACATTGGCATGGACCAGTTGGGCTGAATGGCCAGTTACTGTGATGTAAATTCTATGTAATTCTATATAATTGGTAGACTTTGATTGCTATGGTTTGTCAACAATTCCATTTGCTAATGGATCTTTGCAAGGATAAAACTATATATTAATAGAGAAAAAGGAAGGCTAAATGGGCCTCTTAATGGCAAGATGCAGGTGATAATGTGGGCTGAATTTTCTAAGTTGGGTCACCATCCCAACGTTGACCTCAATTCTGGGTCGGGAACCCAGATGTTGCCGTGGCGCACATCAGTTGCAATCTTACATATGAACATACGAATTAGGAGCAGGAATAGGCCACTCGGCCCCTCGAGCCTGCTCCGCCATTCAACAAGATCATGGCTCATCTGATTTTAACCTCTACTCCACATTCCCGCCTAACCCCCCGATAATCTTTCACCCCCTTGCTTATAAAGAATCTATCAACCTCTGCCTTAAAAATATTCAAGGACTCTGCTTCCACCGCCTTTTGAGGAAGAGAATTCCAAAGACTCACGACCCTCTGAGAGAAGAAATTTCTTCTCATCTCAGTCTTAATTGGGTGACCTCTTATTTTTAAACAGTGACCCCTAGTTCTAGATTCTCCCACAAGAGGAAACATTCTTTCCGCATCCACCCTGTCAAGACCCTCAGGATCTTATATGTTTCAATCTAGTCACCTCTTACTCTTCTAAACTCCAGTGAATACAAGCCTAGCCTGTCCAATTTTTCCTCACAAGACAACCCACCCATTCCATGTATTAATCTAGTAAACCTCCTCTGAACTGCTTCCAATGCATTTACATCCTTCCTTAAATAAGGAGACCAATACTGTACACCGTACTCCAGATGTGGTCTCACCAATGCCCTGTATAACTGAAGCGTAACCTCCCTATTTTTATATTCAATTTCTCTCGCAATAAACAACAAACAGTGCAACAGCCCCAACAAACAAATTTTTCTGCAGCACCTGTGGAAGAGCCTGTCACTCCAGAATTGGCCTTTATAGCCACTCCAGGCGCTGCTTCACAAACCACTGACCACCTCCAGGCGCGTATCCATTGTCTCTCGAGATAAGGAGGCCCAAAAGAAAGAAAAGAAAACAATAACATTCTATTAGTTTTCCTAATTACTTGCTGTACCTGCATACTAATCTTTTGTGATTCATGCACTAGGACAACCAGATCCCTCTGCATCTCAGAGCTCTGCAATCTCTCACCATTTAGATAATATGCTTCTTTTTTACTCTTCCTGCCACAATGGACAATTTCACACTTTCCCACATTATTCTCCATTTGCCAGATCTTTGCCCACTCACTTAACCTTATGCCATCGTCACAACTTACTTTCCTACTTATCTTTGTGTCATTAGCAAATTTAACAACCATACCTTCGGTGGCTTCATCCGAGTCATTAATATAAATTGTAAAAAGTTGAGGCCCCAGCACAGATCCCTGTGGCACACCACTCATTAAATCTTACCAACCAGAAAATGACCCATTTGTGCCTACTCCCCGTTTCCTGTTAGCTAGCCAATCTTCTATCCATGCCAAAATGTTACCCCCTACAACATGAGCTTCTATTTTCCGCAATAATCTTTGATATGGCAAATGCCTTCTGAATATCTAAGTACAGTACATCCACTGGTTCCCCTTCATCCACAGTACATGTTACTTCTTCAAAGAACTCCAATAAATTGGTTAAACATGATTTCCCTTTCACAAAACCATGTTGACTCTGCCTGATTACCTTGAATTTTTCTAAGCGTCCTGCTATAATGTCTTTAATAATAGCATCTAACATTTTCCCTATGACAGATAAGTTAAGATAACTGGCCTGTAATTTACTGCTTTCTGTCTCCCTCCCTTTTTGAATAAAGGAGTTATATTTGCCATTTTCCAATCTAATGGAACCTTCCCTGAATCTAGGGAATTTTGGAAAATTATAACCAACACACCAACCATCTCACTAGCCACTTCTTTTAGGACCCTAGGATGAAGTCCATCAGGTCCCAGGGACATGTCTGCCCACGATCAACTACGAAACTGCCTCCAGGAGCCCTGTCCAGTAAAGACGGCAGGCGGACTATCAAAGCAGGAGGCCCAGTCAGAGGGCCTGCAGCAATGTCCAGTCAGCAGCCCCACTGGGAAAGGTGAGTGCTGCTGAGACAGACAGGAGAACACGAGGGTGCCTCAGCCATATCTGTCAGGCCATCATTGTGGAAGGGAAATTCCTGCACAGGATGGCCGTTGCATCCCAGTGGGTACATGCTGGAGAGATTGAGTGGAGATGTCGATGGCTTACCCATGGCAGAAAGCCGTCTTCAGTTATCGCCTGGCTTCAGACTCAGTGGGGGGCCCGTCCACAGTCGGGATGCGTCCATCGGTGCCATCAACAGTCTTCCAATTGGCTCATTAATGGATCTAACTGCCTACCTACCGCTGTTGGGCAGGCACCTTCTGCCACATTGACCTCACCTCTGGCAAGTTCGCTCAGAGAGAGGAAGGTATCACCCAATGTGCTATCTTTCAACTTTCCTCCCAGTCCCGTCTCCTCACCCATCTCAATGAGACCAAGAAAATTCGGCCCTATAATCGGAAATGAGGAATTGGCAGACTTACTGAGTAGTTACTTTATATTAGTCTGCGCAGGAGAGGATGTGAATTAAGTACCAGAGATAAAAGGAAAAAACAAATATAAAGCAAGGGGAGGAGCCAACTTTATTCAATTTAAGTTTTAAAATATTCCAGATGGAAAATCTAATAAGATTAAAGATAGAAAAATCTCCGGGACTTACTGATTTCCACCCGAGGGTATTGAAAGAAGTAGATAAGGAAACTGTTAGTCATGATTTTCTAAAACTCTCTCAATTCAGGAATTGCCCCAACAGATTGGAAAACTGCCAATATCACTCCATTATTTTGGAAGAGGAGAAGACAGAGATATGAGCTGTGGGAAGTTACCAGGATCTGTTATCAGGGACAGAGGGACTGAGCATAACAATGGCGACAACAGTTCAAAAAAGCGATTTGGTAAAAGTAATTAACATGGTTGTTGTAATGAGAAGTTTTTTATGTTGTCTGATGCAACATAAATGAGATGCGTGGAGTTCAGCTGGTTGAAGATCTCGAACAGGTTTATTAACAGCTAACTATTATATACAGCACAGAGCAAACTATTTACAGAAGCTGCCTCTTGGTGTTACAGTTACAGAGTGAGACTGGCATGTAGTCACATGACGGCATCTGGTACTCGGCTCATTAGCATACTTAACGGTACATTACTCCTAAAGGCAATCACACAACAGTTGGAAAGCACTGTGGGACATTCTGATGAAGGAATATCGTCAGATAGAATTGCAGCACTCACTTTTATCGTACAAGCATATCCTCAACGTTTTGGAACTGCATCGCAGCTGGAAGTTTTTGGCCATCAACTCGAGAATTAGACCAAGGAAAAACTCAGTTGTACAGAGAGAAAAGCACGAGGCAGCAAAGCAATGTAATAATCCAGAAGGTAAGGTGCACGGAGGCATAGGAGCCTGTTGGGGGCGGCGGAGTGCAAGGGGCGTGGGTATTGGAGCAACTCACCTTTCTGCAATCTTTCGCCAAGCAAACCTCTCCCATTATGTGTCAGCTGTGGCTCAGTGGGCAGCGCTCCTGCCTCTGAATCATCAGATTGTGGACTTCAATCCCACCCTAGAGCCTTTCGCACAAAATCCAGGCTAACGCTCCAGTGTAGTAATGAGAGGTGGCGGTGTAATGCTAATGTAACCAGACTAGTAATCTAGAGGCCTAGGCTAATGCTCTGGGGACATGGGTTCGAATCCCACCATGGCAGATGTTGAAATTTGAATTCAATTAATAAATCTGGAATTTAAAAAAAAGCTAGTCTAATGGTGACCATGATACCATTACCGATTGTTGTAAAAACCCATCTGGTTCACTACTGACCTTTAGACAAGGAAATCTGCTGTCCTTACTCGGTTTAGCCTACATGTGACAGCAATGTGGTTGACTCTTAACTGCCCTCTGAAATCGCATAGCCATTTGGTTATCAAGAGCAATTAGGGATGGGCAACAAATGCTGGCCTTGCCAGCAACGCCCACATCCCATGAAAAATTTTTTAAAAGCGGTCAGAAATGCTCTCTCAGGTGAATGCAAAAGACCTAATGGTGCTGTTTTGAAGAAGAGCAGTCGAGTTCTCACCAGATTTCTGAGTAATATTTGTCCCACCGCCAACACTAAAACTGATTATAATAATCTGATGAAGGGTCACTGACCTGAAACGTTAACTCTGCTTCTCTCTCCACAGATGCTGCCTCCTGAGTATTTCCAGCATATCTTGCTTTTATTTCAGATTTCCAGCATCTGCAGTACTTTGCTTTTACTAAAACTGATTATCTGGTCATTATGGCGCTGCTGTTTGTGGGAGCTCGCTGAGAGCAAAATTGGCCGTCATGTTTCCGACGACATTCTAACAGTGACTACATGTCACAAATACTTCATTGGCTGTAAAGAGCTGAGGCCATAAAAAAAACAGTATATACATGCAAGTCTCTCTTTCAGCCACAAAGTCATCCTGAGTTGGTGGCCTAAACTTTGAACGCAGCAGTTGGGAGATGCTCCTACTAATTGTATGTCCTGTGTAATGGCAATCAGCGGATGTCGCTTGTTTCTATATACACAGTGGCAGATTGCTGAGTGAGTAAACAACTTTCAGTCCCCTGCATCACTCAAGTCGACTCCATATCATCTGATCATATGCCATTTTCACGTGCACGGGGGTGGGGCGAAGTGTCTTCACAATGGTGCTGTTTGTGGGAGCTTGCTGTGCACAAATTGGCTGCCGCGTTTCCTACAGTCCAACACTTCAAAAGTACTACACTTCAAAAGTAAAGCACTTTGAGATGTTCAGTGGTTCATCAAAGTCACTGTTTAAATGCAAGTCTTTCTTTGCTGCTCTTCCAACAGCCTCAGTTGGAAAGCTGGATAAATATGATCAGTGTCTCCATAGCAATCAAAAGGAGTACTCTTGAACTTGACTTCTGCCCTTTACCATTTAGCACCTCACTAACCTTCGGAACTGCGTCCCAAGTGGAGGGGTGCTGAGGACTGGTGCTCAGTGAAGTGACGTTCATGGGTTTCCTTCACTCTGCAAAGAGAGAAGATGAAATATTAAACGTACAGAAGCACACTTGTTCATTGG
Organism: Heterodontus francisci; assembly: GCF_036365525.1. Classification (NCBI taxonomy): domain Eukaryota; kingdom Metazoa; phylum Chordata; class Chondrichthyes; order Heterodontiformes; family Heterodontidae; genus Heterodontus; species Heterodontus francisci. The sequence goes on along the minus strand of NC_090413.1, from coordinate 14,721,222 downwards.
GGCATTGTAATCACACCTTTAACGTGCACAATCAGTGGTCGCAGATATGCAAAAACATATGATTAATCTTTATAATTAAAACTCTACAGCACATCTATTGAGCACTGGAAGGTGTACATCAGATTTCAGAGTGTCACACATGAAGGTATCACACCTGAACAATTAACTACTTTGCTCCAATAACCACTATTTATGAAGTTAACAAATGTTGAATCACTCAGATATGGTCATGTGGGAAGACACGTAGGAAAAGCAACCAATTAAAAAGCAGCAAACCCAACCAATTAAATGCTCTCATTGTTTTTTTACAAAGATATCAATTGGAAATCAGCAGCTTGCACAGCCCAAATTTCTCACTGAATTTTTTGCAAACTGCTTTGACCTACCATTTCACTTACGTTAGTATATACAGTGTTAAAAGAACAATTAGAACTTCAAAGCACTTTTTTTTTTAATGCGTAGTTCTAAAAAAGTCACTAAATTGCCAATAAAATGAGGTTTTCAATTTTAGAAGTACCTGCTGGAAGTTGTTCCTGCACAGGTCTGACCCTTCATCTGAAGATTGGGATATAAGTTCAACTGCAACTGGAAGCAGAAATGGAATCTTTAACTTAGCCTGGATACTGGGTATTTCAACAACAGCAAAATACCATGAATGCTGGAAACCTGAAATAAAAACAGAAAATGCTGGAAACGTTGTGATGCTATACAGCTTGCATCGTGTTTTGAGACAGTCATGATTTGGGGCTGGGGGTTTCCAGGTTGGAAGTCAAACCCAGGTTAGACAAACAGTCCTGGGACTGAAAACAGTTGTTTCTTTTTTAACCAAGAACATGTGACTGGGAGGTTAAGTTTCAGTTTCAAGAAAACTCTAGAGAGTGTTGGATCCAGCTAAAAGTTGTATGTGTTTTCTAAAAGAAGGCTTTCGGAGTCGGGAGTTTCTGCTTGGAGCTGAAGCAGAGTACAAAGCAACAGTTTGGCTACAGGTAAAGGAGACTGCACTGAGGGCTAACTATTGGTGAATGACTTATCCCTGCTGTCTTTGGTGACTAAAAGAGTTACCTGTGATACCTGACCATCAGGATGGTAGTGGGAAAGGCTGAGGTTATTCGAGAGGCGGCAAGACCAAACTGTTAAAGGGAAGGTTGCATCACTCACTATTGACGGGACCTCATTACTTCTATCTCCGCATCCTGAAGGACATAACTTGAAAAACTACCTGAGGAAGATCCTGCTTTGGTTGTACTGTAGGATTGTCTGATGCCACTTTGCTGGTAAGACTGTTCAGTTATCCATAAAGACTATCTTTGATACATTGGCTAATTAACGTGTAACCTTTGAGAAGAATACAATTGGGTATTTAACTGTTAGCTCATGTTTAATATATGTTGGTTTTGGTTTGAGTGTTAAAGTAAAACTTATAAAAGTGAAATCTTGTCCGTTTTGTTTTGTTACAGTTGCTGCTGCTTTTTTGATTATCGCTAACCAACTCGCTCAGAGTAATCTCACATTTCAAATGGCTGATTCTTGTCATTTGGTTAGCGAGCCATAAATTAGAGGGATTTTTCTTTCTTTTAAAACCAGGAAAGAATATTTAGTCCAAAGGAAGGCAGTGAGACTTTCCTCAGACTGCTCACTCCTTATTCTCATCCATCCCTCTGAATTTCATCCCTGTTATGTGTCTGTTGCTGTGTGATCTCTGTCCTTCCCCTTACCCCGTGGTTTGTCTTCGAATTTGATATACTGAACTTTAGTGCAGCGTAGGTTTAGACTTGATCTGATAGAGGGTCTATAAAATCATTAAAGGACGGGACAGCATCCCTATTAGTAGATTATTCCTGTGGAACAGATAAGGGAGGACCAGGGGAACTTGAGTTTAAACTATGTGAGAGTAGGACTAGACTGGATGTTGGCTGGTGCTTCAATTTCCAGAGAGTAGTGAGTCGCTGGAATGTGTTGCTGGCTGGTGCAGTGGATGCTGACCCTTTGTACTCTGTCAAGAGAGAGCACGCTTCGGGTGCACATGATCTTCTGGACTGGTTTTGACTGAGGGTTTGGAGAGGTGTTTTCCTAGAGTGCTTTTTCCTTACTGGCTGTGTCTTTGCTGCTTTTCCTCTCCCAGGAGATCGCATGGCTGCAGTGGGGGTGGCGGGGATGAGTCTGTAGGCGGGGGTTGGGCGGGTGTGGGAGTGGGGAAGAGTAGAAGTGTTTAGTCATGATGCCCTGGCAATCATAGAAACATGGAAAAGTTACAACAAAGATGGAGGCCATTCAGCCCATCATGTGTGTGCTGGCTCTCTGCAAGAGCAATTTAGCTAGGCCCTCGCCCCTGCCCTTCCCTCGTAGCCCTGCAAACATTTCTGTTCAGGTGCTTACCAATACCCTTTTGAAAGCCATGATTGAACCTCTCTCCACCACACTCTGAGGGAGTGCATTCCCGATCCGAACCACTCGCTGCGTAAAAAAAAGATTTTCCTCATGTCACCATTTTTTTTGTTGCCAATCACCATAAATTGGTGTCCTTTGATTCTGGACCCTTCGGCCAATAGGAACAGCTTCTCTCTATCTACTCTGGCTAGACACCCTCATGATTTTGAACACCTCTATCAAATCTCATCTCAACCTTCTCTTCTCTGAGGAGAATAACCCCAGATCCTCCAATCTGTCCACATAACTGAAGTTTCTCATCCCTGGAAGCATTCTCACAAATCTTTTCTGCATGCTCTCTAAAGCCTTCACATCCTTTCTAAAGCACAGTGCCCAGAATTGGACACAATAATCTGGTTGAAGTCGAGCCAGTGTTTTATAAAGGTTCATCATAACTTCATAACTCATTAAGATTGTCAGGGAAGGCTCGAAGGACCAGCTAGTGTTTTCCTGGCACTAATTTTGTACGGTCCCCTCACACTGAATGAGAAGATTATTCGCATTTCACCAGATAACTACTTACTATGATCGCACTGCCCCTAGCAGTCTGTCCAGTTACTTGCCTCTCACCCTGCTGATGATAAATGTGCTCCTCTAAGACAAGATATAGTCTGCTGTTGACTGCACCAAGTTTACCTATCTGTCTGACATCTTCAGCAATACTGTGTTTCAGGGGCTGAGTGTCACTTAGAAATTTCAGAACAGTGTTTTACCTGACTGCAATGTTCTCACAGTCAGATTTTATTCTGCGAATTAAAGATGAGAAACCACGATTGCAACACTAGGACATAGACATTGAATGCATTCACCTGACAACCCTCCGTTTCCAACTTTAAAGGCAAGCATTAACTCATTTATATTAATTAAATTTGATCTCACTGTTAAGGTAGCAGACTGGGGGATATTAGCTGAATGCTTTAAGGGTTGATACTTTGATGCGGCAACAGTGAGTTTGGTTGGTTTACACCTTGATATAAATTGGGGAGTGAAGGGGATGACCTTCCTTGGAATCTATACTGTTCCACTGCTGTGACATTACGTGTTGGAATGGGGCACCTGGGGTGTCAGTGGAACCTCTGCCGAGGTAACTCCCCGAGATTTTCTGATTGGATGTGCTGGATTTCCATTCTTGGAGGAGTGCTGGGAATTCAGGGGTCCTTGGAAATATGCCAAATTTCACTTATAATCGGGGTTCTCAACCAGGAGTCTCCTGACATCGGTGATTACCATCTCGAGCACTGGCTCCAGCATCCCAGGAGGTCAGTCATTTAAATTTACCATTCGCCTACCCCAGCAACCTCTCCCACCGATCCCCCACTAACCCCACTCCCCCAGCGGCTGCTTAATGGAGCCTCCAGTTTGGTGACAGCACTCGCAGGGTGTACAGAATACAGAAACCCATTCTCGCATTCCCCTCTTCCCCTCCTTTGATTTTCCCCTCTTCCCCTCCCTCACTTCCTCCTCTTCCCCTCCCTCACTTCCTCCTCTTCCCCCCCCACTTCCTCCTCTTCCCCTCCCTCACTGCCCCCTCTTCCTCACCCTCAGTAACCCCTCATCCTCACCCTCTGTTCCCCACCTTCCCCCCCTCTTCCCCTCCCTTTGTTCCCCATCTTCCCCTTCCTCAGTTTCCCCATCTTCCCTCCCTCGGTTCCCCCTCTTCCCCATACACAATTTCCCCTCTTCCCTACCCTCAGTTTCCCCTCTTCTCAACCTTAGGTTTCCCCTCTTCCCCTTGCTCTATTCCCCACTGCCCCTCCCTTGGTCTCCCCATTTTCCCTCCCTCGATTTCCCTTCCTCCCCACACTCAGTTTCCCCTCTGCCCCACCCTCGATTTCCCCTCTTCCCCTCCCTCATATTCCCCTGCCCTGCTCATGGGTGTTTTCCTGGTCCTTGGAATCTCTCACACAACAGCATTTGATGTGAAACCCTGAGCAAAAACACTCAACTACATGGGACACAACCTGGATAAGGTAAATGCATTAACATTTGCTGACATCACATGATCAGACGTCACATGGTCAAATGTAACACGGTCAGCACTTTACAAGATCAAATCTCCAGGAATGCCTCCACTCAAAGTTGGCAACGCGACTTAAAGGACACATTGGAATTACGCATGCGTTGATTTTTGACTCCCACCTGAGATTTGTCAGTATATTTAAACAGAGAATCAGAAGCAGAACTCCCACAATCGGATTTGAGAAGTTTAGAGACCAGAAACCCACCCAAAATCCTGGGAAGAAGGTCATTTAAACATTTAGGGGAGTAGCCGAGCAGTACTGACCCCTGAGCTACCGGGGAGCAGGATTGGGAACTGGCTCTGTTTTCATTTCATCGCTCTATCCCATTTCCTCCAGAACTTTGATTATTTACAACAACAAACTGTATTTAAATAGCGCCTTTAACTTACTAAAACATCCCAAGGCATGTCACAGGAGCAATGTCGGACAAACTTTGACACCGCGCCACACAAGGAGATATTAGGACCAGTGACATGGCTTTTAAGCAGCACCTTAGAGGAGGAGAGAGAACAGCAGAGAGGTTTAGGGAGGGAATACCCGGGTTTAGGACCTAGGCAGCTGAAGGCATGTCCACAGATGGTGGGGCGAAGAAAATCGGGAGGCCAGAATTGGAGGAGTGCGGAGGTCTCGGAGGGTTGTAGGACTGCAGGGATTTACAGAGGTAGGGAGGGGCGAGGCCACAAAGGGATTTGCAAATGAGGACGAGAATTTTAAAATCGAGGTGCTACCGAACCAGGAGACTTTGTAAGTCAGCGAGCACAGGGGTAATGGGTGAGCGGAACTTGTTGCGAGTGAGGACACGCACAGCACTGTTTTGGATAAGCACAAAGAGGCTGTAAGATGGAAGACTGGCCGGAAGAACATAGGAATAGTTGAGTCTAGAGGTGTCAAAGGCATGGATGTTGGATTACAGCAGCAGGTGAATTGACACAGGGGCAGAGATGATTGATGTTACAGAGGTGGAAATAGGCGGCCTCAGTGATGAAGAGGCTATGGGGCGGGAAGCTCATCTTGTCAAATAGGATTTCAAGTTTAGTTCAGCTTCAGACAATGGCCAGGGAGAGAGATGGAGTTTTACATTGTTCATTCATGATTCCCCTCGAAGTATATCCCTTTGTCTCATTGTATTCCTAGTATCAGCTGTGGCTCAGTGGTAGTATTGCTACCTCTGAGTTTGAAAGTTATGGATGGTAGTCCCACTTTAGATATGTGACCATATAATAGAGTCATAGAGAGAGACAGCACTGAAACAGGCCCTTCAGTTCACCGAGTCTGTGCTGACCAACAACCACCCATTTATACTAATCATTAACACTAATTACATTAACCCCATATTCCCTACCACAACCCCACCATTGTCCTACCACCTACCTACATTCGGGGCAATTTATAACGGTCAATTTACCTATCAACCTGCAAGTCTTTGGCTGTGGGAGGAAACCAGAGCACCCGGAGGAAACCCACGCAGACACAGGGAGAACTTGCAAACTCCACACAGGTAGTACCCAGAACCGAACCCAGGTTGCTGGAGCTGTGAGGGTGCGGTGATAACCACTGCACCATTGTGCCGCCCCAATCTAGGCTGACTTTCCAGTGCAGTACTGAGGGAGTGCCACACTGTAGGCAGATGCCATCTTTCAGATGAGATTTAAACCAAGTGGGTATGTCAGATCCAATGGCATTACTTTGAAGAATAAGGGCATTCTCTCCAGTGGCCTGGCCAATATTTATCACTAAAACAGATCTTGTCATTATCGCACTGCTGTCTGTGGGAGCTTGCTGTGCACAAATGAGTTGCCACATTTCCTATATTTACAACAGTGACAAAATGCAAACTGATTCATACTTTTTTTTATCGCTTCCTCTGCCTACCTATCTCTTACTTTCTGGTTTTAATCCAGACTCAAAACTTTAACCTGTCCGGTTTCTTCACAAGTACTGACTGCTACCTTTTTCAGTTTCGTTTGAATTGGGTTTCTCCAGATAGAATTCCTCCCAAATTAATGAATTTTACACCTCAACCTCAATTAGCTTCAATTGGAAGATATCTCATTGTTCCAGCAATCTGTCTTGCTGGCGCAGTCTGGCACCCAGTCTGGCACCATGGAGCTGCACGTTCAACAAAGGTCCTCACACTGTATGCCAGTACGGCAGAGCTGGGCATTGTGGAGTGTAGTGGTATTCTGCCAAGCAAAGAAAGCCCATCTCTGAGATTCGGCTGCGAGCTCAGAAACCGCAGGAATGAAACCCTTCACTGGAACAGCTTGATTCTTGACTCTCGATCACTCTGCAGTCCAATGTGTCCTTTTTTGGTCAGCCTTGTGGCCTCCCATTGCAAAGAGCAATTCAGTCCACTGCCAGCACCACTGTGGCCTCGCAATTCGGGCCCTTCTATGGGATCAGGGGGTCGGCAGAGGGGGCCAGGAAGCAGTGGATATATTTGGGGTCAGTTCAGGGTCCAGCATTGGGATAGGTGGCAGGAGGTTGGGTGGTGGATCAGGAGATCAGGGGGCGGAGAATCAGGACAGGGGGTCAGGAGTTAGGGAAGGACGTTTGGAGGTAGGGGCAGAGCTTGGAGGTCAGGGTCAGGAGAGGGGGCTGATGGGTGGAGAGGCTCAGGATCGAAAATAGGGAGAGGAAGCTGTGCAGGTGATTCAAAGGGTTGGGAGAGGAACCCAGTGGGTGGGGAGGATTGGTGATCAGGAGCAATAGTGATTGGTGAGCGTTAAATATAAGGTCGAGTGGAGGCCCTCCTGCTCCTCGCAGCTCCACATTTAGGTAAGTAAATGTAAAAACCTTACCTGGTAGGTAGCAGGCGCTCCCCAGTTCTGATTTTACTGAGTCCAATGATGCTGACTCGGGGCAAACCAGACCTGCAGTGGGGCCTCAAACAGGCGCTATAGGCCTTATTTGCGTTTGGGAAAGGTCGAACGCCTGTTTCTAGCTTGAGTATGGGATGCTTACGCAATTGCAGACAAAAATGTGCATGGGCTTCCGGCTCGCTAAATGGGGACTGAGTAGGCCACTTACTGTCCAAATAATGGGCGGCGTGTTGCCAAATTCATTTTCAGAGATTTCCAGCTGCCTTATGTACTTTGCCAAGTTCAAACCGTTGTGTATACAAATCTGTGCTTTTGTTTTTATTCTTGGGATGTGGACAGTGGTTGCAAAGTCCATCTCTAGTTGCCTTGACCACCTCAGTGAATTGCAAGGCTACTTTAGAGGGCATTAAGTGTCAACTGTATAGTGCGGACCAGAAACATATGTAGGCTAGACCGGGTAGTGGTGGCAGGTTACTTTCTCTCAAGGACATTAGTGAACCAGTTGGGTTTTGATGGCAATCTGGCAGTTTTCACGGTCATTGTTTCTCAGTTGCCATCTGACACCATACATTTTATCGCCTTGACAACCCGACCTTCTCTAACCCCTCCCTATGCCAACCTCAGCCTATCGCTGATAAAAAAGGAAGACTTGCACTCATATTTATGCCCTTAGGACATCCCAAAGTGCTTTACACCCAACAAAGTACTTTTGAAGTGTAATGTAGCAAACACGGCAACAAATTTGCGCACAGCAAGATCGAACAAACAGCAACTTGATAATGACCAGAGAACCTTGATTTTTAATGATGTTGGTTGAGGGGTAAATATTGGCCAGGACACCTGGGAGAACTTCCATGCTCTTCTTTGAAGTAGTGCCATGGAGTCTCTTACGTCCATCTGGGAGAGTGGTCAGGGTCCCATTTTGACACCTCATCCAAAAGACGGTACCTCTGACAGTGCAGCACTCCCTCAATACTGCATTGGCGTATCAGCCAAGATCGTGTGCTTAAGTCTACTTACCCTTGCTTTGTTACCAGGCCGATCATAATCAGAGACCTGCCCTTGCTCCCTCCATCAACCATCTTGGGCCCTTCCTGTCCCAATTGCCTTGTTTCCAATGCATTTACCAGAAATAACAGCAATTTTTTAAAAAAAGTATCCGTAAATGGAAATTCTTTCTATTTATAGATCTAAAAATAGATTAGAGATTTTTAAATGCATTAAAGACTGGTGTTCTAGCAAATACAGCAGCCAGAGTATCACACTTCCCCGACCCCCGTTTCCCCCCATTCCCTGCACCCCCCCTCCCCCAGGGTATGTTACCATGGTTGCACTGGTTATATTACTAGACGAACGATTCAGAGTTCAAATCCCACTGTAGTAGTTTGAACGTTTAAATTGAGCTTTTTTTTAAAAAAATCTGGAAATGGAAAACTGCTATCAGTAAAAGAGACTAAAAACCTGTCTGATTGTTGTAAAAACTCAACTGGCTCACTGATGTCCCTTCAGGAAAGCAAACCTCCCGTCCTTACCCATTCTGGCTTGTATGTGGCTCCAGGCCTAGCAAGCCACTCAGTCAAGGTAACTGGGCATGGGCAATAAATGCTGCCTTTGCCAGTGACGCTCAAGAATGTTCTTTTGAATGTAGTACGGCCTCAGACAGGTGAAGGAAAGCATGAGGGTTGTGATAACTGAGTCGAAACGAGAGCAGGCCTAGTACAGGCCAAGGCAGAGGAGTCAGAGCTGTAAACATGGAGCTACAGACCTGGGTAGGCGATAGGCAGACACTGGCGGAGGAGTGAGGGTGGGAAACCCAGGATATAAGAAGAAACTGTGGGCATCGCTGGCAAGGCCAACATTTGTTGTCCATCCCTAATTTCCCTTGATAACTGAGTGTCTTGCTAGGCCGTTTCAGAGAGCAGTTAAGAGTCAACTGCATTGCTGTGGATCAGGATTCACATATAGGCCAGACCAAGTAAGGGCAGCAGATTTCCTTCCCTGAAGAACATTTGTGAACCAGATTTCTTTTATTTTTAACAACAATCAATGATAGCTTCATGGCACCATTACTGGGACCAGTTTTCAATTCCAGATTTTTTAAATTACGTAGTATTAATTAATTGAATCGGTGGGATTTGAACCCCTGTCACCAGAGCATTAACCTGGGTCTCTGGATTACCAGTTTAGTGACATTACCACTGCACCACAATCTGAAATTTGTTAGTAAGTCAAGGTATTAAGGAATCTGGGGAAAAGGTGGGTATATGGAGTTAGGTCACAGATCACCCACCATCTCATTGAATGGTCGAACAGGCTCGAGGGGCTGAATGGCCTCCCGCTGCTCCTATGCTCCCGTGCTTGAAAGTTTTTTGGCGGCTGCTGGGACACACCCGTTTTCCTCAGATTGTTTTGCATCCGAAACAAATTTTGACACCCAGCGTGTAACACCCAGCATGTGGCGTGTGACACCCAGCATGTGGCGTGTGACACCCGATGTGTGATAACCAGTATGTGACACCCGGCGTGTGACACCCGGCGTGTGACACCCAGCATGTGTCACCCAGCATGTGACACCCAGCGGGTGCTGCCTAGCCTGTGACATTTGGAGTGTGACATCTGGAGTGTGACACCTGGGGTATGACTTTCTGAACAAGACATCTGAAGAGAGCAACCAGAATGTTTGGGGGGATTATGAGGAGTGTTTATGTAGATTTGTCATTTTCTCACCGGATAGTGGAACATTGAGGAGCAGCATGATTGTTAATGTTAGGATTCTAAAGGGATTAGACAGTGCACACTGTAATGCACTGCTTCAGAATAGTAGAACTAGAGGATGCGGCCAATGCTTGAAGAGGGGTATAAATGCAAAACTAATCTGCCGAAACAATATTTCAGTGAGCAAGTGCTCAATATGTGGAACAGGCTCCCTAGGGAGATAGTAGCAGCTGATAGCATTGATTTATTAATTGTAAATTAGATACATTTCTTTCAGAAATTATCATTTTAAAATAAAGTATATGAGTAATTTGAGATGCGGCATGTATAGCAGGTTTGGGGGAAACAGCAGACTTTGGATCTATGGTTCCTAAAGCTCTCCACAACTGGGGTTTTCCTCATCTCTTCTCTGGGTCTGTTGAAGACTAATTGATAGAGAGTGATTGGTCAACAACTCCATTATCATTGTATCATGTGACTGCAAAGATGGAAGAACAAACTGGATGAACCTTGGTTTTTCCTTGTCCAGCAATTTCTATGTTCCATCTACAAGATGCACAGCAGCAACCCGCCAAAGCTCCTTCGACAGTACCTCCTAAACCCGCGACCTCTGCCATCTAGAAGTACAAGGGCAGCAGACACATGGGAGCACCACCATCCGCAAGTTCCTCTTAAGACACACACAATCCTGACTTGGAAATATATCACCGTTCCTTCACTGTCGCTGAGTCAAAATCTTGGAACTCCCTCCCAAAACAGAGTGGGTGTATCGACACCACATGGACTGCAGCGGTTCAAGAAGATGGCTCACCGCCACCTTCTCAAGGACAATTAGGGACGAGCTATAAATGCTGGCTTAGCCAGTGGTGCTCACGTTCCATGAACGAATAAAACAAAAATGTTCCTATGTTGTGAGGTGAGGTCAGGATATCTGAAATCTGATGTTTGGAGCATGGCATTTGGAGTGGTGAGCAAAAGAGAGAAGGGTATGTTGATCATGTTAGATGAAGTACATAGAGTGGGTAGAAGCTTGTGCCCCTCCTCGTCTTTCTCAACCACTCTGCAGCTTTTGACGTGATTGATCACACTATGTTCCTCCAAGGCCTCTTCTATTGTCCAGCTGGATGGGACTGCACTCGGCTTGTTCCATATCTATCTACCACGTCGTAGCCAGAGAATCAACATCAATGGCCTCTCTTCCTGCTCCTGCACCGTGACCTCTGGAGGCCCCCAAGGATCTATATTTGACCCCCTCCTATTTCTCATCTACATTCTGCCCCTCGGTGACATTACCCGAAACACAACATCGGGTTTCACATGTACACTGACAAGACCCTGACCTCACCACCACCTCTCTGGACAACTCCACTGTTGCTAAACTATCAGATTGCTTGTCTGACAATCTGGAATTAGAAGAGCAGACATTTTCTCTAACTAAATATTGGAGAGACGAAGCTATTGTCTTCGGTCGCCACTACAAACTCCATTCCCTATCCACCGACTCCATTCCTCTCGCTGACAACTGTTTGAGTCTGAACCAAGCCATTTACAACCTTGATGTTATATTTGACCCGGAGGTGAACCTGACCTCATATCCACCCCATCGCTGAAACCATTTACCTCCACCTCCGTAACATCACCTGACTCCCTCTGCCTCAGCTCATCTAAAACCCTCATCCATGCCTTTGGTACATCTGGACTTGACCATTCCAACACTCTCCTGCCCCGCCTCCCATCTTCCACATAAACTTGAGCTCAGCCAAAACTCTGCTGTCCCTGTCCTAACTCGCACAACCCATTGCCCCTGTGCTCGCTGACCTGCATCGGCTTCCGGTGCTTCAGTGCCTCAGTTATAAAATTCTCATTCTTGTTTTCAAATCCCTCCGTAGCCTCACTCCTCCCTATCTCTGTAACCTCCTCCATAACCCTCCGAGATCTCTATGCTCCCACAATTCTGATCTCTTGCACATCCACGACTTTAATTGCTCTGCCACTGGTGGCCATACCTTCAGCTGCCTGGGCCCTAAGCTCTGGAATTCCCTCCCTAAACCCCTCCATTCCTCCACTTCTCCTTTCTCCAAATAGGATTCTCCTTGAAACCTACCTCCTTGACCAAGCATCTGTCCTAATGTGATTCAGTGTCAAATGTTACTTGATAACACTCCTGTGGAGAGCTTTGGGATGATTTACTTCATGAAAGGCACTATGTAAATGCAAGGAGTCGTTGCGTGGAGCATGAACGTCAGCATAGACTGGGTTGGGCCGAACGGCCTGTTTCCATGCTGTAAATGCTATGTAATTTTATCGAATTCTATGTAAAAGGTGCACGAGATGAGCCACTTCGAAATCTACACAAGGCCGATAAGTATCTGTCGAGACAAAATTTCTATTTTTGGCACAGTCGAACAGCACGGTATAAAAATCTATGAATACAAGACTTTCAGGACACTCGGGATCCTGGCTTTTTCAGATTCTGCACAACATTCTGTCACACAATGCTCTGCAAGTATATCTATTGGGAATATTTAAATTCACAAACATACCCACAACCACAGTTTAAGCTGATATTCCACTGATCGAATGCGCTGAAGGAATTTGTAATATTTGCTATTTCTTTATTTTGACTGTGTCTGTATTATCCTTGTGCGTTTGCATCACACAGATGACATTTCTGATATTGTTTTTTTCGAGCTCAAGAAGCATCAGAACTGATGAAATTTAAGATCATTTCGAGTGGCTGAGGGCGGCAATGAGTGCCAATTCTTGTTCCATCACATACAAGCAACCAGAGCCAAACAAAAGCTGAAGCAAAATACTGCTGATGCCGTAAATCTGAAATAAAAACAGAAAATGATGAAAGGTCACCGACCCGAAACATTAACTCTTGTTTCCCTGTCCACAGATGCTGCCAGACCTGCTGAGTGTTTCCAGCACTTTCTGTTTTTATTCCAAGCAAAAAGCTGGTTCTTTCTGCATGTGTTGTGTCTAGACAGAAGCCTTGATAGATTCACGACAGTTGCGAACAGACAGGTTTTTTTAATGTTTCGGGTTAGAACAGGTTGCGATCCTGCTATTGCACAAAGGGGTTGACTGTGATTCCGATACTCTTGTAGAGAGTGTGATCTTGCATCGGATGGACTAGGACCTTGTTAAATAAGGAACTGAGTGGAGTACTGGTCAAGCTGCGTGTCAACTGCAGCTCAGCTGGTAGCATTCTTACCTCTTAGTCAGAAGGTTGTGGGTTTAGGTCTCACTCCAGGACTTGAACACAACCATGCTAATACTCCAGTGTCGCACTGTCAGAGGTGCTGATGTTTGAATGAGCCTTTAAACCCAAGGCCATGTTTTCTCTTTCAGGTAGCTGTAAAAGTGCCTATGGCACTCCTTTATAGAAGAGGAGTTGTCCCTGGTGTCCTGGCCAATATCAATCCTTCAATTAAAATCACCCCCTGAAAATCTGGTCATTATTGCACTGTTGTTTGTGAGAGCTTGCTGTGTGCAAATTGGCTCTTGAGTTTCCTACATTACATCAGTGATTAACACTTCACAATTACTTTAATTGCAATTGCTTTAGGATATCCTGAGGTTGCAAAAAGTCTGATATAAATTCAAGCCTTTTGTTTTTTTACAGATAGACTAGGATTCTTCTATTCAAGTTTGGAATAGACTGGGATTTTTAGATGCAATGTACAACTGGATTTGATGGTTGTTGGGATCTGCAGTGTCTATGGGATCTGCAGTGTCTAAGGGCCAGCAGTCAGTGCTGATTGATTTCACTAACCATTGTCAACCTTGAGGGCCACTGCTCATGCTATGGCCAGTCATGCTCCTAATGCTTGGACAGCCCCTCACCATGTTGGCTGACCAGAGTAGGAGGGCATATACTTTGTGCCCTGTATGTTGGCTTACTCCATCTAATCCCCAGCATGATGCAAACCAGACAAAAGAGAGCCTGCTGCACACTACAGACCAATGCCAGTACAGTAGTAATGTGACTTTTACGACGGGAGCCTAATCCATGGCCAAGTTCAGCCCATTTAATCAGACCTCCGTGACCTTGTCGATCGAGGCACTGTTGGTAGCATTCTCACATGTGTTACGACCAAGGCTGGAGGAGTGAACTGTCTTTCTCAAGTTCCAATTCTCCACTGGGAACAACATAAATTTAAATGTTTTACCCAGTTACTGATATGGCCAATTATATACTTTATATTAGTTTCCGAATAAAAATCTGCCAACCAGGTTTCTTTAATAAACAACAAAATTGTTGATTTATTATAAAATAAGACTTATTCAGTAAATATACAAAGCTTATTAATGCATAGTTTGAAATATGGAAGTATAAATATATCCCCTTCTAAATAACCCAACAAACAGGCACGCACACACCGGTTAAAGAAAAAATAAAGAAGCTTTCTCTGCAGAGATCAACTTTACAAAAACAAAAGTACTTTGGCCAAATAATTGTTAACTTTAGAAGAGAAAAAGAATAAGATATGAAATTTTGCAGACGATTTTCGGTTTGGCGTCCGGGTACACATAGGCAGCTGTCACTGGGATCTTTCTGGAGCAGTTCTGTTCAGGCGACGTCGAGGAGTAGTCTTGGAGGCTTTTCAGGAGAATTACAGCATCAGTGGTTTCAGCTATCACACCGGATTCTCAAAAGATTTTTCAACACAGGTGGCAAAGGATGAGTTGGGTGGCTTCTCTCTTAGCAGGATACACACCAATTATGTTCCAAACAATCCAAAAATGAAACCAAAACTCCTGACCACCATAAATCTAGACGTGTAACTTCTCTATAAACGACTCCAAATAGTTTTATAGTCTACAAGTCTCCAACTGTTTACTTAAGACATGTGACTTCCCATGTTTGTTTTTAAACAAAGTCCCAAGTGTCCTTCTAGTGACCCTTTAAAAAAAAAGTCCAGCATCTCCTCAGGTATTTACTACAGTCTTTTAAACACCTGTCCTCAAAAAATATTAATAATGGAAGCACCTTCATGACACGTGTGATTCAAAGACTTGAGCATATAATCCAGACTGGCACTTCAGTGCAGTACCTTGGGAACGCTGCACTGTTATAGGTGCAGTCTTTCAGATAAAACATTAAAGCAAGGTCCAGTCTGCCCTCTCAGTAAAAGATCCCATGGTACAACTTTGAAGAAGGGGGGGGGGGGAATTCTCCCCCAAATACTGGTCAATATTTATCCTTCAACCAGAATCACTAAAAAAAAGGTTATCTGGTCTTTATCACATTGCTGTTTGGGTCACATTCCTGTGCACAAATTGGCTGTTGCGTTTCCTAAATTGCAACAGCGATTAAGCTTCTAAAGGACCTTATTGGCTGTAAACTGTTTTGGGACTGAGATTGTAAAAGGCATCATATAATTACAAGTCTTTCTTTCTATTTCTGTGAATGGAGACTGCAAAATTCCTATATTGCAGGAAGATATAATTTGCCCCACGAGGACATGACGGAATGAGACTGCAAGCTACAGTGAGCCAGACCAGGCTACTGCCATGGTAGTGTTGGACAGGTTGGACAGGAGCTGGTTTATCCGCAATCAAGGTTTTCCAAGGCTGGGGATGGCCACAGGACTTTCTGGGTAACTTTCTTCAGTCAATTGGCTGATCTTATGGACTGGATTTTGTTGTCCCGCAACGGGGAGCGGTGGCAGGTGCAGAAGATGGCGGCTGCCCTGTATGGGAGCCGCGCCACCACGATTATGCAATGGATGGCCACTTAAAATATTGATGGCAGCCGCCACCACCCCCACCCCCCCCCCCCCCCCCCCAACAATCATGTGGCAGGGGCGGCATCGGCGATGCTGTTCACAACACCACATGATTCTGGAGCAGGTATTGCCGCCATTTTTAAAAGGCTGCTAGCCCTGCAAACAGTTCAAAACAATGAAGAGCTGGCCGCTTCCCCGCTTTGTACACTAAATAAAACAGCGTTCACCCCTTCCCCCCATACACTAAATAATACAGCGTTCACCCCTTCCCCCATACACTAAATAATGCAGAGTTGACCCCTTCCCCCCATACACTAAATAGAGTTGACCCCTTCCCCCCATACACTAAATAATAGAGTTGACCCCTTCCCCCCCATACACTAACTAATGCAGCATTCACCCCTTCCCTCCATACACTAAATAATGCAGAGTTGACCCCTTCCCCCCATACACTAAATAATGCAGAGTTGACCCCTTCCCTCCATACACTAAATAATGCAGAGTTGACCCCTTCCCCCCATACACTAAATAATGCAGAGTTGACCCCTTCCCTCCTTACACTAAATAATCCAGAGTTGACCCCTTCCCCCCATACACTAAATAATGCAGAGTTGACCCCTTCCCTCCTTACACTAAATAATCCAGAGTTGACCCCTTCCCCCCATACACTAAATAATGCAGAGTTGACCCCTTCCCCCCATACACTAAATAATGCAGAGTTGACCCCTTCCCTCCATACACTAAATAATAGAGTTGACCCCTTCCCCCCATACACTAAATAATAGAGTTGACCCCTTCCCTCCATACACTAAATAATGCAGAGTTGACCCCTTCCCTCCATACACTAAATAATGCAGAGTTGACCCCTTCCCTCCATACACTAAATAATGCAGAGTTGACCCCTTCCCCCCATACACTAAATAATGCAGAGTTGACCCCTTCCCCCCATACACTAAATAATGCAGCATTCACCCCTTCCCCCATACACTAAATAATAGAGTTGACCCCTTCCCCCCATACACTAAATAATAGAGTTGACCCCTTCCCCCCATATACTAAATAATGCAGAGTTGACCCCTTCCCCCATACACTAAATAATAGAGTTGACCCCTTACCCCCATATACTAAGTAATGCAGAGTTGACCCCTTACCCCCATATACTAAATAACGCAGAGTTGACCCCTTCCCCACCTCAGTGGCACCAGCTTCTCCTGGACGGGAAAGTGAAAGCGTGTGAATACCGCACGACGAGATCAAGTTTGGAAACTGAAGACAAGATCACAGGGAATTAAATTTAAATTTATGCAGAGAGGTATTTTAAATATGTAAAGTAGGGTCCCATCGCAGAGCGGTGGAGGTACCGCCACAAAGCCTCGCTGCCACTGGGAAGGCCGTACCCGGCAATCCCGGCGTCAGGCACATTCTCTGGCCGGCAGCACCGCACCCCCCCCTCACTACCTCCATCACAGAACCCAACGTAGGGCTGGGAACAAAATCCAGCCCTATAAATCTTCAGTGGCAGAAGATAACAAGATTTAGCTTTGGAATTGTATAAATCTCATAAAATACCACATATTGTAGGAAATGGAAAATACTGATGTATTTCAATTTACTGATTTTTGTTTTTAAACACAGATCAGGTCACAAATTGCTGAGACAGTAATATACTCATCTCAAACTCTGCTCTGAAAATCAGACAACATTTGATGATTTTGCTCTTGCCTCATTCATAAGTCAATAGGCAGTCCCTGCACAGGAACCGTTGCTCCTGTGGCTCTCTAATTTCTGCCCTATAGCATGTTCACTCTTGGTGCCTTGAGCCATGTCTAAAGTTGACTGGAAGTAAAGAAAATCTTCTGAATATCTGTTTCTAACCTACTTTTCATTCATTTAAATGATTCTCTCAAGTCTTACTTGCCTGGCTTAAATTGAAGTAATAATCCAGATTCAGTTATGTAAAGCATCACTATTTTATGTCTTCACCAATCCTTTTAGAGTTGGAATCAGCTTTTTGTCTTCTCTGCACCCACTCCAGTGCTTGTACTGTATCATTTCTGTTGTATAATGACTAGGATTATCACAAAGTCAAACTGATTCTTGCCATTGTAGTGCCAGGCTCCAGCCCAACATCCACACACTTGAGGGATCAGTACAAGGCACAATCAGGAGTGTGATGGAATACTCTCCACTTGCCTTAGTGAGTGCAGCTGCAACAACACTCCATAAGCTCATTACCATCCAGGACAAAGCAGCCTGCTTGATTAGCATCCCATCCACCACCTTAAACATTCACTCCCTTCATCACAGGTGCAGCATGACTACAGTATGTACCATCTACAAGATGCACCACAGCAACTCGCTAAAGCACCTATTGACAGAATCCGTGACCTCTACCACCTAGAAGAACGAGGGCAGCAGTTACATGGGAAACCACCATTTGCAAGTCACCGTCCAAGTCACACACCATCTTGATTTGGGCATATATTACTATTCCTTCATTTTCAATGGGTTAACAACCTGGAATTCCCTCCCACACGGAATGCAGTGGTTCACGAAGGTGCCTCAACACCATCCTCTCAAGGGCAATTAGCAATGGGCAATAAATGCTGGCCTGGCCAGCAAAGTTCACATTGCCGAGAATGAATTTTTGAAAAACATTTTGAACATGCGCTTCCTCCAGGTGGTATCGCCCAAGATAAAAAAAATCTGGAAATCAAAACCCAGAATGTTCTTGGCATTTAGTGAACAAATGGAAATTCTATGTACAGAGCACCCATGATTTCTTGTTCAGTGTTGGCTGGTGGGCAACACATTAATAAAACTAAAATAAAAGCAAAATACTGCTGACGCTGGAAATCTGAAATAAAAACAAGAAATGCTGGAAATACTCAGCAGGTCTGGCAGCATCTGTGGAGAGAGAAGCAGAGTTAATGTTTCAGGCCAGTGACCCTTCTTCAGAACTCTGATGATCACAGATGCTGCCAGACCTGCTGAGTATTTCCAGCATTTCTTGTTTTTAGAACATGAATAAAACTGTCCCTTTGTGCTCTAACATTTTGGCTACAAACCCCCAGCTTACTATTTGGATTCTTAATTGCTTTAACCCATTGGCCGACTATTGAGTTATCTTTCTAGGCATCCCTCCACTAGTGAGCACAGTGGTGCAGTGGTTAGCACCGCAGCCTCACAGCTCCAGCGACCCAGGTTCAATTCTGGATATTGCCTGTGCGGAGTTTGTAAGTTCTCCCTGTGACCGTGTGGGTTTTCGTAAAGTGCTCTGGTTTCCTCCCACAGCCAAAGACTTGCAGGTTGATAGGTAAATTGGCCATTATAAATTGCCCCTAGTATAGTTAGGTGGTAGGGGAATTTTGGGGATGTGGTAGAAAATATGGGGTTAATGTAGGATTAGTATAAATGGGTGGTTGTTGGTTGGCACAGACTCGGTGGGCTGAAGGGCCTGTTTCAGTGCTGTATCTCTAAATAATAAAATAAATAGTTCAGTCTATTCATTATATACTTTATGCTGCACATCTTATCTCTGGGCTGCAATATTGTACATTTATCAGTGTTAACTCCGATATCTGTCTAATTCCCAAACTAAATAGAAACATAACATAGGAACAGGGTTAAGCCATTCAATCCCTTGAGCATGTTTCATCATTTAATTAGATCATAGCTGATCTGCACCTTAACACCATTTACCTGCCTTGGTTCCATATTACTTATTATCCTTACGAAACAAAAATCTACCCATCTCAGTTTTGACATTTTCAATTGACCCCCAATCTCAACAGCTTTTTTGGGAGAGAGAGTTCCAGATTTCCACTACCCCTTGTGTGAAAAAGTGCTTTCAGACATCATCCCTTAATGACCCAGCTGTAATTTTAATCTGACACCCCCTTGTTCTAACTTCCCCAACAGAGGAATAGTTTCCCTCCACCTACTCTATCAACTGTTTTAATCATCTTAACCATCTCAATTAGATCACCCTTTAATCTTCTATAATCAAGGAATACAAACTTAGTCGATGCAGCTCGTCCTCATAGCTTAATCCTTCCATACATCTTTTACTTTATCCGCTATATCTGCTGCTCCCCCTATTTAAGTTTCATCGATCAATCGCACAATTTTACACTTACTTTTGATTTTGAAATCATTCATATAAATTAGAAACAGCATCGGTTCCAAGCACTGACCACTGCAGGATTCAAGTCAAGACTGTCCTCAAGTCTGACTTTGCATTCTCATGTACCCTTTAGTTCCTGTTTATCAACCAACTATCCAATCCTAAAGCAAAATACTGAGGATGTTGGAATTATGAACTGAAAGGAAAAAACGCTGGACATATTCAGCAGGTCAGGCAGCATCTGTGGAGAGAGAAGCAGAGTTGAAGTTTCAGATCGGTCAGCTAGAAAAAGTTAGGGTTGTAACAGGTTTTCAGCAAGTGCAGGGATAGTGAAAGCGGGGGACATGAGGAAAGAACAAAAGGGATGATCTGTGATCGGGTGGAAGACAGGAGAGATTAAATGATAACAGGGATGATGGTGCAAGGCAAAAGGAGATGGTAATGGGACAAGTAAAGAAAAAAAAATAGGCCTAGAGGAGGTGTAAATGGTAACAGCAGATCATAGCAGGACCTACTGTCTGAAAAATGGCAGTGGTGGTTATGATCTGTAACTGCTGAACTTGAAATTGAGCCTGGGAGGTTGTAAAATGATTATAATTATCCAATCTCTTATTCTACTCTGCATTCCTGTGGGTAATTAGGAAGCTTCCATGTCGGACATAGTCAAAATCTTTCTGAAGATCCAAATACAGCATAGCAGTTCCATTACATCACCAGTGAATCTGGCACACTGTGGCTCTTTAATCCAGTACGATGCAAATCCCACTGTATTTATATTGGTCATTTGTATCGGGCAGAGAACCAAGGACCATGAGAGATGTGCAATCCACTAGCAATGCCCTGAAGCAAGGTGCTATGATGATGATGTGCCTAATTCTGCAGTACTACTCAACTCAAGAGATGATCATTGGAACAATGTTAGAGCTGGTGGTTAAACACTTTGAAGAATATAACTGAGAAATGACTGCTATCACTAATAACTCAAGGATGGCCAGGATGCCGAGGAGAACTCCCCTACTCTTCTTTGAAGGAGTGCTATGGGATCTTTTAGGTCCACGTGAGACGGCAAATGGGACCTTGGTTTAACATCTCATCAGTACCACACTGAGTGTTCACCTAAATTTTATGCACAAGCCCCTGGAGTGAGGCTTGAACCCACGACCTTCTAACTCAGAGGTAATTGATTAAAAGGAAAGCTAAACAGAACAAAGCACAGAATGGCAGCTGAAATAGTTGGGGGGCTGGGGTTCAGTGGGGGATAACAAAAAAGCAGCAGAATGAATGGAAAACCAGTAGAGTAACAGAAAACCAGCAGAGTAACAGAAAACCAGCAGAGTAAGATAAACTAGCAGGATACTAGAAGATTACCTTTGGCCACAAAAAGTGAAATCCAGCAACAATAAAAAGCTAGTTGAAAGAAAACGAGATATAAACCTGCACTTTCTTTCTCTCGTTCCTCCCATTTTCTATTTACTTTCTTTTTGCTGAATGATGTAATGCTCTATTGATGTTCTTCACATCAACTATCTCATCGATACATCAAATCATGGAATGATACAGCACGTAGAAGGCCATTCAGTCCATCATGCCTGTGCTGGCTCTTTGAAAGAGCTAGGCTGATGGCCATCACTATTTCACAAAGTCTCTCAATCACTCTTCTTCATTTTCTTGTTTTCTTTTGGTTTGGATGGACTTCTCCTCCATTTAATTCACTGGTATCTCCACAATAGATGCAGCTCTCTTTCAGGTGACATATTGTATGCCGTTGATGGGAAGTTCCTCAGAGCATAGACTCTTAACCTGGATATTGCAGGAAAACAGAAAGGGAGGGATAAGAGAGGGCAATTAATCAGAGGGAGAGGCCAATGGCACATTGAGACATACTGAAAGAGATAGAAAGGGGCTAGACGGAGAGATGTGAGATACTGCGTTAGACAAACAGTATACACTGAGTGAGACAGATTGAAGGGTAGGGTAGAGGGGCAAGGTAATGAGTGAGACAGAGATCATCAGAACAGAGAGTTGAGGATATTGAGTGAGACAGAGAGGAGGGTAAGTTCAGAGAGTCAAGGTATTGAGTGAGACAGAGAGGGGGTGAGAACAGAGAGACGAGGTATTGAGTGAGACAGAGAGGGGATGGATACATGGACTTGAGCTTTTGAATGAAATAGACCGAGAAGTAGAGAGAGATATTTCACATTGCATGGTGAACTGGGATCAATGCAGCAAAAGCCACTCAGGAAAGCAGCCTTTGGTTCTAGGATGACCCCTGTTATAATGCATGAACTGGCTGCTTCCCAAGCATCACACAGTAATACGTTTACTATATATAAAGGCCTGTGGGCATCTTTCTTAGTCCCATTAATACTTTGATGTATTTTAGGAGAAACCACTAGAGACTAGAAGAGAAAAGACTGCCCTGTTAGCTCTTGTGTAAATGCACCAAGCAATGTGATACAAAGCCATTCAGACTGGGAATGTTCGATTCCCGCTATGGAATCACCCGGTGACAGTCAAGGTAATGGGTAGGGGCTCTACTGTTTGTCGCAGTATCCCTGGGCTAGTTGACCCCTGCTTGGCTGTGCATATACCATCGGCATTGGGCGACAATGGGATCAGGTTTAATTGCGATGCCTCGAGAGTCCAGTAGCTTGTTTAATTCATGGTTCAGCCTGATAATGTCCCTCTTGTCTGTCACTTAAGCAAGGTGACAGACGGGTTACCAGCACCTGTGGAGCCAAACTCAGCAAGAGTAAAATTTTCTTTATTCTGTCACGGGACTGTGGGCATCACTGGCAAGGCCAGCATTTGTTTCTCCCATCCCCAGTTGCTCTTGAACTGAGCGGCTTGTTAGACCACTTCAGAAGAGTCAGCCACATTGCTGTAGGTCTGGAGTCACATGTAGGCCAGACCAGGTAAGGACGGCAGATTACCTTCCCTAAAGGGCATGAGTGAATCAGATGGGTTTTTACAACAATCGATGATAGTTTCATGGCACCATTACTGAGACTAGCTTTCAATTCCACATTTTTTTATAACTTCAAAATCGTTAATTGAATTGAAGCTCTTAAGGATGTTTATGAAAGATGTGCGATATAAAACAACAGCTTGCATTGATGTGGTACCTTTAATTGAGAAAAACATCCCAAGGCATTTTACAGAGGTGTAATCAGACGTAAGTGGATCCAAAGGAGGGAATATTGGGATTTTCTTTGAAGGCTCGGTCAAAGAGGTGTGTTTTAAAGAGGGTCTGAAATGCAGAGTGGCAGGAGAGCAGGAAGGGTTTAGGTAGAACATTCCAGAATGTTGGGGCTAGGCCGCTGAAGACATGGACCTAGATTCTCCAGCAGAGTAGAATGAGAGGTGATCTTATTGAAACATGGAAAGAGGCCTTGAGAGGATAGATAATGAGAGGCTGTTTCCCCTAACTGGAGAGTCTAGAGGGGGTCATAGGAGAGAATTTTAATACAGGACAGCAGGTGGGATTGTGTGTAGGTGTGGGTGTAGCGGTCAAATTCACCAAAAAATGGAAACGTATGGGGAGGCTGGTTCGAATCCGCTAACTTTTGGGTTTTACTCAGGTGGGACAGGAAGCGAGCAGCTCCCAGGAGGTGGGTTGGCATTGTAAATAAGCCAATAAGGCCGGAAGCCCTGGATTTAACCTGCTTAACTGTGGCCGGCCGGGTTTCCAAGGCCTTGGGAAACCCAACGGCTCTCGTAAGGCGAGGATAGCTCTGGGAAGCACTCTTTGTGGGCCTGGTAGAGCAGGAGTGCTTCCTCTCGGACCCAAGCTCCCCCACCATTAGACCTCCCTCCCGGGATTGAACCTTGCACCGCAACCTCCAGGTTCAGACCACCCTCCACCCCACCTGGAATTGGAGGCTCCCCCTCCAGCTTGGGCTAAACTCTCGACAGCGTGCGGGGAAACCAGGACTTCAGAGTGACTGGACCATCTTCGCCCATGCCCACTCACTGCTCCCACCAGGTCAAAAACTTAAAACTTCCCCCATAGTGAGGGGACGGCCATTTAGCACCCAGATGAGGAGAGATTTCTTCACTCAGAGGATTGTGAATCTTTGGAGTTCGCTACCCCAGAGACACTGAGGGAGTTAAGGGATACGGGAATAAGGCCAAAAAGTGGAGTTGAGGCTAAAGATGAGCCATGATTCGAATGAGTGGTGGAGCAAACTCGAGGGACTCTCTGGCCACTCCTGCTCCTATTCCTTATGTTCTTACACGGCCATTAAAATTGGGGAAAAGTGAGCGGATGCATAAGGAGCCAGAGTCAGAGGAGTGGTGATTTCTGGGTGGTATGGGGGGGGGCGGTAGTGGGGTGATTGTTAGGCTGGAGAAGTCATAGGGATAGGGAGGGGAGAGGCCATGAAGGGAATTAAAGACAAGTACGAGAATTTTAAATGTGAGCCATCAGGGGACTGGGACCCAAAGTACGTCAATGAGATGGGCAAGCGGGACCTGGTGGATGGCACACTCGAGAATCCAGGCCCAGTTTCTGCAATCTGGCAGCAGCCAATTTGAGCACAGCAAGCTCCCACAAAGAGCAGCCAGATAATTTGGCTTTGGTGTTGGTGGAGAGATAGATGTTGGCGAGGGGATCGAGATGAATTCCCGGTCCTGCTTCGAATAGATGCATGGGATCTTTTACGTCCACCTGAGAGGGCAGACAGGGCCTCGGTTTAACACCTCATCCGAAAGTCGGCATCTCCGACAGTGCAGCACTCCCTCGGTACCATAGCAAAAAATATATTGATGGTATTCAAGTCATTTTAAAGAAATTACACTTTTTTAAAAATCTTGAGTCATTTTTGACTTTATTTCCATCATAATTCTGAAGCTGCTATTGCTTATACTTTTATTCACTGCTGCTGTTTACTGCATGCATCAGTGAATCTCACTCTTTCTTTCAAATTGCATCATGCAATAGGTTAGACACTGGTCTTTCATCTCCAGGGCTTGGGTTCAAAGTTCAGGCAGGATGAAAGTGTCTGCTATCTCCGGTAGCAATGGTTCCATATCAAATGAGCTTGGAAATTTTCAACACAATCCTCAGTGAGCACTAAACCACTGAACAAATCTTCCCCTAATCAGGCACAATCGGCAATGTCATTCAGAGCAGAGGATGACTGTGGTGGCGTTACAAAAATATCACATTGGGGCAGTAGGTACTCTTGTGGGTTTGGGGCTGAGGTGCATGGGAGCTTTACTCTATATCTAACCCATACTGTACCTGACCTGGGAGTGGTTGATGGGACAGTGCAGAAGAAGCTTTACTCTACATCTAACCAGTTTTTTTTTTAATTGAAGGTGGCCTATTTCCGCAGGCTTCTTTTATTTTTGTTGAGGGGGCCTTTATTCCCCACGCCCTCTTTCTATGCATTTTACATAAATAAATATTTAAAACAGATAAATAAAACAAAACTCAAATAAAATGCCATTCTCTGCATCTCTAATGCATTCCAGCTCCTGCGATGCCAACCGGTCGCGGAAGACCTCAAGCGAACTAATGGACACCGCATGCTCCTTCTCCAGAGAAATCCAGGCAGGAATATTACCTTGGAGGAGGAGCAGGCAATCTGGATGGACGGACCCCGCCCCCCACCGAAGACCTGCTGCCTGGACCTGTGAATTGCCACCTTGGCAAGCCCAGGAGCAGACTGACGAGGAGATCCTCCTCCCAGCTCACCCCACACTCCCCCCCTTCCACACCGATGGCCCGAATATCAGGAGCATGGGGCTGAAGTGCAACCTAAATCTGAGGAGTGGCCCCCTTCAATACTCAAAGAGGGGCTGCCAACTCGCAGACTCCATATAAACATGGAACACAGACTCGTCCAGGCCGCAAAAATTACAGGCAGCCTGGGAGTCCATGTACCTACTTAAAAGTCTATTGCTCAGACTGTCCTGTGCAGCAGCCTCCACCCAGGTCCCCGATGTAAAGAGGGAGGACTCCTGCAAAGAGAGATCTCCACCAGGGTTTCCCCTTGCTGCCAGATGGCAACATAGACTGCCAAGGAAGAAATAATGGCAGCTTGTCAGAAAGGTACAATGATAATTAGGGGGGATTTTAACCTACATATAGACTGGAAAAATCAGATGGGCAGAGGTAGCCTAGATGAGCAGTACATAGAATGTTTTCAGGATAATCTCTTGGAACAATACATTCTGGAGCCAACCAGAGAGCAAGCTATAATAGACCTGGTGTTGTGCAACGAGATAGGATTAATTAATGACCTCACAGTTAAGGCGCCCCTAGGTAGCAGCGATCATAAAATGATTACATTTTACATTCAGTTTGAGAGAAAGAAGAGTGGGTCCAAGACTAGTATTTTAAACTTAAATAAGGGCAATTATGAGGGCATGAAAGCAGAGCTAGCTAAAGTGAACTAAAGCAAATCAGGTTAAGGTATAGGTCAATAGAGATGCAGTGGCAGACATTTAAGGGGATATTTCAGAATACACAGAAACAGTTAAAGATAGTATCAAACTTAAAGAAAAAGCCTATAATTGTGCAAAGATGGGAGGCAGGTCAGAAGATTGGACAGAATATAAAAAACAGCAAATAATGACTAAAAGATTGATAAGGAAGGTAAAATTAGAGTATGAGAGAAAGCTTGCTAGAAATATAAAGACAGATAGTAAGAGTTTCCATAGATATATAAAAAAGAAAAGAGTTTACAAAATGAGTGTTGGTCCTATAGAAAGTGAGTCTGGAGAATTAATAATGGATAATAAGGAGATGGCAGATGAACTGAACAGATATTTTGCATTGGCCTTCACTATTGAGGATACAAGTAACATCCCAATATTAGCTGTAAGTCCAGAAATGGAAGATAAGGAGGAACTCAAGAAAATTACAATCACGAGGGAAGTGGTACTGAACAAGTTGTTGGAGCTGTGGCTGACAAGTCCCCGGGTCCTGATGGACTTCATCCTAGGGTGTTAAAAAAAGTGGCTAGTGAGATAGTTGATGCAGTAGTTTTAATTTTCCATAATTCCCTAGATTCGGGGAAGGTTCCTTTAGATTGGAAAATAGTGAATGTAACTCCTTTATTCAAAAAGGGAGGGAGACAGAAAGTAGGAAACTACAGGCCAGTTAGCTTAACATCTGTCTTAGGGAAATGTTAGAAGCTATTATTAAAGACATTATAGCAGGACATTTAGAAAAATTCAAGGTAATCAGGCAGAGTCAACATGGTTTTGTGAAAGGGAAATCATGTCTAACCAATTTATTGGAGTTCTTTGAGGGAGTCACATGTGCTATGGATAAAAGGGAACCAGTGGATGCATTGTAGTTAGATTTCCAGAAGGCATTTGATAAGGTGCCACATCAAAGGTTATTGCAGAAAATAAAAGCTCATGGTGTAGGGGGTAACATGTTGGCATGGATAGAAGATTGGCTAGCTAACAGGAACAGAGTAGGCATAAATGGGTGATTTTCTGGTTGGCAAGATGTAATGAGTGGTGTGCCACAGGGATCTGGCTGAGGCCTCAACTTTTTACAATGACTTAGATGAAAGGACCAAAGGTATGGTTGCAAAATTTGCCGATGACACAAAGATAAGTAAGAAAGCAACTTGTGAAGAGGACATAAGGGGGCTACAAAGGGATGTAGATAGGTTAAGTGAGTGGGCAAAGACTTGGCAAATGGAGTATAATGTGCTAAAGTGTGAAATTGTCCACTTTGGCAGGAAGAATAAAAAAGAAGCATTTTATCTAAATGGTGAGAGATTGCAGAGCTCTGAGATGCAGAGGGATCTGGGTGTCCTAGTGCATGAATCGCAAAAGGTTAGTATGCAGGTTCAGCACGTAATTAGGAAAGCTAATAGAATGTTGTTGTTTATCACGAGGGGAATTGAATACAAGAGTAGGGAGGTTATGCTTCAGCTATACAGGGCACTGGTGAGACCACATCTGGAATACTGTGTACAGTACTTGACTCCTTATTTAAGGAAGGATGTAAATGCATTGGAGACAGTACAGACAATGTTTACTAGACTAATACCTGGAATAGGAGGGCTGTCTTACAAGGAAAGATTGGTCAGGCTCGGCGTGTATCCGCTGGAGTTTAAAAGAGTAAGAGGCGACTTGATTGAAACATAAGATCCTGAGGGGTCTTGACAGGGTGGATGTGGAAAGGATGTTTCCCCTTTTGGGACAATCTAGAACTAGGGGTCACTGTTTAAAAATAAGGGGCCGCCCATTTAAGACAGAGATGAGGAGAAATTTTTCTCTCAGAGGGTCGTGAGTCTTTGGAATTCTCTTCCTCAAAAGGCAGTGGAAGCAGAGTCCTTGAATACTTTTAAGGCAGAGGTAGATAGATTCTTGATAGCAAGCGGGTGGAAGGTTATTGGGGATAGGTGGAAATGTAGAGTAATCAGTTCAACCATGAACTTACTGAATGGCGGAGCAGGCTCGAGGGGTCGAGTGGCCTACTCCTGCTCCTAATTCGTATGTTCGTATGTCCAGGCAGCAGGCAAAGGTGAGGAAGTGGAGAGTGTGCAAGAGCAGCCCGTACAGGAAACCCGTCCATGCGATGTGGAATAGCACAGAGGGCAATACTGTGAGGCAGCTCAGATTGTGCAGGACCTGCACCCGACGAGGGGCTTGGGGCCTGAGTCAGATGAGCAGTTGCGGCCGAGCAGGTCTCAGCTCGGCCGGGAACGCTCCACGCTCCCGAGCCCCCTCATCATCTGCAGAGAGGGGCATCCCGGCAGCTTCAGCTACTCTTCCACCTGTCGATCCGTCCAAGATCCAGCCACCCAGACAACCAGGGCCCTTTCCTCATTGGTGCGGGAGTGCCTTGACTGGAGGAGACCATGTTCTGGACTCTGAAAAGATCCCAGTAAAAGACAAGCAACTCCCTCAGATAGGTGCGGCTAACATTCTCCGCCGAGAGTTGCATGGTGTCTTGAATGCAATGCCCCTGGAGGAAAAAAAAATCGCCAGCGCACACCATCTGGGAGGACGCTCGACGTACAGGTATCTCTGCAGGGTTCAAAGGCGGAGAGTCGCAGCCTGGGTGAGGACGCACACCAGCGACTGGCCGCCCTCCTCAATCGGGAGACTCAGGACCGCGGCTGAGACCCAGTGTTTCCTCTTGCCCCAGAAGAAATCGACAAGTTTCTTCTGGATCTTGGTGGCAAATACAGGGGGCGGGGCCAAAGTGACCAACCGGTACCACAACATGGAGGCCACCAGTTGGTTTATGACCAGTGCTCGGCCCCTGTAGGAAAGCACTCGGAGCAGTCCTGTCCAGCGCCCCAGCCGAGCGGTGACTTTCGCCTCCAACTCCTGCCAGTTTGCCGGCCAGGCTTCCTCAGCGGGGCTAAGGTGGACTCCCAGATAGAGGAGGTGCGTGGTGCTCTACGCAAAAGGTGTCATCTCCTCCAGCAGGGAGTCCACCCGCCACTGACCCACCAGAACATTTCTCCCAATTGATCCTCGCGGAGGACACGGCAGAAAAGGTCTGCTGGCAGTCGCGCATCCTCCGCAAGTCAACGGGATCTGTGACCGCGAGGAGCACGTCGTCGGCGTAAGCCGAGAGGACGACCCGTATGGCCGGCTCGCGCAGAGCCAATCCCATCAATCTCCTGCGAAGCAGGCACAGGAACAGCTCCATGCAGATGGTATACAATTGGCCGGACATGGGGCATCCCTGACGCACTTCTCTCCCAAAGCGAAGGGGCGCCATCAAGGACCCGTTAACTTTAACTAGACACTCTGCGGCGGCGAATAAAAGTCGGACGCGGGCCACGAAATGCGGCCCGAGTCCGAAAGCGCACAGAGTCCCGAAAAGGTATTCGTGATCCACCCTGTCGAACGTCTTCTCCTGATCGAGGGAGAGAAAGGCGACCGACTGACCAGTCCTCTGTGAAAGATGGATCAGGTCCCGGACCAGGTGGATGTTGTCCTGGATGGACCGGCCCGGGACCATGTAGGACTGGTCGGGGTGGATCATGTGGGCCAGCACGGAGCCCAGGAGGATAGACATAGCCTGGGCAAAGATCTTATAATCCGTGCTGAGGAGGGAGACCGGACGCCAGTTTTTTAGCAGGCAGAGATCGCCCCTCTTCGGCAGCAGGACGATGACCGCCCTGCGCCATGAGAGGGGCATCTCCCCGGTCGCCAGGCATTCCCCCAGGACCCGCGCGTAATCGTCCCCCAGGACGTCCCAGAACGCCCTGAGGAACTCCACGGTCAACCCATCCAGCCCTGGGGATTTGCCCCTCGAGAGCTGGTGGAGGGTGCCAGTCAGCTCCGCCAACATGAGCGGAGCCTCCAATCCTTCAGCGCCCTCCAGGCTGACCTGCAGCCGGTCCTCCCACAAAACTCTGCGCGCATCCTCGCTGGACGGATCCGGAGAGAACAACGCACTGTAATAAGTACGGACCAGGAGGCCCATTCCCTCCGGATCCGTGATGGGGGATCCGTCATCGGCCAGCAGCTCGATGAGCTGCTTACGGACCCCCCGCCATTTTTCCAGCGAGTAGAAGAAGGGTGAGGCGCGGTCCAAATCTTCCAGGATCTGGATCCGCGACCTCACGTACACGCCTCGGGACCCTATGAGCTGCAGGTCCCTCAGCGCACCCTTCTTCTCTTTGTACGCCTGCCACAGGGCCAGGTCCGCGACGGCATGACCGAGGCGGGACTCCAAGTCGTGCACCTCCCTCTCAAGGCGTCTGATCTCGGCTTCCCACCTTTTGGTCGACCCCTTCGCGTACTCCTGACAGAAGACGCGGATGTGAGTCTTGCCCACATCCCACCATAGCCTCAAGGAGGGGAAGCCCCCCCTGCTTCCTTCTCCAGTCGGCCCAGAATCGACAGAACGAGTCCCGAAATCGCTCGTCCTCCAGCAGCTGGTTGTTAAAGTGCCAGTACGTGGACCCCGCCCGCGTGCGGAGCGGAGTGAACTCCGCCCACACCAGGCGGTGGTCCGAGCACGGCACCAGCCGCATGGAGGCCGCCGAGACGCGGGAAACGTACGCCTGCAAAAAGTAGAGGCGGTCGATTCGCGACCCTCCTCCTCCAGACCTCCACGTGAAGGCGCTGGAGTCGGGATAGAGATTCCGCCAGACGTCCACCAAGTTAAGGGAGCTGATCAGTCCCCTCAACTTCTCCACTGACGCTTGGCCGCGCTGGAGACCGGAGCGATCCCCCACCTCGAGGGTGCAGTTAAAATCCTCCCCGCGGATGATGCACTCGCCGCTGTCGATGGAGCTCAAGAGAGCGGACACTTCTTCAAAGAAGCGCGCTTGCAACGCGCCGGGCCTGGGCGCGTACACATTCACAAAGTGGAGCGGCACGCTACCCAGGCGAACAGCGAGGTGGAGCAAGCGGCCCGGCACTAGCTCCTTGATCCCCAAGATCTCCGGCTGAAAAGTCGGGGCCAACAAGATAGCCACCCCACTAGAAATAGGAGTGAGGTGACTCATGTAGACCCCACCCTGCCACTCCAGGAGCCAGGTGGCTTTGTCTCCCAGAACGGTGTGGGTTTCTTGCAGAGGCCATCTCCCGCTCCGCCAGCATCCACAGGCCCAGCAGATGGGGCAGCGTTCTCGGTTATAACCGGGTTGGGTGTCTCGTGGTTGGTGGTGGACTCCGGCTGGGAGGGTCGACCCTTTGGGGCCCCGCCCTCCCCTCTACTCAGGGCACCCGACCCAGTGGCAGTGGCAGAATGGGCGGCGTCCCCAGGCTCCCCCACAACAAGCAGGGCTCCACTGGCTTCCCCTGGAGGGGCCACACGTACAGGTGTCTCCTCCTCCACTCCATCCTGAGGAATAGGGAGCTCCTGCCCAGACTTTGTAGCCTTGGTGGTGGTGATAGGGGAAACCTGGGGACCCGAAACAGGAGACAGTTCCCCTCCAACAGATGGACCCTGCGCCTCAGGGCCCCTTGTTACCTCTGTGGAGGCGTGCCTTCTCCTCTTTTTCCCAGTTGGGTGCAGAGGCTCAGAGACCTCCATGTCATCAGAGGCCTCCGCACTCTCTTTTTTCTTATTCACCCTGGGCCTGAGCCCAGCCCTGGGGCAAGTTGACTCCCCGAGATCGGGCTTTGTGCCGAGCTCAGACTCGGGTTGTGTCAATATGTCCAGGGGATGCGCCTCTCGACGTTTATTTTTCCTCCGCGCCTTCCTTCCACTTGGCCGGGCACCCTCCTCCCTGCCGGAGGCTGTGAAAACCACAGCCTCTGGTACCGACTGAATGGTATCTGGTAGAGGTGTAGGGGGGAGGTGGGAGGAGGTGCAGCGGCGCCACCCTGGGCCGCCGAGTTGGAGTTGGCAGCCGGGAGGTTGGGGCAGTTCTTATGAACATGCCCCACCCCCTTATAGACATGGCACCGCACCCCATCCAAGGTCCAGAAGATGCGGTAGGCCGTCCCCTGGAACTCTGTATTGAAGTGGCCCTCTGTAACCTCCACCCGCGCCAGCTGCATGAATAACTGGCGGTGGAAGGAGTACACGTGTCGGAGGCTGTTCTCCCGAAGACTGAGCGGGACTGGGGTGAGCCCCGTCTTTACCTCCACCAGATGGTGCAGGTAGGGAAGGAGGAGCTCACCAGGAATGAAGGATAAAATGACCCTTTGCGCAGTGGCCTCCAGGGGGTCCACTGGCAGAAAGGTCCCGCCCACGGTGAGCCCCTTGTTCAGAGCCAGGAACACCGCCCGCTTGGTCTTCAGGAAAAACACTGCCTTCCCGTACATTTTAGAGGCTGCAACAATGGCCGAAGGGCTGACAACCTCGGCCATTGCTTTCACGCATGCCTCTATCGTCATGTTTGGGTGGACGTAACTCTTGACCCCATGCTTCGATGTTATTAATGCAAACGGTGACGGGGCAACAGGTGCAGCTGCAGCAGCCGCAACAGCATATGTACGGGAAGGCCCCGCCACCGGCGAAGGAGGGCTTGCCATGGGGTCTAAGAGCCACGTCCACCCCCAAGAAACAAAACAAATTTACACAATTTTAAAAAAAGCAAACTTTAAACAAAGTGGAGTGGGAGTAGAGGAGGATGGGGTAGGATGGTAAAGGAAAAGGGGAGGATAGGTGACTGAGGCGACTGAGTGGAGGAAGGGAGAGAAAGGCTGAAAAGGATGTTTGATCCAACTGCCAGTTGGAGCACCTTTATCAAAATTAGTCCAAAACTGTTTGTTGTCTTCCAGTTGGGGGAAGCTTCTTCGCCCGGGATGGCTGGAGCCGCCCGGTACTCTCCTCTTCTGCTTTTAACAAGACAGTCTTCACCCGGGCAACTCCAGCTGTCCCGAGCAGGCAGTTGGGGTGGGGAGGGAGCTCCCTGTGTGCAAGCACCAATACAAATACAGGGGCCCCCTACTGGATTTGGCAGCCCCACCCAAGTCTTCCGGCCTCTTCTCCCTCCCCCAAACAGTCCAAACTTAAGAGTTCTTCAGGTGCCCTGACACCCACCTCTCCAAAACAATTACAGCCTTCCTTGATGGTTTCTCTCCAATTACTCCAGTCTCCTCTCCCCAGTTGCTGCAGCACAGGTGCAGCTGCTCCCCCTGATTGCTGGCAGGAAGTGTTCCAAATTGCCCAGCCAATCCCAGTTTTTGTTTTACTCTGTATCTAACCCCATTTTTTTTTTTGTCGAGGGGGCCTTTATTCCTCAGGCCCCCTTTATATACACACTTATATTTTTAAAATAACTTTATTAAAACCAGATAAATAAACAAAAACTCAAATTAAAATGCCATTCTCGGCGTCGACGATGCACTCCAGTCCCTGCGGTGCCCACCGGTCGCGGAAGGCCTCAAGCGTACCGGCGGACACCGCATGCTCCTTTTCCAGGGACACCCGGGCGCGAACATAACCGCGGAAGAGGGGCAGGCAATCGGGGAGGACGGACCCCCCGACGGCCCGCAACCTGGACCTGTGAATTGCCACCTTGGCCAGGCCCAGGTGCAGACCGACGAGGAGATCCTCCTCCCAGCCCAAGCCCCTCCGCACCGGGTGCCCAAAGATCAGGAGCGTGGGACTGAAGTGCAGCCAGAATTTGAGGAGCAGCCCCTTCAGATACTCAAATAGGGGCTGCAACCTCGCACACTCCGTATAAATGTGGAACACGGACTCGTCCAGGCCGCAGAAAGTACAGGTGGCCTGGGAGTCAGTGAACCTACTTAAAAGCCTATTGCACGGGACTGCTCTGTGCAGCACCCTCCACCCCAGGTCCCCGATGTAAAGGGGGAAGACTCCCGCGTAGAGAGACCTCCATCGGGGTTTCCCCTCGCCGCCAGATGGCAACGCGGACCGCCAGGGCGTATCCGGCCGGCTGACGAGGGC
This sequence comes from Heterodontus francisci, assembly GCF_036365525.1. NCBI lineage: Eukaryota > Metazoa > Chordata > Chondrichthyes > Heterodontiformes > Heterodontidae > Heterodontus > Heterodontus francisci. The sequence goes on along the minus strand of NC_090413.1, from coordinate 14,687,062 downwards.
GAGGAAGTGGAGAGTGTGCAGGAGCAGCCCGTACAGGAAACCCCTCCGCGCCGATTGGAATGGCACGGAGGGCATTTCCGAGAGGCGGCTCGGGTTGTGCGGGACCGGCTCCCGAGGAGGGTTTCGGGGCCTGGGTCCGATGAGCAGTTCCGGCCGAGCTGACACCCGCTCGGCCGGGATCGCTCCGCACTCCCGAGCCCCCTCGCCACCCGCAGTGAGGGGCGTTCCGGGGGTTTCGGCTACTCCTCCGCCCGCCGGACCGTCCCCGGAGTCGGCCACCCGGACAGCCGAGGCGCTCTCCTCCGCCGGCGGGGGAGCGCCCTGACTGGAGGCGACCATGTTCCAGACTCGGAAAAGATCCCGGTAAAAGACAGGCAACTCCCTCAGAGAGGTGCGGCTAACGGACTCCACCGGGAGCTGCGTGTCGTCTTGAAGGCAGTGACACTGGCGGAAAACATACGTCGCCAGCGCACACCATCTGGGAGGACGCTCGACGTACAGGTATCTCTGCAGGGTCCGAAGGCGGAGAGTCGCAGCCTGGGTGCGGACGCACACCAGCGACTGACCGCCCTCCTCGATCGGGAGACTCAGGACCGCGGCAGAGACCCAGTGTTTCCTCTTGCCCCAGAAGAAATCGACGAGTTTCTTCTGGATCTTGGTGGCAAATACAGGGGGCGGGGCCAAAGTGACCAACCGGTACCACAGCATGGAGGCCACCAGTTGGTTTATGACCAACGCTCGGCCCCTGTAGGAAAGCACTCGGAGCAGTCCTGTCCAGCGCCCCAGCCGAGCGGTGACTTTCGCCTCCAACTCCTGCCAGTTTGCCGGCCAGGCTTCCTCAGCGGGGCTAAGGTGGACTCCCAGATAGAGGAGGTGCGTGGTGCTCCACGCAAAAGGTGTCATCTCCTCCGGCAGGGAGTCCACCCGCCACTGACCAACCAGGAGTCCGGAACATTTCTCCCAATTGATCCTCGCGGAGGACGCGGCAGAAAAGGTCTGCTGGCAGTCGCGCATCCTCCGCAAGTCAACGGGATCTGTGATTGCGAGGAGCACGTCGTCGGCGTAAGCCGAGAGGACGACCCGCATGGCCGGCTCGCGCAGAGCCAATCCCGTCAACCTCCTGCGAAGCAGGCACAGGAAGGGCTCCACGCAGATGGTATACAATTGGCCGGACATGGGGCACCCCTGACGCACTCCTCTCCCAAATCGAAGGGGCGCCGTCAAGGACCCGTTAACTTTGACTAGACACTCTGCGGCGGCGTATAAAAGTCGGACCCGGGCCACGAAATGCGGCCCGAGTCCGAAAGCGCGCAGAGTCCCGAAAAGGTAATCGTGATCCACCCTGTCGAACGCCTTCTCCTGATCGAGGGAGAGAAAGGCGACCGACTGACCAGTCCTCTGGGAAAGATGGATCAGGTCCCGGACCAGGTGGATGTTGTCCTGGATGGACCGGCCCGGGACCGTGTAGGACTGGTCGGGGTGGATCATGTGGGCCAGCACGGAGCCCAGGCGGGTAGACATAGCCCGGGCAAAGATCTTATAATCCGTGCTGAGGAGGGAGACCGGACGCCAGTTTTTAAGCAGGCGGAGATCGCCCCTCTTCGGCAGCAGGACGATGACCGCCCTGCGCCACGAGAGGGGCATCTCCCCGGTCGCCAGGCTTTCCCCCAGGACCCGCGCGTAATCGTCCCCCAGGACGTCCCAGAACGCCCTGAGGAACTCCACGGTCAACCCATCCAGCCCTGGGGATTTGCCCCTCGAGAGCTGGTGGAGGGCGCCAGTCAGCTCTGCCAACGTGAGCGGAGCCTCCAATCCTTCGGCGCCCTCCGGGCTGACCTGCGGCAGGTCCTCCCACAAAACTCTGCGCGCATCCTCGCTGGACGGATCCGGAGAGAACAACGCACTGAAATACGTCCGGACCAGGAGGCCCATTCCCTCCGGATCCGTGATGGAGGATCCGTCGTCGGCCAGCAGCTCGAAGAGCTGCTTACGGACCCCCCGCCATTTTTCCAGCGAGTAGAAGAAGGGTGAGGCGCGGTCCAAATCTTCCAGGATCTGGATCCGCGACCTCACGTACGCGCCTCGGGACCCTATGAGCTGCAGGTTCCTCAGCGCGCCCTTCTTCTCTTTGTACGCCTGCCACAGGGCCGGGTCCGCGACGGCATGACCGAGGCGGGATTCCAAGTCGAGCACCTCCCTCTCAAGGCGCCCGATCTCGGCTTCCCGCCTCTTGGTCGACCCCTTCGCGTACTCCTGACAGAAGACGCGGATGTGAGTCTTGCCCACATCCCACCATAGCCTCAAGGAGGGGAAGCCCCCCTGCTTCCTTCTCCAGTCGGCCCAGAATCGACAGAACGAGTCCCGAAATCGCACGTCCTCCAGCAGCCGGTTGTTAAAGTGCCAGTACGCAGACCCCGCCCGCGTGCGGAGCGGAGTGAACTCCGCCCACACCAGGCGGTGGTCCGAGCACGGCACCAGCCGCATGGAGGCCGCCGAGACACGGGAGACGTACGCCTGCGAAATGTAGAGGCGGTCGATTCGCGACCCCCCTCCTCCAGACCTCCACGTGAAGGCGCTGGAGTCGGGATGGAGATTCCGCCAGACGTCCACCAAGTTAAGGGAGCTGATCAGTCCCCTCAACTTCTCCACCGACGCTTGGCCGCGCTGGGGACCGGAGCGATCCCCCAGCTCGAGGGTGCAGTTAAAATCCCCCCCGAGGATGATGCACTCGCCGCTATCGATGGAGCTCAAGAGAGCGGACACTTCTTCAAAGAAGCGCGCTTGCAAAGCGCCGGGCCTGGGCGCGTACACGTTCACAAAGTGGAGCGGCACGCTACCCAGGCGAACAGCGAGGTGGAGCAAGCGGCCCGGCACTAGCTCCTTGACCCCCAAGATCTCCGGCTGAAAAGTCGGGGCCAACAAGATAGCCACCCCACTAGAAATAGGGGTGAGGTGACTCATGTAGACCCCACCCTGCCACTCCAGGAGCCAGGTGGCTTCGTCTCCCGGAACGGTGTGGGTTTCCTGCAGAAAGCTCACCGCGTATCTCCCTTCCCTAAGGACTGAGAGATTGTGAAATCTGCGGTGAGCCCCTCTGCTGCCGTTGATGTTGAGGCTGGCTATGGTTATCTTCATGTCAAAGGTACGTAAAACCCGTCACCAACAGCTCACTGTGAGGAGGGAGTGGAAGTGCACCTGGCCCTCCACTCCCCCAGCAACCCATTGAGGAACACATTAAAACGGCGCCTCTCAACCAGTTTCACGTCCGTGCGCTTGCCCGCTATCTTAAGGGCGGCACGGACGGACTGGACGATCAGCGCCAGATTCGACCAACGGTCGAGGGCCAGCTGAACTTTATTGCGGCAACCTCTGCAAGCCGCGAGGAAATCCCGGAGTTCCGCCGTGGGGATGAGAGGAGATTCGGTGGGAGGCACGAGGGACTCCACCACCTCACTGGCGATGGAATCAAGATCATCCTCCGTGCCCCGCACCGAATCCCCATCCTCCTCCGGGTCATCACCGCCAGCGGCCGACACATCCACCACACACTGTGGGGCGGACGTCCCGGCCGCGCCAGCTGGTCCCGCCTCCGTCACGATCCCACCCCCAGGATCGATGGCGGAGGAGTCCTCTCTGGGTTCTATTGTGAAACTGGAGCCTGTAGGCACCAGCGGTTCAGGACCCCCCTCCACCTCCATCCCCAGGCCAATGACTGGTCCAGGGGAGACAGAAGTTCCGGACTCCGGGAAACCAGCCGGAGCCGAGACTGGAGGCGGCGAGAGGAGGCCATCTCCCGCTCCGCCAGCACCCACAGGCCCAGCAGATGGGGCAGCATTCTCAGTTATAACTGGGTCGGGTGTCTCCTGGTTGGTGGTGGACTCCGGCTGGGAGGCCCGACCCTCTGGGGCCTCGCCCTCCCCTTCATTCAGGACACCCGACCCAGTAGCAGTGGCGGAATGGGCGGTTTCCCCAGGCTCCCCCACCACAAGCAGGGCCCCACTTACTCCTTCAGGAGGGGCCTCACGTACCGGGGCCATCCCCTCCCCTCCATCCTGAGGAATAGGGAGCACCTGCCCGGACTTTGCAGCCTTGGTGGTGGCGGTAGGGGGCACCTGAGGACCAGAAACAGGAGGCAGCTCCCCTCCAACAGATGGGCCCTGCACCTCAGGGCCCTGTGTTATTTCTGTGGAGGGGTGCCTTCTCCTCTTTTTCTCACTTGGGCGCGGAGACTCAGAGACCTCCATGTCATCAGAGGCCTCCGCCTCCGCACCCTTTTTTCCTTTTTTAGTCACCCTGGGCCTGAGCCCAGCCCTGGGACAGGTGGATTCCATGGGAATGGGCTTTGGGCTGAGCTCAGGCTCGGGTTGAGTCAAAGTGTCCAGGGGACGCGCCTCACGATGTTTCTTTTTTCCCCGCGTCTTCCTTCCGCTCGGACGGACGCTCCCCTCCCCGCCAGAGGCTGTGAAAACCACAGCCTCCGGAACCGACTGAGCGGTGTCTGTTGGATCTGCGGGGGGAGTGGGAGGAGGTGCTGTGGAACCACTCTGGGCCGCCGAGGTGGAGCTGGCGGCCGGGAGGTTGGGGCAGTTCTTCCGAACATGCCCCACCCCCTTGCAGACGTGGCACCGCGCCCCGTCCGAGGTCCAAAAGACGCGGTAGGCCGTCCCCTGGAACTCCACATTAAATTGGCCCTCCGTGTCCTCCTCCCGCGCCAGCTGCATAAATAACTGGCGGCGGAAGGAGTAGACATGTTGGAGGCTGTGCTCCCGAAGACCAAGCCAGACTGGGGTGATCCCCGACCTCACCTCCCCCAGATGGTGCAGGTGGGGGAGGAGGAGCTCACTGGGAATGAAGGGTGGGACGTTGGACAACATTATCCGATGCGCAGTGGCCCCCAGAGGGTCCACTGGCAGGAAGGTCCCCCCCACAGTGAGCCCTTTACTCAGGGCCAGGGACACCGCCCGCTCGGTCTTCAAAAAGAACACAGCCTTCCCATACATCTTTGAGGCCGCAACAATGGCCGAGGGGCCGACAACCACGGCCATTGCCTTAACGCAGGCCTCAATAGACATGTTGGGGTGGGGATAGCTCTTCACCCCATGGCTGCATGTCAATAATTTAAAGGGTGACGGGGCCACGTTGGCAGCCACAGAAGCTGCAGCTGCGTAGGTAGTAGAGGGCCCCGCCACCGGTGATGAAGGGCTTGCCATGGGTCCAAGAGCTAAACCCACCCCAAATTGTGGACTTGCACACCAAATATCAGCGATTTAACTGAAAATATTGAATGTGTAGTAAAGACAAACAAACAAACAACAGATTAGTGGAGAGGCTGAGGTAATAGAGGAGAGGCAAAGGCAGGCTGGAAGGGATGACTTGCTTTCTGGAGGTGGTGCTCACAGTACACTTAAAACAGTCTTTGAAGTTGGTCTTCCGGTCTTCTGGTTGGGGGAGTCGTCTTCACCTGGGTCAGCTGAAGCTGCCCAGGCACTATCTATCCCCTTCCGTCTGTTTAGCTGGGCAGCTTCAGCTGACCCAGGCTTGGCAATTGGGGTGGGGAGGGAGCTTCCCTGTGTGCTTTTGCAGCAGCACAGATTCCTGTTGAATTGGCAGCCCCACCCCTTGTTGTTCCAGCCACTTGTTCCTCCCCCAACAGTCCAAAGTAAATTACTGGTGTTCAGCACCCACCTCCAGACAAAGCCTTGTTTCCAACAAAAAAAGAATGTCACTTTCTTCTCTTTTAAAGGTGATTGTTGTTGGAGTTTTCCTTTGCTTGTTTGTCGAAGCTCTCCCTTGCTCAGTGTCGCTCCTCTCTCCACCTCTGCAACCTCCAACTGTCACCAGCACTGTCAGCTGCACCTTGTTGATGCACTCAGGCTCCCAAATCAGTGGGCAGCCAATCCCAGTGCTGTACCTGTCCTGGGAGTGTTTGACACTGACATTATTTGCATGAGATTAAGTGTTGTATTCCTCGTTGTGATGAGTACAACATTCATGGATTTCTTGAAAAATCATTTGTCCTGCAGTAAAGTGCAGGTATAAAGAAACGTGTTGCACAATCCAACCTAACGACTTTGGATATCTCTCTCCTGCGCTGTCATGATGCAGCATAAAAGATGAGTGAACAAATGATGCGGAGCTGATTCTCTGCTCTATTGTAGTTACCCTGAGGATGTGCTGCTGAATAATGCAGCTTTCCTGCATTCCGGCAGGAGTAAATCCAGACCAGGCTTTCATTGCTGCCTTCAACCCAGCTCCTCAAGGCTGTCTATTCATCCTGCTTCAGTAGGAGTGAGTTTCCAGCTTTTTTCGCATACCAGGCTGCTGGTATTGGTTGTATTAGAGAGGAACTGAGAACCAGGGCTATCAGTGTTTGCAGCTTCCCAGCGCTGTGTATCTCTCTCTCTATGTATGTGTGTGTTTGTGTGTATGTACAAGACAATCTGTCTGGCTCCACCTCTCTCTAGCCCCTCTTCCCCCTTCCCTCTCTCCCCTATCTGTCTATTTCTCTCTCTCACATACATACACACTGCTATCAGCTGCCTTGTATTATTCAGGGGAGACCCAACGGATTAAAAAAAAAAGGAAGAGAGAAAAAAATATCACCAGGAAAAAGGATGAAGCTTTAGCGTCAAAGCCCAAGATTACAGCGTCTGTGTTTGCCTGTCGGACCTGCAGTGTGGTCGGATTGAGGGACAAGGAAGCAGCGAAATAGCACTGAGACACTGCATTTGCCATAGAAGATTGGGGGTTTTTTTTTTACACGCCAAGAAAAAAAAGCCCCCCCCCCCCCCCCCCTCTACCATTTCCAGGTTTATGTTTTAAAAAAAAAAGAAAGCTCAGAAAATCCCGGCGCCTGAACTTACGTCCTTGGGATGCCGGTGGGACCGAACCTCCATCGCTGCGGCGGATCCGAAGCGCCTTAAAAAAGAAAGAACTAGCCCCGGAGCTGGGGATCGCTAGTCGCTCACCCAGGTGAGGATGGAAGGGAGAGCGGGCAACTCAGGCGGACAGGTGAGTGAGGGGGGGAGAGTGACCACTACATGGGGTGGGGTCGGGGGAGGAGGTGGGGGGAGAGTGACCATTCCATGGTGTGTGGGGGGGGTGAGGAGTGACCACTGAGGTGTGGGGAGAATGGCCATTGTATATGGAGAGAGTGACCAGTGATGGTGGGAGAGTGACCACTGAGGGGTAGGAGTGGCCATTGATGGGGAGAGTGGCCATTGATGGGGAGAGTGACCACTGAGGGGTAGGAGTGACCACTGAGGGGTAGGAGTGACCATTGATGGGGAGAGTGACCACTGAGGGGTAGGAGTGACCATTGATGGGGAGAGTGACCACTGAGGGCTGGGAGAGTGACCTGATGGTGGAAGAGTGACGACTGATGGGGTGGGAGTGATTACTGAGTGACCTGATGTGGGGAGTGTGACCAGGAAAGGGTGGGAGAGTGGGCACTGATGCTGAGATAAAGAGTAGTCATTTCAGAAGGACAATTCCGCTGAAGGGAGGGGGGGGGGGAAGAGAGCGACCAGGGAGCAAGAGGGTGAGTGACCATTGAGGGTGAGGAGAGTGACCATTGAAGGAGTCCTGAAAGAAACAGCTCTGCAGAGAGAAAAAAAACCCCCCGCAATTGGTCCCCGCACCCGGTGCTGGGGCCACTCCGCTCCCTCCTCCCGCACCCGCTTCTTCATTCATGCCGAGCGAGTGTGTGGGTGAGGCGGCTACAGAGCTGCTCACACCCGGGGAGTGAGAGAGAGAGGTGCTGGGGCAGAGACTGAGGGCAGCAGTGTAGAGTCAGCAGGCTGTATAGATCACCCAGAGGAAATCTCTGCATTTATCACCTCAATCATTTGTTTATTTTTTGTTTTTTTTTTAAAAAAAAGAAAGGAAAGCATTTGGTTGCAATTGATCTAGCCACAGAATTAAAACCCAGACCACATCTCCCTCATCCTGTCAGCCCTGCCGGATTTATATCAGGCTGGGACACCTGTACACGGTGCTCAGGCCCCCCTCGGGTTGTGTGTCTTGTTTATTAATGGGATGCTGACTGGTGCTGATGCGAGTTGGTGTGACTGCCAACCGCCCCCATTCCACACACCTTCTCCCTCCCTCACCCTCGGTTATGGGCATGGCTCGGCAGTGGGCACAATCCTCTCAGCATCCTGCAGCCTCTCAGCTCCGACACATTGCAAAGCCTCGTGATGATTGCTGTTAAACCTGTGTGTCTGTGTGTGTATATAATCATTTAACAAGGATTGCAGCCTAATTCACTCTTTGCAGTTAAGTTGCTGCTGCCTTTACTGCGAGAACAACTCGATAAATATTTATATATTTTCCACAAAGATCTGATTGCCAGAGGAAGGGAATCGGTAAAATTATTGATGTGCTTCTGTGTAATGGAAGTGATATAATAGGTAGGCACATATATACTCACACACAATGCTAAACACAGGCAGTCATTCACAATAGATCTACAAGGGCTGTTTAAATACTGCAACACAGTCTGTAATAGGATTGGCTTTGGAAAGCAAAATGTACAACCATTTCAACTGGATGCATCCAACTGACCAACATTTCTGCTCAGTAAATGGGAAGCCTGATAATTTGTGCATTTCAGAATATGAGGGTTAGGAATTAAAACAGTGCCTTGTATGTATTTGACGTGATGTATTGTCACAAGCCTGAGATTCATACAGGCTTTTTTTCACTTGCTGCCTATTTTCATCTTATTCTGATTACGCCAGACGATCAAAGTATTTTTTTTTTTTTGAAAGGATAATGCTGTTCAATAGTAACCGTTTTAATGGATGAATTCGTACTTAAAGATGTATTTGGGACTTTGGGGGTCAGTGGAATGAGTGGAAAGTGAGAAACATAGGGAACAATACCCGCTCCTGTACCACATTGTAATACAGGATTCCAATCTCCCATTTTCTGCACCCTGTACTGTTTACTTGATCCGGGCTCTTCAGAGAGATTATTGCATGCACAAACTTTGCATTCAGTGAACAACCTTTCCTTCTCCTTTTATGCAATGCTTGGGACCATTTGCCCGTAGTTTATTGGTCTAGGGGAGTGCAAACATTCCAGAAAAAGGCAGCAGGGAGAAAATGAGGATGTTGTTCTCTCTCTCTCTCTCTCTCTCTCTCAGAAGATCACTCCATGTAAAGGTGATAATTCGTGCATAGCCCACATGGACTGATTATCAGTCTTGCATCTTTCCATGCAACGTATCCTTGGGGTTTGCTTCTCCAAGGGCGCTCAGTCACGGAAGCCGCGATAGCTAACGTCTTTGCTCTCTGGGCATCTTGCTGTGACCTCGGAGCTTTGCCTGTGACAGCTGGCTCCACGGCCTCCGCAGTTGCAGACTCGGAGAGCTGGGAGTTGCGTTGGGGTTGTGTGGTGGGATGGAAGAGGTCACAGCACGGGGGAGAACTGAGGCCGTCCCACCTCAGTTATTCCAATCTGACAAAGGAGATGGGTGCCAACATGCCGGGCTAGTGTTATAAAATGGAACATGCAACCCTAGAAGGAAGCATCTTGTACATGGGTCACAGAATAAGCACCAATATTATACAGTTAGATGAAATATTTCCACCAATCCTGCCTCTCTTTCCCCTTGTTGCCTGGCACACATGGGGGGAAGTTGTCGCAACGTACGTAGCATGGCCTGTGTCAGAACTGCGAGAGATTGGGGCTGACTGCATGAGATCCCTCTAGAAATGCGGAGTTGGCACCAGTGCTGGAAACGTGAGTCGCAGATTCTGCTCCACCCTGTGCCATATTGGTAGTGAGAAGCTGCACAGAATTGTTCCGAGAGTGCTAGTGTCAGCACATTGGGTGCCCCAGCTGGGGGAGTCGGGTGGCGGTGGAGAATGCAAGGACGAGTCGAGGGATAATTCTTCATTCGTAATTTTTCAAGGCCCCTGCTTGTTGTCATTTTGTTTTCTGTATTTTTAAGCTTAAAATAAATGTGTAGTCAGCGACTGTGTCGATAAACAGGGAGAGGTCCGTATGACTAAAGCCACCAGAACGCACGCATTTGTTTAAACTGCAAATGGAAACACAGCCCCTTCAATGTGTTCTAGAACTGGCAGGTATTTGGTTGACTAATCTCAGCTAAGGCGTTAATAGAGATGGCGTAATTGGCCTCCATTCCTCTGGGTTAGGGAAGGGACACTTCCATTGGGGTTTCTGCACCCGGGCTCAGAGTTTAAACAATACCATCTCATGAACCCAGGCTCCACCCAGTTGATCCCTTCAAATGTGCGGGCATTGGGTGAGAGAAGGGATGGTTTTGGTCGGCAGACGCCCCCTCCGTTTTAGTTATTTGGATGAGGGTCAGTAGGCAGCTGGTCACAGTGGATTCGTATCCCCTTCCCCAGCAAGAGTCAGCATCTCTAGGGAGAGGGAATGGGGCTCGGGTCATGTCTCCATCTAGCACAGGTACCTCCGAGACCGTCAGCCCCTCCATCGCCATCCTCTGCAGCCCATCACGGGTGTGGTGAAGTGCAAGCAGCAGTTTGTCTTGTGTGCACTGAGAATGAAGCAGGGACTTGTATTGGAAATGAGTGGTGATGCTGTGATGGTAAGATATGTTCACAGGTATCTGCCTTCTATATATTACCAGTTTCGCATATATACATTCCCTACCTTCTATTTTTCATCTTTTCCGTAATATCAATGCTCTGCATTCTCCACATTTCCGATATTCTCTGTATTCTCTGCTATTTGCCTGACGCCCTCCATCTTCTCCATGTGTCTCCGTCTCACTTCCTCGAATGCTCTCTGATTTGCTCCCTCTTTCTTTGTTTCTCATTCTTCATCCCTTTCTCTGTCACTTTCTGTCTCTCTCGCTCTCTGTACCCTGTGCTGTCTACACGTTATGCTCCATTTTTGCTACATTCCTTTATCCTTTCTGCATTTTCCATAAGTTCCACAGTCTTGCCATTCACCGGCTCCTCCTCGTTCTGACTCTCTCACAGTCCTATATTTACCTTGATCTGCATTCTCCATTTTCCTTACATTTTCTGCGGTCTCTGCATTGTCCATATCATCTGGAGTTGTGTTTTTTTGTTAATATAGTGCTTAGAAAACAAGTTCGAACAAGCGTCACATTCAGAAGAGGCTGTGCACCTCTCCATTCCACCCGCTTCAGTCTGAATGATTATTTCTAACACACTTGCTGAGGGTGGGAATATAAGTGCAAAGTGAAGCAAAGGGCATTCAGAATGAAAAAGGAAATGTGTGCATCTGTCATACGGTTTGTGTGTGTGCACATATACAGATTATCATGTATATTTATAGGCGGATATTCTGAAGTATCACAATTCAATCTGTCTTGAAGTATTGTATGTTATTCTGTCTCTCTCTGCCTCCTGCGATATCACTCCCTGCATCTCCCTCTATCCTTGCGCTTTATACCTTTTCTTTTCTCATCTCTTTGGATTTTTATTAGTGTGTGTGTGTCTTTCTCTCTCTGTACACATTTGGTACATTTACGTTGCACCTCCTCTAGCTTTCTCTGTCTGTGCCATTCTGTCTGTCTGTCTCCATCTCTTTGTTGTTTTCTGTCATTCTGTCTTTGTTTCGCTGTCTGTCACTCTGAGCTTCTCCATGTTCCTCTGTGCCTGCATTTTGACCTGTTGTTTTCTCTGTTCCTCTCTCTGGCTTTGTGTGTGTGTTTCTGTCTCTGTTGTTTACTATGTCAGTTTTTCTCCATCTCTCTATTCCTCTCCCTGGCTGTCCATGTCTCTCTATCCCTCTGCCCCTCTCTCCTTGTCTCTCACACTCTCTCTCTCTCTCTCTCTGTCTATCTCTGTGTCTGTCCTTCCCTCTGTCTCTCTGCCTATTGCTCTGTGTGTGTCTCTCTCTCTCTCTCTATTTCTACCCCACTTTATCTCTCCCTATCTCTCTCTCCCTCTTGCTTTGCTATCTCCGTCCCTCTATGTCTCTTCCTGCCTCTGTCCCGCTCTCTGGCTTTGGCTTTCTCTCTCTGGCTCTCGATTTCCTCTCATCGTTTTGCCCTCTCTCTCTCTCCCTCTGTCTCTCTGTTCCTCTCAATGTCTCTCCCTGCCTCTCTGTCCCTCTCCTCTCACTGTCTCTCCCTGCCTCTCTGTCCCTCTCTCTCTGACTCTCCTTGTCTCTACCCAGCACCCTCGAGCACTGCAGCTTTCTAAACACACATTTCCTCTCACAAAACATCTGCACAAACCTGTGTCTTTTTCTCACCTCCTTTGCAGTGAATGTCAGATTGTGACTGATAAAGGAGCAATGTATGCCGACAGTGAGGGAGACCTCCCGTGTGTAACAATCAATGAAAGAAATGGAAGCTTGTGATATTATGGTATTGATCAAAAAATCTTGCATAACCGAATGATTGAATTAATTCCAACATTACCAATAAACACAGATTCCAACACTTCACTGTGCTGTGCTGTCAGAGAATGCTCTTTTCAAAATGGAAGATTTCCATCGTATGTCTGCCAGTCAGATCCGTTGTGTAGAACTCTGATACAGGGTTTTCAGAGCTGCAGCTCTGATTGTGACCAGAAAAATGTCAAAGCCTTTAACTCCAGGCAGTCTTCATCACAGAGCTCACCTCTTATTAATCCAACCTCATCCGTTAATCTGTCATGTGTAATATTTTCCTGTATCCGACCGCTTCCCAGTTACTGTGTCCCTGTGTGATAGTTCTGTATGACAAGTAAAAGAACTTGCATTTGTATAGCGCCTTCCCTCATCTCGAGGTGAACCAAAGTGCTACTGTATTGTAGGCAAAAGGGGGTTGCACACAGCAAGATCCCCCGGAACCGCAGTGTGACCAGTTGATCTGTTCGTGATGTCTTTGGTGAAGAGGGACTGGAGACACTGAAAAAAAAACCTCTCATATTCTTTATCAAATTATACCACAGGATTTATTTTTTAAAAATTGATCATTCATGCATTGTGGGCATCACTGATGTAGCCAGCATTTATTGCCCAATCCTAATGGTCCTTGAGAAGGTGGTGGTGAGCCACCTTCTCGAACCACTGCAGTCCATCCTATCCATTATGATACAACTGAGTGACTTACTAGGCCATTTCAGACGTCAGTTAAGAATCAACGATGGGTCTGGAGACACATATAGGACAGACCAGGTCAGGACAGCAGGTTTCCCTCCCTGAGGAACATTAGTAAACCCGAAGGATTTTTACAACAATCTGGTAGTTTCACGGTCACCATTACTGAGATTAATTGCGGATTTATTTAATTAACTGAGTTTAAATTCCCCAACTGCTGTGGTGGGATTTGAACTCGCGTCTTTCCAATTACTAGTTCGGTAACATAACTACCGTGCTACCGTTGACCCAACAATGATGGAGGAGTGCTGTTATTGTCTAAGTCGGAATGGTGACAGAATTGGAGGTGATGGCGTTCCCATGTATCTGCTGCCCTTGTCCTTCTAGGCACTGGAGGTCTCGGGTTTGGGACTAGTGCACAGTGGTTAGCACCGCAGCCTCACAGCTCCAGCGACCCGGGTTCAATTCTGGGTACTGCCTATGTGGAGTTTGCAAGTTCTCCCTGTGTCTGCGTGGGTTTTCTCCGGGTGCTCCGGTTTCCTCCCACAGTCAAAAGACTTGCAGGTTGGTAGGTAAATTGGCCATTATAAATTGCCACTAGTATAGGTAGGCGTTAGGGAAATATAGGGACAGGTGGGGATGTGGTAGGAATATGGAATTAGTGTAGGATTAATATAAATGGATGGTTGATGGTCGGCACAGACTCGGTGGGCCGAAGGTCCTGTTTCAGTGCTGTATCTCTAAATAAAATTTTTAAAAAAATAAATAAAACAGGTGACTGGGCCTCGGTTTAACGTCTTAGTCAAAGGACAAGATATCCCTGAGATGCTCTCTCATGACTGCACTGAAGTGTAAGCCCTAGGTCAGGCTTGTCCGACCCTTGGGAGCAGTGGGCTGGATCCGTGTGAATGGCACCATTCAGACGTGGCTGACAGCCTGGAGTGTCCCATTTGCAGCATGAAACTGGGATCCCCTAACTTCCCCTACCCCCTGCCCATACGTTCCATCACACTCGCCTTCCAGTCAACTTTAGACATTGCATGTTGACTCTTGGCGTCTTGAGCAATGGGGTAGTGTTACAGGGGCACAGGAGTGAGGATCCTTCTGTACAGAGTGTCCAATGATTGACCCATGAATGAAGCGACAGCCCAATCATTCCAACCTTGTCTAATTTTCATAGAACAGCATTTGAGATGTGTGCATTAATAGATCAACTTTTTGTGATCCAATCTCCGCTTTACGACACACCCAATAGATTGAAATACATAAGTAGTGACCTCGTCAATTTTTTATGTAGTGCATTATATTTCATGAGATTTAAAATCACCAAATTTAATTTTGTAATGAAAAACCAGAAAATGCAAAAAACAAGCAGCATCGATCTAAAAACATTAACCCTCCCTCCCTCTCTCCGCAGATGCTGGTTGACTTGCTCACTGGAGATCATTTTAGCTTTCGGAGATGGTGGGACTGCCTAATATCGGATAAGCTCCCCGTATTATACGCCCCACCTGACCTCCCTTCCCATTGACTTCACTCGAAAGGGAAGTGGGATAGGGGGAATGATGGGCGGTCAGTTTGATCTCACTTACACCATTGGTGAGGGTTGAAATCAGCCCGAGTGATTCCGGCATTTTCTGTAATTTAAAAACAGAAAATGCTGGAAGTACTCAGCAGGTCAGACAGTATCTGTGGGGAGAGAAACTGTTAGCGTTTCAGCTCCTTTCATCTGATGAAAGCTCATCGCCCTGAAACGTTGGGCAGGATTTTTCCCCATGGGCTTTGGGACCCCCAAATGGGGGTCCCAGGACCGCACTTGCCGAGAGGCAGACCAGCAGAGCTATTTTCCCAGAGGGGGTCTCCTAGTTGCCGGCCTCCGAGCTCGCCGTCCTGAAGCAGCTCCCTGCTGTTTTCCCGTCCCCCGCCCCTTCCCCTCACTCCCATGAGGCTGGGAAAATTCAGCCTGCTGCTGAATTTTCCAATTGATTTAAAAAAAAAAGCCTAATTGACTGACTCATGAAGGATCCTCCGAAATTCCTGTGGAAAACCCTGGACTGGGTATAAACTGGTCTCTGCCTAATCTGTCCCACCCTACCATAGCCTGGCTGCCTCACACCATGGTATCCTCAAGGAGATGATAATTGCACAACAAGAAAATGAATCTTTATTCAATTGTAAAGCAAACAGTACGTGACCTTCAAAGAGTCATGTGGCCTTAGTAGCATATTCCTCATACTGATATTTCTATGACTGGAGATGCTTAAATAAAGACTTGCATTTATATAGTGTCTTTCACAACCTCAAAGCACCTTGCAGCCAATAAAGTCCTTTTGAAGTGTGGCTAACTGTGGTAATGTAGGAAACCGAGTTGCCAATTTGCGCGCAGCAAGCTCCCACAAGCAGCAATGTGATAATGACCAGATAATCTCTTTTGGAGATGTTGGTTGAGGGACAAATATTGGCCAGGAAACGAGGACACCAAATCACCACTTGACCGTCTAAATTCCTCAGAATGCAGTCGCAGTTTGGGTAAGGTCTCCTCATAATTTACCACCTTGACCAAGCTTTTGGTCACCTGTCCTAATATCTCATTAGCTGCCTGCATTAATGGTGCTATATAAAAGAATGTTGTTGTTGATGGCAATTTAGGTTCTCGTCGGGTAAGGGTATCGAAGATACGGAGCTAAGGTGAGTCAGTGGAGTTGAGATGGAGATCCGCCGTGATCTGATTATGTGGAGGAGCAGACTTGAGGGGCTGAATGGCCTCGTGCTGTTCCTACAAACTCCTATTACCAGCCCACAGAGCCCCCTTCCATTCCTCCCCCTCTGCTGGTGTGCAAAACTGATTTTGCCATCAGCTCAGTCTCTACCTCCTATTTTTACACAGTTCCATTTGTCTAATTACTTCTTTCTTTAGATTTGAATTATATTTCTTGGGGAGGTTACGCCAGAAATGATCTGTCGTTCGGCTTCCCAGCCAACAAGGAGCTCTAGTATTTTGTGATAGGTGGACTAGCAAGGCAGATGGGGCTGAGCTGTGCTTCGTAATGTGGGACATGTGCTCCTGTTTCAAAGATTAATTGCCATTAATTTCTGTCCGTGTGCTCCTGGAGGAGAGAGGACTAGAAGGAATTGCTGATCAGGTTAGATGAACAGGAATGGGAGGATGAACACCAGTATAGACCTATTGGGCTGAATGGCCTATTTCTGTGCCATAAGTTTTACATAATTCTGTGACTGTCCACTATACTCTCGGTGGAAGATCTGCAGAAACCCACAGCGATAGCGATTACGTCGTTTCTCCGTGGTTTCTGGCGGCCTCCTGCTCAAGTTACGGCAGGCGGTCAGGAGAAATCCCTGTGGAAGCTCAATTCCTACGATTAGAGGAGAAAGTGAGTGGTACCTTTGCTGTCTGATGCGCCGAGGGGATGATTCACCGTTTCAAACTGCATGCTGTTCCCCACTGCTGACAACGGGAGCGTTGGTGCTAATGCACCAAGCCTGCTACGAGGAGTGGGTCATAAGATTGCTTCACGATGTGCACAGCAAAACCAAGTCGTGGATTGTGACTCTCTGGGTCATTGCTCTGCAGTCCTCTTCAAACTTGATTTGCGGCTACAACTCATTGGAGTAATTTGATAAGCGTTGCGTGTCTGTGTTATAGGGCTTGTGAACATTAAGTTGGCAAAGCTCCCACCTCCTATATTCCCACAAATACCTGTCGCACTTTATTTGTTGTAAGCAGTACCTTTGCAACTGACTTCAGTGGAACTGACACACGCGATTGATTGTGATAAGCGTGGACAGTCTAAGTGGCGAGGACTATATCTGTATGCGTTTAAATAAACCAATTAATACTTCAGCGCTGTGAGTCAAGGAAGAGTGCACATTCCGTCAGCATGTTGGACAGAGGCGAATTACATGGCACATTGCGGTAGCTGTTATATAGAGTAATGCCCTCTGCGATTTGGCAAGAGATTTGGGCATGTTAAGGCACTTTCCTAATCATAGAAAAGGTAAAAGCCGCTTATATAAGTGGCCAATGTCACTAAAATTGAGGGATAACACACAAAATTCAAATACATGATACAAGCCTCTCCACAGTAACTCTGCGCCTGTATAATATTCTTCTGTATCTCACCCTACTCCTGTAACTCTATCCCATGTGATAGTTTCTGGAATTTGGTCCCTCCCTCTGCCTCAGTGTAGCTTCCTGTATCTGGACCCTCACCAATAACTCTCACACTCTGTATCTCTCTTGGTTTTCAGTGAAGGGCTATCCGAGGGACCCATTGTGGTGACGATTGTATTGAAATTACTTCCATGTTTTGTTAAATTTTGAGGACTTGTGTTTTATTTGGGAAAACCGAAAAGGATTCCATGGATGTTTTTTGCACTGGGGTCATTGAAAGGACTGAGAGGTCTTGTTGCAGACAACATGTACTGGAAGTCACCTGTCTTCAGGTAATTACCCAGCAGGGGCTTTTTGACTGGGGGAGATGTTTACAGAGAAGTGACAGGTCAAGATTTATAGGGGTCAGGAGATATTGTACCTGAAGGACAAAACCCCAGCTCAGCCTATTCCATCTCTTTGAGAAGCTCTTAGAAATGAGTGTGAGAAATTGATGATGCATTCCTTCTGAAAGGCCTGTCTGAAACCCCGGTTGCCGCATTTCTCCCGAGACGCTGGAACAACCTGCTGGATAAATCCTCGACGCCGCCTGAACGAATTGCTCCAGAAAAGGATCCCAGTGACAGCTGTTTACGCGTATTTGGGGCACCAAACCAAAAAGGGACAACTGACATCTTTCCATATCTTCTCTTTTTTCCTTCAAGAATTAGCAAGTATTTGGCCAAAGTATTCTTTTTAGTCTTTTTTTGTAACCGATCTCTAAAAAAAAATCTCTTTTTTTCCCAGTTAATGTGTGCGTGTGTGTATGTGTTTGGCTAAGGTAAAAGGGAACTTTCATATTTCAATCTGTGTGTTAATGCTTTGTTTCATTACTGGTTATGTTTTGTTTTATAATAAATTCATAATTTTGTTGTTTATCACAGAAACCTGGTTGGTGTATTTTATTCTAGGATAAAAATAGTGTCTATGATTGGCTGTATCGGTGGAGGCGGTGGCATAGAGGTATTGTCACTGGACAAGTGACCCAGAGTATTGCTCTGGGGACATGGGTTCAAATCCCATCATGGTAGCAGGTGGAATTTGAATTCAATCTATAAATCTGGAACTAAAAGCTGGTCTAATGATGGCCATAAAACCATCTTTGATTGTTGTAAAAACCCATCTGGTTCACCAATGTACTTTTAGAGAAGGAAATCTCCCATCCTTACCTGGTCTGGCCTACATGTGACTCCAGACTCACAGCAATGCGGCTGACTCTTAAATGCTCTCTGAAATGGCCTGGCAAGCCACTCAGTCGTATCAAACTGCTACAAAGTTAATCAGGAATGAAACTGGACGGACCATCCGGCATCGACCTAGGCATCAGAAACAACAACTGCAAACCCAGCCCTGTCGACCCTACAAAGTCCTCCTTGCTAACATCTGGGGGCTTGTGCCAAAGTTGGGAGAGCTGTCCCACAGACTAGTTAAGCAACAGCCTGACATAGTCATACTCACCGAATCATACCTTACAGTCAATGTCCCAGACACCGCCATCACCATCCCCGGATATGTCCTGTCCCACCGGCAGGACAGACCCAGCAGTGGTGGTGGCACAGTGGTATACAGTCGGGAGGGAGTCACCCAGGGAGTCCTCAACATCGACTGCGGATCCCATGAAGTTTCATGGCATCAAGTCAAACGTGACAAGGAAACCTCCTGCTGATTACCACCTACTGCCTCCCCCTCAGCTGATCAGTCAGTACTCCTCCATGTTGAACACCACTTGGAGGAAGCACTGAGGATGGCAAGGGCGCAGAATGTACTCTGGGTGGGGGACTTCAATGTCTATCACCAAGAGCGGCTTTGTAGCACCACTACTGACCGAGCTGGCCGAGTCCTAAAAGATCATAGCTGCTAGACTGGGTCTGCGGCAGGAGGTGAGGGAATCAACAAGAAGGAAAAACATACTTGACCTTGTCCTCACCAATCTGCCTGTCACAGTATTGATAGGCGTGACCACTGCACAGTCCTTGTGGAGACAAAGCCCCGTCTTCACATTGAGGATACCCTCCATCGTGTTGTATAGTGCTACCACTGTACTAAATGGGATAGATTTCGAACAGATCTAGTAACGCAAAATTGGGCATCCATGAGGCGCTGTGGGTCATCAGCAGCAGCAGAATTGTACTCAACCACAATCTGTAACCTCATGGCCCGGCATATCCCCCACTCTACCGTTACCATCAAGCCAGGGGATCAACCCTGGTTCAATGAAGAGTGCAGGAGGGCATGCCGGGGCAGCACCAGGCATACCTAAAAATGAGGTGTCAGCCTGGTGAAGCTACAACACAATGCTTGCATGTCAAACAGTATAAGCAGTGTGCGATAGACAGAGCTAAGCGATCCCACAACCATCGGATCTGATCTAAGCTTTGCAGACCTGCTACATCCAGTCGTGAATGGTGGTGGACAATTAAACAACTAACAGGAGGATAAAAGAAAAATACTGCAGATGCTGGAAATCTGAAATTAAAAACAAGAAATGCTGGAAATACTCAGCAGGTCTGGCAGCATCTGTGGAGAGAGAAGCAGAGTTAACGTTTCAGTCCAGCGATCCTACATCAGAACTGTTCTGAAGAAGGGTCACTGACCTAAAACGTTAACTCTGCTTCTCTCTCCACAGATGCTGCCAGACCTGCTGAGTATTTCCAGCATTTCTTGTTTTTAATAACCAACAGAAGGGGGTGGCTCCACAGATAACCCCACCCTCAAAAATGGGGGAGCCCAGCACATCAGTGCAAAACGTAAGGCTGAAGCATTTGCAACAATCTTTAGCCAGAAATGCCAAGTGGATGATTCATCTCGGCCTCCTCCTGAAGTCCCCAGCATCACAGATGCCAGTCTTCAGCCAATTCGATTCACTCCACGTGATATCAAGAAACGACTGAAGGCACTGGATACTGCAAAGGCTATAGTACTGAAGACCTGTGCTCCAGGACTTGCCGCGCCCCTAGCCAAGCTGTTTCAGTACAGCGACAACACGGGCATCTACCCGGCAATGTGGAAAATTGCCCAGGTATGTCCTGTACACAAAAAGCAGGACAAATCCAACCCAGCCAATTTCCGCCCCATCAGTCTACTCTCTATCATCACTAAAGTGATGGAAGGTGTCATCAACGATGCAATCAAGCAGCACTTGCTTAGCAATAACCTGCTCAGTGATGCTCAGTTTGGGTTCAGCCAGGGCCACTCAGCTCCTGACCTCATTACAGCCTTGGTTCAAACATGGACGAAAGAGCTGAACTCCAGAGATGAGGTGAGAGTGACTGCCTTTGACATCAAGGCAGCATTTGACCGAGTATGGCATCAAGGAGCCCTGGCAAAATGGGAAGCAAGGGGAAAACTCTCCGCTGGTTGGAGTCATATCCAGCACAAAGGAAGATGATTGTGGTTATTGTAGGTCAATCATCTCAGTCCCAGGACATCACTGCAGGAGTTCCTCAGGGTAGTGTCCTAGCCCCAACCATCTTCTGCTGCTTCATCAATGACCTTCCTTCAATCATAAGGTCAGAAATGGGGATGTTCGCTGATGATTGCACAATGTACAGTACCATTTGCAACTCCTCAGATATTGAAGCAGCCTGTGTAGAAATGCAGCAAGACCTGGACAATATCCAGGCTTGGGTTGATAATGACAAGTAACATTCGCCCCACACAAGTGCCAGGCAATGACCATCTCCAACAAGAGACACCATCCTGACTTGGAACTATATCGCCGTTCCTTCACTGTCGCTGGTTCAGAATCCTGGAACTCCCTCCCTAACAGCACTGTGGGTGTACCTACCCCACATGGACTGCAGCGGTTCAAGAAGGCAGCTCACCACCACCTTATCATGGGCAATTAGGGATGGGCAATAAATGCTGGCCTGGTCAGCGATGCCCACATCCCCATAAAATGAATAAAGAAAACTGGGCAAACATTTAAATATATGTTGTGACCTGTGGAGAAGAGGAACTAGGAAAGAAATTGCAGTCCTCCCTCTTCGGTCATAACACGATGTAAGCAGAAACCCCAATGGCCTAAATCTCTCTCTTACTGACGGTGCTGCTCAGCAGGTGTGTTGAGGGCTTTCCTTGCCAACCTCCTCCCCATTTCCCATTACCCCTCTCACCCATACCTGGCAGTAGATCAGCAATCTGTATTTCCGTCCAAAATCTCTCTCCAGATGATAAAATTGGCAGTCTGGTTTTGACTGAAAGTTACCTTATGGGTGGCAATGCCTTGCCCTTTTACTGAATCCTCCTCACCCAATTAGACTTTGCGGAACCTTCCCCACACAAACTACAGTGTGTCCCTTATAAGAACTCATATAGTTTTGTCTCAGCTCCTCTCCCCCTTCGAGGGCATCACCATCTTCCACCCCTCACACCTCCTTTAAACTCCTTATTGTCTTTATTCCCTCAGCCCCACCCAAAGTTTCTTCCTGAGATATCGCCTCTACTTTGTTCCCTCATCCTCTACACTGATTGAATCCTCATCCTCGGTGCTCTCACTCTCAGTTACCCTTTCTGCCTGTCCTTAACAGTCACCACCCTTCTATTCTCCTTAAACCACTCCCTTGATATAAACTCTCTCACCCAAATTCATGGCCACCTTCCTGATCATGCCACCTCAATTGGCCGCACTAATCCAATGGTTTCAGTCACAGACAAGGCCACCTCCAAGCGTCGTCTTGTGTCGGCCATCTATGACCCTTCTCACTACTTCGTCGTCACTTATAACTGCAGTTTCAAATGCACAACAGGCTAGACTTTGGTCCTCCATGTGCCATAAACCTTTTGCAGCCGTTAACTTACTCCCTCACTTCCACGTTTGATTCCCTTTCCCCTCTCCATTCCGGCTTTGTTCTCTCTGGCATGGCTTCCATATTCATTCCCCCAAGTCCAAGGGGCGCAGATTTGAGGATCTCTGGGAACAGCTGTTCATCACCGGATCTGACTGGAGCACATCAAGCAAGATTGGGCCTCATTCTCCTCTAAGAAATGCCACCCGCTGCTCCTGATGGAGATCATGCTGGAGATTATAAGGTAGCCTTGACTTTTTTCCCTTTGCTAGCTGTCTCCTTATGCACATCTCCCCGCCTCTTCCAGCCTCACTTCCAATAATGTGCGAGCAGCTCATGGACTTTGTCACTAAGATTGAGATGATCTTGTCCGTACCCTCTGCTGCTTCACCCAGTTCCCTTTGCACATCGAGCCAAACCAGTCCCCAAGCTCCCCCACTCTTTCCCCCACCTCCTGTCCTAATCCTGGACCTACTTGTCTCAATTTTTCTCGCATTTCACCAAGCTCATCTTGACCACAAGACTCACCTCATACTCCAATGATCCCATTCCCAATAAATTGCTGATCACCCAACTTCCCTTCCTGGTCCCCTTGATCGTTGACAATAAAATGGTTCCCTCTATTCGGGTACTGCTATCCTTCCTCTCAAAACCACCGTTAGCACCGCTCTCAAAAAACTCACATTTGACCTCTCTGTCCTTGTAAACTACCACCACATCTCTAATCTCCTCTTCCTCGCCAAAGTCCTTGGAAGTCTTTGTGCCCGTCTTTCCCACAGCTCCCTGTTTGAATTTCTCCAATCGAGTTTCAATCCATGCCACAGCCCTAAGTCAACCAAAGCCACAAATGATACCCTGTGCTGCTGTGGTGCATATTCCCTCCTCAATCGTCCCAAAGCATCTGCAACCCTTAACACGGTTGGCCACCCCATTCACCTTCAATGCCTCACCTGTCTTGTCTGGCTCAGTGCGACAGATCTTGCTTGGTTCCATTCTGATATATATATGATCATAGCCAGATCATCTCCAACATTGGCTTCTCTTCCCATCCTCAATCTGTTAGCTCTGGACTCACTCAAGGAGCTATACTTGGTCGATTCCTCTTCCTCATTTCCATGTTGTGTCTCAGCTGACCACATGTCTGTGGATTATAGCCTTTCAGCAGTGAACTGACAACACTCCATCACCTATCTCAACCTATCCACCACTGCTGACTTGTCAGACTTTTTTTTTATTCGTTTATGGGATGTGGGTGTCACTGGCTAGGCCAGCATTTATTGCCCATCCCTAATTCCCCTTGAGAAGGTGGTGGTGAGCTGCCTTCTTGAACCGCTGCAGTCCATGGGAGGTAGGTACCACAGTGCTGTTAGGCAGGGAGTTCCAGGATTTTGATCCAGTGACAGTGAAGGAACGGCGATAAAATTCCCAGTAAGGATGGCATGCGGCTTGGAGGGGAACTTGCAGGTGATGGTGTTCCCATGCATCTGCTGCCTTTGTCCTTTGCTTGCAGGTTTGGAAGGTGCTGTCTAAGGAGCCTTGGTGCGTTGCTGCAGTGCATCTTGTAGATGGCACACACTGCTGCCACTGTGCATTGGTGGTGGAGAGAGAGAGAGTTTATAGATGGGGTGCCAATCAAGTGGGCTACTTTGTCCTGGATGGTGTCGAGCTTCTTGAGTGTTGTTGGAGCTGCACCCATCCAGGCAAGTGGAGAGTATTCCATCACACTCCTGACTTGTGCCCTGTAGATGGTGAACAGGCTTTGGGGAGTTAGAAGATGAGTTACTTGCCGCAGGATTCCTAGCCTCTGACAATGAGCTGCAATTCCCTCCAGTTAAGTGTTGGAAAAATTGAAACCATTGTCTTCGGCTCTAGCAGCAAACCCCTTGTCATCAATTCTATCCACCTTCCCAGGCACTGCCTCAGGGTGAACCAGACTGTCTAGATCCTCGGTGTCCTATCAGGTCCTGAGCTGAGCTTGCAACATGATATCCATCCCATCGCAAAGATTATCTACTTGCACTTCTGTATCAACACCCGTCTCAGCCCATCCGCTGCTGAGACCTTCATCTCTGCCTTTGTCACCCTCAGGCTTAACTGATCCAAAGTTCTCCTGACTGGACTCCTTTCCTCCATGCCTTGCTAACTGAAGCTCACCTCACTTAGTTGTCTGCATCCTAATCTGCACTTAAGTCCCACTCCCCCATCGCCCTTACCTTCTCTGACCAACATTTCTCCTAGTTCTCCAAAACCTCAAATTTAAAATTCTCTTCTTCATGTTTAAATCCCAATCTGACCACCTCCCCTTGCCAAATTCTCTGTTCCCGTGCCTCTGACCTCTTTGGCAGCAATACCTTCATCCACTTCCTACTCTGGAATTCCTGCCCTCAACCTCAACTCCTTTTTACCACTCATTCGGTCTCTATGACCCTCCATAAAATCCATCTCTTTGCCAAGCTTGTGTCCACCCTTCCGACTAACTCCTCCTTTGACTTAGCATCTTTTTTTAACATTACCTCTGTGTGAAGCTCCTTAAGACATTATTCTGTGTTAACAACAACTTACATTTATATAGTGCCATTAACATAGCAAAATATCCCTTGGCGTATCACAGGAGGGTTCTCAAACAAAATCTGACACTGAGCCACATAAGGAGATATTAGGACAGGTCAAAGAGATAAGTTTTAGGAAGCATCTTAAAGGATGAGAGAGAGGTAAAGATGTGGGGAGGCTTTGTATAGGAATTCCAGAGCTTACAGACTAGGCAGCTGAAGGCACAGCTATCCTTGGTGGAGCAGTGAAAATTGGGAATGTGCAAGAGGCCAGAATTGGAGCAGTGCAGAGAGGTTAAAAGATGGACTTGTGCTCCAGGACAGTGCTCTGCACTTCTAACCAAGCTATTTCAATATAGCTACAAGATTGGCATCTACCTGACAAAGTGGAAAACATTGTCCTGTCCACAAAAAGTAGGACAAATTCTATTTGACCAATTACTGCCCTATCAGTTTACTCTTGATCATCAAAGTGTTGGAAGTTGTCATCGACAGCGCTGTCAAACAGCACTTACTCACTGATGCTCAGTTTGGGTTCTGCCAGGGCCATTTGGCTCCTGACCTCATTACAGCCTTGGCCCAAACATGGCCAAAAGTGCTGAATTCCAGAGGAGAGGTGAGAGTGACTGCCCTTGACATCAAGGCAGCATTTGACTGAGTGTAGCAAAACTGAAGCCAGTGGGATTCGGGAAAACGCTCCACTGGTTGGAGTCATAGTTAGCAAAAAGGAAGATGGTTGTGGTTGTTGGAGGTCAATCATTTCAACCCCAGGACATCACTGCTGGAGTTCCTCAGGGTAGTGTCCTAGGCCCAACTATCTTCAACTGCTTCATTAATGACCTTTTCTCCATCATAAGGTCAGAAGTGGGGATGTTAGAATCATAGAACCATAGAAAAATTACGGCACAGAAGGAGGCCATTTTGGCCGTCCTGTCGGTGCTGGCCAAAGAAACTAGCCGCCCAATCTCATCCCACCTTCCAGCACCTAGTCCACTGATGTTCCCTGATGAGGGCCCAGTGTTCAGTGCCATTTGCAACTCCTCAGAAGAACAAGGACAGCAGATGCATGGGAACACCACCACCTGCAAGTTCCCCTCCAAGAAACACACCATCCTGACTTGGAACTATATCGCAGTTCCTTCACTGTCGCTGGGTCAAAATCCTGGAACTCCCTCCCCCACAGCACTGTGGGTATACCTACACCACATGGACTGAAGTGGCTCAAGAAGGAAGCTCACCACCACCTTCTCAAGGGCAATTAGGGAAGGGCAATAAATGTCAACAATCCCAACATCCTGCGCATGAATAAAAATATAGGGAGGGGGAGGCTATGGAGAGAATTGGAAACGAGTATGACAGTTTTAAAATTAAAGTTTTGCCAGCTGGGAGCCAATGCAGGTCAGCGAACACAGAGATTATGGAAGAACATGACTTGGTGTAAGTTCGAACAACAAAGGTTTGAATGCAGTCCAGTTTACGGAGGGTGGGAGGTGACGCAAATGCTGTGTAAATTCAAAGTTGTTATGTGATGTGTTCCTGCATCTGACCCCTCCCCAGGTACCCTGTCAATTTGTGATATATCGTTATAGCATTTCCTGAACACCTACCCTGTGCCTGTGTGATTGTTTGCTGTAACTGATCCGATCCCCATTAGTTGAACTCTGTAATCATTTTCTGCACCAGTTATTCTGTGATATTTTCCATTATCTGGCCTCTCCTCAGGTATTATGTCACTGTATGTTGCTCCATATTACTGTCTCATTGATATTTTACTCCCCCTATGCACTCCCACATTTCTCCGCCACTGTGAGATACTTACATTTCCTCCCTCCTCCCATTATTGCTTGATATTTATCTGCATACGATCCGTCCCCAGTTACAATATACCTGTGAGATGTTTTCCTATATCTCCGACCCTCCCCCACTTACTCGATCCCTGTGTGATGTTGATCTGTGTTCGTCCCCTCCCTGGTTACTCTTTGCCATGGTACATCTCTGTGTTGTTCTCTCCCATCGATACCTGTTAATGTTGGTGCTGTTCCATTGCAGCTCAGTGAGGCCTTTAGCTTGTGCTGACTCTGTGCAAGCTGATTGCCTCTGTTGTCGGAGCGTAAAGCAGCAATTGAGGAGTGTGGCTTTTTGAATGGTAGGCTTAATCAGGAGAAGTTGTGAATAAAGTTTCACTGCAGTTTGCGACAAAGCATTTGGGCAGGCACCACCCACACCCCCCCTCCTCCCCCCCCCCCCCCTCCTTGCTTCCTTCAGTGGCTGTGTGGTTGGTGCAGCACCCAGCCTCTCCACTAGGGGCAGAGGAGTCCAACAAATGAAGTCAGCTCCACAATAAACGCAGGCAGCTCATTTGGAGCTGAGTGTTTGCACGTGAGCCCCATTTGATGGAATTTCTGAGAACAGCTCATTCTGCTGCCTGAATGTAAGAAGGAGCCTTTCTTCACCCAGTTATCTTGTGTTTTTTTTTGTACTGTTGTATAAAGAGCAGTTGGAAGTGATCCTGCAGCCTGATCTCAGATGTAGGTAATGAAGGGTCTTTAATCTTTTGTACATTAGCACCTTGTGCGTGAAAGGATTTCTTTTCTCCTCTTCCCTGGTAATTTTCTTTTGGGGAAGTGGGAAGTGCTTGTGTCTGCTCAGTCCTGATGCCAGCACAGTGAGTGCCTGGAATAAGCAGGCATTGATATCCCTGCTGATGGAGAGGTCGCTGAAGATTAGATATTAGAAACAGCAACGGGAAATGTTGCAGGTATACAAACTCGCACTGCAGCTGAGACAGAAAAACACGGCCGACATTATGTCTGGACCATAACCGGGAGTCGGTGCCTGAGAGCTTACCCTTTCTCCCCTCTTTCAGATACTAGCGGACTTGCTGTGTAGATTTATAGGGCTTCATTTTCAAACACCCATGGGGACGAGGTCGGGTGCGGGCGCACTTCGAAAATAGTCAGTTTTCCAATGCCTCCGGAACGTGCTGCTATTTTCAAAGTGAGGTGGTGGAGGTGGGGAGTCGGCAACCCGCTCATCTCCAATTAACAGCCTTTTAGCCTCTTCACCTTCTTGAAAAACTTGTTAATCGGCTGGGGATGGGCCAGAAGGAGGTTTTCAAAGCGGAGACCAGGAGCGGACCTGGTGCAGTGCTCAGTTACCGGGAGCAATCCAGGCAGGCTTTACATAATGTGGCTGATGAATAAATGTCATGGAAAAATAGGGTGTTTCAAACGGAGCGGGCCAATCAACTGTTTAGCCACTTGTTTGCATCGTAACACTGCTGGCCGTCTGATCCCCTGGCTGCTCCAACCTGTAAGGCAATGGCAAGCCCTGTCATGGCAACCATCTGTCTTTGAGCATTGCAAACTAGAGCCTGTTCTCGCCTCCAGGCTGTGCCCAGTGCCACCGATTGGGCGCCGAGATCACCTCCGGCCCAAGTAGTGGCTTTCCATTTCAAAAGAGCGTCGCGACGCAGACAGCACAGACTCGGGACTCAGTTTCCAACCCCGGATTGAAAATCAAGTCCATCAAGCTCCCTGTTGATTTATTTTACCAAGTCCCAATCAGCCCTGTGCTCGCTGACCTACATTGGCTCTCAGTCCAGTGCTGCCTCCAATTGACAATTCTCATACTTGTGTTCAAATCCTTCCGTGGCCTCACCCCTCCCGATCTCTGTCATGTCCACCAGACCAGAACACTCCGAGATATCTGCGCTCCTCCAATTCTGGCTGCTTGAGCCTCCCTCCACCATTGGCGGCCGTGCCTTCAGCTGCCTGGGCCCTAAGCTCTGGAATTCCCTCACTAAACCTCACCGCGCCTCTCTCCCCTCATTTAATATGCTCCTTAAAACCTACTTCTTTGACCAAGTTTTAGGTCAACTGTCCTCATGTGGTGCAGTGTCAAATTTTGTCCGCCAACACTCTTGTGAAATGCGTTGGGCCATCTTGCTTTGTTAAGGTGATGTAAGAAGGCA
Source organism: Heterodontus francisci (assembly GCF_036365525.1). NCBI lineage: Eukaryota > Metazoa > Chordata > Chondrichthyes > Heterodontiformes > Heterodontidae > Heterodontus > Heterodontus francisci. The sequence continues at coordinate 14,658,523 of NC_090413.1, read as the reverse complement.
AGCTGTTGTTGTTGCATGTTTTGAAGCAGTATCTGGTACTTTGAGAATCCCTCATGGTGTGCTGGAAATATTCTCGACCCAGATGTCGGTCTGGTCCTCTTGACTCATTGAGAGGGGCAGTGCATGGAGGGAACTCAGGACGAGGCTGTTGGTGGAATCCACACCTCCATACATGGAGCCCACCTCCTTTTCCCTCAACATTCCCCACCCCCACCCCCAAACAGGTAACTTTTCATGCTCGAGGGTGAATGAGGAAGACCTCTGGGGAGGGTTCACTTGCTAGAGATTGACCAATCGGAACTCAGCCCACCACCCCAATGCCCAGGGTGTCAGCTGTGGCTCAGTGGGTAGTGCCATTGCCTCTGAGCCAGAAGGTTGTGGGTTCAAGTCCCATCCAGAGAACAAAATAGAGGCTGGTACTCCAGCGCAGTACTGAGGGAGTGCTGCACTGTTGGAGGTGCCGTCTTTCAGATCAGACATTAAACCGAGAACCTGTCTGTCCTCTTGAGGTGGGTGGAATAGATCCCTGGCACAGGAGCTGGGGGAGTTATCCCCAGTGTCCTGGTCAGTACTTCTCCTTCAATCAACATCATTTGAAACTGATTATCTGGTCATTATCACATTGCTGCTCGCTGTGTGCGGATTGGCTGCTGCATTTCCGACACTTCAGGAGTACTTTGGCTGTAAGTGTTTTTAGGATATCCTGAGATGTCCTTTCATTTCTTCTTCCCCCTTTTATTTCAAGGAGTCAATCCTGAATCCGGGATTGTATGCTCCGACTCCCGGGTGCCTTAGCTGACCCATAGAGGGAGAGTGTGTAGTTTCACTGTAATTTGCTCAAGCTGAATAGAGTCATGGCACAAGGAGTAATACAGACATTAGGATTTGAGGATGGCTCTGTCACATAGCCTCAGTAGACAGGAGCATGAGTTGGTGATGGTCCTGCACTCTGTTGAGGGCTATCTCTATGACTGACCCATGATAAACCTCCATGCTGCGGCACTGTGCCTCACAATATTATTCTTTCAGAACATAGGACCAGGAATAGGCTGCTCAGTCCCTTGCGCCTCTTCCGCCATTCAACTCGAGCTAGCTGCTCTGTATTTAACTCCATTTACCCGCCTTTGGGGCATATCTCTGAGTACCCTTAGCCAACAAGAGATCGATCAATCTCAATCTTGAGAGCTCCAATTGTCCCCCAGAACCCACATTATTTTGGTGGGAGAGAAAGTTCACTGGGCCCATGTGTGGAAAATATGTCATGACATCACCACTGAACAGCTTGGCTTTAATTTTAAGATTGTGCCCAACTCGTTGTGGGACCCCGTCGTCTGAGGGAATAGTTCCTTTTTATTGACCCATTCAAATCTCTTTACGGTTTGAACCCCTCGACCAGATCATCCGCTTAGCTTTCTTTACTCAAAGGAATACAAGCCACACTTCTGTGACCTCTGCTCATGATTTAACCCTTTAAACCCCTTTATCATTCTGGTGAATTTGCGCTGTTTCCCCCCCCCCCCACCCCGCGCCCCCCACAAGGCCAGCATCTCCTTCCTGAGGTGTGGCCCCCACCACGACGGAGCACTCGAAATGCGATCTGACGAAGGCTCTGAAACATCACAGCTTCCCTCGTTGCATTCCAGGCTTGCTTGAGATAAAGGCCAACATTCCATTCGCCTTTGTGATTGACAATACTTCAATCAGACTTGGTGATCAGTTGATTTGACATTGCCTGCACCCCCTCTGCAGTAACAGGCAGTCCTTACACAATGTTATTTTTAAAGTATTTGCCACCATCTGTTGCAGTCAGAACCCATCGGCTGCTGATTGCAAAGCTGCTGTACGATTGCAGATGGAGCTGTTCCTTATCGTTTGCAAAGGCTGCAAACGCCCACTTGGATGATGCACCGGATATCAGGCTTTAATTTCTTGGAATTACCTTTCCCTGGCATGCTATTTCGGATTAGATGGTGTTGCTTAATCCTGGAAGCAGCAATTTGTTTCCGGCATGTTCTGAACGCACAACTGTTTTCTGCAGAAGAAGTCTGCAAAAGAGACTTAATATCAGTTCAGAATGCAGTAAAGGCAAGATGTCACCCTCCTTGTTGTTGCAAACATACATTTTCTCTTCCCTGTGTTTAAACTGCGTCAAACACTCTGCCACTCTGACTCATTTGGCCCAATTCCTTCCCTCCTTCAACTTTCCCTTCCTTCTCTCCAAGCTTGGTGTCTTTGAAGCAATACCCTCCTATTCACCCGTTCTTCTTCCCAACACTTTCCAATCTTGGTGTTGTCCTGTACTATGAGCCTAGGTGCTCAGCATGGTGAGGAACTGGGTCAAAGGGTGGCTTGACTCAGTTGTGCCAAACCCGCTCTCCAAGTTGAAAGCAGTCTGGATTGATGTTGTCTTGGTAATCAAATATTGAAACGATTCATCAAATGTTCATAAGCATCCAATTCTTGTCTTGGAAAGTGGTAGAGAGAGTACAGAACTGCTTTGCTGAATCCAATCTCAGTTAACCAGAGTGGTGCACTGCCCAAACCAATCACACTACAATATCATGCAGTCCAATTCAATCAGTGTCTAGTAAAAACATTTCTATAGTGCATCACAGCTTTACATCCAATGGAGTACTATCGTCACTGCAATGTAGGGCACACAGCAAGCTCCCACAAACAGCAATGAGAAAATAACCAGTGTTGTTGACTAAATATTGGGCCAAGATACTGGGAGAACTCCCCCCCGGTCTTCTTTGGCAAAAAAAGGTCAGAAGATTGGACAGAATATAAAAAACAGCAAAGAATGACTAAAATATTGATGAAGGTAAAATTAGAGCACAAGAGAAAGCTAGCTAGAAATATAATCCCAGGAGTCTGTCTGGTGAACCTTCGCTGCACTCCCTCCACAGCAACAACATCCTTCCTCAGATAAGGAGACCAAAACTGCACACAATACTCAAGGTGTGGTCTCACCAAGGCCTTGGATAATTGCAGCACGACATCCCTGTTCCTGTACTCGAATCCTCTCGCTATGAAGGCCAACATACCATTTGCCTTCTTAACTGCCTGCTGCACCTGCATGCTTACTTTCAGCGACTGGTGCACAAGGACACCCAGGTCTCACTGCACCTCCCCCTTTCCCAATCTATCACCGTTCGGATAATAATCTGCCTTCCTGTTTTTGCCACCAAAATGGATAACCTCACATTTATCCACATTATACTGCATCTGCCATGTATTTTCCCACTCACTCAACCTGTCCAAATCACATTGGAGCTTCTCTGCATCCTCCTCACAGCTCACACTCCCACCCAGCTTTGTGTCATCTTCAAATTTGGATATATTACATTTAATTTTCTCATCTATATCATTAATATATATTGTGAATAGCTGGGGCCCTAGCACTGATCCCTGTGGTACCCCACTAGTCACTGCCTGCCACTCGGAAAAAGACCCGTTTATTCCTACTCTTTGTTTCCTGTCTGCTAACCAGTTCTCTATCCATGTCAGTACCTTACCCCCAGTCCCATGTGCTTTAATTTTGCACACTAATGTCTTATGTGGGACCTTATCGAAAGCCTCCTGAAAGTCCAAATACACCACATCTACTGGTTCTTCCTTATCTATTCAACTAGTTACATCCTCAAAAAATTCCAGTAGATTTGTCAAGTATGATTTCCCTTTCGTAAATCCATGTTGACTTTGTCCGATCCTGTTACTGTTTTCCAAGTGCTCTGTTATTACATCTTTTATAATGGACTCGAACATTTTTCCCACTACTGATGTCAGGCTATCTGGCCTATAATTCCCTATTTTCTCTCTACCTCCTTTTTTAAATAGTGGGGTTACATTAGCGACCCTCCAATCCGTTGAAACTGTTCCAGAGTCTATAGAATTTTGAAAAATGACCAGCAATGCATCTTCCTTAAGTACTCTAGGATGTAGATTATCAGGCCCTGGGGATTTATCAGTCTTCAATCCCGTCAATTTTCCTAACACCATTTCACTACTAATACTGATTTCACACAGTTCCTCCTTCTCACGAGACCCTATGCTCCCCCACATTTCTGGGAGGTAACTTGTGTCCTCCTTTTTTACACAGAGGGTGGTGAGTGCCTGGAACTTGCTGCCAGGGGAGGTGGTGGAAGCAGATACGATAGCGACGTTTAAGAGACATCTTGACAACTACATGAATAGGATGGGAATAGAGGGATATGGGCCCCGGAAGTGCAGAAGGTGTTAGTTTAGGCAGACATCAAGATCGGCGCAGGCTTGGAGGGCCGAATGGCCTGTTCCTGTGCTGTACTGTTCTTTGTTCTTTTGTGAAGACCGAACCAAAGTATGTATTTAATTGGTTTGCCATGATGGATAGGAAAGGAACTTGTGAAGAGGACATAAGGGAGCTACAAAAAGATATAGATAGGTTAAGTGAGTGGGCAAAGACCTGGCAGATGGAGTATAATGTTGGAAAGTGTGAGCTTTGGCAAGAAGAATAAAAAAGAAGCATATTATCTAAATGGTGAGAGATTGCAGGGCTCTGAGATGCAGAGGGATCTGGGTGTCCTAGTGCATGAATCGCAAAAGGTTAGTATGCAGGTACAGCACGTAATTAGGAAAGCTAATAGAATGTTATCGTTAATCGCGAGGTAAAGCCTGGCCACCCAACCCAAACCTAACTAGACCCAACTACCTGTGTGTCAGGTTCGGTCGGGTCGAAATTCCAAGTCCAGGATTTGGGCTCCGGTTGGGTTGGGCTGGACACTGCTTCCGGGAAGTCGCGGGATCAGGCTGACCCATGATTCCCCGCAACTCCAGCTGCAAGAATAGCCTGCTGTCGGAACAGATGAAGGAGACTTGTGTTGGGTTGGGCGTGAAAAAAATTAAAGGGCTCAGGTTCGGGTTGGGTCGGATTTTAGTTTTATGCCCGAGCCAGGCTTTACTGCAAGGGGAGTTGAATACAAAAGTAGGGAGGTTATGCTTCAGCTATACAGGGCATTGGTGCGACCACATCTGGAGTACTGTGTACAGGATTGGTCTGCTTATTTAAGGAAGGATGTAAATGCGTTGGAAGCAGTTCAGAGAACGTTTACTAGACTAATACCTGGAATGCGCGGTCTGTCTTACGAGGAAAGATTGGACAGGCTAGGCTTGTATCCGCTGGAATTTAGAAGAGTAAGAGGCGACTTGATTGAAACGTATAAGATCCTGAGGGGTCTTGACAGGGTGGATGTGGAAAGGATGTTTCCCCTTGTGGGCGAATCTAGAACTAGGGGTCACTGTTTAAAAATAAGGGGTCGCCCATTTAAGACAGAGATGAGGAGAAATGTTTTCTCTCAGAGGGTCGTGAGTCTTTGGAATTCTCTTCCTCAAAAGGTGGCGGAAGCAGAGTCTTTGAATATTTTTAAGGCAGAGGTAGATAGATTCTTGATAAGCAAGGGGGTGAAAGGTTATCAGGGGTAGGTAGAAATGTGGAGTAATCAGTTCAGCCATGAACTTACTGAATGGTGGAGCAGGCTCGAAGGGCCGAGTGGCCTACTCCTGCTCCTAATTTGCATGTTCGTATTTATGTATGAAATAGTGATGTGGGATCTTTTACATCCACCTGAGAGGGAAGTCAGGGCCTCGGTTTAACATCTCATCCAAAAGACTGACAGTGTAGCACTCCCTCAGTACGGCACTAAAATGTTAGCCCAGATTTTTGCTCCAGTCGCTGGAGTGGGACTTGAAACCATGACCGTCTGACACAGAGGTAGCGCTACCCACTGAGCCATGATTGGCACCCACCACTGCCCAACCTAGCAAGACAACAGCATCATACAGTCCAATCCAATCAGACTACGGTATCACATTATCCAATCTGGTCAGAGTACAGTACTGTACTGCAGTTGGATTGGCTGCTTTGGCAAGGCTGACTCTCAGAACGATTCCAACTGATTACTAATCACACTCATTTTCTGTCCTTTGCATTTTGTCAATGTGCTGGAATCAGGTTCTATGTGCGTGTAGATTAATTGAATTGTGAGGCTTGACCACCTTGAAAGCAGACTCGGGGAACAGGCTGCTATTTGAGCTGCAGTGTCGGCTCGCTCACTGAGGATTGTAGCGAGACTTGAGAGGTCCAAATGTATCCCCTTTACAATTTGATTGGACTACAAAACGCCAAAGGATGTCACATTTCACTGAGCTGTGAGATGACAGCTCATTTATCGATTGTTAATGACAGGCGACATGAGGGGAGCTAAACAGGCTGCTGGGAGCAGTCTGATTGCTCGGGTCCAGCGTCACTGGGATCACACGCCAATCATCATACACTGAAGGTGCCCCCTCTGCCCTGGCCTCCTGCTGAACCTGTTCCCCTTTTCCCAGAAATTCCCTTCTTCCACTTGCCACACTCTGCTTCCTACTCCCTTCTGCTTTCACGTGTCAGATATGGCTCCGTGCTGAGGGAGTGCTGCACTGTTGGAGGTGCCATCTTTCAGATGAGATGTTAAACCGAGGCGCCCGCCTGCCCTCCAGGTGGAGGGAAACGTTCACAGGGTGCCATTTGAAAAAGAAGCAGAAGAGTTCACGTGGTGTTCTGGCCAACACTTATCCTCCAATCAGCATCAACTACAACAAACAATCTGGTCATTATCTCATTGCTGTTTGTGGGAGCTTGCTGTGTGCAAATTGGCTGCTGTGTTTCCTACAGTACAACACTTCAAAAAGCATTTAATTGGTTGTAAACTGCTTTGGGAGATCCTGAGGTTATGGAAGGGGCTTCTTGCAACACCCCACAGACAGATCTGTACTGGAAGGTTTTGAGGCACATTTTAATTTTTTTTCTTTCATTTTGTTTCTGTTTCTCGCAACAAAGATGCAGCTTCTCTCCGGATCGCATTCCTCAGCACAAGGTCTACTTATTGTGTTTCTGTGGCTCTATAATGCGTTCATCATCTGCTGGTAACCTTGTAAACTTCATCTGGGGCTGCTTTAAGCCATCATCATCCTGAAGAGCCATGAGAATGGGGCTTGTGTCGCATAAAGAGAATGGAGAGGAAGTGAATGGTTCTGCTTGTGAATAATAGCAAAAGAAATTAGACTTGCTTTAGGGAGGCACTTAATGACAGAAGAGAATCACTTCACTATCTCTCAAAAGAAGCGTAGCCAAGGGCCAGACTCAACATTGGGGACACTGAGAATTCAGAACAGGACCAAAAAAAACACTCAAAAATGCTTTCAAACTAGGCAGTGCTGAAGACCAATCTCTCAGACACTTACATTTATTTACTTATTTAGAGATACAGCACTGAAACTGGCCCTTCGGCCCACCGAGTCTGTGCCGACCAACAACCACCCATTTATATTAATCCCATATTCCCTACCACGTCCCCACCATTCTCCTACCTACACTAGGGGCAATTTGCAATGGCCAATTTACCTATCAACCTGCAAGTCTTTGGCTGTGGGAGGAAACCTGAGCACCCGGCAGAAACCCACATGGTCACAGGGTGAACTTGCCGAGAACACAGGCAGTGGCCAGAATTGAACCCGGGTCGCTGGAGCTGTGAGGCTGCGGTGCTAACCACTGTGCCACCCATTTCTAGGAGCATAGCAACAGGAGTAGGCCGTTCAGCCCCTCGAGTCTGTGCCACCATTCAATTAGATCATGGCTGATCTGTACCTTAACTCCATCTCTCTGCCTTGGTTCCATATCCCTTGATACTCTTAGCCAACAAAATTTATCCAGCTCAGCAACAAAGCTTTCAATTAACCTCCAGCCTCGATGGCATTTTGTGGCTGAGAGTTCCAGGTTTCCACTCGCTGGTAGGCCGAGCTCTAATTTTTGTTCTGGATTCCCTCACCAGAGAAAATGGTTTCTCTCTATCTCCCCTGTCAAATCTTTTAATGATCTTAACCACCTCAATTAGATCACCCCATAATCTTCTATATTCAAGGGAATACAAGCCTAGTCGCCTAGTCCATGCGAACTGTCCTCATAGTTCAACCCTCGAGCATAATCCCCAGGAGTCCAAGGCAAAATATTCACATTACAAACTCTAGGCATGCTGCAGGGTTCAAATCCCTGTCCAACCTTTGGGGTACAAAGCCTCTTTCCATCTTGTTATGTGGGTCTTTTATCAATTGTTTCTCGTAACTTTATGAGCCCAAGGTACAAATCTCCCCCAAACTGGCACTGTCCCTCAGTGATGCCCCAGGATGGTTGCCCGAGGACATGGAAAAATAGCACACTGGTGCATCAGAGGGCCATCCTAGACAACACCAACATCAATCTCCTCCAATCAGACTCGGTTACTGTTCACTAAGCCCTTTAACCGTTAGCCTCTATCTTTGTGGTATCTTCATGAATTTGTTGGGTCTGCAGTGCACTAATCCCGCTTTCCTTCTCCTCTCCCACTCCCAGTGTTAGCTAGACATTCTGGGAGCACAAATTCTTAAAATCACGCCCACCCCATCGTGACTCAAATAAAACTGAGCAAATGGATTAATCAAAGTCTTCCGCAACTAGAATCCATACTGCTCAGTCTGGATGAATCCTGGAGATTTACTGTGGGGAGGGGGATTCATTTTTTTTCCGGCATTTCTTAGCCTTGTGTGATAGATTTCACAGCGCGCTGTAGAGGTGCCATATTCCCAGCAATCAGTGATCTGAAAAACAGCAATGCAGCAGAGTGAGTCTCTGACTATAACGGTCATAGAACATTACAGCGCAGTACAGGCCCTTCGGCCCTCGATGTTGCGCCGACCTGTGAAACCATCTGACCTACACTATTCCATTTTCATCCATATGTCTATCCAATGACCACTTAAATGCCCTTCTTCTAGTCTTCTAGTGAAATCATCGCTCTGTAATCTTGTGTGACACTCCCACTGCCAAGGTTTAATCCATTGTGAGACAGGAGGATGAGGGAACATGTTGTGAAACACGAACAGTGCCCCCATACCCCGAGAAAGTAATATCGCCTGTGAGCTCAGTGCTAGAGCACACTACTGAGTAAACATCTCTGCATCATGCATCACACTGTCACCCGTTTGGTATTGTCTTAGTTTTTGCCAAACAATGTCTGGTGGCTGCTTTGCTCGGTGCACCGTCTGCTTTGCGCCACGCCCCGTCGGGTTTGCTCGGTACACTGTCTGGTTTGTACCGCGCACTGTCTGGTTTGTGCCAGGCACTGTCTGGTTTGCTCGGTACACCGTCTGGTTTGCGCCGCCCACCGTCTGGTTTGCGACAGGCACTGTCTTGTTTGCTCGGTACGCCGTCTGGCTTGTGCCGCGCATTGTCTGGTCTGTGCCGCTCGCTTTCTGGTTTGCTCGATACACTGTGTGGTTTGTGCCGTGCACTGTCTGGCTTGCTCGGTGCACTGTCTGGCTTGCTCGGTGCACTGTCTGGTTTGCTCGGTACATTGTCTGGTTTGCTCAGTACATTGTCTCGATTGCACCGCGCACCATATGGTTTTCTCACTACACCCTCCGGCCGGGGCCGCGCACCCTCTGGTTTGCTCGGTACGCTGCCTGGTTTGTGCTATGCACTGCTTAGCATGCAATGTGTGCTCTGTCCTGTTTGCTGTGTGTGACATTCCCAACAGGCTGGGCTTGCACTGTGCTCCCCTGCCCCACTCCTGGCACCAGGAGGTATCAATCTGTTGGCTCAGAGCACTAGATCACGATGGTGATTGACTGTTATTGAGAAACCAAATTAAAGGGACTGTGCTGGACACGACCCACTGGAAAGTACCGGAATGCTGCAGTTGGTCAGGAAATGGTTAGGTCAGGCCAAGCTTGGCTGTTGAAAGGTCACAGATTGTGGGGGAAAGGAAGACTGAGAGAGGCAAAGAGGTCCCCTGGGTAAAGTTGAGAGATAACAACCCCATCCGAGAGAGATAGGGCAGGTCGCCGCTATGGGTGCCCGCTCCGGGGAGCTGCTGCCTCCAATGTGATGTCAACGTCCCATGATGCTGTGCGCTGGAGAAAAAACCCCCCAAAAAGGACGTCCCAGACAATGAAGCACTTTTGAGGTGTAGTTGCTGTTGTAATGTAGGATACAAGGCAGCCAATATGCACACAGCAAGATCCCACAAACAGCCATGTGATAATGGCCAGATAATCCGATTTTCAATGATTATGATAGAAGGATCAATGCTGGCCAGGTCATCGGGATGAACTCCCCTGTTTTTCTTCAAAATAGTGCCGTGGGGCGTGTTACTGCAAAACCCCGGCTCCAGAAATGGTTTAAAATTAGACGCGTAATTCCCGAGACCCCCCCACCCCACCCCCGAGACCACCCTTGCTCCCTCGAAAGGCTCCTGACATCACCCGATCACATGGTTAGAGGGCAGCATCCGATTCGCTCAGAGCTCTCGTGTGTGTGAACGGCCGCGCAAGGCTGTAAATTGCTATATTTAGTCAGTGGTTTTTTTTTCCCGTCTGCCAGTTTCTGGGGAGACTCTGTGATAGTAGATTTTGTCAACACCCCAGCGTATGGTATTTAACGTATTTCGCTGTTCACCAGTGGAACAACTGGGCTGCTGCTATGTACTCCCAAATGCGCAAAGCCCCTCATATTGGTCTCGGGTTATTTGGAAACCAACATCCTCCTCCTGTGTAATATTAAGGAAAAGGATGTTAGTATAAGATGGAAGGGTTGGGATGGTGGGATGTGGGATGAATTGGATAGCTCTTTCAAAGATCTGGCACAGCCAAAGGGCCGAATGGCCTCCTTCTGTGCTGTGAGAATCTATCATGCTATGAATTGGTAGGAGGCTTCTTGTCAGAAGAACAGAGGAACAGAAAGAGTCATTCAACCTAATGTGACTGTTCCTCCATTCAGCTTTTTTTGTCTATCAGCTCCATTTACCTTTGCTCCATATCCATTTACCAAACAAAATCTATCAATTTCAGCATTGAAAGCTTCCCCCTCATTATCCACAGCATCTAATTTAGAGATTATGCTCCCTCATTCTGGATTCCTCACAAGAACAAACAGTTTCACTGTCTCCACCCAATCGAATCCTTTTACCATTTTTAAAAGACCCGTTTCAAACGCCCCACACTCTTCTGTACTCGAGAATGCATGCTTAGTCTAGGAAAACTGTCCTCATAATTCGACCGTTTAATCCCCAGTATCATTCTTGTGGATCTGTACCGCGCCCTTTCCAAGGCTGATATCCTCGCTGAGGTGAGGTACACACTCCTCCAGATGGGGTCTGACAAAGGCTCCGGACAACTGAAGCATAAATTCTTACCTAATGGGCAGGATTTTCCCACTGGCTTTGGGGGCCCCCACTGTCGGAACCCAATGGGGGTCTCCAGTCCACACATGTGCCTAGGCCAGTGAACACACTAACACATGAACTGAGGCCAGTGAACACACTAACACATGTATACATGATAGCGATCACACTAGCACATGAACCCACTGTTCATGTACTCAGGGTAGTTAATGCACTATGCAAAGTACTCAGGGCAGTACAGCCAGTAACATATGTACACATGACAGTGAACACACAGCACATGTACTCAGAGCAGTGAACACACAGCACATGTACTCATGGGAGTGAAGACACTAACACATGTACACAGGGCCATGAACACACTAACGCATGTACACAGGGTAATAAACACACTAACATAGTGGTGCAGTGGTTAGCACCGCAGCCTCACAGCTCCAGTGACCCGGGTTCGATTCTGGGTACTGCCTGTGCGGAGTTTGCAAGTTCTCCCTGTGACTGCGTGGGTTTCCTCCGGGTGCTCCGGTTTCATCCCACAGCCAAAGACTTGCAGGTTGATAGGTAAATTGGCCATTATAAATTGCCCCTAGTGTAGGTAGGTGGTAGGAGAATTTGAGGGAAGGTGGGGATGTGGTAGGAAATATGGCATTAATGTGGATTAGTATAAATGGGTGGTTGATGGTCGGCACAGACTCGGTGGGCCGAAGGGCCTGTTTCAGTGATGTATCACTCTATGACTCTATGACGTGCTCAGGCCAGTGAACACACTAACACATGTGCTCAGGCCAGTGAACACACTAACACATGTACGCCAGGCAGTTAACACATCTGCCATGTACCCAGAGCTGTGAAGACATTAACACATGACAATGAACATAGTAACACATTTACACAGGGCAGTGAAGACACTAACACACATACTCAGTGAAGTGAACACACTAATGCATGCACACATGACAGTGAAGACACTAACACATGTATACAGGGCAATTAAAACACTAACACATCTACCTAGGTTAGTGAACATGCTAATATATGTACTTGGGGAAGTGAACATGCTAATATATGTACACAGGGCAGTGAACACACTAACATATGTACTGAGGCTGGTAAATACACTAACATAGGTACACATGACAATGAAGAGACTAACACATGTACACAGGATGGTGAACACACAAATACATGTACTCAGGGCAGTGAACAACTAATGCATGTACTTAGGGAAGTGAACATGTTAACACATACACACTACAGTGATGATAATACATGTACACAGGGCACTGTACACACTAACATGTAATCCAGGCAGTGGACACACTAACGCATTTACTCTACGCAATGGACACACTAACATGTGTAATCAGGCCAGTGAACACATTAACACATGTACACATGGCACTGAAGACACTAACACATGTACTCTGGGCAATGGAGACACTAACACTTACTCAGGCTAGTGAACACACTACACATAGCACTGAAGACGCTAACAAATGTACTCAGGGCAGTGCACATTAACACATGTACATATGGCAGTGAACACGCTAACACATGTACACATGGTGGTGAGCACACTAACACGTACCCGGGGCAGTAAACAGACTAACATGTACAAAGGGCAGTGAAAACACAAACATACATATGGAGGTGAACACAAAAATATATGTACACAAGGCAGTGAAGACACTCACATGTACACAGGGCAGTGAACATACTAGCATGTACTCAAGGCAGTGAACAGACAAAAACATGTACTCAGGGCAATGAACACACAAATGCATGTACTCAGGAAAGTGAACATGTTAACACATATACATGACAGTGACGATAATACATGTACACAGGGCAATGAACACAAGAAGACATGTACTCCGGGCAGTGGACACACTAACACATGTAGTCAGGGCAGTGAACACACCAATACATGTACTCAGGCCAGTGACTATGCTAACACATGTATGCATGACATTAACACATATACACACATACTCAGGGCATTTCACACACAAAGACATGTACTCTGGGCAGTTAATACACTAACACTTTTATTCAGAGCAGTGAACACATTAACACGTGTACACATGGTGATGAAGACATTAACACATGTACACAGGGCAGTGAACACACTAACACATGTACTCAGGGTAGTTAACACAATGCAAAGTACCCAGAACAATGAAGCCATTAGCACATATATACATGACATTTTTTTATTTGTTCATGGGATGTGGACGTCGTTGGCTAGGACAGCATTTATTGCCCATTCCTAATTGCCCTTGAGAATGTGGTGGTGAGCTGCCTTCTTAAACTGCTGCAGTTCTTGGGGTGTAGGTACACCCACAGTGCTGTTAGGGAGGGATTTCCAGGATTTTGACCCAGCGACAGCGAAGGAACGGCGATATAGTTCCAAGTCAGGATGGTGTGTGAATTGGAGGGGAACTTGCAGGTGGTAGTGTTCCCATGTATCTGCTGCCCTTGTCCTTCTAGTTGGTAGAGGTCGAGGGTTTGGAAGGTGCTGTCGAAGGAGCTTTGGTGAGTTGCTGCAGTGCATCTTGTAGATGGTACACACTGCTGCCACTGTGCGTTGGAGGTGAAAGGAGTGAATGTTGAATGCGGCGGGTGGGGTGCCAATCAAGCGGGTTGCTTTGTCCTGGATAGTGTTGAGCTTCTTGAGTGTTGTTGGAGCTGCACCCGTCCAGGTAAGTGGAGAGTATTCCATCACACTCCTGACTTGTGCCTTGTAGATGGTGGACAGGCACTCGGGAGACAGGAGGTGAGTCACTCGCCACAGAATTCCCAGCCTCTTACCAGCTCTTGTAGCCTACTTGAATTTTTAGCTTGTTACAGAAAGGAAATATTGCCTTTATGCTCTGGGAGTTACACCAGCAGCAGAATGGAAAGAGTGTAGCAGTGAAATAGTTAAGCATGCCACAGTGCACGCTGTCCTGCCCACTTCCCTACCACCCCCAAGCACTTGGCATTCCCAAATCCAAAAGAGGCGCTGAGGCCTTGGGAAGGAAGGCAGCCCAGTTACCCTGTGCAAGGGATCTCACTCCGGTTATCCTCCAGCGATTGCTGACAAAGAAAGAATTACGCGGCCAGAATATTTCTTTGATTCCCTGGATTAACATGCAACGTAGCGTAAATGGGCCAGGCTGGGCTCAAGGGCCTAGAGTTCAGGCTCCGTCAAGGGGAGGTGAGGGGAAACAGGCTGCATGCTCAGAGACAGAGTGGTAACGGGCGGGGTTGGGCTAAGGTGATGAAGCGTGTGAGGAATCCCTGTCAGGAATATGTAATTACAGTGATCAATAATCTGGGATTCACCCTGGGAGAGCAAGCAGTCGAATTTCTGCTACTGCACACAAACCGTCCATCATGAGAGACCAATCACTGTTGGAGTGCACCAGCTGCTTAACAGCATTATCCGAATCTAGAGCTGCCAACCCTCCAGGATTGGCCTGGAGGGTCCAGAAATTAAAGATTAATCTCCTGGACACTGCTGCGGGCAAAACCCAGGGGAAAAAACCATTGGCGCAATTAAAAAAAAAAAAATCTGTTTTTAAAGCAACTTTTTTTGCACGTTTTGGTTTTCTAGTTATAAAAATATTGGATACGGGGAAGAAGGCTGTTTGGCTGACAGTCTAGCATCGACTAAATCGAGGAATGAGCAGGCTGTTCGCTTTCCGATTGGCAGGGCATGGCAAGGATGGACGTGTTGGGTGACCAATGGCGTGGAGGAGGTTTGGGGTGGTTCGAGGTAGGGAGATCATGCAACAAAACCAACAGGGATATATCCTACCAAAGTTGGCGTTTCTACCACAAACGCCTTCTGCGACATCCACCCGCCCATCTCTCTGCTCAAGTCATGGTCTCTTTCGCGTCCTCAATCTCCCTGTATCTTAAGTTACTTTCGCTTACTCCCCTCCCTCATTCTCCCCTCCGTGAAAATATTATCTTTCTTTATTTTGTTCTAGCTCGCTTTCTGTCTCCAACTTTCTCCCTCTCTCTGAGTCTATTTTTGCTCTTTTTTTCTCCATCACTATATCACTTTCCCTCTTTATGTGCTGTCTTGGCAAGAGATGTTTCCACCTTCAGGGGAGTCCAAAACTAGGGACTGTAAATATCAGGGAGTTACCAATAGATCCAATTGGGGATTCTGGAGAAACTTCTTTACCCAGAGGGTAGTCAGAATGTCGAGCTCACTACCACAAGGAGTATTTTCAGCCGTAGCTCAGTAGTAGCACTCTCGCCTCCCAGTCACAAGATTGAGACTTCACATTCCAATCCAGAGACCTGAGTACAAAATCAAGGCTGACATTCCCGGTGCAGTACTGAGGAAGTGCCGCACTGTTGGAGGTGCCGTCAAACCGAGGCCCTGACTGCGCTCTCGGGTGGATGTAAAACATCCCCTGGCCACTCTGGAGAACAGAAAGCAGCCAGGTTCCTCCCCAATGCCCTGCACAATATTTATCCCTCAACCAACATCACTACAACAGATTATCTGGCCGTTATTGTTTGTGGGAACTTGCTGTACACAAATTGGCTACTATGTTTCCCTACATTATAACAGCAACACACTTCATTCATTGGTTATGAAATTCTTTGGGATGTAACTTCATGAAAGACCCTTACAGCCAATGGATAGAGTGTACATAGAGCTCATCAGTCTGGCCTTGATTCACAGCAAGGTCCCAGAGAAGGAGGCCATTCAACCTGTGCCAGTGCCAGCCCTTTGACTTGAGTTATTGCAGTCGGTTTTATTAGGGTGGGGCTTATCGGAGTGGTAGGTCAGGCATTGCCATTGATAGAATTTACCTCATCTACTCCTTTCCTGTTTCCCTGAATGTTCTCTTCCTTTTCAAATTCTTCACCAGTTCCCTTTTAGAGGATGTCACAGTCTCTGCCTCAGTAGCCACGTTTGATAACACACTCTTTGTTCTAATTACCCTTTGTGTGACTACATCTCTTCTAACTTTGCCCTTCATTCATGCAGTGATAAACCTCAGTCAATGCCCCTTGTTACTGACTCATCAACCAGTGAAAATAACCTCACTATTTACCTTCTTAAAAACTACTCATTATTTTGAAAATCTCCAGTAGGTTACTTCTTAATCCTCGCTGTTATAGTGCGAAATAGTTCCTACTTTCTGAGCCTATTTCAAACCATGTTTCTTACGTTGTAACATTGACGAAATTCAAAAGCACTTCATTGGCTGCAAAGTTCTTTGGAGCATTATGGGTTTGTAAAAGGTGCTATATAAATGCAAGTCTTTCTTTTCATAATTCTCCTTCCTGGTTTTCATTTGATGTATCTTCATTGTTCCCTCTCTATGGTTCTGATGCTGTTTTCATTATGGAATAGTCCAGTTGTAGTCAAAACAGTGCCTAGTATTATGAATATATAAAAGTCAGAATCCCACTTGCATTTTCTTCGTGGCCTTCGAGATCGGATTCGCACTGTCAAAGGTCAACATATCTGAACCCCTGATCTTTGTTTCTTCCCTCTTAAGAATCGTAGCATTTAGGGTACACTCCTTTCATTCTGCTTTCCTCCCAAAATGTACTTCGTGTTTCTCTGCATCGACCTGCATTTGCCCTCTGTTTGCCCACTCTGTCTGTGCCGTGCCCCTCAATTCAGTATCGTCAACCAGCTTCCATATCATTCCTCTTCCATAGTCCATCTAGAGCAACGAAAAACAAAGTAGGTCTCAGAATGGATCCCTGAACATTCCGGCAATCCCTACTCTTTGCTTTCTGTCCCCAAGCCAGCTTCCTATTTGTTAATCATCATACCAAATCTCTCGTGGCATCTTGTCAAGCGCATTCTGGAAATCCATGTGTACAGCAACCACCACATTTCCTTTTGCAATACACTGGAGGATTTCCTCAATAAATTTGAGTGAATTAGTCGAGCTTAATTTGTCCTTTCCAAATCTGTGTTGATGGCCCTTGATAAGTCCGTGCCGTGTTAAGTGCTCCGTAATTTCATCCGAGATTATGGCTAGTCAGGACTAGAACTTCTGTAGATTTACCAGCCATTTTCTCGAAGTTTCCGGGCTTTTGGGAATGTGAAAAGCAGCAGGGGTCATTCTGCTGGCTTCTTGGCAGCCGTGGGCTCTGTGGGTAGAACTTAGTCAGAATGTTGGGGGTTCAAGTTCCACTCCAGGAACTCGAGGCAGAAAATCCAGCCTGACGTTCCAGTGCAGTACCGAGGGAGCACTGCGCTATGGAAGGTGGCGTCTTTTGGATGAGACGTTAAACTGACGCCCCGGCGTGGATTTTTAGGCCCAGATGGGGGCGAGCATGGCGAGGATTGGGAACGGAATTTCACGCCGCTGACCAGCGTGCCAGTTTGCTGGCTGCATTCTGGCCCCAGGCTATTTGCCTGGAGGTGGAATCGGAGATGGTAGGCACACACGCCCGCAAGTGGTGATAGCCGCTTAAGGATAGTTGAAGGCAATTTGAAGCCTATTGTCAGAGGCCGACTGAAATCTTCCAGTCAGCCTCCAATCTCCCCACCAACCACCCCCCCCCTCTCCTCCACACCCCGAGGTGTCGGGGGAACAGGCCAGCCGCTTGGAGGTGGCCTTCCGGCAGCAGATTGAGGGGGGCCAGTGCTCCTTGCAGGCTTCGAGGCACTCCCCAGCTGCCTGGTCTCAGCTGCAGCTCCAGGCTGCCCTGTGGCGTTCTTGCCCCTCCACGATGGTGGTCCGACCACTGAGAGGAATTTTAAATTTAAAACTTAAAAACAAAAAAGAGTTGGAGAGAGGGCTCCTCCATCTCGGGGCCCCTTCTCTCTCATTCTGGAAAGGCAAGCATCTCTATTTCGTCAGTGCTGGAGGGCCCTCCAACTTCGAGAGCCCACCCACCATCCTTAATTGGGCAGCGAACCCGCCCTCCGGCCACGAATTGGCCAATCCGGGGAAAGTCACTGACCGTTTCCCACTCAGTCCGGGGTTCCGATCCCCATTTGATCCCAACGTCCTCTTCCCAAGAAATGTGAAATATTATTATTCAAAGAAGAGCAAGGAGGTTCTCCCTGCTATCCTGGGTAATACGTATCCCTTAGCCAGCAGCATTAAATCAGAATATCTGGTCATTATCGCATTGTAGTTTATGAGAGCTGCTGTGTGAAAATTAGCTGCCGCGTTCTCTCCAACAGTGGCTACACTTCAAAAGCCAAGTGCTATAAAGAGCTTTGAGATGTCATGGGGTTGGAAAAGATGCAGTAGAAATGCCGGTCTTTCTTTACATATTTTCCCTCAGTCACGCCTCAATTGTATCACTCATCCTGGTGTCCAGTGTTTCTATGTCAACAAAGGAAGGTTTTAAAGAGTAAAAGCATTAAGCTGTTTTATTTCTCAGTGGGCACTGCCAGTCACACAGAACTGAGGCACACCCACTGCACTGCATCCCTCCTGCCTAATATAAGGCAGGCGACCAGCAGGAATGGGAGCCCACCACAGAGATTGAAGTGACGCTGGTCCTGGGATATTCTGATTTCCACCGGTTAACATAATCTGGTGCTCATTGTGTCGAATCCAGTTGCAGTGAGCGTGGGCATGCATGAACATTTGAGCGTATTTTGCTCAGCTGCCAGACCTATGGGTTACAACAAATTTTCTTTTCCTTCATTTCTCGAGGCTTCTTCCAGCATAACTTAATCTGAATAATTAATAAGTCAGTTCAGGTAATTATTTGTTAATTTAGTAATTATCCACTTGAACAACATACTTGACCTATTTGTAATCTTTAGTTTGTTACAGAAAGGGAATATTGGCTTTATGCTATGGGAGTCATTTCCTTTCCAAGCCTTTAGTCTTTGTCTTTATATTAGCAAGGCCTATAGTACAGTACTCCTGTCCTCACTGCTTGTGTTCTGGCTATAGAACGGCACTAGGTGTATTCCTCTACCTTTAATCTTGAAATAATTATCCAGTCTGCAAAGCGGAGGAAGGTCTGGGCTCAGGAAGAGATCAGCTGAGGGAGGTCTGCTCTCTAGCTGGGTTGAGTTTGGGAGGCCTGGCTTTGGCTGGGCCTCAGTTCCTGCCATGCACAGCATGAGGATACCAGGACTATGGCTAGAGTAGGGAGGTCGAAGGTCTGGCTAGACCTACTACAAGAGGCCCAGGCACTGGCTGAGCATGGTAGAATAGGCCTGGTAAAGGGTGCTTTGGTTTTGGCCAGGCCTAATATAGAAGATGGCGGCTCTGTCTGTGCCCAGCATGGAAACTGGGCTCCAACTGGGCCTAGTATAGGGAGGTCATCCTGGCTCTTGTTGGGCCTAGTCTAGGAGGCCTGAGCTCTGGCGATGCCCAACACACGGAGATTGAGGTTCTGAATGTATCCACCACATGGGAAAACATAAGATTAGAACTAAGTCACTTAACTGGAATCACTGGCACATTCAGGCTTTAGACATCTTCAGAGAAAATATCTCTTGTTATTTTCAGCTTGTCAGCATTTTTATTTCCTGGGACTTGCCATTATCATGTCCTTGGTAATTCAAATTTAGATTTATCTTTACATCATGGAATCATTCCCTACCTATTGCGATTCAAGTTTTCCATCACCTTTCATCATAGGACTTGACGACAACTGTTAGCAGCAACCTCATGCTTTACAGAGTGAAACTTGCGTTTATTACTCTCCACTGCACTGACTTAGCACAGCCTCTGTCTAACAATTGCTTGATCATGGTAAACTGCTTACTGAGGTTCATATGGGATGGACAGTACGGGGCGTTTGTTCACTCCTACCATCTGGGTGATCATGTGTTGATCATGGATTGCACCTCTTTTATCGAACCTGGCTGATTTTAATTCCATTGACTTGAGTCTGATAATTTCACATTATTGAGCTCAATCTGTGGAGAATCAAGGACAGTAAACTGAATATGCTTATTCAAGACAGAATGTTTGGGCCCAAGTTTTTGTGCCATTCATGATTCTGAGGTAGCCTGTAATGCAGGCATGGCGTGAATACATTTCTAGGCCCTGCTCTGAAACTCCGCACAAATGTAATTACAGAATTTGCTGCAATATTGCACGGAATTGTTAGCCTAGATTGTGAATTTAAGCCCTCTGGCGTTGTTTGAACCCACAACTTTCTAACTCCGAAGTAGGAATGATACGAATTGGGTCAAAATGACACCTGTAGTCACTGACGTGCTGCGATTGGTTCTGTAAGTTCGCCAAAACCTTCCAATAGTGGATAGCGTAGCCAACAGTCTCACCTTCCCTCCACTTCCCTCCTCAACCAACATATCAAAAATAACAAGTTATATTTACATAATGTAATAAACCATCCCAAGGCACTTCACGGAAACATTATAAAACAAAATTTGACACTGTGCCACACAAGGAGACATTAGGTCAGATGACCAGAAGCTTGGTCAAAGAGGTAGGTTGTAAGGAGTGTCTTAAAGGAGGAAAGTGAGACAGAGAGGCAGAGAGTTGTCAGGCAGGAATTCTAGATTTTAGGGCCTAGGCTACTGAAGGCACGGCCAACAATCGAGGCGTGATTAAAATCGGGGATGCCCAAGAGGCCAGAATTAGATGAGTACCGATATCTCGGGGGAAGATTACAGAGATGGGGAGGGGCGAGGCCATGGAGGGATTTGTAAATGAGGATGAGAATTTTAAAATCAAGATGTTGTTTGACCAGGAGCCAGTGTCGATCAGCGAGCACAGGGGTGATAGGGGAATGGGACTTGATGCGAATTAAGACACGGGCAGCAGAGTTTTGGATGAAGTTTATGGTGGGTAGAATGTGGGAGATCGGCCAGGAGTGCATTGGAATAGTCAAGTCCAGAGATAACAAAAATAGAATTAACTGGTCATTCATCTCAATTGCTGTGAGCAAATTAGCCAACCCATAACTACACTCAAAAGCAATTAATAAGAAAGAAAGAATTTGGATCCACACAACACCTTTCATGAGCTCATGCCTTCCCAAAGTGCTTCACAGCCAATGTGTACTCACTGTTGTAATACAGGGAAGTGCTTTGGAACATCCCAATCAGGTGCAGTATAAATGCCGTTCCTTCTTTGCACAGGGTTGCTGATCGGAAGCAATTGTATTCTTCTATGCTCGACATATTGCAGGAGAAATAGATCCATTAGCGGCCAGAATGAGCAATGCAGAAAATCACCAACATTAGGAATATCACTGGAGCAGCATCTACACACAATTCCCCGTAAATAATTCCTTCCATGTAGTGACCATTGGAGGATGGTGCATTGATCCTTGCAGTAAGATGATTTTACACAGAGTGTATATATTGAGTGAGCTTTATTTCATTCAGAAAGCTAGGTGAAGGGTCATGGAAGGCAGATCAGATAATGCTAGCATCGCCCAGTTGGGCCGAATGATCTGTTGCTGTATTACTAATTCTATGTAAATGAAGATGTGATGATTAATGAGTTGGGTGGTTAAGTTACTAGACTAGTAATATAGAGAATGTGAGTTCAAATCTGACCATGCCAGTGGGAGAATTTAAATTCAGTTGAAAATAAAACCTAGGAATAAGGCGTTAGTATCAGTAAAAGTGACTACAAAGCTGTCATATAATTGTAGAAATACATCTGGTTCACTAATGTCCTTTTAGAGGTGGAAAACCTGTTGGTCTGCCCTACATGTGACTCCAGTCCCTCACCAATATGGTTGACTCTTGACTGCCCCCCCTAAAGTGGCACTCAGTTATATCAAGCCATGACCAGCGTTTCAAGGAGATGGCTCACCATAGCCTTCATAAGCCAACTAGGCTTGGACAATAGATGTCGACTTTGCCCGCATCCCGAGAATGAATTAGAAAAAGATAGGTGAGACAATGAATTCGGATTTTAAAAGCCAGCAGACAGTAGCAGGATGGGAAGTTGGAAAGAGGGTCATTGCACAGTTTGAATGTTGGAAGGAATGATTTACTGTAGAAGGTAGTGCAGTGTAACTTGACTTTAAGACACTGTGCATAGAGGGCAGAGGAAGAGTCTGTCAGAGAGTGAAGCTTAGTCGGGCAAAAGTTGAAAGTTCAGAGAGACATTACATACTGGAATCAATAAAATGAAGTGTTGTAACACACAGGTCAGAGGCAAGAGGACAGATATGGATTGTTTATCAAAGGACAAGCCTTTTTATATTATATTTGTTCCCAGGATGTGGCCATTGGTGGCAGAATCACATTTATTGCTCATTCTCAATAGCCCTGAGAATGTGATGGTGGGAATAGGAGATGAGGAGAAATGTTTTCACTCATACAGTTGTGAATCTTTGGAACCCTACCCCTGAGGGTAGCGGATGCTCCGTCATTGAGTATATTGAAGCTTGAGATAGATTTTTGGTGTCTTAGATATGGAGAGTGGGCAGGAAAGTGAGGTGAGGCAGATCAGTTATGATCGTATTGAATGGCGGAGCAGTCTCGAGGGACCGTCAGGCTTACCGCTGCTCAGATTTCTTACATTCCTTAGGTGGGAGATGTTGGTGTAGCCAGTGAAATGCTTTTTGAAGTGTAGTCACTGTTGTAGTGTACTGGCACACCAACAATGCTAAAATCCCAGGAAATCATTTCAACCATAACTTAGGCCACGCCATCCTTTTCCTTGCCGCAACGTTTTAATGGCAAATTATCATAGCCCCGTCCTCATTCAAATCAGCAATGAGATTGTGCTCACTGAATTAAAATCACTGAGATTGTTAAAGAATGGTGCGTTGCAGGGGGCAGTATGGAGGAATGCAAACAGGAACATGTTTTAAACAACGCTGCTGGGCATTATAATAATCTGGATTCCAAATTTTCTTGAGCAGATTAATCAAAGCAGAGCCCACTTTTTTGAAGGTTTAAGTAATGCAAACATCATTTATGCTTATCTCCGCACTTCTCCACTTCTGGCCTCTTCTGCGTTTTAACTTTTCATCGCTGCACCATTGGTGGCCGTGTCTTCAGCTGCCTAGGCCCCAGGCTCTGGAATTCCCTCCTTCAACCTCTCGACCTCTCTTTCCTCCTTTAATTTGCTCCTTAAAGCCTACCTCTTTGACCAAGCTTTTGATCATCTGCCCTAATATCTCCTTATGTGGCTCAATGTCAAATGTTGTCTGATTATGTTTCTCCTTGGGACATTTTGCTACATTCAAGACTCAATGTAACTGCAAGTTGTTGCTGAACACTGTAGTCCAAAAAAAAGGGTAGTTCTTGAAATTGCCCCTTGGGGTGACGACGTTGCTTCTTAAATTGCTTTCTGATGTCAATCACAGGTCAAGTACAACATTCTTAAAATCCACAGCTCGCAGCCACAGCTGAGATAGCGTGAGAGATGCAGAACTGTTTGTTATTGTGACAATATTTGATTCATGTTTTTATTTTGCATTTTCTGTCGGAGAGAAGTGAAAAAAAAAATACATTTTTTAAAAAAAGGACTTTCATTTATATAGCATCTTTCATGACCACTGGACGCCCCAAAGTGCTTTACAGCCAATGGAGTACTTGTTTTTTTGAAGCATAGCCACTGTTGCAATGTCGGAAACGCAGCAGCCAATTTGTGCACAGCAAGCTCCCACAAACGGGGGGAACGTCCACCCTCCTCTTCAATATAGTGCCAGAGGATCTTTTTATGTCTGGCTGAGAATGCAGGCAGAGCCTTGATTTAATGTCTCATCTAAAAGACAGCACCTCCAGAAGTGCAGCACTCCCTCGGAGTGTCAGCCTAAATTGTCGCCCTCAAGTCCTGGAGTGAAACTTGATTTCACAACCTTCTAAAGCAGAAGGTAAGACTGCTGCCCAATGAGCCACAGTTTCAATGGCACATTAGGTTGAAATTACTCAACAAGCAAAATCTATTCTTTGCTTTTTCATTGGCTGGGCTGTTCCCAGTCTGCCACTGTGGTGTTGTCTTATTATTTTCACAGCAAATTGTGGTGTAAATTGACCGTGTCTGTCATGTGATGTTCCTGGAGTATTGCTATGAACTCACAACCTTCTGATTCAGAGGTGAGAGTGCTACCCAGTGAGTCATGGCTGATGGGGAGAATTGCCTTCCTGTAATGGAGCTGTCTGCTTTGACGGACATTATTTTAATGTCAGGCCAGCTCTGTTATGGTCCAGGCATTCTCTTCACTCTATTTTCCTCTATGGAGTCTGCCCGATCCATCATTTAATATCCAAGCATCGAAGAGGGAAATCTACTTTACTAAGAATTAGAAGAAATATGGTGTAAATCACCCAGATTCAGGTGTTTCTACATTTTAGTGGACACTTCTGGACAGGCTGCGAAACTGCCCATCGAAAGTTGACAGCATCCGAACTCACATATGCTAATTGAGGCCTGATGATGTCATGGGTCAAGACTACCCTTTTAACTTCAGCCTGAGTGGGAAGTAACCCTTGCTGATATTAAGTTAGATGTGGCCTGGAACCTCACCGTATAAAACGCTGTGTGTGGGGTTTTCATTCCCCTGTGGTCTGTCTCTTGTAACGTGGGTGAGTAATTGGTTGGGACGTAGCAGATGTAGCATAAGGTTGGAGGTTTCGTTCCTTAATCGGTGGGATGTGACAATTGGTGGTCCCCAGGGATCTATGCCAGAGACACAGCTTTTCACCCTCCATATTTATGACTTGGATGAAAGAATAGAGAACTGTATATCCAAGTTTGCAGATGGCACTGTGTTCGGAAACGCAGTACATTGTGCAGATGGGAACAGGAAACGGACATAGCCAGACTAAGGCGAGTGAGCAAAGCTACGCCAGATGGGATTCAATGTGGGCAAGTGTGAAGTCCTTCACCCTGGATCGGAGAAAGACAAATCAGAATATTTTCTTCATGGTGCGAGGCTACGAGATATGGAGCACCAAAGGGATTTGGGTCTCTCGTTACACAGGTATCCGAAAGCGCGAGCACAGGTAGAAAAAGGAATCAGAAAGACGAATGGAATATTCTGTCTTTCATCCCAAAGAGGTTGGAATCAAAAGTGAAAGCGTATACACAGACTGCATCTGGAGTAACTGTGCTCAGGTCTGGGCAACACACTTCAGAAAGGGTCTGGGAGGGTTACAGAGCAGATTCACCAAAATGATAACAGTGTTTAAAGGATTAAATTATGATAAATTTAGATTGCATACGTTTGGTTTCGTATTCGCTTGAGTTTAGAAGATTAAGGGGTGATCTTAATGGCCTCGCTAAAATAATAAAGGAATTTGATGGGGTAGATCCAGAGGGCGGCACAGTGGCGCAGTGGTTAGCACCGCAGCCTCACAGCTCCAGCGACCCGGGTTCAATTCTGGGTACTGCCTGTGCGGAGTTTGCAAGTTCTCCCTGTGTCTGCGTGGGTTTTCTCCGGGTGCTCCGGTTTCCTCCCACAAGCCAAAGACTTGCAGGTTGATAGGTAAATTGGCCATTATAAATTGCCCCTACTATAGGTAGGTGGTAGGGAAATATAGGGAAGGTGGGGATGTGGTAGGAATATGGGATTAGTGTAAGATTAGTATAAATGGGTGGTTGATGGTTGGCACAGACTCGGTGGGCCGAAGGGCCTGTTTCAGTGCTGTATCTCTAAATAAAATAAAACATCTTTTCCTCTGGTAGGTGGGATCCAGAACAAGAGGCTATGAATTTAAAATTAGAGCTAGGCCATTCAGGAGGGAAACCAGGAAGCACTTTTTGGCACGAAGGGTAGTGGGAATCTGGAACTGGCTCCCCAATAATTTTGGGATCTTTGGGACTGATATTGATAGATTGTTGTTAGGTAAGGGTATCAAGGAATATGGAACCAAGGCAGGTAAATAGAGTTGAGGTACTGACCACCCCGTGATCCAAATGAATGGCGGAACATGTTCAAGGGGCTAGATGGCCTTCGCCTGTTTCTGTATACAGCATTGTTACACACTCACATCTCCCCCACTATCTGCTCACCATTGTATAAAGCACCCACACTTCCCTGTGTGTTTCCCCACCGTCTATGCTATTCTATATGATGCTCCAACACACATTTGACATGCTCATGCGCGTTTCTAGATACCAATGAGACCCAAGGTCAGTTGTAGCTGCTTTGTGCAATTGGTTTCCTCCAGCATTTAGTGAGTCCCATTCAGCGGACAGCTATTCCCTACCGTCACTGAGTAGGTTTAAAGCAGAGATTGACAGATTTCTAAATACCAATGACATAAGGGGATATGAGGATAGTGTGGGGAAAAAGGCAATGAAGTGGATGATCAGCCATGATTGTATTGAATGGCGGGGCAGGCTGTATGGGCTGAATGGCCTACTCCTGTTCCTTTGTCTCGCGCGCTCACCTCAGCTGCTACAGAGAACAATACAAAGCCCCTCTGTGATGCAGGGTAGTGCTGATGCAAGATGCGAGAGAGGATTGGCATCTCGGGCTGGGTGTATTCTGGAGCTTTCATCACATGACCTTCCAGGCCCTTCAAACTGTACCAGCCCCACACTCCTGCCATGACCTTCCAGCTCAAACTGTACCAGCCCCACACTCCTGCCATGACCTTCCAGCTCAAACTGTACCAGCCCCACACTCCTGCCATGACCTTCCAGCTCAAATTGTACCAGCCCCGCACAGTCCTGCCATGACCTGATAGCTCAAACTGTACCAGCCCCACACTCCTGCCATGATCTTCCAGCTCAAACTGTACCGGCCCCACACTCCTGCCATGACTTTCCAGCTCAAACTGTACCAGCCCCACACTCCTGCCATGACCTTCCAGGCCCTTCAAACTGTACCAGCCCCACACTCCTGCCATGACCTTCCAGCTCAAACTGTACCGGCCCCACACACTCCTGCCATGACCTTCCAGGCCCTTCAAACTGTACCAGCCCCACACTCCTGCCATGACCTTCCAGCTCAAACTGTACCGGCCCCACACTCCTGCCATGACCTTCCAGCTCAAACTGTACCGGCCCCACATTCCTGCCATGACCTTCCAGCTCAAACTGTACCAGCCACATATTCCTGCCATGAGTCCATTGTCCAAGTGAGACCTATTGTTACGCAATTGGCTTGATCTTCACTGTCTGTCAAACAGCCTTGTTTCCCCAACTCTGATATTGCTACGCTAATAAATAAAAATGTCCAACGAGAAAGAAAAAGTGATGTTTAATGCCCCTCTGATTTTTCTCCTTGATTCCTCATAGTAGAGTCCTGGAGGTTAATCTGCAATTCCTAGAGACACCAGGGCAATCCTGGAGAATTGGCAACCCTAAAGTAGTTCTGTGCTGGCCTTGGTCCTGACATGACTTAAATCGTCGGAGAGTCGAGAAATAGGGGTCATCGTCTGATTGTTATGTATCTTCAGTATATTCAAGATTCAAAAATATAGATTTTTGGACACTAAGGGATATGAGGGCAGGGCTAGAAAGTGGAGTTGAGGTAGGGGATCAGTCATATCTGATTGAGTGGCAGAGCAGGCTTGAGGGGCCGAATGGCCTACTCCCGTTCCTATTCCTTACATTTCTACAGTCAAGCATAAAGGATGGAGCTTGTCTAAAAAATTAAACAGCAGGGCCTTTTTATTTCTGCATGACTGCTGAAAAGAAAAGCTTTGAGGAGGCCGAGCTGGTCTCCGGCAGAGAAGGGAGGGCAGAAGACGCTGATAAATTTGTTCTGGCAGCAGAGCAAAAGAGCTGTGCTTGGTTGGGAGAAGATACAGCATTGGTTTAGCCCAAGGCCCAAGAAGGAAGTGGAGTGTGTGTAATTCGGGTAAGAGGTGTGCAGAGAGATGGAGCGCACTCTGATTCACTGGGGTGAAAATTAATTCTATTGTAGACCAGCTGGAAGCTTCAGCAGCAAGTCAGGCAAAGATTAATGACATGCTAATGGGAGAAAAGATCCGAAAAACAATCCCTCACCATTGATCTATACCAATATAGGTGGAGCCTTAACAAGAGAAAAACAACATACTTCCCTGTGTTTTTCCTCTGCTGTTAATCAAGGATGGTTCTCCGTAAGGAGCGCCTGTTCATACCAGTGCACACACCCTTTGTACTGAAAATCACCACACCCTTATGTCACCTGACCTAGGCTCCTATCATGGCACGGGTGATGCAAACATCCTTGTGGTCCTTCGCTCGGATGGTGATATAGTGAAGCAAATGCCGGTGCCTGGAGTGAGGGTCGACATAGGGTGTTCGTTATGATCAGGTTGTCTTCATTTCGTCAGAAGAAGGACTCCAATGGTGTTAGCCCTTCCAACACTTTCCTTGCCAATCACACCTTTCCAAAGGTTTGTGTCCC
Source organism: Heterodontus francisci (assembly GCF_036365525.1). NCBI lineage: Eukaryota > Metazoa > Chordata > Chondrichthyes > Heterodontiformes > Heterodontidae > Heterodontus > Heterodontus francisci. The sequence continues at coordinate 14,630,060 of NC_090413.1, read as the reverse complement.
TCCCAACTCTGACATTGAAGTCTCCGAGGAGGATCAGCTTGTCTTCCTTGGGAACACAGAACAGCAAACGATCAAGGCTGGAATAGAATTCCTCTTTGTCCTCCTCTGTTGCTTCTAGGGTTGGGGCGTAGGTGCTGATGACTGTGGTGTGCTGTTTCTGGGTTAGGGTGAGCCGGAGGGTCATGAGGCGATCGTTTAATCCTCGAGGGGCCGAGCTGAGGCGGTCGGCTAGTTCATTTTTTATGGCAAAGCCAACCCCGTGGAGTCTTTACCTTTACCTTTCCAGAAGAAGGTGTATCCATCACCTTGTTCATTGAGCTATGATACTTGAGCCTTCAGAAATTCGAGCCTCCCATTCACTCGCCTCACCAAACACCATCTGCCCCACCGGTGGCAGAGTGTGCGGATCCAGAATTGGACTATTCAGTCACATAAGGACCCACAACCCTGGAGTGGAAGAAAGTCACCCTCGTTCCTGAGGGATTGCCTCAGAAGCAGATGTCACTTGACCTATGGCCAGTCCCGATCTTGTATGCCATCTGTCCCTGCCCTTTTGTCGGTTACGCAGATGGGCACTAGTGATACAATCCATACCGGAACTGTGTGCTGGTTTAATAATAGGTAAAGCGGTCCCTGCTGGTTAGTGAATGGGTTGGTGCGCTCTGCTGGTTAGTAAATATATAGGTTGACGTCTGCTAGTTACTGAATGGATGGGCTCATCCCCACTTGTTCTTGTTTGGCTGATTGATGGTTATTGACTAAATCAGGAAATCTCTGCTGGCAAGCAATAGCATCCTATTGAATGATTAGACTTGTCTTTACCAATAGTCCATTCAATGATTAGCAATGAAAAAGGCCAGGTTGTACAGGTGAATGGTTTTTGATGGTTATTGAATCTATGAACTCTACTCTGTTGGTTATTGAATAGGTGAGTGGTTGGCACGTTACTAACTAAATGGGATAGTCTCTGTTATGATGCTGTATTTGTCAGTATGTTAAATATAATCATTTAAATATATGTTTATGCTAATATGTATGTCATCGCAGGAAGTGAAGCAATATCACATGATTCCGTTCTCCTGTACAGTCAGTTAGCATGTGTAAGCTGAAGTACGGGCAGCACAGTGGCGCAGTGGTTAGCACCGCAGCCTCACAGCTCCAGCGACCCGGGTTCAATTCTGGGTACTGCCTGTGCGGAGTTTGCAAGTTCTCCCTGTGTCTGCGTGGGTTTCCTCCCACCACCAAAGACTTGCAGGTTAATAGGTAAATTGGCCATTATAAATTGCCCCTAGTATAGGTAGGTGGTAGGGGAATATAGGGACAGGTGGGGATATGGTAGGAATATGGGATTTGTGTCGGATCAGTATAAATGGGTGGTTGATGGTCGGCACAGACTCGGTGGGACGAAGGGCCTGTTTCAGTGCTGTATCTCTAAATAAATAAAATAATAAAAAACAGCAAGTCTCCATTAAAGCTCTTTGTTCAAACCTTTATTCCTGCCTTTCCACTTCCTATGTATTCTAGAAATAGATAATGCAACAATCTCAGCTGGACTGGATGGGTGGGTACTCTGATGGTTATTGAATGAGTGGGTGGTCTGTTGGTTTTTGACGGATGGGTGATCTGTCATTGAATAGGTGGGTGGTCTGTTATTGTATAGGTCAGTGGTCTGATGGATATTGAATGGCTGGGTGGTTTTAGTTTTAGAGATACAGCACTGAGACAAGCCCTTCGGCCCACAGAGTCTGTGCCGACCATCAACCACCCATTTATACTAATCCTACACTAATTCCATATTCCTACCTGGTCTGTTGTTGAATGAGTGGGTGGTCTATTATGGAATGGCTAGGTGATCTGATTGTTATAGTATGGGTGGGTGGTCTCTGCCAGTTACTTGATTGCTTGTACTATCATGTTCCATTGCCACCCAAGTGTGTCAGTGTGCATTACAAGTTGGTATCGCAGCAGTGATGCTCCTGACCAGGTCATGAGTTTTGGTACGAGTCTCAACTCTTTTATTCAATGTTGTGTCCTTAGTCCATCAATTGCAGCATGTTTGGGACTGAGTCACTACAATAGAGTGGTGCAAAATCAAGAAGCTTGAGTCATCCCACACCGCCATTAGGTGCAGCGGGCAAGCTGAACAGAGCCTGCTACAAATTCTGGGAAGATGGCCAAATCTGAATAGGTTAGATGTAGGTAACTGTGTCCTCTGTACTGAAATCTAGACATTCCACAACAATACATTCAGGACTTCAAAACTGTCAGGAACCTTCCCTCCCTTGGTCCTTCCCTTTAAACAGGATGTTTTTAAAACCCAGGCCTGGCATTGCATAACCACTTATTTGTTGTCTCTCTTACTCAGCGTAGGTGGTGTCATGCACCATGAACTTTGATGCTTCATCTTGGGTTCTCAATAAAAGTATAAATCTACTAGACAATGTCCTGTGGCCTTACACGCAGGAAGTCAGAACTAAGTGCAGTCCACAGATAGAGGACAGCGGGATAATTGGACCAAGTAGCACAGGTGTATTCCAATCCCCATTTTCAGTCAAAGATTCTGTCCTTATTTTTATATCTTTTCATGATAAATTCCTGTCTCCACCTTTGTAATGAAAGATGCGTATGTAAACATGTTACACTTTCATTACACCCTCCTGCCAGTGCAGCATGCCCACGAGTAGGAAAGTAGAATGAAAGAGTGACGGGCAAGAGTTTCTTTCAGCACAATTCACATGAAATTGGCCAAATCAGTGTAAAATTTCGATTGAAAATTGCATCCAGCGCAAAACGTGACTGCCACGCCCCCAGATTGCATTAATCGCCTGATTGTGCCAGATTGCAGACGATCGAGGAGGCTTTTCTAATTAAGACTTATTTTGAGACACCAGGCCACTAATAGGCACCTTTTAACAGCTCTTAAATATTATTTATTCTATAATTTACTCAGCTGACTACTGTACACCTGTGTAACGAGTAAATGGTTCTGTATTGTTTTTTGAAGCCATTTTCAGTTAAAATCAGGTTGCTCAGAGTTGGTGCACTAGATATTAGACTACAAATGTTTATTTTTTGTGATAAACCCATTTTCCACTGTAGTAATCAGACTGCACCAGGTTATCAATCAAATGTATCAAACAATATTTTTAAATGGCAAATTTTTTTTGAATAAAATTACATTCTAAAAATGTTGCCCGACTGCGCTGGCCAATGAAAGATTTTATGCTTAGTGATATGCAAACGCGTTTGAGCTGAAACTATAACAGAAAAAACTCTTCTTAAAACTAGCACAGTTTGCATTGTTACAACCAAGGTGGGAGAAGTGCACCGTTTATTCTCGTTCCACTTCTCCACAAGTCACAACATATATTTTAAATTTTCCTACTTACCGACACGCTCAATAATATACTCTATTTTTCCCAGAATAGAACACACTAACCAGGTTTCTTTAATGAACAACAAAACAAATCGTAACCAGTAATGAAGTAAAGCATAAACACACAGATTGAAATTTTAAAGTTCCCTTTTTACCTGAGCCCCTCACACTCACACATATATACACTGGTTTACCTGAAAAATTATTTTTTTTTAAAAATTCAGCTCTGTGACAGATAAAAAAAAACCCACTTGGGCTGAATACTTGCTCATTTCTGAATAAAACAGCAGATGAGATATGTTGTGTTCCAAAATTGGCATACAGTCTTCCTTCTGAGTACACGTAGACAGGTCACTGACATCTTTTAGTACAGTTCTTTTCTGGCACCGTTGAGAATTAATTTAGCAAGCTTTTCTTCAAAGACAAGAGATGAGATGAATTGACACAATGGACTTCTCAGGGTCTTTTAGAGAGGTGCTGGAAAGCAAGCTCTGTTGTGATCTTCTCCCCTTCCTTGGCACTCATTCAGCAGCATGCTAGCTTTATCTCACTCCAGAAGGTAAAACACACTGAAACTACAACCAAAACCTTGTGAATTTTCTGCCCCCTCAGGTGCGTGCTGCAGCTCCCGGGCTTGCCCTATCAAGGGGCACCTGTCTCTTCTCTGCCCACAGTTTCCCCTGTTCCCAGGTTTTCTGTTCTATTTTTAACTTGAGTCATGTGACAACCAGTACATTGTTGCCAAACCAGTTCTTTCAGTGTCCCCTTGATGACCCTCTTGAAAAAAAACTGATCTAACATTTATTCAGTTTGGCCATGAATTCCTTTAAAAAATATTTTTAACATAAAACTCTGGTGCGGCCGCACCTGGAGTATTGCTTGCAGTTCTGGTCACCGCATTATAGGAAGGATGTGGAAGCTTTGGAAAGGGTGCAGAGGAGATTTACTAGGATGTTGCCTGGTATGGAGGGAAGGTCTTACGAGGAAAGGCTGAGGGACTTGAGGTTGTTTTCGTTAGAGAGAAGGAGGAGGAGAGGTGACTTAATAGAGACATATAAGATAATCAGAGGGTTAGATAGGGTGGATAGTGAGAGTCTTTTTCCTCGGATGGTGATGGCAAACATGAGGGGACATAGCTTTAAGTTGAGGGGTGATAGATATAGGACAGATGTCAGAGGTAGTTTCTTTACTCAGAGAGTAGTAGGGGCGTGGAACGCCCTGCCTGCAACAGTAGTAGACTCGCCAACTTTAAGGGCATTTAAGTGGTCATTGGATAGACATATGGATGAAAATGGAATAGTGTAGGTCAGATGGTTTCACAGGTCGGCGCAACATCGAGGGCCGAAGGGCCTGTACTGCGCTGTAATGTTCTATGTTCTATAAAACAGAAGCTCCATCATAACAGCATCCAGATCGATGATTGCACCCAAAGTAGAATCTCACGGCCACCATGTCTACATTAATAAGTTCCCATTATAAAAGTGGATAGGGGAATTTATAATGGAGAAAAGTTGACAGGAAATGCACACAGGCATAAGCTTTGCAATATATTAAGTCAAGATATATTGCAGTAACTAGATGAGAAATGTGAGCAGCCTGCTGCTGTCAGCTTTCTGGCTTGAGAATGATTAAGTTGCTTAAATTCAGCTGAGAAAGCTCGGCATTAATCACCTCCTCCTTGTCCGGAACTGCGATCTGTTGTGCCAGGATTTTAGAACTCACCTTTTCAGAAAATCTTTGTAGAAGTTTGATTATTTGCCCATTATGGAACTAGAAACAGATTTCAAGGTGGGGGCCAATTCATTTTGTGTTTCTACTGTTCATTGGGATGATAGTCCAAATTTCCTTGTGTTTTTTTTCTGTCCAGTTCCCAGTCTGGTTTTCAATGGATCCGTTTCGTGCCCAGTGTTTTGGTGTATACACTGAAGTATCAAACCTGCACTGATCTGAGTTACATCTGTAAATCTCCCTGAAGGCTGGAGGTGAGAGTCCGTACCATCAGTGGAGCAGAGCAGCACTGGAATAAATCCACGTCCTGTACCAGTTGAATGCAGTGTCTAGAAGTGTCACTATACGATTTAGAAAGCGTTCTGTTCCCAAAGCCTTCCTCAGGCCCCACCCTCTGTCCAGTTGTACAGATGAGGGAGGCTATTCAACCCATTGAGTCTGCGCTTTCAAAGTGCAATCCTGTTCGTCCCACTCCCCCACATTTCCCCCATCTCCTTGAAATCTTTTCCTCCTTCAAGTATTTATCCAATTCTTTTTTTGAAAGCTATATCCAACACCCTATGCTTTCCAAATCCTAAATACTCATTGTGTAAAAAAAAAAAAAATTCCTCATGTCACCTCTCTTACTAATCTTAAATCCGTGGCCTCCGGTTATCAACCCATCAGACATTTAACTCTTCGTTTACTCTATCTAAAATCCTTCATGATTTTGAACACCATTATTAAATCTCCTCTTCGCCATCTCGGCTCTGCAAGAGCAACCCCAACCTCCCCGGCCTGTCCACATAACCGTAATCCTTCATCCCAGAAACCATTCTGGTATATCTTTTCAGTATCTTTGTGTCTTTCCTAAAGAGTGGTACCTTGAATTGGCCAGAATATTCCAGCTGGGGCTGAACTATAAAGACCTGTATTCTCCCCATCACTGTCACTGGATTGACTGCAGAGTTTTTGCCTGTCCTCCCCTCCCTGGAGTCAATTTTGGGTAACTCATCACTCCATGTGTGAAGAAGCACTTCCTGAGATCAGTCCTAAACTTGCCTTTCACCAGTTAGTGGTTGCCCAACACCATTGGTTTAACTTGAAACAGTGCCCAGCATTAACCTCCTCTATTTCATCTTCTATCTTGTGTACATTTCTAAAGTCCTCTCATATACGAACATACGAATTAGGAGCAGAAGTAGGCCATTCGGCCCCTCTAGCCTGCTCCGCCATTTAATAAGATCTGTTTGTGTCTCGAATTCCACACTCCCATCTACCCCCGGTAACCGTTGATTCCCTTGCCTAACAAGAATCTATCTACTTCTGCCTTCAAAATATTCAATGACCCCTCCTCCGCCACCTTCTGAGGCAGAGAGTTCCAAAGTCGCACAACCCCCTGAGAGAAAACATTTCTCCTCATCTCTGTCCTCAGAGGGCAAACCCTAATTTTAAAACAGTGCCCCCTCATTCTGGACTCACTCACAAGAGGAAACATCCTCTCCACATCCACCTTGTCAAGACCGTTCAGGATCTTATAAACTTCAAATCAAGTCTCCCCTCACTCTTCTAAACTCCAGTGAAAACAAGGCCAGTCTGTCCAACCTTTCCTCATAAGACAACCCGCTCATTCCAGGTATCAATCTAGTAAACCTCCTCTAAACCGCCTCCTGAAATAAGGAGACCAAAACTACACAGAGTATTCGAGATGTGGTCTCACCAATGCCCTGTATAACTGAAACATAACATCCTTACTTTTATTTTCAATTCCCCTTGTAATAAAGGATAGCATTCCATTAGCCTTCATTGTTACTTGCTGTACCTGCATACTAACCTTTTGTGACTCATGCCCTAGAACACCTAGATCCCTCTGCACCTCAGAATTCTGCAGTCATTCTATGTTTAAGTAATACTCTGCTTTTTTATTCTTCCTGCCAAAGTGAACAACTTCACATTTTCCCTCATTATACTCCAACTGCCAGATTTTTGCCCACTCTCTCAACCTGTCGATATTGGTCTGCAACCTCCATGTCCTCTCTCATTGCTTCCTTTCAATAACAACTATTTGCATTTATATAGCACTTTTAGTGTAGTAAAATGTCCCGACGCACATCACAGGGGCAATATCAAACAATTATTGACACTAAGCCAAAGAAGGCGTGATTAGGACAGGTGGCAAAAAAGTTTGATCATTATTTTAAATAATTGTTTCAAAGGAGGAGAGAAAGCGAGAGAGGTGTGGAGGTTTATGAAGAGAATTCCAGAACGTAGGGCCCAAACAGCTGAAGGCATGGCCGCCAATGAATGAGCGAAGGAACTGAGATATCCACAAGAGGCCAGAGTTGGAGGAGGACAGAGATCTTGGCAGGATGCAGGGCTGAAGGAGGTTACAGAAATAGGGAGGGGGGAGGCCATGAAGGGATTTGACCGCAAGGATGAGAATTGGATTGGGGGCCAATATAGGTCAGCGAGGGTGAACAGGACGAGACGAAAGTTAGGATGCAAACAGCAGTGTCTGTGCCTTTCTAACCCTTCCTCATAATTCCGTTCCCTGACACAAAAGAGCCGCGTCACGGCCCTTTTCGGAATTGGTTTTTAAAAAATGAGTAACTGTAAGTGCACCTACCTGAGATGGTGCACAACAACACTAGGCCAGAGTTCACTGAATGACCTGCCTTGAGTAAACTGGTAATGAGTTTAATTGTGTCTGATTAAGCAGTCTTGTAAAGTGAGTCTCTGCAAGGAGTCATTCTGTCTTCGTCTTCCTCCTTTCTAGTTTCATTCATGATGTGGATGTGAAGAGAGATACATTAAAAGGCTCTGGGGAGCATGTGGACGGAGGTAGGAATTGATTTCAGGTCTCTTCGTTGCAGACTGAGTGCCTGTATTTGTGTGAGAGAGGGAGAGAAGAATTAACAGATTATACAACTCTGTATCTTTACTGTATAAAGAACACCAGCTAATTGCCATGAAATGATTTTAGAACATTATATTCACAGTCCTTAAACAAAAGTAAAATCCCATAATGCTGAAACTGACCCCTGACCACCTTGTATCCAGCCTCAATATTTAAATGAATCTATTCATATGAAAATGCAGGTAAGTTCTGATATTCCTGTGTATGAATCATTTTACAAAGTATTGCTTTCAAACAGTTAGCAAGAGAGAAAGTCTTGGAGCCCTCTTCCATCTCTTAAAGTGTGCCACTTAAAATTGGTTGAGATTGAGACCACTGGTGCAGCTGTCTCTGCCATGGCTTCTCCTTCCTGCTCCCAAACCCCTCCATGACGCGCACCCACTCTACCTCTGATCACCATCACTTCTGAGGTTCCTCCTCCATATCTGCACCGTATTCTCCTTATTCATCTCCTCAACAGCACTCACTTCTGCCCTGTTTATCCCTTCCCCAAATCCTGACTTCCCCATCTGACCCGCATCTTGGTGGAAGCTGCTAATGGCTCCTTTTTTCCTCCGGTACTTTCATTCTGTCTTTCAAAACTGCAGTCATGAACACCCTCAGAAAATCTATCCCATAACAAGGTTTCTTTTCCTCTCTAAGTTGCTCAGGAATGTTGTCTGCCCATCGCTCCCAAAACTTGCTCTCTTGCAAGCCCTGATTCCTTCCATGTGCTTTGGCCAAAATCATGAATGATATCCTGTTTGCTTAAAACCATGGTGTTTTATTCCTCCTTGATCCGTCTACAGTGTTTGATAAAGTGAACCTTGCCATTTCCCACCATCACCATTCCTTCATTGTCCAGTTCCTCGAGATTACACTGACTGTGCTTCTCCGGTGCAACACAGCTCCAGAGTGTAGGGTCCGTGTGCCAGAAAGCTCTGCTTTATTCTTTAAAGTAATTGTCAGAAGAACAAGAAGCAAGATGAGATTTTTTTTTTAAAATAACGAGTTGTTGTGATCTGGAATTCACTGCTTGAAATGTTGGTCAGAGCAAGTTTAATAGTAACTTTCAAAAGGGAATTGGATACATACTAGAAGGCAGAACATTTGTAGGGCGATGAGGAAAGGACAGGGCAGTGGGACTAATTGGATAGCTCTTCCAAAGAGCTGGCAGAGGCACATTGGGCCGAATGGCCTCCTTCTGTGCTGGATCATTCTATAATTCTGCTGAACTCCCTCCGAAACTCCTAACCCACTCCGGGTCTCTCCTCTTTAAAACCCGTGTTTTCCACCAAATTTCCTGAATGCTGGGGCTGCTAAGGACCTGGTAAAGTAGTCAGTGGATAAGGAACCAGTTTTGCTTACGTGGAGCAAACTGGCAAATGGGCCAATTCCAATTGTGGCATGACGTGTCCGGCAAAGGTTAAACAAAGGGTGCTGCAGATCAGTTGTATGAGGTTTGTCTAAGAATCAAGAATTAACCAAAGTGGGCTGCTGCCAACGGTGAACTTGCTTAAGGAATACCCGATGAAGTTTGAGAACAATGTTTCCTGCTTAAAGCCAAGCCCCCAACTGACTCTGGCGCTTAGTGTCGTTTTACTTGCTGCGGGAATAATATTGATTGGATTCCATCTAAAGCTTTTAAAACCCACTTGCATCTGTTCCATTTGCCAGACACATATTTCTCTGTGTCAACGCAAAGCAGCAGCTACAGTTTGTTGTAATGTGAATGTGCCAACACATAATTTCAGTCTTTAATGGAGGACTTGGATACCTGCAGTGTAAGTGTGGCCAGCTCTTCAAACGCATTACTCACCGCCTTCCTCGGTGATTCCAGGTCTCGCCGAGGGAGACAGTTCGGTACAGATAGCCAACCGATTTTTAGAAGAGCTGATTGGCCTGGCTGGCTGAGAGATGGGAATACCCGGCCAGATCTTGCTGGAGTGGGCCACGTCACGCCATGCCTTTTCGGCTTTTCTCCTTCACCCTTTAGCTCAAAACCTTTTTGCGCTGTAACATGTTGGAAGTGCGTGCTAATCATGGAATGGTGAGGGCAATGGGGCATCTGAAACCTCAGTGAATGAAGGGACCAACGGTGCATCTCCTTAACCATTGAGGGTTAAGGACTGAGAAGGAAGGTAAATTAGAGTCAAATCAGGAGCAGAAATAGAAATAAAGAGGAAATGAAAGATTGGATCAAAAGCGAGAGGAAAACAAAAGTAAGAACAAATTGTAAAATGTTCTTAAATCTCTAACAATCGGCAATCTGGCGCAAAATGTGTCCAAGATTGCATTAGTTTTGGAAGTGTTTATTTTCTCAATTTCCACTCGAACTCATTTGCACATTTCCGAACGCAAGATCTGTCATGGACCTACACAATCAGGCAGTGGTTTTAGAGCATTTTTTTCTCAAATTTTTTTAAAGATATATTTAAGGATGGTAACCTGATGCAGTTTGATTATCAAAGCTGACAATGGGTTTATTGCAAAAAAAAACCACATGTCTAGCCCGCATCTTGTGAATAACTCGATTTTAAATAACTAAAAACTACTTTTAAAAACTATGCAGCACCATTTACTAGTTACGTTAGGGTGTTAGTCAGTTGCTTAGTAAATTAGAGAAGTGATAGTCAAAAGCTTGAAAAATGTGTCTATTAATGTCCTTGCACCAAAAAATATACTTACTTTTAAGAGCCTCTCCGGACATAGGAACAGGAGGAGGCCATTCAGTCCCTCGCGGCTGTTCTGTCATTCGGTGAGATCATGGCTATCTTCAAACGAACTCCATTTACCCGTCTTTGCCCCATATACCTTTGGTTAGCACATATCGATCACTCTCAGATTTAAAATTTACAATTGATTTAGCATCAACTGCCATTTGAAGAAGACAGTTCCAAACTACTGCCACCCTTGATGTTGTCACAAACCGTTTTTTTTCGCTCCTCGGATTAAAACAGAGTCTGTTAAAAACAGTGTACCTTTAAGACAGAGAGAGAAGCTTTTGGATTTCTGAGGCACAATGTACCAGCTGCACCTGCTCCTAGGCCACAGCAGGAGAGAGAGGTCACATGGTGTACTGTAACAATTTAGCAGTGAGCAAAAACTGGCTGAAACCAGTTTTCGAGAGACTCACCAGCAAAGCGTACTTACAGAAGAAAAGAGCTGTCTATTTCTCTCAGCAAAAAATCTACATGGAGCTACAGGCCAAGTTAATTGCCTAAGGAGAAAAAGAACCCTTTGAAGAGACAATTGGTATTGCTGAAGTAAAGTTTCGACTGAGAGACTGTTGGTTTGAAAATTCAAGTATACCTATTGCTGTGCTCATCATTGAAAGAACTGTTTGATGTCCGCTGCAGCCGAAGTGTTTTGAATGCCTATCTACTAAGAGGCTATTTCATCAAATCTGCATGGAGACTTTGAGTGGCATTTGATTATTTTCACATCAGAATATCTCACACATCGGGAATGTAACCTACAAAGACTTATATGCCAGTTATTTATTTATTGTTCAGAAACAGCTGATTTTTAAAACATAATTTTTTAAAAGAAACTGGTTAACCATGATTTTTGAGTGTATGTGTGTGAATGGGTGAGTTTGATTAAAATAAGACGTTATAAGGTCTTTAGACATAGGTTTATCTTAATAGTGTTTAAGATTTAAGTTTTAATAAACAGTTAATTTGCTGTGTCTAAAGATACCTGGTTTGGTCTGTTTTATTCTGGGGGTTACTAGAGGGTTTAATTTGGCTGTTTTCCAGTTGGGTGGGAAAACTTTAATCATATCCTGTGACCTGTGGAGTGATGGGACTGAATTAACAGTGCGTTGCTCCTGCCTCTGTGGTAACAATGTGAAGAAGTGTTTCCTAATTTTGCGCCTGAAAGGGCTGGCTCTAATTTTTAGACTATGCCCCCTAGAGGAAATAGTTTCTCCCAATCTAACATATCGGATTCCTTAATATCTTGACAACTTCGATCAAATCACCCCTTAACCTTCTAAATTCCAGGGGATACAGCCTTAATTTCTCTCCTCGTGGCTTAGCCGCAAAGGCATGCAAACAGGTGCAATTAACGGAAAATTGCCATGGCAATTAATCTAATCTGGGGGTATGGCCATTTTTGTGGGCATGGCCATCTTCTATTTAAACCAGCGATAAAATCACGGGAACTCAATTTTCACTGGATGTAATTTGCCCTCGATATACCTCGATCTTTTATGGTGGTTTGTTGTGACTAAGCAGGAACTCCAGACCAAGGCACCCTCCTCCTGAAGTCCGTCTCTCTGTCAAGCACGGCTTTCACCTCTCAATCAGAAGGTTGAGAATTCAAGCCTTGAACCAGATACCTGAACATAAAAATCTAGGCTAATGCCCCGGTGGAGTGCTGCACGGTCAGATGTACCATATTTTGGATGACTTGTTAGGTTGAGGCCCTACCTGTCCATTTAGATGAACATAATTCTACTATTCCAAGAAGAGCTCATTTGGTTTTCTGGCCTGGAGTTAGCCTTCGACCAGCAGCACTAAAACAGATAATCTAGTCATTTATCACATTGGTGTTTGGGGGAGCTTGCTGTGTGCAATATGACTGCTGTATTTCCTACATTACAACTGTGACAGCACTTCATAAAGTACTTCGTCGCCTGTGGGGTACTTTGAACTTGAGAGAGGTTTTTTGTATTCGTTCACTGAATGCGAGCATCACTGGCAAGGCCAGCATTTGTTACCCATCCCCAATTGGTCATGGGTTTGGAAGGTACTGTCAAAGGAGCCCTGGCTCCTGGCTGGTGAGACAATTTCGAAAAGATAAAGGCATTAAAATTTATCTTGCTATTAATCAAACAACGGTAAATGTACATTTTTGTGAAGAAGCTTTAAATGAAAGTCTAATTTATTGACTTACTTTCTCTTCACTATATTGGACATTGATTTAGTGACATACCTGGCATTTTTTTGCTTGCACAAGTTGTCAATGTTTGTAATTTGTAACAGTGTGGAGTAATCCGGATAGATGTCATTCTGTCACGAGTGATCTTGATCACTCTCTCTCCCGCTATCTCCCCTTCTCTTCCTGTCTCCCCTTCTCTTCCTGTCTCCCCTCTCTGTGTTGTTCCCCACTCTGTGTCGTCCTCGCTCTCTGTGTTTCCCCCGCCCCGTCCCCCTCTTCCTCTCTCTGTCCCCCTTCTCTCTTTCCTCCTCTCTCTCTGTCCCCCTCTCTCTTTCTCTCTCTCTCTGACAGCTTTAGAGAGCGGGAACTCTCAGCTGATGCTTGGTCCATTGTTTTTTAAAAGACCGCTGTCAGTTTCACAGCTACTAACATCAGGAACTGCAATTTCTGAACTTTGGACAGATTCAGGGTTTTCTACTAAGCTTTTCAAAAATAAATCAGAAAATCCCGAGTCTGTCAAAAGTTCAGAAACTGCAGTTCCCGGTGTTAGCAGCTGTGAAACTGACAGCAATCTTTTTAAAAGCCGACCTCACAATGGGAAATTTCTCATCTCCAGTCATAGAGCCCTGGCAAGGATGGGAAATGGCCCTAGGTGCAGTTTATATCTGCAGGCTGGATGGAAACCTTTGGTGGGCCAGATCCTGGTCCATAGGCCACATGTTGGACAACCCTGGTATACAGTGAGGTTCCCCAGGGGTCTGTGTTAGGACACACGAACGTAGGAACACACAAATTAGGAGCAGAAATAGGCCATTCAGCCCCTCGAGCATGCTCCACTATTCAACAAGATTATGGTTGATATGTCTGTGTCTCGAATTCCACACTCCCAACTACCCCCGATAAGCTTTGATTCCCTTGCCTAACAATAATCTATCTACCACTGCTTTTCTTGATCTATATTACTGGGAGTATATGCACACAAGTTGTTGAGGGTGGCAGGGCAGGTTGAGAAAGTGGTTCATAAGACATACAGGATCCTAGGCTTTATAGAGGCATAGAATATAAAAGCAAGGAGGTTATGGTGAACATATATAAAACTCTGATTCGGAGTATTGTGTCCAATTCGGGACACCGCACTTTAGGTAGAATTAGAATTAGAACATTACAGCGCAGTACAGGCCCTTCGGCCCTCGATGTTTCGCCGACTTGTGAAACCATCTGACCTACACTATTCCATTTTCATCCATTTGTCTATCCAATGACCACTTAAATGCCCTTAAAGTTGGCGAGTCTACTACTGTTGCAGGCAGGGCGTTCCACGCCCCTACTACTCTCTGAGTAAAGAAACTACCTCTGACATCTGTCCTATATCTATCACCCCTCAACTTAAAGCTATGTCCCCTCGTGTTTGCCATCACCATCCGAGGAAAAAGACTCACTATCCACCCTATCTAACCCTCTGATTATCTTATATGTCTCTATTAAGTCACCTCTCCTCCTCCTTCTCTCCAACGAAAACAACCTCAAGTCCCTCAGCCTTTCCTCGTAAGACCTTCCCTCCATACCAGGCAGCATCCTAGTAAATCTCCTCTGCACCCTTTCCAAAGCTTCCACATCCTTCCTATAATGCGGTGACCAGAACTGCACGCAATACTCCAGGTGCGGCCGCACCAGAGTTTTGTACAGCTGCAGCATGACCTTGTGGCTCCGAAACTCGATCCCCCTACTAATAAAAGCTAACACACCATATGCCTTCTTAACAGCCCTATTAACCTGGGTAGCAACTTTCAGGGTAGGTTGTGAAGGCTTTAGAGAGAGTGCAGAAAAGATTTACGAGATTGCTTCCGGGAATGAGGGATTTCAGTTATGTAGATAGCTTGGAGAAGCTGGCATTGTTCTTCTTGGAGAAGAGAAGGTTGAGAAGAGATTTGACAGAAGTGTTCAAAGTCATGAGGACTCGAGACAGAGTAGCCAAAGCGAAACTGTTCCCATTGGCAGAAGGGTCAAGAACCAAAGGCGACCGATTTAAAGTGATTGGCAAGAGAACCAATGAGGAAAAATGTTTTTGCGCAGTGAGTGGTTAGGGTCTGGAATGCACTGCCTGAGAGTGCGGTGGAGGCAGATTCAATCCTTGCTTTCAAAAGGGAATTGGATAATTATCTGAAGAAGAGAACATTTGCAGGGCTTCGGGGAAAGTGTGGGAGACTGGGATGAGCTGAATTGCTCTTCCAGAGAGCTGGCACAGACACGATGGGCTGAATGGCCTCCTTCTCTGCTATAACCATTGTTACGACTGAGGTGGGAGGAGTGCACTGTCTTTTCTAGTTTCACTTCTCCACAGGTCACAATATATATTTAAATGTTTACCCAGTTACCGATGTGGTCAGTCATATACTCTACTCTTCATCTCAGAATAAAATACACCAACCAGGCTTCTTGAACAAACAACAAAAATATCAGTTTATTATCAAACAAGACTTGTCCAGTAATGAAGCAAAGCGTTAACACACAAATTGAAATAAGAAAGTTCCCTTTTGAAGCTCACCCCACATACACACTTTGAAAAAAAAACAGAAATTCTTTCTGCAGAGCTCTGTTACAAAAAAAACCCAAAAAAGAATACTTTGGCCAAATACTTGCTAATTCTTGATGAAAAAAGAGAAGTTATGGAAGGAGGTCAGTTGTCCCTTTTGGTCTGGTGTCCTTGTATACGGTGACGGGTCACTGGGATCTCTTCTAAAGCAGTTCTTTTCAGGCAGTGTTGAGAATTACTCTGGCAGGTTTTTCCAGCTTCTCAGGAGAGATGCAGCACCAGGGATTTTAGTTCTCCCACACTGGATTTTTGCAGGGTTTCTTGAAAGAGGTGGAGAAAGAGGTGGGCTGGGTGGTTTCTCCTTGGCATGTTGATTTCTAACTGTCTACAGAACAGTTCGCACCCCAACTGAACTGAAAACAATATTCAAACCCCCAAAACAGAAAGTCAACCTCTTGACCTCCATAAGCCTTGACATGTGGCTTCTCTGTAAACATCTTCCCCAGGTCACCAAGTTTTCTGTTGTTTACTGAGCTTAAAGCACATGATTTTCAACACAGATTGTTTTTAAACAACACCTCTGTGTTCTTTCAGTGAACTGTCAACAACAAAATAAAGTCCAGCCTTCCAATGAATCCATCTCCACAATTTAAATGAGTCTTCAAAAAAAAACTTAACAAAATCTTCATAACACCATTCTATGATTCCATGACTCTTTGAAAAATAATTGTGGAAGCTTTTCTCTTTTAAATGTAACAGATTCTGATGCCCTAAAATCACAGTCAACGATGTAGAAGATACATTTCTGGTCTCAGTGACAATTCTTTTTGAAATCGCTAAAAAATACAGTTTAAACACCAGAAATCATGACCTCAATCATGCTGCACCTAATGTGTAATGATGTTTTAGCATTACATTGGCATGAATCATTTACACGCAAAATCCTTCAGAAAAAGGACTGCGGAAATCTGCTCTTACGCTATAGTTGCAGCAAAGCTTTTCATGAAATCTTGGGCAATCGTCTCCTTCTTGGAGAGGGAACTTTTTTTATGCGCATGTAACGTGCCTTTGGATGTTTTTCTAGGTTAAGGGCGTTAGATAAATGCAAGTAATTGTTGCTAATATTCTCAGACGCTAAGGCTACAAATATCGATTCTCACAGTTACCCACATTTAGAAGCACCTACAATCACAATTGGCCCATATTCACAATGCATAATAGATAAATATTAAGTCAGAATATTTTTATGTAATCATAGGTGTTTGGAAGAAAAGAAGTCCTGCATTTCGATAGCATTTCATAAGCTCAGTACATCCCAAAGTGCTTTAAAGTCAATCAAGTATTTTTGAAATGGCGTCTCTATTGTAATGTAGGAAACACAGCAGCCAATTTGCGCACAGCAAGCTCACACAAACAGCAATGTGATAAACACCAGATAATCTGTTTTTTTTTAGTGGGGTTGGTTGAGGAATTAATGTTGCTCAGTACTCTGGGGAGAACATCCCCTACCTTCTTTGAATAGTGCCATGAAATAGTTTGCATCTATCTGAGAGGGTTTAATGTTTCAACCAAAAGACAGTACCTTTGACAGTGCAGCACTCCCTCAGGCCGACACACAGGAGTGTCAGTCTTGATTTTTTTTGTTTAAGTCTCTGGAAAGGGACTCAAACCCACAAACTGTTGACTAAGATGCCAAGCATGTGACGTACTGAGCCACACGGCTGTGCTGAAGGCTGTAATATTGCTGGGTAGTCTGGGCCTTGCAGCCAAGAGTCTGTTGTGCTTGTTTCTATTCTGGCTGCTTACCATTCGCCTGCCGTTCAACTTGCATTTCCATCGCGCCTTTCAAAACCTCAGGACAGCCAGTGAAGTATTTTTGAAGTGTGGGCACTGCTGTAGTGTCGGAAACTCAGCAACGAATTTGCACGCAGCAAGCTCCTTTAAACAGCAATTTAATAATGACCAGATAATGTTATTTTTGTCATAATGTACCAGCTTGGCCTCCGATGTGAGATGCAGCACTTGAAAATAACAACCAGGTTCCACACACATTCTTGTCCCATGCACGTGCGCACACACAACCACCGACCCCCCCCACGAAACAGAAAATGGTGGAAAATTAGAGTGGATCCATCCGCATCTGAAGTGGGAAACCCAAGTTAATTTTTTGAGTGCTTCTGGCACACAGTATCCCTGAAATATGGATCTGTTCTTTCTGTTCTCTGTGATTTCCTAGCATTTGCTGAGGAGTTGGGAAGCGTCAGAGTGGGAATGGTGATCATTGGGAGGCACAGAGAAAATCTCGGGAACTATTTTTCTACCGGAGCAGAATTGGCAAAGAGGAGATTTAATTGCACTCTTTGAAATCGTGTGAAGGGTTTTGCGATAATGAATAATCAATTGAGCTCAGTCAGTAACACTCTCACCTCTGTGTTCCTCTATTAGCTTTACTTTACTCTTCAGGCAGCAAATAAATCTAAAAGCACAGCGGAGGTAAAAGATTGGCAATCTGTGATGTGGGATGTCACCCTACTGGGGGAAGCAATGATTTCGAATAATGCTCGTGGGTTATTCTGAGAACACAGGCCAGTGTGTACAGTGCCTGGCTCTCTTTAGGAAAGCAAATGATGAAGGTGCGATTACTTTAAATTGCAGCCATCTCAGACAGCCCCAAGAAATGATAATCCAATGTGTCCGCCTTGGTCCAGTGGATACCACTCATGGTTATGAGGTCAAACCCCTCTCCAGAGGTGTAAGCTTGTCGTTAGGAATTTTGGCAGGGATTTCATTTTGCATTCAGCACTCCATTTTGTGGTTAAAAGACAGTTTTTGCAGAATCTGTCTCTAGAAGGCAACCCAAATCGCCAAGGCCCTTTTGCAAGGTTGCACCAGCTGTTGTCACATTAAGGTCGCAAACTCTGGTTGGATGCATTCCGGGAGGTTTCAACACGTGACCTCTCACCTCCGATTGACCTGCTATTGGTTGACCGACGTGACCACATGGTCTTCCAACTCCCAGTTGTAAAGCGAATAAACGTTTTGTTACCCAATTTGATGACTCTTCACTGCCAGTCCATCAGTCTTTAAACCCATCTCTACTATTTTTATAACCAATGAACAAACATGTTCAAAGAAAGTGAATATAAGAACGCCATTTATTTTAACGCCCCTATGATTTTTCTCCTGGGTGTTTCTCGTAGTATTGTCCTGGAAATTTATCTTTAATTCGAGACCCTTCGTCAATCCTGGAGGGTTGATTGCCCCATGTCGCGTAAGTTCTAATTATCTAATAGATGTGTCTATCTGACGACTGCAGCTTTACCTATGCTGTACATTCCATGTTAATAAGCAGCTGGTACCACCTTTCAAGATGGCTCCTGGGCTGGAAGCTCCCTAGGAAGCTCCCTTGCTGTTCAACTCTATCCATGGCCATCTGCTCCCATCCCTAACGTTTTCTCCCCCAATCTGCCCTCTTAAACTGTTTAAATTCCCCTGGCTCTTTAAATCAGTTCATTTTAGCCCTATCTAAAAGTTAACAGTTAGTTTAGTGTATGTTACCTGGGCCCACTGCCCTCCCCCAGCCACACCTGCTCTTTGTTTTCTCAATGAAATTGATCCGGATGAAACTGACGAGAACAGCTGCCGATACTTTAATCTCCGATCCTGCTGTCTTCACAGTCCAGAGTGTCTGCAGCCACGGCATGCGGTAAGTCCATTGAGGTGAAGAAGGAGCTGCGGGACCCGAGAGAAGTCCTGTGAAAAGGTGCCCCGAACACCCAAAACATCCACGAACGGCCCCCCCCGGCCGCAACTTCAAAGCGCCCGCGGGAGATGGCTCGGAGAGCATCTGCAGCGCACTGTCGGCAATGCTGCATGCCTTTATTTAAACCACTGCAAAAAAAACCCTTAGCAAATGTAATCACCTCTAAGTCTGCCAAATTATGCTTCACCTCCCGAAGGACGTAGATGAGCTTTCCAGACGTCGATGGTGGGCACTGAGGAAATGGCTTATTACCTGCACCAGATTCCACCCCCCCTCCCCCCCCTTTACCCCCCTTCCACCCCCCCCCACCCCCGTCCCCTTCCCTGCTCCACCCTCTCAGCTCACCCCCTCACAACCCCGTCCCAGCCCGCCCCCCCTCGCACCATCTTCACCCCGCACCCCCTTCCCCTGCACCCCCCCCACCCCCTCCCTCTACCCCTCCCCCTTGCATCCCCTCCTCCCACCGGCACCATCCTACACCTGTGTAGGGGCCCCAACAACCCCACTGCCTTGTGGGCGTCTCGGGAGAGACCAAGGCTAAGGGAGTAAACCCTAACAGAAAATCCGGAGCGGAACCCCGTAGGCGGTCATGTGTCACCTTTGGCATGTTTCCGGCAGTTCCTGCAGCCATACTGGTGCCAAACGTCGTGTCCTGCACTCCTTTGGACCCCACCAGAAAGGCCGAGAGGGGGGTTTTGACGACTGGGCAACTCTCAACCTCCATAAATTTGCCCAGGCATGCGCCATGGAGAGGTCACTCCATAGTTGCCTCACAGCGACTGAAACAACACGGAAGGCAGCAGTTACGGGTTATAAGTCCAGATAAATTGGCGTAGAAACTGGGCGCCACGGGTTGCCTTTGTCGGTGGGAGAGGTCATTGCACCTCACTGGACAGCTACCGCCCGCCTCAAACCGGGCAGCCCCCGGTCAATAAGGTTCTGTCCCGCCACAGTCTGCCTGCTTCAATGGGTGCTTGGAGCTCAGGGTCATTGCCCGAAAGGTGGACTGATACACCGCACCAAACAACATGAAAAAAGGAAAGAAGGTACCAGCCCTTCGCTTTGCAAGCTGGAACGTCAGAACTATGTGTCCTGGCCTGTCGGAAGACCTTACACAAATCAACGATTCTCGGAAGACCGCCATCATTAACAACGAGCTCAGTAGACTCAATGTGGACATTGCAGCACTTCAGGAGACTCGCCTCCCCGCGAGTGGCTCTCTAGCAGAGCAAGACTACACCTTCTTCTGGCAGGGCAGGGATCCTGAAGAACCAAGACAGCATGGAGTGAGCTTCGCCATCAGAAACTCCTTGCTCAGCATGATAGAGCCTCCCTCAAATGGCTCGGAACGCATACTGTCCATCCGACTGCTCACCACCTCTGGTCCAGTACACCTACTCAGCATCTATGCTCCAACACTCTGTTCCGCACCTGAAGCTAAAGACCAGTTCTATGAACAACTCCATAACATCATTAGCAGCATCCCCAACACCGAACACCTATTCCTGCTGGGGGACTTTAATGCCAGGGTTGGGGCCGACCATGACTCATGGCCCTCCTGCCTTGGGCGCTATGGCGTTGGAAGGATGAATGAGAACGGGCAGAGACTGCTTGAGTTGTGTACCTATCATAACCTCTGCATCACCAACTCGTTCTTTCACACTAAACCCTGTCACCAGGTTTCATGGAGGCACCCAAGATCACGTCGTTGGCACCAGCTAGACCTCATTGTCACAAGGCGAGCCGCCTTAAACAGTGTTCAAATCACACGCAGCTTCCACAGTGCGGACTGCGACACCGACCACTCCCTGGTGTGCAGCAAGGTTAGACTCAGACCAAAGAAGTTGCATCATTCCAAGCAGAAGGGCCACCCGCGCATCAACACGAGCAGAATTTCTCACCCACAGCTGTTACAAAAATTTCTAAATTCACTTGTAACAGCCCTTCAAAACACTCCCACAGGGGATGCTGAGACCAAGTGGGCCCACATCAGAGACGCCATCTATGAGTCAGCTTTGACCACCTACGGCAAAAGTGCGAAGAGAAATGCAGACTGGTTTCAATCTCATAATGAAGAGCTGGAACCTGTCATAGCCGCTAAGCGCATTGCACTTTTGAACTACAAGAAAGCCCCCAGCGATTTAACATCCGCAGCACTTAAAGCAGCCAGAAGTACTGCACAAAGAACAGCTAGGCGTTGCGCAAACGACTACTGGCAACACCTATGCAGCCATATTCAGCTGGCCTCAGACACCGGAAACATCAGAGGAATGTATGATGGCATGAAGAGAGCTCTTGGGCCAACCATCAAGAAGATCACCCCCCTCAAATCTAAATCGGGGGACATAATCACTGACCAACGCAAACAGATGGACCGCTGGGTTGAGCACTACCTAGAACTGTACTCCAGGGAGAATGCTGTCACTGAGACTGCCCTCAATGCAGCCCAGCCTCTACCAGTCATGGATGAGCTGGACATACAGCCAACCAAATCGGAACTCAGTGATGCCATTGATTCCCTAGCCAGCGGAAAAGCCCCTGGGAAGGACAGCATTACCCCTGAAATAATCAAGAGTGCCAAGCCTGCTATACTCTCAGCACTACATGAAATGCTATGCCTGTGCTGGGACGAGGGAGCAGTACCCCAGGACATGCGCGATGCCAACATCATCACCCTCTATAAAAACAAAGGTGACCGCGGTGACTGCAACAACTACCGTGGAATCTCCCTGCTCAGCATAGTGGGGAAAGTCTTTGCTCGAGTCGCTCTGAACAGGCTCCAGAAGCTGGCCGAGCGCGTCTACCCTGAGGCACAGTGTGGCTTTCGTGCAGAGAGATCGACTATTGACATGCTGTTCTCCCTTCGTCAGATACAGGAGAAATGCCGTGAACAACAGATGCCCCTCTACATTGCTTTCATTGATCTCACCAAAGCCTTTGACCTCGTCAGCAGACGTGGTCTCTTCAGACTACTAGAAAAGATCGGATGTCCACCAAAGCTACTAAGTATCATCACCTCATTCCATGACAATATGAAAGGCACAATTCAACATGGTGGCTCCTCATCAGAGCCCTTTCCTATCCTGAGTGGTGTGAAACAGGGCTGTGTTCTCGCACCCACACTTTTTGGGATTTTCTTCTCCCTGCTGCTTTCACATGCGTTCAAATCCTCTGAAGAAGGAATTTTCCTCCACACAAGATCAGGGGGCAGGTTGTTCAACCTTGCCCGTCTAAGAGCGAAGTCCAAAGTACGGAAAGTCCTCATCAGAGAACTCCTCTTTGCTGACGATGCTGCTTTAACATCTCACACTGAAGAATGCCTGCAGAGTCTCATCGACAGGTTTGCGTCTGCCTGCAATGAATTTGGCCTAACCATCAGCCTCAAGAAAACGAACATCATGGGGCAGGATGTCAGAAATGCTCCATCCATCAATATTGGCGACCACGCTCTGGAAGTGGTTCAAGAGTTCACCTACCTAGGCTCAACTATCACCAGTAACCTGTCTCTAGATGCAGAAATCAACAAGCGCATGGGTAAGGCTTCCACTGCTATGTTCAGACTGGCCAAGAGAGTGTGGGAAAATGGCGCACTGACACGGAACACAAAAGTCCGAGTGTATCAGGCCTGTGTCCTCAGTACCTTGCTCTACGGCAGCGAGGCCTGGACAACGTATGCCAGCCAAGAGCGACGTCTCAATTCATTCCATCTTCGCTGCCTTCGGAGAATACTTGGCATCAGGTGGCAGGACTATATCTCCAACACAGAAGTCCTTGAAGCGGCCAACATCCCCAGCTTATACACACTACTGAGTCAGCGGCGCTTGAGATGGCTTGGCCATGTGAGCCGCATGGAAGATGGCAGGATCCCCAAAGACACATTGTACAGCGAGCTCGCCACTGGTATCAGACCCACCGGCCGTCCATGTCTCCGTTATAAAGACGTCTGCAAACGCGACATGAAATCGTGTGACATTGATCACAAGTCGTGGGAGTCAGTTGCCAGCATTCGCCAGAGCTGGCGGGCAGCCATAAAGACAGGGCTAAATTGTGGCGAGTCGAAGAGACTTAGTAGTTGGCAGGAAAAAAGACAGAGGCGCAAGGGGAGAGCCAACTGTGCAACAGCCCCAACAAACAAATTTCTCTGCAGCACCTGTGGAAGAGCCTGTCACTCCAGAATTGGCCTTTATAGCCACTCCAGGCGCTGCTTCACAAACCACTGACCACCTCCAGGCGCGTATCCATTGTCTCTCGAGATAAGGAGGCCCAAAAAGAAAAAGAACATATAAAGATGCCTTTTGTTAAGAGACCTACTCTCTGGAACTCTGAGCTGATGTAAGTTAGTGTAAACCAAGAGTTCCGCTCATGGAATGCAGGACAGGACATGATATAACGATCTTTTAGCTGAGGATAAAAGAGAGACCATTGTGACGAAGACCCAGGATCCTGGGCAATATTGGAGCAGGACAAGGGCATTCAGTTCCTAGGGCCTGCTCACCTATTTAATTAGATCATGGCTGATCTGTACCTCAACTCCAGTTACCCACCTTTGGTCCAAATCTCTTGAGACCCTAACGCAACAACAACCTGCATTTATATAGAAAAACGTCCCAAGGAGCTTCACAGGAGTGTTATCAAACAAAATCTTGACGCTGAGCCACCTAAGGAGATAATAGGACAGATGACGAAAAGCTTGGAACTTTTGTCTTGGAGGCAAGAGTGCTACCAACCAGAGAATGCCTTCCAGGAGCAAAGAGAGATAGAGAGACAGAGAGGTTTAGGGAGGAAATTCCAGAGCTTAGGGCCTCAGCAGCTGAAGGCACGGCCGCCAATGGTGGGACGATGAAAAGCAGGGATATGCAAGAGGCCAAAATTGGAAGTGCAGATATCTCAGAGGGTTGTAGGGCTGGAGGAGATTACAGAGGAAGGGAATGGCGAGGACATGGAGACATTTAAACACAAGGATGAGAATTTTACAACAGTGGCATTGCCAAGCTGGGTGTCAATGTGGATCAGCATCCCACCGAGATCTCTGCACCCCTCCAATACTGACTTCCAGTTGCGCCTCCCTGATATTAATCGGTCAACCATGCCTTCAATTGCTTGGGCCTCAGCTCTAGAAATCCCTCCCTAAACCTTTCTGCCTCTCTACCTCTCTCTCCTCCTTTAAGTCCCTCCTTAAAACCTGCCTCTTGGACCAAGCTTTTGTTCATCTGTCCCAATATCTCTTCATGTGGCTTGGTGTCAAATTTTATTTGATAATGCTCCTGTTAACTTGGGAGGGTTTACTACATTAAGGGTGCGATATAAATGCAGATTGTTGTTGATGACGTTGCCTGAAGATTGGCAGTCACTTTTGCTAAATTACAACAGTGACTGCATTACAGAAGTCCTTCCTTGATTGTAAAATGCTATGGGTTGCCCTGGGGTTGTTAAATATGCTGTATAAATGCAAGGTGTCACTGATGACCTCTCCATCAAACAATGTGTCGATAACTAAGTGAGGACAGGATCAAGCTCAGCTGCAATACCAGCCATAGTTGATAACACCGCTCACAGCCTCATGTCATTCCAACACGGTTTACAGCCAATGAGGTACTTTTAAAATGTAGTTACTGTTGTAATGTAGAAAACGCCACAGCCAATTTGCGCACCGCAAGCTCCTGCAAACTGTAGTGAGATAGTGACCAGATAATCTGTAATTTTTAGTGATGTTGATTGACCAGAACACCAGGCCCTTCTTTGAAAGAGTGGGGTATTTTACATCCATCTGAAAGGGCAGACAGGGGTCTTGGTTTAAGGTCTCATCCAAAAGACGGTGCCTCCGACAGTGCAGCACTCCCTCAGCATTGCACTGGAGTGTCAGTGTAGATTTTTGTGCTCAAGTCTCTGGAGTGGGACTTGAACCTAAAACCTACAGAGGTGAGAGTGCTACTCACTGAGTCACAGCTGGTGCAAAAGGGCAATGGATCAGGAACCCTGGCTGATTTTCCTCTCATTAGTCCTGGAATGCTGAGGCCAGTTGTCGCATCCTTGACTGTTATCTGGTCTGAGCTCAATCAAAGCTATCTTTGTGCCGGAGATATCAGTTGTGGTTCTGTTGGTAGGACTCTGGTTTCTGAGTCAGTGGGCCGTCAGTTCAAGGGCATCGGCGTAAAATCATGGCTAGCACCTCCGTGCAGCACTGAGGGAGTGCTGCACTGTCAGAGGTGCTGCCTTTCGGGTGAGACATTTCCCTATGTAATACAAAAAAAATAGCAATTCAAACATACTTCATTGGCTGTAAAGTGCTGTGATATTCCCGAGTGTGTGCTAAAATTAGAAGACTTTATTTTTTTTCTTTTGCAAAGTGGGAGGGGAGGAGCTGGGAGACATTTTATTTGTGCATTGGGTTTTTGCAGCTCAGGGTTAGTCAAGGCAGAGACCATTGCATTTTTTAAGGGAAGAGTCGATAAGCATTTGAAGCAAAGAAAATTACAGGGAGAGAGCGCAGGACAGGGACCCTAGTTTAGATTGCTGTAGCAAGCTGCTATCAATGGGTCTTAACTCCTACTTCCATATTGCAAATCTCAAATTTATGTAGCTTAGGGAGCGAACCTGGAACCATACTGGTGTGTGCAGCTTAGCATCACAGCAGGCTGTGGATTTACAGACAGTCAGGACACTGACTTTGCATGCATCTGAGCCTTTTGCTTCTGGAACCCTTAGGGAACGTTGTAACTTTCAATCGAACTTTCCGGTTCTTTTTATCTGCTATTATTGGGAAGAGATAAGTTGCTCCTTTCACTTCTTCAGTGAATAAAGGGACAGGACAGATGCTGAGAGGATCCTGTGAACAGATTTAGGTGCAATATTCACACCAGTAGCTCATGTGCATATTCATTGAGCTGAGATTGTCTCTGCTGCTTACTGCAAATCCTTCCTGGATCATCATCATGATCTCTGTATTCCCACATAAACTTCAGGGACAACACGAATGCAAACCTGTACATTCTACTGCCATCCAGAGATAGAGAACAATTACACACTAACTGAAACAATTGCACACTCACTGAAACAATTGCACACTCACTGAAACAATTGCACACTCACTGAAACAATTACACACTCACTGAACAAACACAATGAACAATTACGCACTCACTGAAACAATTACACACTCACTGAAACAATTACACACTCACTGAACAAACACAATGAACAATTACGCACTCACTGAAACAATTACACACTCACTGAACAAACACAATGAACAATTACGCACTCACTGAAACAATTACACACTCACTGAACAAACACAATGAACAATTACGCACTCACTGAAACAATTACACACTCACTGAAACAATTACACACTCACCGAACAAACACAATGAACAATTACGCACTCACTGAAACAATTACACACTCACTGAACAAACACAATGAACAATTACACACTCACTGAAACAATTACACACTCACTGAACAAACACAATGAACAATTACACACTCACTGAAGCAATTACACACTCACCGAACAAACACAATGAACAATTACACACTCACTGAAACAATTACACACTCACTGAACAAACACAATGAACAATTACACACTCACTGAAACAATTACACACTCACTGAACAAACACAATGAACAATTACACACTCACTGAAACAATTACACACTCACCGAACAAACACAATGAACAATTACACACTCACTGAAACAATTACACACTCACTGAACAAACACAATGAACAATTACACACTCACTGAAACAATTACACACTCACCGAACAAACACAATGAACAATTACACACTCACTGAAACAATTACACACTCACTGAACAAACACAATGAACAATTACACACTCACTGAAACAATTACACACTCACCGAACAAACACAATGAACAATTACACACTCACTGAAACAATTACACACTCACTGAACAAACACAATGAACAATTACGCACTCACTGAAACAATTACACACTCACTGAACAAACACAATGAACAATTACGCACTCACTGAAACAATTACACACTCACTGAAACAATTACACACTCACCGAACAAACACAATGAACAATTACACACTCACTGAAACAATTACACACTCACCGAACAAACACAATGAACAATTACACACTCACTGAAACAATTACACACTCACTGAACAAACACAATGAACAATTACACACTCACTGAAACAATTACACACTCACTGAACAAACACAATGAACAATTACAGACTCACTGAAACAATTACAGACTCACTGAAACAATTACACACTCACTGAAACAATTACACACTCACTGAACAAACACAATGAACAATTACAGACTCACTGAAACAATTACACACTCACTGAAACAATTACACACTCACTGAACAAACACAATGAACAATTACACACTCACTGAAACAATTACACACTCACTGAAACAATTACACACTCACTGAACAAACACAATGAACAATTACAGACTCACTGAAACAATTACACACTCACTGAAAGAATTACACACTCACTGAACAAACACAATGAACAATTACACACTCACTGAAACAATTACACACTCACTGAACAAACACAATGAACAATTACACACTCACTGAAACAATTACACACTCACTGAACAAACACAATGAACAATTACAGACTCACTGAAACAATTACACACTCACTGAAACAATTACACACTCACTGAACAAACACAATGAACAATTACACACTCACTGAAACAATTACACACTCACTGAACAAACACAATGAACAATTACACACTCACTGAAACAATTACACACTCACTGAACAAACACAATGAACAATTACACACTCACTGAAACAATTACACACTCACTGAACAAACACAATGAACAATTACAGACTCACTGAAACAATTACACACTCACT
Organism: Heterodontus francisci; assembly: GCF_036365525.1. Taxonomy (NCBI): domain Eukaryota; kingdom Metazoa; phylum Chordata; class Chondrichthyes; order Heterodontiformes; family Heterodontidae; genus Heterodontus; species Heterodontus francisci. The sequence goes on along the minus strand of NC_090413.1, from coordinate 14,601,996 downwards.
GAAACAATTACACACTCACTGAACAAACACAATGAACAATTACAGACTCACTGAAACAATTACACACTCACTGAAAGAATTACACACTCACTGAACAAACACAATGAACAATTACACACTCACTGAAACAATTACACACTCACTGAAACAATTACACACTCACTGAACAAACACAATGAACAATTACACACTCACTGAAACAATTACACACGCACTGAACAAACGCACTGAACAATTACACACTCACTGAACAATTACACACTCACTGAACAAACACAATGAACAATTACACACTCACTGAACAATTACACACTCACTGAACAATTACACACTCACTGAACAAACACAATGAACAATTACACACTCACTGAACAATTACACACTCACTGAACAAACACAATGAACAATTACACACTCACTGAACAAAACGCACTGAACAATTACACACTCACTGAACAATTACACACTCACTGAACAATTACACACTCACTGAACAAACACAATGAACAATTACACACTCACTGAACAATTACACACTCACTGAACAATTACACACTCACTGAACAAACACAATGAACAATTACACACTCACTGAACAAAACGCACTGAACAATTACACACTCACTGAACAATTACACACTCACTGAACAATTACACACTCACTGAACAAACACAATGAACAATTACACACTCACTGAACAATTACACACTCACTGAACAATTACACACTCACTGAACAAACACAATGAACAATTACACACTCACTGAACAAAACGCACTGAACAATTACACACTCACTGAACAATTACACACTGAACAATTACACACTCACTAAAGAATTACACACTCATGGAGTAATTACACTCAAAGCAATTACACGTCAAAATAAAAAAAAATGAAACAGCAGAGAATTTCACACTCACTGAATAGTTATACATTGAAACAAGAAATTGCACACTCAGAGAAATTATACACAGAAATTACATACTGACACTGGCCCTGTCATGGGAACTAGCGATGGCCCTGGCCCTGCATCAGACAGTGGGTTTGCTCTTGACAATGGCCCTGACACTGACACTTGCTCTAGCCCTGGCCCTGGTCTTGACTCTGGTTGTGGCCTTGGCCCTGGCCCTGGCACTCGCATTCACAGTGATACTGGCACTGACACTGGCCCTGACACTGACACTGGCCCTGACACGCACTGGCCCTGACACTGACATTGGTCCCGACACTGGCCCTGACACACACTGGCCCTGACACTGACACTGGTCCCGACACTGGTCCCGACACTGGTCCCGACACTGGCCTTGACACACACTGGCCCTGACACACACTGGCACTGGCCCTGACACTGGCACTGGCCCTGACACTGGCACTGGCCCTGACACACACTGACACTGGCCCTGGCCCTGACACTGGCCCTGGCCCTGGCCCTGACACTGACACTGGCCCTGACACACACTGGCCCTGACACACACTGACACTGGCCCTGACACACACTGACACTGGCCCTGACACACACTGACACTGGCCCTGACACACACTGACACTGGCCCTGGCCCTGACACTGGCCCTGGCCCTGACACTGACACTGGCCCTGACACACACTGGCCCTGACACTGACACTGGCCCTGGCCCTGACACTGACACTGGCCCTGACACTGACGCTGGCCCTGACACTGGCCCTGACACTGACGCTGGCCCTGGCCCTGACGCTGACACTGGCCCTGACGCTGACACTGGTACTGGCCCTGATACTGACATTGGCCCTGATACTGACACTGGCCGTGACACAGGCACTGGCCCTGACACTGGCACTGGTCCTGACACACACACTGGCCCTGACACACACACTGGCCCTGACACACACAGTGGCCCTGACACTGACACTGGCCCTGACACTGACACTGGCTCTGGTCTTGACACTGGTTGTGGCCCTTGCCCTCACATTGACCTTGGTCCTGGTACCTGCAGTGAACCAGATGAACTAGGCTGTTGCTTTAAGAAACCTGATCTTTGCCTTTGGAACATTCAAACACCTTTTCGAGTTTTGGGGAAAACATGGAAGGATTAACTTTCTGTGGCAGAACAGGCCCTGGAATCTCTGCTATTACTGTGACAGTTCCTGATGTGTCGGCCAGCATTTCTCCCATCCACCTGTCTCATTTATTATTCTTGGTTTCAAAATATGCATTCGTGAACATATCAAAGCTAACGTCCATTTATTTCTTTTTGCCTCTGTAATCCATTATTGCTAACTGCACACCAGACAAAAGGCAGTGATTCACTCTTACCTGATACTATATGGCTCATGTGTATCTCGGTGTCATCTCCTGTACATGTACAGCACGCATAAGGGAACTGACATTATGCTGATGACCAAAATATCTACGATTTCTTTAGTGATGTTAATTGACGACACTGTGGATAACTCCTCTGCTCTTTGAAATACTGCCATGGGATCTTTTTTGTCCACTTAGAGGCAGACGGGGCCTCGGTTTAATGTCTCATTTGAAAGACAGCACCACTCATAGAGCAGTGGGAGTGTCAGCCTAGAGTTTGTGCTCAAAACCCTGCAAAGGGACTTGAACCCATAACCTGCAGATGCAGAAGCAGGAGGGCTACCCACTGAACCGTGGCTGCAAAAACAACCCCTTTACGAACCAGTGTAATCCCTTAATAACCCCTGTGACTCCTTTCGTAACCCCCTTATGCATGTATTAGTGACAAGTAATCCATTTCGATGATTGTTTTGAGGTGCTTTGTGCCTGGGTTGTGGGGTGCTGCAGACAATTCTTGTGTGTTCCTGTTTGTGTTCCAAAAGGAAACGTTAGTGATCTTTCCACTGTGCGCCATCAATCAGAGGGATGCGGAGTTCAAAATCTCTCCACTTTTCAGCCTCATAATCTCATCAGTGTTGCCACAATCCAGTGAGCCCCTGGCCAGCCCACAGCCACTATTTATAACCTGGCGATCCCAGAACTGATTCTCCGTTATTTTTTAATTCATTATTAATATGACAGGCCTGAACTAAAATACAATATGTGTCGATAAAACTCTGCTGCACTTTGCATCACAAGTGTGTTTTATGTTTATATTAACAGGGCATGATAGCCCCGTCAAAGACACAATGGGGATATATTTTTAGCTTGGTGGTGGCCTGGCAGAAAAGAAAGACATTTATTTTATTCATTCATGGGATGTGGGTGTCGCTGGCTATGCCAGCATTTATTGCCCATCCCTAATTGCCCTTGAGAAGGTGGTGGTGAGCTGCCTTCTTGAACCGCTGCAGTCCATGTGGGGTAGGTACAACCACAGTGCTGTTCGGAAGGGAGTTCCAGGATTTTGGCCCAGCGACAGTGAAGGAACGGCGATATAGTTCCAAGTCAGGATGGTGTCTCTTGTTGGAAATGGTCATTGCCTGGCACTTGTGTGGCACAAATGTTACTTGCCACTTATCAGCCCAAGCCTGGATATTGTCCAGGTCTTGCTGCATTTCTACACGGACTGCTTTAGTATCTGAGGAGTCATGAATGGTGCTGAACATTGCGCAATCATCAGCGAACATCCCCACTTCTGACCTTATGATTGAAGGAAGGTCATTGATGAAGCCACTGAAGATGGTTGGGCCGAGGACACTACCCTGAGGAACTCCTGCAGTGATGTCCTGGAGCTCAGATGATTGACCTCCAACAACCACAACCATCTTCCTTTGTGCTGGGTATGACTCCAAGCTGTGGAGAGTTTTCCCCCTGATTCCCATTGACTTCAGTTTTGCTAGGGCTCCTTGATGCCATACTCGGTCAAACGCTGCCTTGATGTCAAGGGCAGTCACTCTCACCTCACCTCTTGAGTTCAGCTCTTTTGTCCATGTTTGAACCAAGGCTGCAATGAGGTCAGGAGCTGAGTGGTCCTGGCAGAACCCAAACTGAGCGTTACTGAGCAGGTTATTGCTGAACAAGTGCTGCTTGATGGCACTGTTGATGACGCCTTCCATCACTTTACTGATGATTGAGAGTAGACTTAAGGGGTCAGTAATTGGCCGGGTTGGACTTGTCCTGATTTTGTGTACAGGACATGCCTGCGCAATTTTCCACATTGCCGGGTAGGTGACAGTGTTGTAGCTGTACTGGAACAGCTTGGCTAGGGGCGCGGCAAGTTCTGGAGCACAGGTCTTCAGTACTATTGCCGGAATATTGTCAGGGCCCATAGTCTTCGCAGTATCCTGTGCCTTCAGTCGTTTCTAGATATCACACGGAGTGAATCAAATTGGCTGAAGTCTGGCATCTGTGATGCTGGGGACTTCAGGAGGAGGCCGAGATGGATCATCAACTTGTCACTTCTGGCTGAAGATTGTTGAAAATGCTTCAGCCTTATCTTTTGCACTGATGTGCTGGGCTCCCCCATCATTGAGGATGGGGGTATTTGTGGAGCCACCTCCTCCAGTTAGTTGTTTAATTGTCCACCACCATTCATGGCTGGATGTGGCAGGACTGCAGAGCTTAGATCTGATCCGTTGGTTATGGGATCGCTTAGCTCTGTCTATTGCATGCTGCTTACGCAGTTTGCCACGCAAGTAGTCCTGGGTTGTAGCTTCACCAGATTGACGCCTCATTTTGAGGTATGCCTGGTGCTGCTCCTGGCATGCCCTCCTGCACTCTTCATTGAACCAGGATTGGTCTCCTGGCTTGATGGTAATGGTCGTGTGGGGAATATGCTGGGCCATGAGGTTACAGATTGTGGTTGAGGACAATTCTGCTGCTGTTCATGGCCCACAGCGCCTCATGGATGCCCTGTTTTGCATTGCTAGAACTGTTCAAAATCTATTCCATTTAGCACAGTGGTAATGCCACACAACACGATGGAGGGTATCCTCAATGTGAAGGCAGGACTTTGTCTCCACCAGGACTGTGCAGTGGTCACTCCTACCAATATTGTCATACATAAATGAATCTGCAGCAGGCAGATTGATGAGGACAAGGTCAAGTATGTTTTTCCCTCTTGTTGGTTCCCTCACCCCCTGACACAGACCAAGTCTAGCAGCCATGTCTTTTAGGACTCGGCCAGCTGTGATGCTACAGAGCCACGCTTGGTGATGGACATTGAAGTCCCCCACCCAGAGTACATTCTGTACCCTCTGTGCTTCCTCCAAGTGCTGTTCAACATGGAGGAGGACTGAATAATCAGTTGAGGGAGGGCAGTAGGTGGTAATCAGCAGGAGGTTTTCTTGCCCACATTTGACCTGATGCCATGAGACCTTATTGGGTCCAGAGTCAATGTTGAGGACTCCCAGGGCAACACCCTCCTAACTGTATACCACTGTGCTGCCACCTCTGTCCTGCCAGTGGGACAGGACATACCCAGGGATGGTGGTGGCAGTGTCTAGGATATTATCTGCTAGGTATAATTCCATGAGTATGACTGTGTCAGGCTGTTGCTTGACAGCTCTCTGAACTTTGGCACAAGCCCCCAGATGTTAGTAAGGAGGACTTTGCAGAGTCGACAGGGTTGGGTTTGACATTGTCATTTCCTGTGCCTGGGTCAATGCCCGGTGGTCCGTCCAGTTTCATTCTTTTTTATTGACTTTGTGGCAGTGTGGTTTGAGTGGTTTGCATTTCAGAGGGCATGTAAGAGTCAACCACATTGTTGTGGGTCTGGAGTCACATGTAGGCCAGACCGGGTAAGGACAGCAGATTTCCTTCCCTAAAGGACGTTAGTGAACCAGATGGGTTTTTGCAACAATCAACAATAGTTTCATGGCCATCATTAGACTAGCTTTTAATTCCAGATTTATTAATTAAATTCAAATTCCACCTTCTGCTGTGGTGGGATTCGAACCCATGTCCCCAGAGCAATACCCTGGGTTACTAGTCCAGTGACAACACCACTGTGCCACCGCCTCCCCTGACACTTGTATTTTATACAGCACCTTTCACAACCTCAGGATGTCCCAAAGTGCTTTACAGCCAATGATATACATTTGAAGTGTGGTCAATGTTGTAATGGAGGAAACATGGTGGTCAGTTTGTGCACAGCAAGCTCCCACACAAATAGCAACGTGACAGTGACCAGATAATCAATTTTTGAGTTGAAGGATGAACGTTGTCCATGTAAACTCCCCTGCTCCTCTTCGACTAGTGCTATGGGATTTTATACTGCATGTAATTACTTTGCTTCAGCATTTACCAGGGAACCAGGCCAGGTGGGCATTGGATGTTGAGATTAGAAATGAGATAACTGCATTTTAAAATAAAGAGCACTGAAATATTAAATAAACTAATAAAACTTAGAGAGGATAAAACCCCTGGCCCAGATGGATTACATGCACGCATTTTAAAAGAATCTAGGGAAGAGATAGCAGAGACATTACTATCCATTTTTAATCATTTGTTAGAGAAATTTGCAGTGCCAGCTGATTGGCAGATAGCTAATGTAATTCCTATATGTAAGAAGGGAGATAAAAACATGTCCAGGAAACTATAGACCAGTTAACGTAATATCAGGTAGGAAAAATAATGGAATCCCTACTAAAGGAGAGACTAGAAGAACATTTAGAAACCAAAAACATAATAATGAATAGTCGGAATGGATTTCAAAAGGGAACGTTTTGCTTGACCAACCTCATTGAATTTTTTAAAGAAGTAACGGAGAGTTGATAAGGGTAGTGCAGTAGATGTAATTTATCTAGATTTTCAAAGAGCCTTTGATAAGGTATCACATAAGAGATGAATGAAGAAGGTCATAGCATGCGGAATAGGAACAAATAGCAGAATGGATAGCTAGCTGACTACAAGACAGAAAGCAGAGAATAGGGGTTAAGGGTAACTATTCAAAGGGGCAGAAGGTGAGAAGTGGGGTCTCAAGGATCAATGCTTGGACCACTGTTTTTCACAATTTATATTCACAATTTAGACTTTGCAATCAAAAATATAATTCCTAAAATTGCAGATAATGCCAAATTGGGAGGGAATAGTCAATACTGAGGAGTACTGCAACAAATTATGAAAATATTAACAAACTTGCAGAATCATCATATATTTGGTAGTATAGATGAATGTGAAGTATTGCATTGTGGCAAGAAAAATAAGGAAGTTGCATATTACTTGGAAAATCAGAGTCTAAATGGGGTAGAGGAGCAAAGAAATCTTGGAGTACAAATACATAAATTACGAAAAGTAGCCACACAATTTAGCTAGGACAGAAAAAAAAGTAAACCAAGTACTAGAGGGATAGAATTGAAAAGTAAAGATGTTATGCTAAACTTGTATCGAACCTTAGTTAGACCTGGAGTATTGCATTCAATTCTGGTCGCCATACTATATTTTTTTAAAATGCAGGCATTGGAGAAGATGCAGAAAGATTTACAAGGAAGATACCAGGAATGCAAGAGTATACCCATTAGGATAGGATGTACAGACTGGGTCTCATTTCTCTTGAAAAGAGAAGCCTGAGGGGTGAACTGATAGAGGTCTTTAAAATTATGAAAAGTTTTTCTAGAGTGGACACAGAAGTGTTTTCACTTCTGGGGAAGAGATAAACTTGAGGTTATCAATATAAGATAGTCACCAAGAAATCCAATAGGGAATTCAGAAGAAATCTCTTTACCCAGAGAGTGGTGAGAATGTGGAATTTGCTACCACAGGGAATAGTATAGATGAATTTAAGGGGAAGCTAGATAAGCATATGAAGGAGAAGGGAATAGAGGGTTATGCTGACGGAATTAGATGAGGAAAGACAGGAGGAGGCTCGAGTAGAGCATAAACGCCAGCGTGGACTGTTTGGACCGAATGGCCTTTTTCTGTGCTGCATATCCTGTGTAAATGTGACATCTATTTGCTTGCGTAGGGGTGTAAATGTTGACCTGGCCTGTTTCTGTGCTGCAACTTCAATGGCCCAAATTTTGCAGTTGTAATGACAGCAAAACTGTCACTGCTCGCCATCATCGCAACTTTGAAACTGACAGCAACTTCTGGCATCTGCACATGTGCAGTTAAATGCTGAAATCCAGACATTTCTGTCAGTGATTCCCCCACTTCTCCACAGGGTACGCTGTTGATGGAAATCAATTCAAAATCACTGAATTGATGTGAACTTCCACTTTTACGCTGTTAGTCTCACTGTAAAAACACTTGAAAAGGTTACACCTTGTTGATTGAGGTGTAGCTGGCTTTTTAACAGCGTTTTACATTCATAATTACTGCTAAACACCCTCTCTGGCCCTGGAACACAAATTTTCTACTTCTGAAACATCAGATTTCTCCACTGAGAGAAAATAAAACCACCGATTTTTAAAATTATAAAAAAAAACTTTGCTTATGATATTGCAGCTCCTACCTTAATCCCATATGTAGGCTCCAATCTTAATTTTGCTTTCTATAAAATGATTAAAAAATGAAGGCTAATCAATGATTTTTACTTCTTGGATTGCTGTCTGTGAGACTTCTTCTGTGTGATTGGCTGCTTAGCCTGCTTGATGACATCACTATTGCTGGACTCCCAAAATCAAAGTAACATTAGGAAAGGGGAGATCCATGCCACAGAGTAGACTAAATCTTTGTGCGAAGCGGTCAGCGACAAGTACCATTGTTTCTATGAGCCCTGCCATCTATTCTGCACCATTTAAATTCAAACACTTTTAGGTATTACAGCCAGGTGGTAAGGGGTATGGGTGGTTCCCACTGTTCAACTCCCCACCCTGACTGCAGCAAGTGTGCTTTTATTAGGGTTTAACCCCTTTGTATTTTATTTGTCAGATAAACAGACAGCAACATGTTTTCTTTTAGGTTTTAAACAGAAGATTATCTAATTATTGAGCAATATTCATTCCCAAAATGATCGCAACCACACCCACACATGCCTTCACTCACGTGTGTGCGCACACGGGCGCAAACACACACACAAGGATAGATATATAGAGAGGAAAAGGTTAAGTTGTTTTAAGTGAGCTGGGTTTTCAGGGTTCATGGTAAACCTGTTGTATCTTCTTGGAGGTCAATTTCTCTTTTAAAGTTGCAGGCCTTGGTTGTTTGTAGATTTTTCTGGTGGTTGAGACTTCAGTCTGGAGATGGTGATCACTTTCAGTTTTCTGCTGCAACAAGTTGAAATGTAGGATTCACAGCAGGGCACATTCTTTGGCTTTTGTTGGATCTCTCAGCTCTCGGCTGCATGGGCTTTTGTTCTGATTTCCTCCCTCTCTCTCCAGAGAGCTACTTTTTAAGGCCAAAAGACTCTCACATGTTGTGTCTGTTGGGAGACACAGAGTCCTCTCCCTGTGGTGACGAACAGTGGACCAGTATGTGGCGACTTCGCACCTCCTTTGTTTCAGGAGAACCCATTCAATTCAACAATGTCTCTTGATGGGTTCAGGATGGGTGTAATTGGCACCTCTTAGCTTGAAATGTATCCTTCTTTTCTTGCCAGACAGTATGACAGTTTGAATATACGGGGCCAGGTCATTTTACCTTCGGCAGCCATTTTGCAGCGCGGTGTCCACTTTTTAAAAAGGGAAAATCAATTTTTATAACTCTTCAGGTTGGGTTCTGTATTTTCATTGCTGCACTTGACGTGAATGTGACATAGGGTTAAATGCTCTTCACTCCTTTCCCCCAAGACACTATGGTTCTATGGTGCTCTTCAGTGTCTCGCCCAATCACCTTCCTTCATGTATGAACTAGACAATGAGAGTTTGTAGAGTCTTTTCTTGTCGGCCCATCCTGTCCTAACACTGACATCCACATAAGCAGACGTTCTACCCTCTACTACCATCCCAGCCGAGACCAGTAAACTGTACCATAACCAGGGAATGAAACTGAGGAGAGCCCTACCTGGATGGAGCAGAGAGTGTCCTTTTCACTTTGGGTGATGGCGTACAATGGAATTGGCCTCCTGATTTACACTTGACTCCAATAGAAAGCTAAATTGGCAGAGGTGTAGAATGGGTGACTATGATTAAAATGAACCCTGATGACTCTCAGAGCAAGACTTAAGCAGAGAAATACACGCAGAACTTTATCTGGTGCTGTAGAAGGAAGGAGAAATTATATTATATCGCATTTTTACCATCTCAGGGTGCCCCAAAGCACTTTACAGCCAATGAAGTTCTTTGTGAAGTGTTGTCATTTATAGGAGACATGGCAACCGATTTGTGCACAGCAAGATCCCACAAACAGCAATGTGATAATGGCCAGATAATCTGCTTTAGTGATGTTGGTCTTCAAAATCGTGCCATGGGATCTTTTACACCCACCTACGAGGGCAGACAGGGCCTCTGTTTAACATCTCATCTGGAAGACGGAACTTCTGACAGTGCAGCACTCCCTCGGTGCTGCGCTAGAGGGCGAGCCTAGATAGTGTGCCCAAATCTCCAGAGTGGGACTCGAACCTACAACTTTCTGACTCAGAGGCAAGTGTGCGACCAACTGAGCCACGGCCAAACCGTTTCTGTTGATAACGTGAGCACTCATCGTGGCACAGTGAACATCATCTGGACCCATTCAAGAGATTCTCTTTCTGTTTCAGTGTAGAATGTGTAGCAGAGTCAACTGTGAATGGTCCGTTTCTTTTATGGTGTCTGAATTGTATTAGTTAATCAGGACTGTAGATTGTGGCTGAGGTAGGGGAGATGCTGGCGGTGAAAAATGTGATCAAGCCTCGCATTTAATAATGATTTCTAAACAGTTCCCTGCCTCAAAGACATGTCAATTGAGAAGATGTTTTAATCATTGCTGCATTGTTAATCTAATAATGATTAACACTGGTAGCATAAGCACTGAATGAGGCAGTGTCAGTGCACTTAAAGCACTGTGTGACACAGGGGCTTGGCACTGTGACACAGAGAGAGAGAGAAATGCAGCGGGATAAGGGGTGACCAAGAAAGGGTGAGGAGGGTGTCAGCAGAGAGAGACTGGAGTGTTATAAACAGAGAGGTGGTGCATGTCTCTAAAGGATTAGAGGTCTAGATGTATGGGACTGCAGACAATGTCTGGCCGGGGGACACCAGAGTCACAATGTTTGGTTTGATCAGACACCATCATGGGTTCTGTGTTCAGTTCTGGGCACTGTATCTTTGGAAGAATGTATTGGTCTTGGAGAGGCGGTACACAGCCTTGATACACCAGCATGATACTGGAGTTTCGAGGATTAAATTATGAAGACAGGCTGCATAAGCTAGGCTTGTATTACCTTGAGTGTAAAAGACAGAAGGGGGGGGGGGTGGGAGGTGATCTCATCGAGGTGTTTAAAATGTTCAAAGGATTCGATAGGATAGATACGGAGAAACTATTTCATCTGATGGGAAATGAGGGTGTACAATCTTAAAATTAGAGCTAGGCCAATCAGGAGTAAAACCAGGAAGCATTTTTTCACACAAACGGTAGTGGAAATCTGGACCTCTCTCCCCACACTGCGCGCCCCCCCCCCCCTCCACCAATGCCAAACGGCAGTGAATGCTGGTGGACAATCCTTTCTAGCCTGAGATCGATAGATTGTTGTTGGATTAGTATCCTAGGGAATATGGAGCAATGGCAGGTAAGATAGGATAGAGATCAACCATGATCTGATTGAATGGTGCATAAACTCAAGGGGCTGAATGGCCTCGTCCTGTTTCTATGTCCCCATTTTCCTATGCACCAGGATTAAGACGTCCAAACAACCTAAGTGATGGGGACGTTGCCAGAATTCCGGCTGTGTATACTGGATGTTTTGTAAGCCCGGAACTCATGGAACTTTACCACACAAAAGGAGGCCATTCGGCCCATCGTGCTTGTGCCAGCTTTTTGAAAGAGCTATCCAATTAGTCCCAAGTTTCCCGCTCTTTCCCTGTATCCCTGCAAATTTCTCCTTTTGTAAGTGTATGTCCAATCCCCTTTTGAAAGTTACAGTCGAATCGGGAAGTGCATTCCAGATCGCAACTCCTCCCGCTTCCCATGATTGCCTCTGGCACGCAGGTCAGTAAGACGGGGCTTCCAGAATAGGTGCAGTCGCTGCAGAAACTGGGAGGTATCCAGGGATTCACAGAATGAAATTGAGAAATGGTGGGGGTGATCAGTGGAACAGACCTGATGAATTGTTTTCAGGGCAGATGATACAAATTAATTCCCGGAGGTGAAGTTGAAAATTACTCGCATGAGTTTGAAAGCTCCCTCTTTAATGCAGTACCAATGTGGTCCACCAGAACCTGCGGTGCCCAGTTGCTCTGTGTTTGCCCAGTTGGGTTTCGCTGTGCTTGGTTGGACTGTGGTCTGTCTGGCTGAGAGTGCTGTGCCAGTCTCTGCAGGCTGTGTCATGCTGTGCTAGGCTGAGCTGTGCTCTGCCAAGCTGTGCCAGACTGTGCCATGCCATGATGCCTCAGGCTGTGCTGTGCTCAGCCAGGCTGTGATGTGCTGTGCCATGCTGTGTTGTGCCATTGCAAGGCTGAGCGTTTTGTCCATTGTCAGCTTCACAAACCTGAAAACCGTGGATCAAAAGATTCCAGTGTGAGGTCCTAAGGGGAATGTGGACTGCTCGTGGTGCCACTCTATCACCATTGCCCCCTCTGACAATATCCTGGATGGCTGACTCTTGAACAGCATTGTGCTGTCATACTCATTTGGGGATGGTCTAATCTGTGCGATATCCAGAATGAGCTCAGTGATAAGGGGCTGAGTTTGTTAAACTGGTGCTATTGTGCCTTGCGTGTTGATATCTGAGTATTAGAATGATGGGGTTCGTGTGATGCATGTGGTTGATGTCGAGGCAAACAGTCAAATGCTTGAAATGGGGAGAAGACTCACAGTGCAGTGCCCTGAAGCAACAGACAATGAGAGAAGGGGTACAGAGTGATCAAGGCTCGAGAACGTTTCCCCATTTCTTCTTCGACATTAGCAGAATGTGCTCTTAGCTCTTCCTCATCTTGCATGAGTCTCGAATTGTCACCTACGCACAGCTCAGGCCCCGGCTGTATCACATAACACAGAACTCGGAGAAAATGGATTCCTTCTGAATTGCTGGAGGAAATCCACAGGGCTGAGCCACTCGTCTGAAAAAGAAACAGCCCTGCGTCCAGAGAAATCCGACACAAACACTCGCAATCCTTACACAATTCTTTTGTTTATCTGCTTACATTTTCCCAGCAAGGTCCTGACTCTAGATATTGCAGTTCTGTTCATAGCTGCATGGATTACCTGGTTGGTGCTGGGTAGATTATTGCATACTAACTGAATTACTTTCTGCTGGCAAAATTACTCTGTGCTAACTGAATTACTCTATGCTAGCAAAATTACTCTGTGCTGTGTTACGACAAAGGCAGGAGAGAATGCACTGTTTTTCCTTGTTCCAGTTCCCCACAGCTCACAACATATATTTAAATGTTTACCCAATTACCGATTCGGTTAATCATTGATACGACTCTATCCCAGAGTAAAATACATCAACCAGGTTTCTTTAATAAACAACAAAATATCAGTTTCCCATAAAACAAGATTTAACCAGTAATGAAGCAAAGCATTAACACACAGATTAAAATATGAAAGTTCTCTTTTACCTTAGCTCCTCACACACACACACACAAACGCACACACACGTTAACTGAAAAATAGAGATTTTTTTCTTCAGAGCTCTGTTACACAAAAAAGAATACTTTGGCCAAATACTCGCGAACTCTTGAAGAAAAAAAGAGAAGATATGGAAAGATGTCAGTTGTCCCTTTTTGGTTTGGCATCCCAAATACGTGTAGACAACAGTCACTAGGATCTTTCTAGAACCGTTCTTTTCAGGCGACGTTGAAGATCAGTTTGGCAGGCTTTCCAGAAGAAATGTGGCAACAGGGGTTTCTGGCAGACCTTTCAGGAGGAATGCAGAATCAATTTCTCTATTTCTTTCACTCGCTTCTCAAAGAGATGGAAAAGCTGACAGACTTTTCAAAGAGATGGAAGAGGGTGAGATGATGGTGACTGCTCTCTTAGCTGGTTTTCTCCAATTTCCTTCGAAACAGTTCACACCCCAATACACTGTCCAAAGTGAAACCAAAAACAATACCTCCAGAATCAAGCCTCCTGACCCATTTAGATCTTGACCTGTCACTTCTCTGTAAACATCTCGCCCAGGTCAGAAAGCCCCTGCTGGGTAATTACCTGAAGACAGGTGACTTCCAGTAAGGGTTGTTTACAAACCAAGTCCAAAAGACCTTCCGATGACCCCAGTGGGAAAAAAATCCATGGAATCCTTTTCAGTTTTCCCAAATAAAACAATGTCTATAATTCTAAAATACATGAGTTCTCAAAACAAAACTTAACAAAAAATAACAGCTGGCAGAATTACTCTGTGCTAGTTCGATTGGTTAGATTTATTATTTTGTTTGGGATGAGTGGATCACTTGGACTGGGCTGGCTAGATTTTTCTTGTAAGTGTTTTCTATTTGTGGCTGTAGTTTTATGTGGTTGCCTGTTGTTCTATGAGTGCACCATTATGAAGCTGTGGATATTGGGTAACTGTGTGCTGCCTTGGGTGCCTGTATTCTGTTTGAGTGTTGGTATTTTTCGATGGGGTAGCTGTATTCCCTTGGTGCCAGCATAATGTTGCAACAGTTTGTATTTTACTCCAGGTATCTGTAATTTGCGGTGAACGCCGGCATTCTGCTGCTGCGATGTATACTCTGCAGCAGCGCCTGTGCTGGCTGCCTGTATTCTGCTGATGTGCAGTATTTCACTGTGGGTGCTTGTATTCTGTTGATGTGCCTGTATTTTGTGGTGGATTCTTGTATTCTGCAGTCGGTGTCTGTATTCTGCAGATGGTGTCTGTATTCTGCATTAGGTGTCTGTATTCTACAGTCAGTGCCTATATTCTACATTAGGTGCCTATATTCTACAGTCAGTGCCTATATTCTACATTAGGGGCCTGTATTCTACAGTCAGTGCCTATATTCTACAGTCAGTGCCTGTATTCTACAGTCAGTGCCTATATTCTACAGTCAGTGCCTATATTCTACAGTCAGTGCCTATATTCTACATTAGGGGCCTGTATTCTACAGTCAGTGCCTATATTCTACATTAGGGGCCTGTATTCTACAGTCAGTGCCTATATTCTACATTAGGGGCCTGTATTCTACAGTCAGTGCCTATATTCTACATTAGGGGCCTGTATTCTACAGTCAGTGCCTATATTCTACAGTCAGTGCCTATATTCTACATTAGGGGCCTGTATTCTACAGTCAGTGCCTATATTCTACATTAGGGGCCTGTATTCTACAGTCAGTGCCTATATTCTACAGTCAGTGCCTATATTCTACATTAGGGGCCTGTATTCTACAGTCAGTGCCTATATTCTACATTAGGTGTCTGTATTCTACAGTCAGTGCCTATATTCTACATTAGGTGTCTGTATTCTACAGTCAGTGCCTATATTCTGCATTAGGGGCCTGTATTTTACAGTCAGTGCCTATATTCTGCATTAGGGGCCTGTATTCTACAGTCAGTGCCTATATTCTACATTAGGGGCCTGTATTCTACAGTCAGTGCCTATATTCTACATTAGGTGCCTATATTCTACAGTCAGTGCCTATATTCTACATTAGGGGCCTGTATTCTACAGTCAGTGCCTATATTCTACATTAGGGGCCTGTATTCTACAGTCAGTGCCTATATTCTACATTAGGGGCCTGTATTCTACAGTCAGTGCCTATATTCTACAGTCAGTGCCTATATTCTACGTTAGGGGCCTGTATTCTACAGTCAGTGCCTATATTCTACATTAGGTGTCTGTATTCTACAGTCAGTGCCTATATTCTACATTAGGTGTCTGTATTCTACAGTCAGTGCCTATATTCTACATTAGGTGTCTGTATTCTACAGTCAGTGCCTGTATTCTACAGTCAGTGCCTATATTCTACATTAGGTGTCTGTATTCTACAGTCAGTGCCTATATTCTGCATTAGGTGTCTGTATTCTACAGTCAGTGCCTATATTCTACATTAGGTGTCTGTATTCTACAGTCAGTGCCTATATTCTGCATTAGGGGCCTGTATTCTGCTCCTATTTTATTCATATTAGGGTGAAATGTTGTTGTGCTTCCTGCTGTTGTCTCATCGCGCTTGACAAGTTGCAGTGACGGGGAACATACTTATTGAGCCAAGGACTTTACTGTATTCTGACACTAGCTCTGAGCCCTAGTCCGCCTCTGTATTGCCTAATTATTAATAGAGGCTCTTGTTAGGTTCTGTTGTCCCCTAAATGCACAGTAATTGATCAGTAGAATAAAGATCTTTGTGCTTGCTCCTAATGAGGAGTAATTTGGGCTGTTGAAACCTGATCCTTTGTATAACAGCCTGATACCGTGCCTGGGATTTGAGACTATTTCCTTGGCTCTGTTTTGATTTTTTTTTTCCTTGCTGCCGTCTGCCCTTGGATCATCAATACAAAAGAGAGAAAAAAAGTTATTTTCTAACTGCAAAGCACACGTATTCCCCAGCCTGGGTGAGTCAGGGCTGGGCGTTAGTTGGGAATAGCAAAGTCTTACTTAGACATAATCCAGCAACACAAGGTCAGTGGACAAATGTGGGGCAAGTAACAAGGAGCTTAAAATGCTTATATGAAAAAACAGATTAATACTTCGGACTAAGAGGCCAATGATTCTATGAGGGATATCACAGCCAGTATGACTTACTTGAGGCGTTGGTCTTAGCTCAGTTTGTTGGACTGTTGCTTCCGACATCACAACAGTGAATACACTTCAAAAGTACTTCATTGGCTGTAATGCGCTTTGGCACATAGAGTCATAGAGTTATACAGCACAGAAACAGGTCCTTTGGCCCATCGTGTCCATGCCGGCCATCCAGCACCCAACTATTCTAATCCCATATTCCTGCACTTGGCCCGTAGCCTTGTATGCTATGAATTTTCAAGTGCTCATCTAAATACTACTTAAATGTTGTGAGGCTTCCTGCCTCTACCACCTCTTCAGGCAGTGTATTCCAGATTCCAACCACCCTCTGGGTGAAAAAGTTTTTACTCAAGTACCCTCTAAACCTCCTGCCCCTTATCCTAAATCAATGCGCCCTTGATCCTTCTGCTAAGGGAAAAAGATTTTTCCCATCTAACCTATCAATAATCTACCGCTCATTATCTTGTACACCTCAATCATGTCCCCCCTTAGCCTTCTCTGCTCCAAGGAAAACAACCCTAGCCTTTTCAGTCTCTCTTCATAGCTGAAATGCTCCAGCCCAGGCAACATCCTGGTGAATCTCCTCTGCACCCTCTCCAGTGCAATCATATCTTTCCTATAGTGTGGTGACCAGAACAGTACACAGTACTCCAGCTGTGGCCTAACTAGCGTTTTATACAGCTCCCTTATAGCCTCCCTGCTCTTATATTCTATGCCTCAGCTAATAAAGGCAAGTATCCCATATGCCTTCCTAACCACCTTATCTACCTGTGCTGCTGCCTTCAGTGATCTATGGACAAGTACACCAAGGTCCCTCTGACCTTCCTAGGGTCCTACCATCCATTGTATATTCCCTTGCCTTGTTACTCCTCCCAAAATGCATCACACTTCTCAGGATTAAATTCCATTTGCCATGGTGTTTATATAAATTAAGTTTTTCTTTGAGTCAGAACATTGTGACTTCAAGCCCCTCTCCCGCTCCAGAGATTTAAGCACATAATTTAAGCACCCTGGGAACATTCTGCCACGTTGAAGGTGCTTTATAAATGTGAGCCGTTGGTGTAAACTGACTCTTCAATGCAGTACTGAGGCAAGGCTGCACTGTCAGAGATGCCGCCCTTTGGAGGCCCGGTCTGCTCTTTCAGGTGGCCGTGATAGATATGGTGGCACTATTTGAAGAAGAGTAGGGGACTTTTCCTGGTGACTGCTCAACATTTTCCCATGGACTGACGTAATTAAAATTAGATTATCTGGTCACTTATTGTATTTACTGTTTGTGGGATCTTACTGTGCATAATATTGGCTGCTGCATTACCTACATTACAACAGTGACTAAGTGCTTTTGAAGTGCTATTGGCTGTTAAGGCATTTTGGGATGTCCCAGGGTCATGAACATATGCATGCATGTCCATTCTTACTTTCCTGGCACATCAGGAAACTCTGCAGTTCCAGGCTGTGGTTTTCTGGCCATGTAATTTTCTGTGTGTGCTAGAAAGTCTTTCTGTGTTGGTATTTCTGAAGCGTGGTTGAATCTTAGTGAAGGTGCTGGGCATTCCAGAAGGCTAAGACTGATCAAAAAAAGAAGGGGGGGTGTATCCCTAAAGGTAGAAGAGATTTCAGTAGAGCAGAGAGGTGTGATATTGGTTAACAATGTTGAATTGAACAACAATTTGGATACAGCTCAGACAAGGAGTTGGTCCAAAGTTGTTGCTTGACGCCTTTTCATATTCCTCCAGAACAACAAGTTCAAGCAAGATGGGGAACACTGAAAAAACTTGTAGCGTTACACAACAGGATAATGCTTGTGTTTTGGGGCATTTTAATTACCCAACAAGCCAAGACTAGAGGAAGGCAAAGCGGAAATATTTATTGACACCGTCAACGTTGGTTTCATGCTCAGCGAGTTGTGGAAAACACTGAGAAATTTTATCTACTGGATTTCATAGTGATCCTGGGATGATGTATCAGAAGGCTAGGTGTGGGGCTGTTTCCTGAAGAGTTCTACATTTAAAACCACTCTAAGATTGAAGCATGCCATCATTGCCAAGCTACAACAGGACTTTGAGCAGAGAATGGCAGGTAACAGTTGCACCAAGTAACCCCAAGGCAATAACCATCTCCAATGAATAAAGGCCCAAATACTTCTGTCTGAGCTTCAACAGAACCATCGGCAACTCCCCACTATCAACATCCTTGGGACCACTATCAACCAAGACCTTAACTGCACCAGCTATATCAACACTGTAGCTATGAGAGCCAAGAGAGACCTGGTCTTCTGCAACAAATGGCTCACTTTCTGATTGAAAGCCTCTTCCATCACCAACAAGGCACTCATCAGGATTGTGATGGAACATTCCCCACTTGCCTGTATGGGTGCAGCCACAACAACACTCAGGAAGCACGACACCATCCAGGATGCTCAACCAACACCCCTGCGACTGGATCCAAAATCTACTCCCCCACCACCGGTCCACTATGATTGCAATGTGTGCAGTCTACAGAATGGACTGCCGCAGCTCGCCAGGATTACTTTGACATTACCTTCGCCACCCGCCCCCCCCCCCACCAATCCTCCTGTAACTTCTCCTACCAAGGTGGGCAAGAGCAGAAATGCCATGGGAATACTATCACCTACAATTTCCCTTACAAGTCACACACTGTCCTTGAACATCTATTCCCATTTCTTCATTGTCACTGGGTCAACATCTTTCTCAGGGTGACTAGAAAGGGAGATTAGCTGCAGCCTTACCAGTGTCACCCACATCAGTTTAAAATAGACTGTTAAAAGTTATATGGGATTTGATAGAGAAAATAAAAAGAAACTGGTTTCACTGGCATGTGGATTGATAAACAGAAGACACAGATTTTTAAGGTACTTGACAAAAGAAACCAGGAGGGAGATGAGGGGAGTCTTTTAAAAAATTTGAAATAAAGGATTTGCATTTATAAAGTGCTTTTACGGCCTTCGGAAACGTGGTAGCCAATTTGCACGCAGCAAGCTCCCACAAGCAACAATGTGATAATGGCCAGGTAATCTGTTTTAGGTGTTGGTGGAGGAATATCTGTTGACTGTAGTGTTTGATTGATCTGGGTTCGACTATATTAGTCTGTCCACTTATCTGTGTTTTCTGTGTTCGATTGCTTAAGCCGATAGATGGAGCTGAAGAATTAAAACTGAAACGAGAAGGTCCTACAGGAAAAGAAACACTGCTATGAGAAGACATTGTATTGAGATCCTGTAAGAACTGATATAGTTTGATGTGCTGTAAATAAACCAGTTTGGTGATTTAGTACAAGCGTGATATCTGCATTGCTCTGAGATAAATCAGCTATACATACGATATCCGGCAACCCGGTGTAAACATAACATTGACTAGGACACTGATGATAACTCCCTTGTTCTTCTTCCGAATAACGCAATAGGATTTTTTATGTCCTCCTAAAAGGGTAGACAGGGCCTCGGTTTAACATCTCATCCAAAAGACGGCGCCTCCCTTATTAATGCACAGGAGTATCAGCCTACGTTTTGTGTGAATTGTTGTGATCTGGAATCTGAAAGGGCGGTGGAAGCAGATTCAATAGTAACTTGCAAAATGGAATTGGAAATGTACTTGAAAAGGAAGATTTTGCAGGGCTGTGGGAAACGAACATAGAGGAATGGGACTAATTGGATAGCTCTTTCAAACAGCCGGCACAGATACAATGGCCTGCTTCTGTGCTGTAAGATTGTCTGATGTCCACCTGGGTGTGTGTCTGAACGTAGTGGTCAATATGCCATCAGATTCAGTAGGTGAGCCAAATTACTGCAATAATTTAATGTTTGTGCTAGAATTAAGCAGGACTCACTTTGCAAATAGATTTGGCCCATGGAGATTTGGGGAAAGTTGCTAAGAGGAATTAACTGACACTGAGGAAAACTGGAGGTTATTTAACTTTATCTCATGACCAAGGAAACCATGCATATTCCTTGGAGATGGAGCATAAAGTGAAACCCAGATGGCTTAACAAGGAAATTACTCTCAAAAAAAAAAATTTTCCACTCAGTAGAAAGTGAATAACTATCAAGCAAATAGGGACAAGAATAAGATACGGCCAAGAAACAAGACACCAAGAAAAATGCTAAAAGGGCATTAAAAAGAAGGGGCTGAATTTAGTGAGGCCATTTGGAACGGGAATTCAGGAGCAGGGTCTGGAGAATTGCGTCAGACGAGTCTGCCCAGAAATCCGACGGCATGACGTGGTTCTGGAATAGTGAGCGGCGGGAAAGCTCACACTGAAGCGTGACAGGAGTGTAATTTAAATTGCTGAACATATAGTTGTAAACATTTGCATGCAATTGAAATGATTCAATGGCAGACTCGGAATTAAATGGAGGACAGGCTGTCCTCACGTGTCTTCAGATTCACGGCTGTCGAAAGGTGTCAGCACTGAGACGAGCCCGCTACGCCGCGATAGGAAGGCAGCCGTGACCAGCACTGGACAGGGGAAACAGTCTGCATGGGTGGGCGTGTTTCTGGGTGGCATTACCGCATGGACCATACTGCTGGATCATCTGCACGGGTGGGTCATACTATCGGGTGAGAGGGTTGGCTCTCAACAAGGGTGGGCACTGGGGGCCCTTAGCAAGGAAGCCAGGAGAAGTGGAGAAGTAGCAAAGGCAAAGCTGCCAAGGTATCTTTATCTCTGCAAGACAACGCTTTGGAAGCCTTGGCATGGCTCTCATACACCCTGTCTTTTTGGACCCCCGTGGCATGATTCAGTGCCTCCGACGGTGGGAGGGCCAGGAGGCAGCTGCGCCTGCCCGTGAAGATCCATGACGAGAGCAGCAACAGTCGGCCGTGCCAAGGAGCGCCCACCCACGCCAGAGATTGTCCCAGACTTGAATCAGCATGAGGCAGGGTTCAAAAAGTGTACCGAGACAAAGAGGGAGGAGCGCAGCCCGAGAAACGGAGGGTTCAAAAAGCGTGCCAAACCAGAGTCGGGGAGACAGAGAAAGAAGAGCGCAGCAGGAGCGGAGCCGGGGAAAAATCAAAAAGTAACATCAGAGTGACGTCACATTCAACAGTGAGAGCAGGGAAACGGAGAGCAGCTGGGGTCAGTATTCAGGTAAGCTTTTAATTTAAATTGAAATCAAATATAGAGTAAGACTTGATCGATTTATTAGTATGTAAACTAAAAACTAAAGCGGATTAAAGAACTAAAGACCAGTGGGAAATTTAAAAAAACAAATTAAAATCTAATTAAATAAAATAGAGATGCAGGGACTGGCGATGTGTTGTACCTGCATGATGAGGGAGCTGGTGGACCACATTATGGTTCCTAGTGACCACATCTGTAGCAAGTGTTGGTTGCTCGAGGAACTCCGTCTCAGAGTTGATGAGTTGGAGTCTGATCTTCGGACACTGCGACACATCAAGGAGGGGGAGAGTTACCAGGACGCTGTGTTTCAAGAGACAGTCACACCCTTTAGATTAACTACCTTGAATTCGGCCAGTGGTCAGGGACAGGAGGGTGTGACTATGAGTGAGGCAGGTAGAGGGATCCAGGAGGTAGTGTTGCCTCAGCCATTGCCCTTGTCCAACAGGTTCGAGATTCTTGCTCCCTGTGGGGACGAGAGCTGGGACTGTAGGGAGGATGAGCAAACTGACCAACGCACCGTGGTACAGGGAGCCATTCAAGTTGGGGGAGAAAAGAGAATTGTAGTCGTAATCAGGGATAGTGTAGTTAGAGGCATAGACACTGTTCTCTGTTGCCAGGATCGAGAGTCCCGAAGGCTGTGTTGCCTACCTGGTGCCAGGGTTCAGGATATCTCATCTGGGCTGCAGAGGAACTTGGAGTGGAAGGGGAAAGATCCAGTTGTCGTGGTCCACGTAGGTACCCACGATATAGGTAGAACGAGGGTAGAGGTTCTGCTGAGGGAATATGAGCAGCTAGGGGCTAAATTAAAAAAAGGTGGTAATCTCCGGATTACTACCGGCCAAGAACAAATTGGCACCGAGTCAACAAGATTAAAGAGGTAAATGCGTGGCTTGAAGATTGGTGTGGGAGAAATGGGTTCGAATTCGTGGGACATTGACACCAGAACTGGGGAAGGAGGGAGCTGATCTGATGGGACGGGCTCCACCTAAATCATGCTGGGACCAGAGTTCTGGCGAATCGCGTAACTAGGGCTGTAGATAGGGCTTTAAACTAAATAGTTGGGGGGAGGGTTCAGTCGCATGGAAAATTAGGAAGTCAAAGTCAAAGGAGAAGGTAGGAGTGCAGGTTAGTGATGAGGCATGACGCCCCCCCCCCCTTTCATGTTCAGTTATTTTTCTTTTATTTTTTATTTGGTTATTTTATTTTAGGTTTTTTTAGTGTGTTTAGTTTGTTTTTACTGCACCTACCCACTGTTTCTGTTTTTAAAAATTTTTTAAATGTTGTGCTTGGAGTGCTTTGTGCTTTACAGTCTATTCACACCCTCTCTGTACTAATACTTTGTCTTTCAGCACACTATTAACATACTGTTTGCCTTTGTTCCACAACCTTCTGGTCAGTTATTCTCTGTGACCTTGTCCTATCAACACCTCTTTTGTTATCTCTTGCCCCACCCCCCACTTTACTTGCTTAAAATCTTTTACATTTCTAATATTTATCAGTTCTGAAGAAGGGTCACTGACCTGAAATGTTAACTCTGCTTCTCTCTCCACAGATGCTGCCAGACCTGCTGAGTATTTCCAGCATTTCTTGCTTTTGTTTCAGATTTCCAGCATCTGCAGTATTTTGCTTTTATATTATTAGTGATGAGGCTGATTGTTACCAGAAAATAAAAGGAAGGGACAGAGCGTGTGAACCTCAGATTACATCAAGAAATCGTACAAGAGTAGGGACAGTTGATAATAAAACAAACTTAAAGGCTTTGTTTCTGAATGCATGAAGCATTCGGAATAAAATAAATGAGTTAA
Organism: Heterodontus francisci; assembly: GCF_036365525.1. Lineage (NCBI taxonomy): Eukaryota > Metazoa > Chordata > Chondrichthyes > Heterodontiformes > Heterodontidae > Heterodontus > Heterodontus francisci. The sequence continues at coordinate 14,578,420 of NC_090413.1, read as the reverse complement.
CAGCACAAATAGAGGCAAATGGGTATGATTTATTGAGACGTGGTTGCAGGGAAACCAGGTTTGGGAATCCAAGGGTACTCAGTATTTCGGAAAGATAGGCAGGAAGGAAAAGGAGGTGGTGTAGCTTTGTTAGTAAAGGAAGAGATCAGTGCTGTAGTGAGAAATGATATAGGCACTGGAGATCAAGACGTAGAATCAGTTTGGGTAGAAATAAGAAATAACAAGGGAAAGAAATCCCTGGTGGGAGTAATCTGTAGGTCCCCAAACAGTAGTTCTACAGTGGGGCACAGTATAAATCAGGAAATACTGGGGGCTTGTAAGAAAGGTACGGCAATAATCATGGGTGATTTTAATATGCATACAGACTGGATTAATCAAATTGGCAAGGGTAGCCTCGAGGGAGAGTTCATTGAATGTATTAGAGATTTTTTTTTGGAGCAATATGTTGTGGAACCAACCAGGGAGCAGGTTATTCCAGATTTGGTATTGTGTAATGGGGTAGGATTGATTAATGATCTCATAATTAAGGATCCTCCAGGGAAGAGTGAGCATAGCAAGCTAGAATTTCAAATTCAGTTTGAGGGCGAGAAACTGGAGTCCCACACTAGTGTTCTGGAGTTAAACAAAAGTAATTACATAGGCATGAGGACAGATTTGGCTCTACTGGACTGGGCAGAAAGACTAAAAGGTAGGACAGTTGATGAGCAGTGGCAGATGTTTAAGTAGATATTCAATTCCTCCCAACTAAAATATATTCCAGAGAGGAAGAAAGATTGTAAGAGGGGGAAAAACATCCATGGCTAAGCAAGGTAGTTAAGAATAACATAAAGACTAAAACAACGGCATACCATATTTCAAAGGCCAGTGGCAGGCTGGAAGATTAGGAAACTTTTAAAGATCAACAAAGGGTTACTAAAAAAGTAATAAAAAGAGCAAAGGTAAATTATGAAAGAAAACTAGTGCAAAATATAAAAACGGATAGCAAAAGCTTCTATAAGTATATAAAAGGGAAGAGATTAGCTAAAGTGAATGTTGGTCTTTTGGGGGATGAGACTGGGGAGTTAATAGAGGGGAACACAGAAATGGCAGAGACACTAAATCAGTATTTTGCCTCAGTTTTCATGGTGGAGGACACTAGTACCATCCCAATAGGAAATGCAGAGTTTATAGAAAGGGAGGAACTTAGAACAATCATCATCACTAGGGAAAAAGTACTGAGCAAACTATTGGGATTGAAGGCAAACAAGTCCCCAGGGCCTGATGGCCTACATCCTAGGGTCTTAAAGGAAGTGGCAGCAGAGATAGTGGATCCATTGGTTATAATATTCCAAAATTCCCTGGATGCGGGAAAGGTGTTCCAGTGGATTGGAAAATAGCTAATATAATGCACTTATTCAAAAAGGGAGGGAGGAAGAAAGTAGGAAACTACAGACCAGTTAGTTTAACATCTGTTGTTCGGAAATTGTTAGAATCCATTATTAAGGAAGTAATAACAGGAAATTTAGAAAGTCAAAACGCAATCCATCAGAGTCAGCATGGTTTTATGAAGGGTAAATCATGTTTGACTAATTTGCTAGAATTCCTCAAAGCTGTAACAAGCAAAGTGGATAATGGGGATCCTGTAGATGTAGTATATCTGGACTTCCAGAAGGCATTTGATAAGGTGCCACACAAAAGGTTAATACACAAGGTAAGATCACATGGGGTTAGGGGCAATTTATTAGCTTGGATAGAGGATTGGCTAACCAACAGAAAACAGAGAGTCGGGATAAATGGATCTTTTTCTGGTTGGCAAGATGTAACTAGTGGGGTGCCACAGGGTTCAGTCCTCGGGCCCCAACTATTTACAATCTATATAAATGACTTGGATGCAGGGATAGAAGGTACTATAGCCAAATTTGCAGATGACACTAAAATAGGTGGGATAGTAAGGTGCAATAAAGAAATAAGAAATTTACAAATGGATATGGATAGGTTAGGTGAATGGGCTAAAATTTGGCAGATGGAGTTTAGCGTGGATAAGTGTGAGGTTATCTATTTTGGTCGGAAGAATAGAAAGGCAAATTATTATCTAAATGGAGAGAAACTTCAGAGTGCTTCGGTGCAGAGGGATCTGGGTGTCCTCGTGCATGAATCGCAGAAAACTAGTATGCAGGTACAGCAGGTAATAAGGAAGGCAAATGGAATTTTGGCATTTATTGCTAAAGGAATAGAGTATACTGTACAAGGCATTAGTGAGACTGCACCTGGAGTATTGCGCACAGTTTTGGTCCCCTTACTTGAGGAGGGATGTAGTTGCATTGGAGGCAGTTTAGAGAAGGTTCACTAGATTGATTCCAGAGATGGGGGGGCTTGTCTTATGAAGAGAGATTGATCAGTTTAGGCCTTTACTGTCTAGAGTTTAGAAGAATGAGAGGAGATCTAATTGAGGTATATAAGATGATTAAGGGGATTGACAAAGTAGATGTAGAGAGGATGTTTCCTCTTGTGGGGCAATTTAGAACAAGAGGTCATAGTTTTAGGATATGGGGTAGCAGATTTAAAACAGAGATGAGGAGAAATGAGGAGTCTGTGGAATTCACTACCCCAGAGTGCGGTGGATGCCGGGACATTGAGTAAATTTAAGGAGGAGATAAACAGATTTTTAAATAGAAATGGGTTGAAGGGTTATGGAGAACGGGCAGGAAAGTGGAGTTGAGGCCGAGATGAGATCAGCCATGATCGTATTGAATGGGGGAGCACGGTCGAGGGGCTGAATTGCCCACTCCTGCTCCTCGTTCTTATATTCTTATGATCATGCTGCCGCTTTACTGGGATGACTTCAGTGGGTGTCCTCTGGCTGCCTGAGGCCTGGAGGGCCCCAACTACCTGAAGGTTTCCTACACAGGTACAGGACTCTCCTCAGCGTAGTGGCTACTGGAGCTGGGTTCACTAGTGGAAGCACTGAGGAGCCAGTGTCCACACTGAGAGTGCCCTGAGAGGAGCCAGCAGATGTGGAGGTCAGCCTCTCCTCCTCCCTTTCAAGGCTCACTTGAACCTCCCTGCTGACCAGAGAAGGATGACCTGGTGAAGACATTAGGCGCCTCGTCCTTTTCTCGCCTTGGCACTGCTGCGTCAAACTCATGGCCAAGTAATGGTGTGCAGGTCTGTGCGCATCTGTGGGATCTGGCTCTCCCTGAGGACTGCCAACCTCTCAATGGAGGAAGCCATGCACTTACATGCCTGAGATATGGCAGCACTCATGGCATGAATAGACACCTCCATCGTCCGCTCATGTCAGCGCATTGCCTTACCTCTGTCTGCAACTCCAGCATATCCTGTGCTGGCGACCCCACAGGCCTGTCGTCAGCCTAGGGCTCAGCATGGGCCTGGCCTCCCACAGTCCTCCGATTGTCAGAGGCTTCGGTTGACTCAAGCGCTTGGGTTGTGTGCGGTGCTCTCACCAGCTTGTGACCCTGATTCGACAGCTGAGCGGAAACCCACTGAGGTGAAAGTATCTGCGCTGGTGGAAGGTGCAGGAGAGTCATATGACAGTGCACCCTCTGGCTGCTCCTCCACAAAGGTTGACTGATGTCCCCGTTCTGATGGAGTCTCCTGTGGATGCCGACCTGCATGAGAGAACACAAACATCTGTGGGTCAGGCTGTGCAGATCTTGTCATGATATCCATGCATGATGCGGATCTCCAGAAGTGTGTTGGATGTCGATTGAAGACCATCCTCACTCTTGTGCAGAGACTCCAGTCTCACCATCCACTATTGAGTGGCCACCCTGGGTCCCCGCGAACTTCAGTGCCTCCTCCTTAGCTGTCGAGAGAATCTGTGTCTAGAGTGCCTCCACCAGTCCTTGAAGCCTCCCTGTTGTTATGGGCCCACTTGTCCTGCAAGTGGAAAGAGGGAGATACTTTGCAGAAAGAGCAACAGGATAGTTCTGCTAATGGTAGCCCCTCGTCCCCTTCTGGGATTTCCTGTATTGGTCATCCCTACATCAGCTCTCAGGGGTGTTAATGGGGGTGAACTACATAAGAGAGTGGCCTGTGACCGAGATGCAGCCATGCATCTGGCACGATGTAGTGATGCCTAACCCCCCCCTTGCCAGTGCCTTTGTGGTGCCTCCCTCTCCCTCTGGAGGAGGGAGTGTGGACCACTCAACTTGGCAGAATGTAGGAGGTCACTGGCTCTCTTCCTGCACTGCACCTATGTTTGGGGGTGACCCCACAGCTGCTGACTTCCTCAGCTATCTCAATCCAGGCTTACTTGGTCAGGCAGGAGGACCTCCTCTTGCCATCCTTGGGGAATAGGGTTGCAGCCTTGAGGAGAATCTATTTGGAGGCATCTTGGTGTCTTGCCTCTGCCATACTTGTGGCATACTCGGTGGGTGGGGTGTGGGGGTGGGGTGGGGGGGGTGGGTGGGTGCCAGGAGTCACTGCAACACCAGTTTCAGCAGTGAACAGCAAATAGCAAATGATTCGCTGGCATCAATGAAAGCAGGGCTGGCAGAAGTTTAAATACGGCGCCAACACCTGCTCCGGAGTCATCCGATGCCACATTTGGCGGCTTGAGGCCTGCCCCCATCACCTGATTGGACGAGCCTCCCGCCTCCGACATGATAATAGGCTAGCCGCCGAGTGATTGTGATAGGCCGGCCACACACGTGACGAGTGGTGACAGTGCTCACATCCGGGTCCACTGCTGGAAGCCACGACAGGTTAACTGAATTCAGCCCGAGAATTCCAGAAAGTGATGATGATGCAAAAGCTTTTTGCAGTGATGTAAGAAGTTAAACTTTGTTCAAGGGCTGTAGTTGTCCTTTGAGAGTATCAGGTTAGATTTGAGGATCAGGACATGACCAAGAGGCTCCTTTGCATCGGCTTTCTTGGTTAAAAATGGTGTCAATAGTGGTGAACAGCCTAGCTTGGTCGATTGCACTCTTGTACCTGAGTTAGAACATTAGAGAGTCATAGAGTCATACAGCATAGACACAGGCCCTTCGGCCCACTGCGTCCATGCCGACCATAATGCCTATCTATACTAATCCCATCTGCCTGCATTAATTCCATATCCCTCTCTGCCTTGCTCATTCAAGTACCTGTCCAGATGCCTCTTAAATGTCGCTACTGTTCCTGCCTCCACCACCTCCTCAGGCAGCTCATTCCAGATACCCACTGTTCTTTGTGTGAAATATTTACCCCTTTGATCCCCTTTAAACCTCATCGCTCTCACCTTAAATCTATGCCCTCTAGTTTTAGTCACCCCTACCATGGGAAACAGACTCTGGCTATCTACCCTATCTATGCCTCTCATAATTTTATATACCTCTGTCATGTCTCCTCTCAGCCTCCTTCACTCCAGGGAAAACAGACTCAGCCTATCCAATCTCTCTTTATAACTCGAGCCCTCCAAACCAGGCAACATCCTTGTGAATCTTTTCTGCACACTCTCTAGCTTAATCACATCTTTCCTGTAGTGCAGCGACCAGAACTGCACACAGTACTCCAAATGCGGCCTAACCAACGTTATGTACAACTGTAACACGATGACCCAACTCTTGTACTCAATGCCTCGGCCGATGAAGGCAAGCATCTCATACACCTTCACCACCCTGTCTACCTGTGTTGCCACTTTCAGGGAACTATGTACTAGCACCCCAAGGTCTCTCTGCTCAACAACACTCCCCAGGGCCCTGCTATTCACTGTATATGTCCTGCCCTGGTTTAACTTCCCAAAATGCATCACTTCACACTTGTCTGCGTTAAATTCCATTTGGCAATCCCTTGCCCACTTTCTCAGTTGATCTATATCCTGTTGTAACCTTAGACAACCTTCTTCACTGTCCACTATACCACCAATTTTGGTGTCATCTGCAAACTTACTAATCATGCCCCTTACATTCACATCCAAGTCCTTAATATATATGACAAACAACAGAGGGCCTGGCACTGATCCCTGCGGCACAACACTGGTCACCGGCCTCCAATCTGAGAAACAACCCTCCACTACCACCCTCTGCCTCCTATCACCAAGCCAATTTTGTATCCAATTTGCTAGCTCACCTTGGATCCCATGTGTTCGAACCTTCTGGACCAGCCTACCATGCGGGACCTTGTCAAAGGCCTTGCTAAAGTCCATGTAGACAACGTCCACTGTCCTGCCCTCATCAATCCTCTTGGTCACCTCTTCGAAAAACTCAATCAAATTTGTAAGACATGATTTCCCATGCACAAAGCCATGCTGACTATCCCTAATCAGACCATGCCTTTCCAGATGCATATAAATCCTGTCTCTCAGAATCCCTTCCAATAACTTTCCCACCACTGATGTAAGGCTCACTGGCCTGTAGTTCCCTGGCTTATCCCTGCTGCTCTTCTTAAATAAAGGCACAACATTAGCTATCCTCCAGTCTGCCGGTACCTCACCCGTGGCTCACGATGATACAAAAATCTCTGCCAGGGCCCCAGCAATCTCCTCCCTTGCTTCCCAGGATACACCTGGTCAGGCCCTGGGGATTTATCCATCTTAATGCGCTTCAAAACCTCCAACACCTCCTCCTTTGTAATATCCAGGATATCGGTGTTCCCTCCCTTGAACTCACTAGCTTCCATGAACTTCTTCACGGTCAATACAGACGAGAAATATTCATTTAAGACCTCGCCCATTTCCCATGGCTCCACACATAGATTGCCACACTGATCCTTAAGGGGACCGACTCTCTCCCTAACTACCCTTTTACTCTTAATATACTTATAGAATCTTTTAGGATTCTCCTTTATCTTATCTGCCAGGGAAATCTCATGGCCCCTTTTCATCCTCTTAATTTCCTTCTTAAGTGTAGTCCTACATCCTTTATACTCCTCGAGGGACTCGCTTGATCCCAGCTGCCTATACCTGACATATGCCTCCTTCTTTGTCCTGACCAGACCCTTGTTATCCCTCGTCAACCAAGGTTCCCTAAACTTGCCAGCCTTGCCCTTCCATCTAACAGGAACATGCCGGCCCTGAACTCTTCCTATCTCACTTTTAAAAGCCTCCCACTTGCCAGACGTCCCTTTACCTGTAAACAGCCTCTCCCATTCAACTTTTGAGAGTTCCTGTCTGATGCCATCGAAATTAGCCTTCCCCCAATTTAGGACTTCAACCTGAGGACCAGTCCTATCCTTTTCCATAACTATCTTGAAGCTAATAGAGTTATGGTCACTGGTCCCAAAGTGCTCCCCACTGACATATCAACCACATCTGCCCATCCTTATTTCCTAAGAGGAGGTTGAGTGTAGCCCCTTCTCTCGTAGGGCCATCCACATACTGTTTCAGAAAACTATCCTGGACACACTTAACAAATTCTTCCCCATCTGATCCCTTAGCACTAAGGCAGTCCCAGTCAATATTAGGGAAGCTAAAATCACCGACTATTACAACCCTATAATTCCTACACCTATCTGTGATTTTCCTACATATATGCTCCTCCAATTCCCTCTGACTATTGGGGGGCCTATAGTATAATCCCATCAAAATGATCACCCCTTTCTTATTTCTAAGTTCCACCCATATGGCCTCGCTGGATATTTCCCCCAGGATATCCTCTCTAAGTACTGTCGTGATGTCCTCCCTAATCAATAGTGCAACTCCCCCTCCTCTCTTACCTCCACCTCTGTCACGCCGGAAGGATCGGTACCCCGGAACATTGAGCTGCCAGTCCTGCCCATCCCTCAACCACGTTTCCGTAATAGCTATAACATCACAATCCCATGTACCGATCCATGCTCTGAGTTCATCTGCCTTACCTGTAAGGCTTCTTGTATTAAATTAAATGCAGTTTAGCTTACCAGACCTTCCACGCTCCCTGTCCTTCCCCTGCCCGGCCTGCCTACTGGACTTGCTTGCTCTAACCTCAATATTTGTCTCAACTATCTCATCTGAGAGACTACTACTTTGGGTCCCACCCTCCCAAGTAGTGCTAGCAGACCTCCCCACAAGGATATTGGTCCCCCACCAGTTTAGATGCAACCCGTCCTTCTTGTACAGGTCACCTCTGCACCAGAAGAGATCCCAATGATCCAAGTAGCTGAAGCCCTCCCGCCTACACCAGCTCTTCAGCCATGCATTCATTTGCCTAATCCTCCTATTCCTACCCTCACTAGTACGTGGCACAGGGAGCAATCCTGAGATTACAACCCTAGAGGTCCTGCTTTTTAACCTTCTGCCTAACTCCCTATATTCACTTTGCAGGACCTCATCTTTTCCTGCCAATGTCGTTAGTACCAATATGGACCACGACCTCTGACTGCTCACCCTCCCCTTTCATAATGTTCTGCAGCTGCTCCGGGACATCTTTGACCCGAGCACCAGGGAGACAACATACCATCCTGGAGTCTCGTTTGTGGCCACAGAAACGCCTATCTGCACCCCTTACGATAGAATCCCCTATCACTATAGCTCTTCCAACCCTTTTCCTCCCCTGCTGTGCAGCAGAGCCCTTCGTGGTGCCGTGAACTTGGCTGTTGCTGCTTTCCCCTGGGAGGTCTCAGTATCCAAAGTGGTATATCTGTTTGAGAGGGGGATGGCCACAGGGGCCTCCTGCACTACCTGCCAGTGCCTACTACTCCGTCTGGTGGTCACCCATCTCTTTTCTGCCTGTGCAGCCATTACCTGCGGAGTGACCACCTCACTAAACGTGCTATCCACGACTTCCTCAGCATCGCGGATGCTCCACGGTGAATCCACCCACAGCTCCAGCTCCGTAATGCGGGTAGTCAGTAACTGCAGATGGATACACTTCCTGCACACATGGTCACCAGGGACACTGGAAGCGTTCCTGATTTCCCACATAGCGCAGGAGGAGCCTGAGGGTTCAAATCCCACTCCAGGAACCTCAGCACATAATCCAGGCTGATACTCCAGTGCAATAATGAGGGAGTGCTGTTATTATCTTTATTTGAGGAGGGATATACTTGCATTGGAGGCAGTTCAGAGAAGGCTCACTAGGTTGATACCTGGGCGGAAGGAGTTGGCATATGAGGAAAGGTTGGGCCTATATTCATTGAAGTCTAGAAGAATGAGGGGTGATCTTATTGAAGCATAAAAGATTCTGAGGGGTCTTGGCATGGTAAATGCTGAGAGGGAGTTTTCCCCTAGTGAGAGAACCTATAACTAGGGGACACAGTTACATCATCAGGGGTTGCACATTTAAGACCAGACATGAGGAAGAATGTTGTCTCTCGTATGGTCATGAATCTTTACCTGAGAGAGCTTTTGAGGCTGAGTCATTGAATATATTCAAGACTGAGATAGATTTTTGAACGATAAGGGAGTCGAAGGTTATAGGGACCAGGCAGGAAAGTGGAGTTGAGACCAAGATCAGATCAGCCATGATCTTATTGAATGGCGGAGCAGGCTCGTGGGGCCGAATGGCCTACTCCTGCTCCTATTTCTTATGTTCTTATGTCAGAGGTGTGTCTTTTAGATAACACTTGAAACTGAGGCCCAGCCTGCACTCTCGGGTGGATGTGAAAGATCTCACAGCACTATTGGAAGAAGAGCAGTGGAATTCTCCTTAATCAACAAATTCAATACAATGACCACATTTTCTGAACTAACGAGAGAACCCGGCACAGTTGTTCGAACTACCCCTTGGCATCTGGCCTCAAATCTAGCCACAGCTGATGAGATAAAAGGTGCCTTGTTCTGCTGGCTGGAAGGATGCATCAGGTAAATTTAAGCCTTTTCTACACAATTCCCATTGAGCACGGGCCCTCATAACAAAACTGCCCTTATTATGGCACAATGTCACCAGCCTCAGGATTGTTAAATTGGGAAACAGCTAGAGGTTGGAGCTGAGGGATATTCTTAGTGTAAGGACTGAGGTGGGAGGAGTGCACTGTTTATTCTAGTCCCACTTCTCCATAAGTCACAACATGTATTTTAAATTTTCCTTAGGAAACAAGTCTTAACCAGTAATGAAGTGAAGCATAAACACACAGATTGACATTTTAAAAGTTCCCTTTTTACCTTAGACACGCGCACGCACGCACACACATGCACACACACACACGTTAACCAGAAATATAAAAGGGATTTTGGTTCAAAGCTCTATTACAGACAAAGAAAACCACTTGGGCTGAATACTTGCTCATTCCTGAAGAAAAGAGCAGATGAGATACATTGTGTTCCAAAACTGGCATACAGTCTAACTTCCGAGTCCACGTAGACATGTCACTGGGACGTTTTAGAACAGTTCTTTTCGGGCGGCGTCGAGAATTATTTTAGCAGGCTTTTCCTCAAAGACAGGAGATGAGATGAATTGATGCAATGAACTTCTCAGGTTCTTTCGGAGATGCTGGAAGGCCAGCTCGGTTGAGGTCTTCTCTCCTTCCTTCACTTCTTCAGCAGCAGGCTAACTTTTATCAGCACTTCACTTCAGAAGGTAAAACACAAACACACCACAATCAAAAGTTTGTGAATTTTCTCTCTCCGGTGCACTCTGCTGTTCCCGGGCTTGTCCAATCAAGCGGCTACGCTACTGACTTCTCTGCCCACATTTTCTCCTGTTACCAGGGTTTCTGTTCTATTTTTGACTTGAGTCATGTGACAGCCAGTAAACATTGTTGCCAAACTAGTTCTTTCAGTGGCCTCTTGAAAAAAAAAATTGGTCCAACATTTATTCAATTTGACTATGAATTCCTCAAAAAATATTTAAACAAAAAAAACAGAATCACTTCCATAACATTAGAAAAAGGTAGGGAAAGTTTTACTTGGTATCTAAGTATTCTCTGCATCTCGCGAGCCAGAACTGCATCTGTTGGCAGTTTATTAGACTTAGTAGCCTGGGATGCTCAATGCTAATACTGGGTGTGTGAGCAGAGGACTAATATAAAGTATACTAGTAGTATAAAGCAACACCCAAACTCCTTGCAGCTCTTTTCAGGAATGTCTTAGTTGTCTGAGGGTGGGTTATGTGGAAATGATATATGGAGTTAGGTTGCAGGTCAGCCCTGATCTTATTGAAAGGGGAATCAGGCTTGAGGCCTGCTTTTGTTTCTATGTGTCAAGAAAGACTTTGGATTTGAAATGCCCTTTTTCCCTTTTGAAGAGCAAACAATTTATTTTCAAAAGTCAAAATGTGTAACTATTTTTAACAAATAGATGAACAATGCCTGGCTGAGCGCCTCTGGACAGTTTAATAATCAACAAAGCACAACTCCATTGTCAAGCAATTTGTTAGATGTAGTTGTCTCTGCACTACAGAATCTTGAAAACCTAAACCTTTTCTGACTTGAGCTCTCTTCTCCCCACAGTAAACAGTTCCATCTCCCTTACACCACCTTTATAATGCTCAGTTTGAAGGTTCTTCTGAGCAAGCATGTCCTCAATCAGTCCTAATGTGTGTTTTTCATCCTGATGATGTCCTCCACTTGTCCTGAAGGTGTTGACTCTTTCTGGATCCGTTTCCATGGCTGCCAGTCGTCCTCTGGTGCCTTAGCCAATTTGGTCATTCTTCGCAGGTTATACAGCGCAGAAGGAGGCCATTCGGCCCATCATGTCTGCGCCGGCTCTTTTGAAAGAGGTATCCAATCAGTCCCACTCTCCCACTGTTCTTTCCCCGTGACCCTGCAAATTTTTCCTTTTCAAATATTTATCGAGTTCTCTTTTGAAACTCGCTATTGAATCTGTTTTCGCCGCTCTTTCAGGCAGTGCATTCCCGATCGCGACTACTCACTGTGTAAAAAAACAGAAATTCTCTGCATCTCGCAAGCCAGAACTGCACCTATTGGCAGTTTATCAGTAACCTCGTGTCCACAGTTTTCAGCAGGTATCATTGGATAACGACCAGACCTGGGAACCCTTGGCTGTATTTTTCCTTTCAGGCCCCATTGTAGAAGGTGAACAGCTGCTCCAGCTCAGATCAGCACAAGCAAAGAATTGACCCCACGAGCTAGTCAGTGCTCCATGTTTACCAGCTGTCATCAGTGCAGTCTTCAGACCTCATCCTAAACATCCAACTTTAACTCAGTCCCAAAGGAAACCTTTTAAATCTGGTTCAGTAATGGTTTCAGGGAGATTAGGTACACATGTTTATGTGTTGTCATGCCAACAAGTGTTCAATGACTTTGATCTCTGAGCTTCTACTACAACTTGTATTACAGGAGGTTGATAATTGCAGGGAAGAAGAGGCAAGCTGTGATAGACAGTTGATCCTTATAATACCCAACATCGTTTGGTGTTTCTCCCACATTCCTCCCTACCTAACGCCATTGAAATCCCACCTTTTCCTCTTCCGAAGGCAGGCTGTAACTAGTGGAGTGTTGCAAGGATCAGTTCTGGGACCTCAATTATTTACAATCTATATTCATGACTTAGACAACGAGACCAAGAGTAATGTATCTAGGTTTGCTCACAATACAAAGCTAGGTGGGAATGCAAGCTGTGAGGAGGACACAAAGAGGCTGAAAAGAGATATCGACAAGTTGAGTGAGTGGGCAACGAGGTGGCAGATGGAGTATAATGTGAGGTTATTAACTCTAGTAGTATAGAAAAACAGAAAATATTTAAAAGGCATGAAGGTTCTAAATGTTGATGTTCAGAGGGACTTGGGTGTCCTTGTAGAAGGAACACAAAAGTTAGCGTGCAAATACAGCAAGCAAGGGCGGCACAGTGGTGCAGTGGTTAGCACTGCAGCCTCACAGCTCCAGCGACCCGGGTTCAATTCTGGGTACTGCCTGTGTGGAGTTTGCAAGCTCTCCCTGTGTCTGCGTGGGTTTCCTCCGGGTGCTCCGGTTTCCTACCACAGCCAAAAGACTTGCAGGTTGATAGGTATATTGGCCATTATAAATTGCCCCTAGTATAGGTAGGTGGTAGGGGAATATAGGGACAGGTGAGGATGTGGTAGGAATATGGGATTAGTGTAGGATTAGTATAAATGGGTGGTTAATGGTTGGCACAAAACCCGGTGGGCCAAAGGGCCTGTTTCAGTGCTGTATCTCTAAATAAATTGGGAAGGCAAATTGCATATTGGCCTTTATTGCAAGGGAACTGGAGAACAAGACCGGGAAGTCTTCCTGTAATTGTACAGGGCTAGGGTAAGACCACGCCTAGGGTACTGTGTGCAATTTTAGTCATATCTAAGAAGGATGTACTAGCCTCGGCGACGGTACAGTGAAGGTTCACCAGGTTGACTCCTGGGATGAGAGGGTTGTCCTATGATGAGAGACTGACTGAATTGGGCTTATACTCTCTGGAGCTTAGAAGAATGAGAGGTGATCTCATTGAAACATAAGATTCTGAAAGGGCTTGACAGGGTAGACACTGAAAGGTTGTTTCCCCTGGCTGGGGAATTTAGAACATGGGGGCATCATTTAAGACTGAGATGAGAAGAAATTTCTTCACCCATAGGGTTGTGAATCTTTGGAATTTTCTATCCCAGAGGGTTGGGGACACTCCGTCATATACAAGGCTGAGATAGACAGATTTTTGATCTCTCACGGAATCCAGGGTTATGGGGAGCTGGCAGGAAAGTGGAGTTGAGGCAGAAGATCAGCCATGATCATTTTGAATGATGAGGACTGAAGGGGCCATTTGTTCTACTCCTGCTCCTATTTCTTATGTTCTTATGTTTTCCACAGAAAAGGTTTGACTGACACTAGCTGGGCTCCAGTACCTTGCCCATATCACCATCCTTCATCGATTAGTGTAACCAGGCTGCTCAGTCAGGCTTTTCATTGCCAAGTTCTTGCCGTGGTGCTTTGTGAACATACTTCAGTCACAATGACAGTAGAGTATTTAATAAAGGGTGCTATTACTCTAATTGCAGTAGCACAGGGAGAGGAAGGGATTTGGTCTATTTAGGATTCTATACACTGGGCGTAAATGGGAAGGGTTTAATCCATTGGAATTCTGTACAATGCAAGTGAATGGCAAGGGCCGAACCCACTGAGATTCTACACAATGGGTTCGAATGGCAGGAGTCTAATCCACTGGGATTCTATTATATGGGATTGAATGGGAAAAGTTTAACCCATTGGAATTCGATACAATTGGAGTGAATGGGATGTGTTTGATCCACTGGAAATTTACATATTGTGAGTGAATGGGGAGATATTTAGTCAATTGATATTCAACACAATGGCAGCCAATAAGAGAGAATTTGGTCCACTAAGATTCCGTATAGTTTAGAGATTATTCATGTAGATTCTATCCTGGATGAGCAATTCAGTGAGTGTTAACTGGGAACTGGCTGAGTTGAATGAATCCTGTTTCATGGAACTAACAACAACAACAACTTGCAGTTATATAGCGCTGTTAATGCACTAAAACATCCCAAGGCACTTCACTGGAGTGTTATCAAACAAAATTTGATTCCTTGCCACTTAAGGCAATATTAGGGCCAATGCAAGGTTTGAAGTAGTATTTTAAGGAGAAAAGAGAGGTGGAGAGAATTCCAAATATTAGGCTCTCGGTAGAGAAGGCATGGCCGCCAATGGTGGTGTAATTAAAATCGGATCTGCACAGAGGAGTGCAGATGTCTCTGAAGATTGCAGGGCTGGAGGATGTTGGATATGGGGGTGAGGGGTGTGAGGCTATGGAGAGATATGAAAATAAGAGACATTGCTTAACCTGGAGCAATGTCGGTCAGCGAGCACAGGGGTGATGGGTACGAGTTAGGATATGGGTATTAGAGTTTTGGATTACCTTAAGTTTATAGAGGGTGGAAGATGGGAGGTCATTTGAAATAGTCGATTTTAAAGATGACAAAAGGCAGGGGTGAGGGTTTCAGCAGATAAGCTGAAGCAAGGGCTGAATTAGCTGATGTTATGGAGGTGGATATAGGTGATCTTAGCGATGGCGTAGATATGTGGTCGGAAGCTTAACTCGGGATCAAACTCGACACCAAAGTTGAGAACAGTCTGGTTTAGCCTTAGTTGTCAGGGAGAGGGACGAGGTTGCTGGCTAGGGAATGGAGTTTGTGGTGAGGACTGAAAACAATGACTTCTGTCTTCCCTATATTTAGTTGGAGGAAATTTCTGCCCATCTGGTACTGGATGTCAGACAAACAGTCTGATAAATTATAAATAGGGAGAAGTCGAGAGAGGTGGTAGTGAGGTAGAGATGGGTGGCACCAGCGTACATGTGGAGCCTGACATTGTGCTTTCCGATGGAGATGAGAAATAGGAGGAGCCAGGGATAGATCCTTGGGGGACACTGGAGGTAACTGTGCGGGAGCGGGAAGAGAAGCCATTGTTGGTTATTCTCTGCCTATAACTGGATAGATAAGAATGGAACCAGAGCCATATTTATATCAGTGATAGTTGGATAATCCAAGAGTTTACTATTCCCACATTCTTCTGTTTTTATCCTTGAAGACAATGATGCCTTGCTCAAGACCTTTCACTCAAGTGTTCAAAGTTTATGTGTGAGCTTATGCAGTGAGTATTAAAAAAAAACACTCATCGCCTCCTTTTTGCAGCTCTCCCAACCTCCTTAAAAACAAATACTTCTTTGACCAAACTTTCTAATCTCTCCCTTCCTAGCTCAGCATCCATCTACCTTTACTTCATCTGTTTGTGGAAATCCTCGAGATGTTTGTTGTGTTAACATGTTCCATAAATGCAAGTCATTGTTTCGAGGTTATTTAACTGTGGAGGCAGCACAGATGTTCTCTCCTGATATCCACATGCACTCGTTTTTTTTTTTAGCAACAATCATTAGATCGTGAAAAAGAGCCAAACCTCTCGCCCCCCCCCCATCTGATCCCTTCATTAACACTGGAGGATTTAGACTAATTGGGCAACCCCAGGCTTGGCTTTAGCAGAGATCAACAAACTCCGCACAGCCCAGCAGTCAAACCCAGCACTTACATGGCCTGCTACAGCTCAGCTAGTTATTGATAAAGATAGGGATTATTTACACACTGTCTATGTGGGGATGGGCCAGGTTATGTTTGAATTGTAAGGATGCTGGTTATCTAGAGTTTGAGGAGAGGGTGCAGATTATTGAGTGATTAAGGGGAGGCTGTGTATTATTGGGTGATTGAGGGGAGGGTGCATAGGTGCGTGTTATTGTGTGTTTGAATTGGAGGGGTAGCTTATTGAGTGTTTGAATTGGGGATATGGGTTATTTTGAGATGTGAGTCCCAATCCGATTTGAGTTAACACCCTCTCTGTGCGGTAGTTAAATTGAGACTTGTCCGATCACCTTCCCAATTCTGACCTCAGGTCAGTCCCATATAACAATGTCATGCAATTTTTTCAATGTAGTTTGTCTCCACACTGCTGAATCTTGAAAACGTCAGTAAAGTCTCCCAGTGTAAATATTCCCAGCTCCCTCCTTGTATCTCTGATGCCAGTCCAGGGTTTCATTTCAAAGGCATTCAAAAAACACTGTAGGACAGTGAGTGAAAATGCACACTGTCTTACAATCCTGCTTTGAATCTCCTGGCTGCGTATAAACTATAGACAAATTTATACTCCACTTGTAGCCTATGGACCTTGATATTTCATTTGTTTTTATTGTTCCTCATTAGCTTCAGTGAGCTTCTGAACAGCAAACGCCAGAACACATTCCTCTGTTGTGTGTTGTGTTTCCAGTTTCAGAACTTTGACCCTGTCTCATGAATGCATTTGCAACTGGGAAGAATATCTTTTAGATTGTGTTTTGGTGTTGGGGAATCACTAGATGGCTTAACTGCTGTTCCTTAGCTGTATTTTGTGGCCAGCACTGAGAGGTGCTGTGTGATCTCTTTTCAAAGGGCAGGGAAGGTGGTACCTGACACCTTCTGCAAGCTTAATTCCCACTGCAGCTCTCGAAAGCAACAACAACTAGCATTTATATAGCACCTTTAACATAGTTAAACGTCCCAAGGTACTTCAGAGGAGCGTATGCAAACAAAGTTTGACTCTGATACACAAAGACAGGAAGCAGAGAGTGAGCATAAATGGGCACTTTCAAGTTGGCAGGCTCTGAATAGTGGGGTGCCGCATGGATCAGTGCTAAGGCCTCAGCTATTTACACTCTACATTAATGACTTGGATGAAGAGACAGGGAGAAATGTATCTACGTTAGCTGATGATACAAAGCTTGGTGGAAAGGAAGCTTAAGACAGGTTAAGTGAGTGGGCAACAAGATGGCAAATGGAGTATAATGTAGGGAAGTGTGAAGTTGTTCACCTGGGTCGTAAAAATAGAAAAGCAGATTTTTTTTTTAAAAGGTGTGAAACTGGTAAGTGTTGATGTTCAGAGAGACTTGGGAGTACTCGTACAAGGAATGCACAAAGTTACCATGCAGATGCAGCAGGCTATTAGGTAGGCGAATGGCATGTTGACCTTTATTGCAAGGGGATTGGAGTACAGGAATAAAGAAGTCTTACTAAAATTGTACAGGGCTTTAGTGAGACCACACCTGGAATACTGGCCGGAATA
This sequence comes from Heterodontus francisci, assembly GCF_036365525.1. Classification (NCBI taxonomy): domain Eukaryota; kingdom Metazoa; phylum Chordata; class Chondrichthyes; order Heterodontiformes; family Heterodontidae; genus Heterodontus; species Heterodontus francisci. The sequence goes on along the minus strand of NC_090413.1, from coordinate 14,561,017 downwards.
TTACGCCACCCCAGCGGGTCGAATGGTGCCGTGGTGGCGGCGTAAAATTGAGCGGCAGGCTTCGGGTGGCCTCACTGCCCTGAGTCCGCCTCCAACCAACTTTACTTTGGTCCGGCAGGGGGGGGAGTGAGAGACGGCCCACCCACCCGATGCCAATCAAGACCCTTAAGTGGCCACTTAAGGGCTCTCGTCCACCTCCACAGGTATTTTACCCATGGCAAGCGGGTGTGCCGGAGACATGATAGGCTGCCCAGCTACAGCTGCTGGCCTTTCCGCACCCCAGGGTGGGGGGCCTGGCAATCGGGCACAGGGTGCCCGATTGAGGGCCGCCCCCACCTCCCAGCCTAACCCCGGGAACCAGGACGCCCCCCTCCCCCCAAACGACCACCCTAGCCTCACCAGTGGCCACCGCTCCCGGTGGTGCTGCTGAGACTTAAGAGCTGCCGGCCCGCTGATTGGCCAACAGCTCACTGAGGCGAGACCTCCTCCCTCAAGTGGGTGGAAGTCCCACCTCGGGCCAGTTAAAGCCTGGGGACCCGTAAAATATGGGACGGGTCCCCAGGCTGGACGGGAGCAGGATTGGCACCGACATTTACCTCTGAGTCCGGCTCCCGTCCGCCCAGCATAAAATTCCGGCCACTGTGTGCAGTTTTGGTCTCCACATTTAAGAAAAGGTACACTTGCACTGGAGGCAGTGCAGCGAAGATTTACTAAATTGGTCCTTGGGATGAGGGGGTTGTCCTATGATGAGAGGCTGAGTAAATTGGGCCTATATTCCCTGGAGTTTAGAAGTATGAGAGGCGACCTAATTGAGACATACAAGATTCTGAAAAGGCTTGATAAGGTAGAAGCTGGGAGATCATTTCCACTGGTCGGGGAATCTAAAACAAGGGGACACAGTCTCAGGATAAGGGACCAATCATTCAGGACCAAGATGAGGAGAAATTAGTACAGTCAAAGGATTGTGAATCTTTGGAATGCTCTACCCCAGAGGGTTGTGGATGCTCCATCATTGAATACATTTAAGGCTGGGATACACAGATTTTTGGTCTCTCAGGGAACGAAGGGATATGGGGAGCGGACAGGGAAGTGGAATTGAAGCCCAAGATCAGCCATGATCGTATTGAATGGTGGAGCAGGCTCGATGGGCCATATAGTCTACTTCTGCTTGTATTTCTTATATTCTTGAAATATTAGGTGACCCAAAACCTTGGTCAAAGAGGGGCGTCTTAAAGGAGGAGAGAGTTTTTTTTGTTCATTCATGGGATGTGGGCATCGCTGACTAGGCAAGCATTTATTGCCCATCCCTAATTGCCCTTGAGAAGGTGGTGGTGAGCTGCCTTCTTCAACCGCTGCAGTCCACGTAGGATAGGTAAACCCACAGTGCTGTTAGGAAGGGAGTTCCAGGATTTTGACCCAGCGACAGTGAAGGAATGGCGATATAGTTCCAAGTCAGGATGGTGTGTGACTTGGAGGGGAACTTGCAGGTGGTGGTGTTCCCATGCATTTGCTGCCCTTGTCCTACGTGGTTGAGGTCATGGGTTTGGAAGGTGCTGTCTAAGGAGCCTTGGTGCATTGCTGCAGTGCATCTTGTAGATGGTACACACTGCTGCCACTGTGCGTCAGTGGTGGAGGGAGTGAATGTTTGTAGATGGGGTGCCAATCAAGCGGGTTGCTTTGTCCCGAATGGCCTGTTCCTGTGCTGTACTGTTCTTTGTTCTTTGTTGCTGGAGCCTGCACCCATCCAGGCAAGTGGAGAGTATTCCATCACACTCCTGACTTGTACCTTGTAGATGGTGGATAGGCTTTGGAGAATCAGGAGGTGAGTTACTCACCACAGGATTCCTAGCCTCTGACCTGCTCTTGTAGCCATGGTATTTATATGACTACTCCAGTTCAGTTTCTAGTCAATGGTAACCCCAGGATATTGATAGCGGGGGATTCAGCGATGGTAATGCCGTTGAATGTCAAGGGGAGATAGTTAGATTCTCTCTTGTGGGAGATGGTCATTGCCTGGCACTTGTGTGGCGCAAATGTTACTTGCCACTTATCAACCCAAGCCTGGATATTGTCCGGGTCTTGCTGCATTTCTACATGGATTGCTTCTGAGAGGCAGAGGGGTTTAGGGAGAGAATTACAGAGCTTCGAGCCTAGACTGCTGAAGTCACAGCCACCAGTGATGAAGTGATAGAAATCTGAAATGCACAAGAGCCAGAATTGGAGAAGGACAGAGAGTTTGGAGGTTTATGGGGTTGGAGGAGTTTCGAGAGATAGGGAGGGATTTGAAAACTAGGCTGAGAATTTAAAAAATCTTCACACAATTCTGTCAAGGTATTGTTTACAAGTTTAGAGTTCTCTGTACATCAGAATCCGGAACATTGGGGAGCATGTTCGGGGAAACCTGTGTAATGGTTTAAAAAATCTTACATCTGCATACACTCCCTGTTAATATTTGAGTGTTGTCATGGGAGTTTTTTTTTTGTTAAAAACTAAAGGGGATGTCTGTGTACCTTTAAGACTGAAAGGAGTTTTTTTTTCTCTCTGGGAGCAGTAGGTGCAAGCTGCAACCTGTTTCTGGACATCAGCAAGAGAGATGAGGTCACCTGCTGTATTGTATCAGTTTGACTGTGTAAAAGTGGCTGGAACTGTTTTTTTCTGGTAAACCAGAGAAGTTTCTCTCCCTGAAGGAAGGTTTATTGTCCTTCTCATCAGAAAATCCTACATTGGCCTACAGACTGTTTCACCTAAAGAGGAAAAAACCTCTGGAAAGGAATCTTTGAATTGCTGGAGGTAGCAAATTCATTTTTACTTCCTGTCTCTGCCTCAGGAGTGCCTTTCTGTTGCCTCTTGTGTTACTGGGAGTTCTGGAATCTCAGGAAAGTTTCCACTGTTAGACTGCTAATTCAAAATCCGAATAGACCTGTTGCTGTACTCTTTGTTGAAAGACTTGTGTTGCACCTGCTGCAGCCAAATTGCCTTGACTACCTATCCATTATAGACTGTTCATCAAAATTGTCGCGAGACTTCGAGTGGCATCTGACTATTCAACTCTGGGACACCTCACCAATCCAGGAAAGGAGCCCACCAGGACTAAAAGCCCAGTTACTTTATTATTCCTAAGAGACAGCTTTGATTTTTAAAACATCATTTTAAAACTGGATAACCATTGGTTTTTCAAAGTATATGTGTATGCATGAGGGTTAGGAGGGTTAGGCCTGTATCCGGGCTCGCCAGCTGGACCTGCTGGCCGTGTGTGTGTCTTAGTCCATGAAGAGAAGAGGAAGAATAAGATGTTGTAAAGTCTTTTCAGACATAGATTTATCTTAATATTGTTTAAGATTTAGTTTATTAATAAATAGTTTTTGTTGTTTAAAAAAACCTGATTTTGTGTATTTTATTCTGGGGGATTAATAAAGTGCTTAATTTGGCTAATTTCCAGTAAATGGGTAACTTTACTGATATGCTATGACCTGTGGAGTGGTGGGACTGAATTAACAGGGTATTACTCCCATCTGGAATCATACTAATTGAGGACTCTCGTCTGGAATCCCGCTTGATCATAGTAGTGTCAGACATGGCTCAGTGGGTAGCACTCTTGCCTTTGAGTTCCAAGGTTGTAGATTCAAGTCCCACTATAGGTTGACACACCCAGTGCAGTACTGACGGAGCACTGTATTGTCGGAGATGTTATCTTTTAGATGAGATAGATTTCCTTTTGTCCAATAGTGACGAGGCTTCAAGATTAGTTCTGAGGTTATGAAAGGTGCTCTGTGAATAAAAACTCTTCCGATCTTTTTCCAAGTCCACATTTATAATGAAAACTGTTTGTGTAAACATGTCGCATTGTAACTGCACCCTCCATCACCACCTCGCAGTGGTTTCCATTACAAATGGTGACTTTAGAATTGATAATGAAAATACAAAAATGAAGGTAGTTAGGGCCCGATTTTAACTGCAGGCAGGTTTTGTGCCGGTGGGTGTTGGGGTGATGTAGAAAGAGGGTTCCGGAAGGGTTTTGCAGGAGGGAATTCGGGACGGAGCCTGGGCATATGGGAGATTGCGACTGTCCTTGAGGGGCCTGTAACAATCCTGCTCCTCCTAGCCCCTGAAATGAAAGTAAAATCTTATATGCTCTGGCCTCGTCATCCTTCCTGCCTTTGAGTTGGAACATTGAAAGTTTAAGCCTCATACACACCAGGCTAGACACTTCAGTGTATTACTGAGGGGGTGCTGCACTGTCAGAGGTGCCGTCTCTCACATGAGGCGTTAATCACCCATCTGTTTTCGTGGATGTAAAAGATCCTGTGTGAGCCATGTGAAGAAGAGCAGGAGAGATCTCCTTGTGTCCGAACCAGCATTCATCCTTAAATCTACACCACAAAAACAGATTATCGGATCCTTCATTTCATCATTAATTTATTCCTGTTGTGCAGGCATCCCTGGCAAAGCCAGCAATTATTGGCCATGGGAAGGTGATGGTGAATGATCTTCTGGAACCACTGCAGTCTATCATAGTAGTTTTGATACATTTCAGAGGATAGGTAAGAGTCAGCCATATTGTCACATGTAGGCCAGACAGGGAAATGACAGCAGATTTCCTACCCTGAAGGGCATTGGTGAACCAGATGGGTTTTTAATGACATTCCAGTCACTTCATGGTCACCATTACTGAGACTAGCTTTTTATTCCCGATTTATTGAATTCATTGAGTTTAAATTCCCCAGCTGCCATGAAGGAATTGAACTCATGTCTCAAGATCAGTAAGTTAGCCTTCTGGATGATTAGTCCAGTAACACAAGAGCTCTGCTATCATATGTGATGTTTTGGGAGGACCTTTCTTTGCGGAGATTGGCTGTGGTGTCTCCTGCCTTTGTTGGCTGCAAGGCACTTTGGGACATGCTTTTAGAATGTGCTAAGATGATATATCAATGCAAGTTCTTAAGATATTAAATCTCCAGAGGGGGTGGTGAGTAGGAGGCCCAAGCTCCAGTGACCCGACAGAAACTGCAGTAACCTGAGTGCAGTAGAAGTAGACACCAGGGACTCAGTGAAGCAGCCTCAGCCAGACCAGCACCGCTGAACTCTGAGGACTGTTGCAAATATTGGAACACAGAAACTGATTAATAAATCAGCGAGTCCTGCTGAACACATCTCTCGGAGAGAGGCTTTCTGCTCCGACGCACACTTCCAATTCCCTCCCAACAATCTTGAGAAAGAATATTACAGCACTGATGGAGAAGGAGTTTTCCTCAACACAAGATCAGGTGGCAGGTTGTTCAACTTTGGCCGTCCAAACAGCAGTTAAACAGCAATGTTACTGGTGTTAAACAGCAGTGTTACTGGAGATAAACAGCAGTTAAACAGCAATGTTACTGGAGATAATCGGCGGTGTTTCTGGAGTTAAACAGCAATGTTACTGGAGTTAAACAGCAGTTAAACAGCAATGTTTCTGAAGTTAAACAGCAGTTAAACAGCAATGTTACTGGAGATAATCGGCGGTGTTTCTGGAGTTAAACAGCAGTTAAACAGCAATGTTACTGGAGATAATCGGCGGTGTTTCTGGAGTTAAACAGCAGTTAAACAGCAATGTTACTGGAGATAATCGGCGGTGTTTCTGGAGTTAAACAGCAGTTAAACAGCAATGTTACTGGAGATAAACAGCAGTGAAACAGCAATGATACTGGAGATAAACGGCAGTGTTACTGGAGATAAACGGCAATGTTACTGGAGTTAAACGGCAGTGTTACTGGAGTTAAACGGCAGTGTTACTGGAGTTAAACGGCAGTGTCACTGGAGTTAAACGGCAGTGTCACTGGAGTTAAACAGCAATGTTACTGGAGTTAAACGGCAGTGTTACTGGAGTTAAACGGCAATGTTACTGGAGATAAACAGCAATGTTACTGGAGTTAAACGGCGGTGTTACTGGAGTTAAACAGCAATGTTACTGGAGTTAAACGGCAATGTTACTGGAGATAAACGGCAGTGTTACTGGAGTTAAACAGCAATGTTACTGGAGTTAAACGGCGGTGTTACTGGAGTTAAACAGCAATGTTACTGGAGTTAAACGGCGGTGTTACTGGAGTTAAACGGCAATGTTACTGGAGATAAACGGCAGTGTTACTGGAGATAAACAGCAATGTTACTGGAGTTAAACGGCAGTGTTACTGGAGTTAAACAGCAATGTTACTGGAGTTAAACGGCGGTGTTACGGGAGTTAAACGGCAATGTTACTGGAGATAAACGGCAGTGTTACTGGAGTTAAACAGCAATGTTACTGGAGTTAAACGGCGGTGTTACTGGAGTTAAACGGCAGTGTGACTGGAGATAAACGGCAGGGTTACTGGTGTTAAATGGCGGTGCTACTGGAGTTAAACGGCAGTGTTACTGGAGTTAAACAGCAGTTAAACAGCAACGTTACTGGAGTTAAACAGCAATGTTACTGGAGATAAACGGCAGTGTTACTGGAGTTAAACAGCAATGTTACTGGAGTTAAACGGCGGTGTGACTGGAGTTAAACGGCAGTGTTACTGGAGATAAACGGCAGGGTTACTGGTGTTAAACGGCGGTGGTACTGGAGTTAAACGGCAGTGTTACTGGAGTTAAACGGCGGTGTTACTGCTGTTAAACGGCAGTGTCACTGGGGTTCAACGGCAGTGTCACTGGTGTTGAACGGCAGTGTCACTGGTGTTGAACGGCAGTGTCACTGCTGTTGAACGGCAGTTAAACAGCAATGTTACTGCAGATAAACGGCAGTGTTACTGGAGTTAAACGGCAATGTTACTGGAGATAAATGGCAGTGTTACTGGAGATAAACAGCAATGTTTCTGGAGATAAACAGCAGTGTTACTGGAGTTAAACGGCAGTGTTACTGGAGATAAACAGCAATGTTTCTGGAGTTAAACGGCAGTGTTACTGGAGTTCAACGGCAGTGTTACTGGAGTTAAACGGCAGTGTTACTGGAGTTAAAAGGCAGTGTTACTGGAGTTAAACAACAGTTAAACAGCAATGTTACTGGAGTGAAACAGCAATGTTACTGGAGATAAACAGCAGTGAAACGGCAGTGTTACTGGCGATAAACGGCAGTGTTACTGGCGATAAACGGCAGTGTTACTGGCGATAAACGGCAGTGTTACTGGCGATAAACGGCAGTGTTACTGGCGATAAACGGCAGTGTTACTTGAGTTAAACAGCCGTTAAACAGCAACGATACTGGAGTTAAACGGCAGTGTTACTGGAGTTAAACAGCAGTTAAACAGCAACGATACTGGAGTTAAACGGCAGTGTTACTGGAGTTAAACAGCAATGTTACTGGAGTTAAACAGCAATGATACTGGAGATAAACGGCAATGTTACTGGAGTTAAACGGCGGTGTTACTGGAGTTAAACGGCAGTGTTACTGGAGTTAAACGGCAGTGTTACTGGAGTTAAACAGCAATGTTACTGGAGTTAAACGGCAGTGTTACTGGAGTTAAACGGCAATGTTACTGGAGTTAAACGGCGGTGTTACTGGAGTTAAACGGCAGTGTTACTGGAGTTAAACAGCAATGTTACTGGAGTTAAACGGCGGTGTTACTGGAGTTAAACGGCAGTGTTACTGGAGTTAAACAGCAACGTTACTGGAGTTAAACGGCAGTGTTACTGGAGTTAAACAGCAGTTAAACAGCAACGTTACTGGAGTTAAACAGCAGTTAAACAGCAACGTTACTGGAGTTAAACAGCAACGTTACTGGAGTTAAACGGCAGTGTTACTGGAGTTAAACAGCAGTTAAACAGCAACGTTACTGGAGTTAAACAGCAACGTTACTGGAGTTAAACAGCAGTTAAACAGCAACGTTACTGGAGTTAAACAGCAACGTTACTGGAGTTAAACAGCAGTTAAACAGCAACGTTACTGGAGTTCAACGGCGGCGTTACTGGAGTTCAACGGCGGCGTTACTGGAGTTCAACGGCGGCGTTACTGGAGTTCAACGGCGGCGTTACTGGAGTTCAACGGCGGCGTTACTGGAGTTCAACGGCGGCGTAACAGGAGTTGAACGGCGGCGTTACTGGAGTTGAACGGCGGCGTTACTGGAGTTGAACGGCGGTGTTACTGGAGTTGAACGGCGGTGTTACTGGAGTTGAACGGCGGTGTTACTGGAGTTGAACGGCGGTGTTACTGGAGTTGAACGGCGGTGTTACTGGAGTTGAACGGCGGTGTTACTGGAGTTGAACGGCGGTGTTACTGGAGTTGAACGGCGGTGTTACTGGAGTTGAACGGCGGTGTTACTGGAGTTGAACGGCAGTGTTACTGGAGTTAAACGGCAGTGTTACTGGAGATAAACGGCAGTGTTACTGGAGTTAAACGGCAGTGTTACTGGAGTTAAACGGCAGTGTTACTGGAGTTAAACGGCAGTGTTACTGGAGTTAAACGGCAATGTTACTGGAGTTAAACGGCAATGTTACTGGAGATAAACAGCAGTGAAACAGCAATGTTACTGGCGATAAACGGCGGTGTTACTGGTGTTAAAAGACGGTGTCACTGGTGTTGAACGGCAGTGTCACTGGTGTTGAACGGCAGTGTCACTGGTGTTGAACGGCAGTGTCACTGGTGTTGAACGGCAGTGTCACTGGTGTTGAACGGCAGTGTCACTGGGGTTCAACGGCAGTGTCACTGGGGTTCAACGGCAGTGTCACTGGGGTTCAACGGCAGTGTCACTGGGGTTCAACGGCAGTGTCACTGGGGTTCAACGGCAGTGTCACTGGGGTTCAACGGCAGTTAAACAGCAATGTTACTGCAGATAAACGGCAGTGTAACTGGAGTTAAACGGCAATGTTACTGGAGATAAACGGCAGTGTTACTGGAGTTAAACGGCAGTGTTACTGGAGTTAAACAGCAGTGTTACTGGAGATAAACGGCAATGTTACTGGAGATAAACGGCAGTGTTACTGGAGTTCAACGGCGGTGTTACTTCAGTTCAACGGCGGTGTAACTGGAGTTCAACGGCGGTGTTACTGGAGTTGAACGGCGGTGTTACTGGAGTTGAACGGCGGTGTTACTGGAGTTGAACGGCGGTGTTACTGGAGTTGAACGGCGGTGTTACTGGAGTTGAACGGCGGTGTCACTGGGGTTCAACGGCAGTGTCACTGGGGTTCAACGGCAGTGTCACTGGCGTTCAACGGCAGTGTCACTGGGGTTCAACGGCAGTGTCACTGGGGTTCAACGGCAGTGTCACTGGGGTTCAACGGCAGTGTCACTGGGGTTCAACGGCAGTGTCACTGGTGTTGAACGGCAGTGTCACTGGTGTTGAACGGCAGTTAAACAGCAATGTTACTGCAGATAAACGGCAGTGTAACTGGAGTTAAACGGCAGTGTTACTGGAGTTAAACGGCAGTGTTACTGGAGTTAAACGGCAGTGTTACTGGAGTTAAACGGCAGTGTTACTGGAGTTAAACGGCGGTGTTACTGGAGTTAAAAGGCGGTGTCACTGGTGTTGAACGGCAGTGTCACTGGTGTTGAACGGCAGTGTCACTGGTGTTGAACGGCAGTGTCACTGGTGTTGAACGGCAGTGTCACTGGTGTTCAACGGCAGTGTCACTGGTGTTCAACGGCAGTGTCACTGGTGTTAAACGGCAGTGTCACTGGGGTTCAACGGCAGTGTCACTGGTGTTCAACGGCAGTGTCACTGGTGTTGAACGGCAGTGTCACTGGTGTTGAACGGCAGTGTCACTGGTGTTGAACGGCAGTGTCACTGGTGTTCAACGGCAGTGTCACTGGTGTTAAACGGCAGTGTCACTGGGGTTCAACGGCAGTGTCACTGGTGTTGAACGGCAGTGTCACTGGTGTTGAACGGCAGTGTCACTGGTGTTGAACGGCAGTTAAACAGCAATGTTACTGCAGATAAACGGCTGTGTCACTGGAGTTAAACGGCAATGTTACTGGAGATAAACGGCAGTGTTACTGGAGTTAAACGGCAGTGTTACTGGAGTTAAACGGCAGTGTTACTGGAGTTAAACGGCAGTGTTACTGGAGTTAAACAGCAGTTAAACAGCAACGTTACTGGAGTTAAACAGCAACGTTACTGGAGTTAAACAGCAACGTTACTGGAGTGAAACGGCAGTGTTACTGGAGTTAAACAACAGTTAAACAGCAATGTTACTGGAGTGAAACAGCAATGTTACTGGAGATAAACAGCAGTGAAACGGCAGTGTTACTGGCGATAAACGGCAGTGTTACTGGCGATAAACGGCAGTGTTACTGGAGTTAAACGGCAGTGTTACTGGAGTTAAACAGCAGTTAAACAGCAACGATACTGGAGTTAAACGGCAGTGTTACTGGAGTTAAACAACAATGTTACTGGAGTTAAACAGCAATGTTACTGGAGATAAACGGCAACGTTACTGGAGTTAAACGGCGGTGTTACTGGAGTTAAACGGCAGTGGTACTGGAGTTAAACAGCAATGTTACTGGAGTTAAACGGCGGTGTTACTGGAGTTAAACAGCAGTTAAACAGCAACGATACTGGAGTTAAACAACAATGTTACTGGAGTTAAACAGCAATGTTACTGGAGATAAACGGCAATGTTACTGGAGTTAAACGGCAGTTAAACAGCAACGTTACTGGAGTTAAACAGCAGTTAAACAGCAACGTTACTGGAGTTAAACGGCGGCGTTACTGGAGTTGAACGGCGGCGTTACTGGAGTTGAACGGCGGCGTTACTGGAGTTGAACGGCGGCGTTACTGGAGTTCAACGGCGGCGTTACTGGAGTTCAACGGCGGCGTTACTTCAGTTCAACGGCGGCGTTACTTCAGTTCAACGGCGGCGTTACTTCAGTTCAACGGCGGCGTAACTGGAGTTCAACGGCGGTGTTACTGGAGTTGAACGGCAGTGTCACTGGCGTTCAACGGCAGTGTCACTGGGGTTCAACGGCAGTGTCACTGGGGTTCAACGGCAGTGTCACTGGGGTTCAACGGCAGTGTCACTGGGGTTCAACGGCAGTGTCACTGGTGTTGAACGGCAGTTAAACAGCAATGTTACTGCAGATAAACGGCAGTGTAACTGGAGTTAAACGGCAGTGTTACTGGAGTTAAACGGCAGTGTTACTGGAGTTAAACGGCAGTGTTACTGGAGTTAAACGGCGGTGTTACTGGAGTTAAACGGCGGTGTTACTGGAGTTAAAAGGCGGTGTCACTGGTGTTGAACGGCAGTGTCACTGGTGTTGAACGGCAGTGTCACTGGTGTTGACCGGCAGTGTCACTGGTGTTGACCGGCAGTGTCACTGGTGTTGACCGGCAGTGTCACTGGTGTTGAACGGCAGTGTCACTGGTGTTGAACGGCAGTGTCACTGGTGTTGAACGGCAGTGTCACTGGTGTTGAACGGCAGTGTCACTGGTGTTGAACGGCAGTGTCACTGGTGTTGAACGGCAGTGTCACTGGTGTTCAACGGCAGTGTCACTGGTGTTCAACGGCAGTGTCACTGGTGTTCAACGGCAGTGTCACTGGTGTTCAACGGCAGTGTCACTGGTGTTCAACGGCAGTGTCACTGGGGTTCAACGGCAGTGTCACTGGGGTTCAACGGCAGTGTCACTGGGGTTCAACGGCAGTGTCACTGGTGTTGAACGGCAGTGTCACTGGTGTTGAACGGCAGTTAAACAGCAATGTTACTGCAGATAAACGGCAGTGTAACTGGAGTTAAGCGGCAATGTTACTGGAGATAAACGGCAGTGTTACTGGAGTTAAACGGCAGTGTTACTGGAGTTAAACGGCAGTGTTACTGGAGTTAAACGGCAGTGTTACTGGAGATAAACGGCAACGTTACTGGAGATAAACGGCAGTGTTACTGGAGATAAACGGCAATGTTTCTGGAGTTAAACGGCAGTGTTACTGGAGTTAAACGGCAGTGTTACTGGAGTTAAACGGCAGTGTTACTGGAGTTAAACGGCAGTGTTACTGGAGTTAAACGGCAGTGTTACTGGAGTTAAACGGCAGTGTTACTGGAGTTAAACGGCAGTGTTACTGGAGTTAAACGGCAGTGTTACTGGAGTTAAACGGCAGTGTTACTGGAGTTAAACGGCAGTGTTACTGGAGTTAAACGGCAGTGTTACTGGAGTTAAACGGCAGTGTTACTGGAGTTAAACGGCAGTGTTACTGGAGTTAAACGGCAGTGTTACTGGAGTTAAACGGCAGTGTTACTGGAGTTAAACGGCAGTGTTACTGGAGTTAAACGGCAGTGTTACTGGAGTTAAACGGCAGTGTTACTTGAGTTAAACGGCAGTGTTACTGGAGTTAAACGGCAGTGTTACTTGAGTTAAACGGCAGTGTTACTGGAGTTAAACGGCAGTGTTACTGGAGTTAAACGGCAGTGTTACTGGAGTTAAACGGCAGTGTTAGTGGAGTTAAACGGCAGTGTTACTGGAGATAAACGGCAGTGTTCCTGGAGTTAAACGGCAGTGTTCCTGGAGTTAAACGGCAGTGTTCCTGGTGTTAAACGGCAGTGTTCCTGGAGTTAAACGGCAGTGTTACTGGAGTTAAACGGCAGTGTTACTGGAGTTAAACGGCAGTGTTACTGGAGTTAAACGGCAGTGTTACTGGAGTTAAACGGCAGTGTTACTGGAGTTAAACGGCAGTGTTACTGGAGTTAAACGGCAGTGTTACTGGAGTTAAACGGCAGTGTTACTGGAGTTAAACGGCAGTGTTAGTGGAGTTAAACGGCAGTGTTAGTGGAGTTAAACGGCAGTGTTAGTGGAGTTAAACGGCAGTGTTACTGGAGTTAAGCGGCAACGTTACTGGAGTTAAGCGGCAACGTTACTGGAGTTAAGCGGCAGCGTTACTGGAGTTAAGCGGCAGCGTTACTGGAGTTAAGCGGCAGCGTTACTGGAGTTCAACGGCAGCGTTACTGGAGTTCAACGGCAGTGTTACTGGAGTTCAACGGCAGTGTTACTGGAGTTAAACGGCAGTGTTACTGGAGTTAAACGGCAGTGTTACTGGAGTTAAACAGCAGTTAAACAGCAACGTTACTGGAGTTAAACAGCAACGTTACTGGAGTGAAACGGCAGTGTTACTGGAGTTAAACAACAGTTAAACAGCAACGTTACTGGAGTTAAACAGCAACGTTACTGGAGTGAAACGGCAGTGTTACTGGAGTTAAACAACAGTTAAACAGCAATGTTACTGGAGTGAAACAGCAATGTTACTGGCGATAAACGGCAGTGTTACTGGCGATAAACGGCAGTGTTACTGGAGTTAAACGGCAGTGTTACTGGAGTTAAACAGCAGTTAAACAGCAATGATACTGGAGTTAAACGGCAGTGTTACTGGAGTTAAACAACAATGTTACTGGAGTTAAACAGTAATGTTACTGGAGATAAACGGCAATGTTACTGGAGTTAAACGGCGGTGTTACTGGAGTTAAACGGCAGTGTTACTGGAGTTAAACGGCAGTGTTACTGGAGTTAAACGGCAGTGTTACTGGAGTTAAACGGCAGTGTTACTGGAGTTAAACGGCAGTGTTACTGGAGTTAAAGGGCAGTGTTACTGGAGTTAAAGGGCAGTGTTACTGGAGTTAAACGGCAATGTTACTGGAGTTAAACGGCAGTGTTACTGGAGTGAAACGGCAGTGTTACTGGAGTGAAACGGCAATGTTACTGGAGTTAAACAGCAATGTTACTGGAGTTAAACAGCAATGTTACTGGAGATAAACAGCAATGTTACTGGAGATAAACAGCAATGTTACTGGAGATAAACAGCAATGTTACTGGAGATAATCGGCGGTGTTTCTGGAGATAAACGGCAGTGTTTCTGGAGATAAACGGCAGTGTTACTGGAGATAAACGGCAGTGTTACTGGAGATAAACAGCAATGTTACTGGAGTTAAACAGCAATGTTACTGGAGATAAACAGCAGTGAAACAGCAATGTTACTGGCGATAAACGGCGGTGTTACTGGTGTTAAAAGACGGTGTCACTGGTGTTAAAAGGCGGTGTCACTGGTGTTGAACGGCAGTGTCACTGGTGTTGAACGGCAGTGTCACTGGTGTTGAACGGCAGTGTCACTGGTGTTGAACGGCAGTGTCACTGGTGTTGAACGGCAGTGTCACTGGGGTTGAACGGCAGTGTCACTGGGGTTGAACGGCAGTGTCACTGGGGTTGAACGGCAGTGTCACTGGGGTTGAACGGCAGTGTCACTGGGGTTCAACGGCAGTGTCACTGGGGTTCAACGGCAGTGTCACTGGAGTTAAACGGCATTGTTACTGGAGTTAAACAGCAGTTAAACAGCAACGTTACTGGAGTTAAACGGCAGTGTGACTGGAGTTAAACAACAGTTAAACAGCAATGTTACTGGAGTGAAACAGCAATGTTACTGGAGATAAACAGCAGTGAAACGGCAGTGTTACTGGCGATAAACGGCAGTGTTACTGGCGATAAACGGCAGTGTTACTGGAGTTAAACGGCAGTGTTACTGGAGTTAAACAGCAGTTAAACAGCAACGATACTGGAGTTAAACGGCAGTGTTACTGGAGTTAAACGGCAGTGTTACTGGAGTTAAACGGCAGTGTTACTGGAGTTAAACGGCAGTGTTACTGGAGTTAAACGGCAGTGTTGCTGGAGTTAAACAACAATGTTACTGGAGTTAAACAGCAATGTTACTGGAGATAAACGGCAATGTTACTGGAGTTAAACGGCAGTGTTACTGGAGTTAAACGGCAGTGTTACTGGAGTTGAACGGCGGTGTTACTGGTGTTGAACGCCGGTGTTACTCGTGTTGAGCGGCGGTGAAACTGGTGTTAAACGGTGGTGTTACTGGAGTTAATCGGCGGTGTTACTGGAGTTAAACGGCGGTGTTACTGGAGTTAAACGGCAGTGTTACTGGAGTTAAACGGCAGTGTTACTGGAGTTAAACAGCAATGTTACTGGAGTTAAACGGCAGTGTTACTGGAGTTAAACGGCAGTGTTACTGGAGTTAAACAGCAGTGTTACTGGAGTTAAACAGCAGTGTTACTGGAGTTAAACGGCAGTGTTACTGGTGTTCAACGGCAGTGTTACTGGTGTTCAACGGCGGTGTTATTGGAGTTAAACAGCAATGTTACTGGAGATAAACAGCAATGTTACTGGAGATAAACAGCAATGTTACTGGAGATAAACAGCAATGTTACTGGAGATAAACAGCAATGTTACTGGAGATAAACGGCAATGTTACTGGAGATAAACGGCAATGTTAGTGGAGATAAACGGCAGTGTTACTGGAGATAAACGGCAGTGTTACTGGAGTTAAACGGCAGTGTTACTGGAGTTAAACGGCAGTGTTACTGGAGTTAAACAGCAATGTTACTGGAGTTAAACAGCAATGTTACTGGAGATAAACAGCAGTGAAACAGCAATGTTACTGGCGATAAACGGCGGTGTTACTGGTGTTAAAAGACGGTGTCACTGGTGTTAAAAGGCGGTGTCACTGGTGTTGAACGGCAGTGTCACTGGTGTTGAACGGCAGTGTCACTGGTGTTGAACGGCAGTGTCACTGGTGTTGAACGGCAGTGTCACTGGGGTTCAACGGCAGTGTCACTGGGGTTCAACGGCAGTGTCACTGGGGTTCAACGGCAGTGTCACTGGGGTTCAACGGCAGTGTCACTGGGGTTCAACGGCAGTGTCACTGGGGTTCAACGGCAGTGTCACTGGGGTTCAACGGCAGTGTCACTGGTGTTGAACGGCAGTGTCACTGGTGTTGAACGGCAGTGTCACTGGTGTTGAACGGCAGTGTCACTGGTGTTGAACGGCAATGTTACTGCAGATAAACGGCAGTGTTACTGGAGTTAAACGGCAATGTTACTGGAGATAAACGGCAGTGTTACTGGAGTTAAACGGCAGTGTTACTGGAGATAAACAGCAATGTTACTGGAGATAAACGGCAGTGTTACTGGAGATAAACAGCAATGTTTCTGGAGTTAAACGGCAGTGTTACTGGAGTTAAACGGCAGTGTTACTGGAGTTAAACGGCAGTGTTACTGGAGTTAAACGGCAGTGTTACTGGAGTTAAACGGCAGTGTTACTGGAGTTAAACGGCAGTGTTACTGGAGTTAAACGGCAGTGTTACTGGAGTTAAACGGCAGTGTTACTGGAGTTAAACGGCAGTGTTACTGGAGTTAAACGGCAGTGTTAGTGGAGTTAAACGGCAGTGTTACTGGAGATAAACGGCAGTGTTAATGGAGTTAAACGGCAACGTTACTGGAGTTAAACGGCAACGTTACTGGAGTTAAACGGCAGTGTTACTGGAGTTAAGCGGCAGTGTTACTGGAGTTAAGCGGCAGTGTTACTGGAGTTAAGCGGCAGTGTTACTGGAGTTAAACGTCAGTGTTACTGGAGTTAAACGGCAGTGTTCCTGGAGTTAAACGGCATTGTTACTGGAGTTAAACAGCAGTTAAACAGCAACGTTACTGGAGTTAAACAGCAATGTTACTGGAGTGAAACGGCAGTGTTACTGGAGATAAACAGCAGTGAAACGGCAGTGTTACTGGCGATAAACGGCAGTGTTACTGGCGATAAACGGCAGTGTTACTGGAGTTAAACGGCAGTGTTACTGGAGTTAAACGGCAATGTTACTGGAGTTAAACGGCAATGTTACTGGAGATAAACGGCAATGTTACTGGAGTTAAACGACGGTGTTACTGGAGTTAAACGGCGGTGTTACTGGAGTTAAACGGCAGTGTTACTGGAGTTAAACGGCAGTGTTACTGGAGTTAAACGGCAGTGTTACTGGAGTTAAACGGCAGTGTTACTGGAGTTAAACGGCAGTGTTACTGGAGTTAAACGGCAGTGTTACTGGAGTTAAACAGCAGTGTTACTGGTGTTCAACGGCGGTGTTACTGGTGTTCAACGGCGGTGTTACTGGAGTTAAACAGCAGTGTTAATGGAGTTAAACGGCAGTGTTACTGGTGTTCATCGGCGGTGTTACTGGAGTTAAACGGCAGTGTTACTGGAGTTAAACGGCAGTGTTACTGGAGTTAAACGGCAGTGTTACTGGAGTTAAACGGCAGTGTTACTGGATTTAAACGGCAGTGCTACTGGAGTTAAACGGCAGTGCTACTGGAGTTAAACGGCAATGTTACTGGAGTTAAACGGCAGTGTTACTCGAATCAAACGGCAATGTTACTGGAGTTAAACGGCAGTGTTACTGGAGTTAAACGGCAGTGTTACTGGAGTTAAACGGCAGTGTTACTGGAGTTAAACGGCAGTGTTACTGGAGTTAAACGGCAGTGTTACTGGAGTTAAACGGCGGTGTTACTGAGTTAAACGGCGGTGTTACTGGAGTTAAACGGCGGTGTTACTGGAGTTAAACGGCGGTGTTACTGGAGTTAAACGGCAGTGTTACTGGAGTTAAACGGCAGTGTTACTGGAGTTAAACGGCAATGTTACTGGAGATAAACGGCAATGTTACTGGAGTTAAACGGCGGTGTTACTGGAGTTAAACGGCAGTGTTACTGGAGTTAAACAGCAATGTTACTGGAGTTAAACGGCAATGTTACTGGAGATAAACGGCAATGTTACTGGAGTTAAACGGCGGTGTTACTGGAGTTAAACGGCAGTGTTACTGGAGTTAAACGGCAGTGTTACTGGAGTTAAACGGCAGTGTTACTGGAGTTAAACGGCAGTGTTACTGGAGTTAAGCGGCAGTTTTACTGGAGTTAAACGGCAGTGTTACTGGAGTTAAACGGCAGTGTTACTGGAGTTAAACGGCAATGTTACTGGAGTTAAACGGCAATGTTACTGGAGATAAACGGCAATGTTACTGGAGTTAAACGGCAGTGTTACTGGAGTTAAACGGCAGTGTTACTGGAGTTAAACGGCAATGTTACTCGAATTAAACGGCAATGTTACTGGAGTTAAACGGCAGTGTTACTGGAGTTAAACGGCAGTGTTACTGGAGTTAAACGGCAGTGTTACTGGAGTTAAACGGCAGTGTTACTGGAGTTAAACAGCAGTTAAACAGCAACGTTACTGGAGTTAAACAGCAACGTTACTGGAGTGAAACGGCAGTGTTACTGGAGTTAAACAACAGTTAAACAGCAACGTTACTGGAGTTAAACAGCAACGTTACTGGAGTGAAACGGCAGTGTTACTGGAGTTAAACAACAGTTAAACAGCAATGTTACTGGAGTGAAACAGCAATGTTACTGGCGATAAACGGCAGTGTTACTGGCGATAAACGGCAGTGTTACTGGAGTTAAACGGCAGTGTTACTGGAGTTAAACAGCAGTTAAACAGCAATGATACTGGAGTTAAACGGCAGTGTTACTGGAGTTAAACAACAATGTTACTGGAGTTAAACAGTAATGTTACTGGAGATAAACGGCAATGTTACTGGAGTTAAACGGCGGTGTTACTGGAGTTAAACGGCAGTGTTACTGGAGTTAAACGGCAGTGTTACTGGAGTTAAACGGCAGTGTTACTGGAGTTAAACGGCAGTGTTACTGGAGTTAAACGGCAGTGTTACTGGAGTTAAAGGGCAGTGTTACTGGAGTTAAAGGGCAGTGTTACTGGAGTTAAACGGCAATGTTACTGGAGTTAAACGGCAGTGTTACTGGAGTGAAACGGCAGTGTTACTGGAGTGAAACGGCAATGTTACTGGAGTTAAACAGCAATGTTACTGGAGTTAAACAGCAATGTTACTGGAGATAAACAGCAATGTTACTGGAGATAAACAGCAATGTTACTGGAGATAAACAGCAATGTTACTGGAGATAATCGGCGGTGTTTCTGGAGATAAACGGCAGTGTTACTGGAGATAAACGGCAGTGTTACTGGAGATAAACGGCAATGTTAGTGGAGATAAACGGCAGTGTTACTGGAGTTAAACGGCAGTGTTACTGGAGTTAAACGGCAGTGTTACTGGAGTTAAACGGCAATGTTACTGGAGTTAAACAGCAATGTTACTGGAGTTAAACAGCAATGTTACTGGAGATAAACAGCAGTGAAACAGCAATGTTACTGGCGATAAACGGCGGTGTTACTGGTGTTAAAAGACGGTGTCACTGGTGTTAAAAGGCGGTGTCACTGGTGTTGAACGGCAGTGTCACTGGTGTTGAACGGCAGTGTCACTGGTGTTGAACGGCAGTGTCACTGGTGTTGAACGGCAGTGTCACTGGTGTTGAACGGCAGTGTCACTGGGGTTGAACGGCAGTGTCACTGGGGTTGAACGGCAGTGTCACTGGGGTTGAACGGCAGTGTCACTGGGGTTGAACGGCAGTGTCACTGGGGTTCAACGGCAGTGTCACTGGGGTTCAACGGCAGTGTCACTGGGGTTCAACGGCAGTGTCACTGGAGTTAAACGGCATTGTTACTGGAGTTAAACAGCAGTTAAACAGCAACGTTACTGGAGTTAAACGGCAGTGTGACTGGAGTTAAACAACAGTTAAACAGCAATGTTACTGGAGTGAAACAGCAATGTTACTGGAGATAAACAGCAGTGAAACGGCAGTGTTACTGGCGATAAACGGCAGTGTTACTGGCGATAAACGGCAGTGTTACTGGAGTTAAACGGCAGTGTTACTGGAGTTAAACAGCAGTTAAACAGCAACGATACTGGAGTTAAACGGCAGTGTTACTGGAGTTAAACGGCAGTGTTACTGGAGTTAAACGGCAGTGTTACTGGAGTTAAACGGCAGTGTTACTGGAGTTAAACGGCAGTGTTGCTGGAGTTAAACAACAATGTTACTGGAGTTAAACAGCAATGTTACTGGAGATAAACGGCAATGTTACTGGAGTTAAACGGCAGTGTTACTGGAGTTAAACGGCAGTGTTACTGGAGTTGAACGGCGGTGTTACTGGTGTTGAACGCCGGTGTTACTCGTGTTGAGCGGCGGTGAAACTGGTGTTAAACGGTGGTGTTACTGGAGTTAATCGGCGGTGTTACTGGAGTTAAACGGCGGTGTTACTGGAGTTAAACGGCAGTGTTACTGGAGTTAAACGGCAGTGTTACTGGAGTTAAACAGCAATGTTACTGGAGTTAAACGGCAGTGTTACTGGAGTTAAACGGCAGTGTTACTGGAGTTAAACAGCAGTGTTACTGGAGTTAAACAGCAGTGTTACTGGAGTTAAACGGCAGTGTTACTGGTGTTCAACGGCAGTGTTACTGGTGTTCAACGGCGGTGTTATTGGAGTTAAACAGCAATGTTACTGGAGATAAACAGCAATGTTACTGGAGATAAACAGCAATGTTACTGGAGATAAACAGCAATGTTACTGGAGATAAACAGCAATGTTACTGGAGATAAACAGCAATGTTACTGGAGATAAACGGCAATGTTACTGGAGATAAACGGCAATGTTAGTGGAGATAAACGGCAGTGTTACTGGAGATAAACGGCAGTGTTACTGGAGTTAAACGGCAGTGTTACTGGAGTTAAACGGCAGTGTTACTGGAGTTAAACAGCAATGTTACTGGAGTTAAACAGCAATGTTACTGGAGATAAACAGCAGTGAAACAGCAATGTTACTGGCGATAAACGGCGGTGTTACTGGTGTTAAAAGACGGTGTCACTGGTGTTAAAAGGCGGTGTCACTGGTGTTGAACGGCAGTGTCACTGGTGTTGAACGGCAGTGTCACTGGTGTTGAACGGCAGTGTCACTGGTGTTGAACGGCAGTGTCACTGGTGTTGAACGGCAGTGTCACTGGGGTTCAACGGCAGTGTCACTGGGGTTCAACGGCAGTGTCACTGGGGTTCAACGGCAGTGTCACTGGGGTTCAACGGCAGTGTCACTGGGGTTCAACGGCAGTGTCACTGGGGTTCAACGGCAGTGTCACTGGGGTTCAACGGCAGTGTCACTGGTGTTGAACGGCAGTGTCACTGGTGTTGAACGGCAGTGTCACTGGTGTTGAACGGCAGTGTCACTGGTGTTGAACGGCAATGTTACTGCAGATAAACGGCAGTGTTACTGGAGTTAAACGGCAATGTTACTGGAGATAAACGGCAGTGTTACTGGAGTTAAACGGCAGTGTTACTGGAGATAAACAGCAATGTTACTGGAGATAAACGGCAGTGTTACTGGAGATAAACAGCAATGTTTCTGGAGTTAAACGGCAGTGTTACTGGAGTTAAACGGCAGTGTTACTGGAGTTAAACGGCAGTGTTACTGGAGTTAAACGGCAGTGTTACTGGAGTTAAACGGCAGTGTTACTGGAGTTAAACGGCAGTGTTACTGGAGTTAAACGGCAGTGTTACTGGAGTTAAACGGCAGTGTTACTGGAGTTAAACGGCAGTGTTACTGGAGTTAAACGGCAGTGTTACTGGAGTTAAACGGCAGTGTTACTGGAGTTAAACGGCAGTGTTACTGGAGTTAAACGGCAGTGTTAGTGGAGTTAAACGGCAGTGTTACTGGAGATAAACGGCAGTGTTAATGGAGTTAAACGGCAACGTTACTGGAGTTAAACGGCAACGTTACTGGAGTTAAACGGCAACGTTACTGGAGTTAAACGGCAGTGTTACTGGAGTTAAGCGGCAGTGTTACTGGAGTTAAGCGGCAGTGTTACTGGAGTTAAGCGGCAGTGTTACTGGAGTTAAACGTCAGTGTTACTGGAGTTAAACGGCAGTGTTCCTGGAGTTAAACGGCATTGTTACTGGAGTTAAACAGCAGTTAAACAGCAACGTTACTGGAGTTAAACAGCAATGTTACTGGAGTGAAACGGCAGTGTTACTGGAGATAAACAGCAGTGAAACGGCAGTGTTACTGGCGATAAACGGCAGTGTTACTGGCGATAAACGGCAGTGTTACTGGAGTTAAACGGCAGTGTTACTGGAGTTAAACGGCAATGTTACTGGAGTTAAACGGCAATGTTACTGGAGATAAACGGCAATGTTACTGGAGTTAAACGGCGGTGTTACTGGAGTTAAACGGCGGTGTTACTGGAGTTAAACGGCAGTGTTACTGGAGTTAAACGGCAGTGTTACTGGAGTTAAACGGCAGTGTTACTGGAGTTAAACGGCAGTGTTACTGGAGTTAAACGGCAGTGTTACTGGAGTTAAACGGCAGTGTTACTGGAGTTAAACGGCAGTGTTACTGGAGTTAAACGGCAGTGTTACTGGTGTTCAACGGCGGTGTTACTGGTGTTCAACGGCGGTGTTACTGGAGTTAAACAGCAGTGTTAATGGAGTTAAACGGCAGTGTTACTGGTGTTCATCGGCGGTGTTACTGGAGTTAAACGGCAGTGTTACTGGAGTTAAACGGCAGTGTTACTGGAGTTAAACGGCAGTGTTACTGGATTTAAACGGCAGTGCTACTGGAGTTAAACGGCAGTGCTACTGGAGTTAAACGGCAATGTTACTGGAGTTAAACGGCAGTGTTACTCGAATCAAACGGCAATGTTACTGGAGTTAAACGGCAGTGTTACTGGAGTTAAACGGCAGTGTTACTGGAGTTAAACGGCAGTGTTACTGGAGTTAAACGGCAGTGTTACTGGAGTTAAACGGCAGTGTTACTGGAGTTAAACGGCGGTGTTACTGAGTTAAACGGCGGTGTTACTGGAGTTAAACGGCGGTGTTACTGGAGTTAAACGGCGGTGTTACTGGAGTTAAACGGCGGTGTTACTGGAGTTAAACGGCAGTGTTACTGGAGTTAAACGGCAATGTTACTGGAGATAAACGGCAATGTTACTGGAGTTAAACGGCGGTGTTACTGGAGTTAAACGGCAGTGTTACTGGAGTTAAACAGCAATGTTACTGGAGTTAAACAGCAATGTTACTGGAGATAAACGGCAATGTTACTGGAGTTAAACGGCGGTGTTACTGGAGTTAAACGGCAGTGTTACTGGAGTTAAACGGCAGTGTTACTGGAGTTAAACGGCAGTGTTACTGGAGTTAAACGGCAGTGTTACTGGAGTTAAGCGGCAGTTTTACTGGAGTTAAACGGCAGTGTTACTGGAGTTAAACGGCAGTGTTACTGGAGTTAAACGGCAATGTTACTGGAGTTAAACGGCAATGTTACTGGAGATAAACGGCAATGTTACTGGAGTTAAACGGCAGTGTTACTGGAGTTAAACGGCAGTGTTACTGGAGTTAAACGGCAATGTTACTCGAATTAAACGGCAATGTTACTGGAGTTAAACGGCAGTGTTACTGGAGTTAAACGGCAGTGTTACTGGAGTTAAACGGCAGTGTTCCTGGAGTTAAACGGCAGTGTTACTGGAGTTAAACGGCAATGTTACTGGTGTTAAACGGCCGTGTTACTGGAGTTAAACGGCAGTGTTACTGGTGTTAAACGGCAGTGTTACTGGAGTAAACGGCAGTGTTACTGGAGTAAACGGCAGTGTTACTGAATTAAACGGCAATGTTACTGGAGTTAAACGTCGGTGTTACTGGAGTTAAACGGCAATGTTACTGGAGTTAAACGGCAGTGTTACTGGAGTTAAACGGCAGTGTTACTGGAGGTAAACGGCAGTGTTACTCGAATTAAACGGCAATGTTACTGGAGTTAAACGGCAGTGTTACTGGAGTTAAGCGGCAACGTTACTGGAGTAAAGCGGCAACGTTACTGGAGTAAAGCGGCAGTGCTACTGGAGTTAAACGGCAGTGCTACTGGAGTTAAACGGCATTGTTACTGGAGTTAAACAGCAGTTAAACAGCCACGTTACAGGAGTTAAACAGCAACGTTACTGGAGTCAAACGGCAGTGTTACTGGAGTTAAACAACAGTTAAACAGCAATGTTACTGGAGATAAACAGCAGTGAAACGGCAGTGTTACTGGCGATAAACGGCAGTGTTACTGGCGATAAACGGCAGTGTTACTGGAGTTAAACGGCCGTGTTACTGGAGTTAAACAGCAGTTAAACAGCAACGATACTGGAGTTAAACGGCAGTGTTACTGGAGTTAAACAACAATGCTACTGGAGTTAAACAGCAATGTTACTGGAGATAAACGGCAATGTTACTGGAGTTAAACGGCAGTGTTACTGGAGTTAAACAGCAATGTTACTGGAGTTAAACGGCAGTGTTACTGGAGTTAAACAGCAATGTTACTGGTGTTAAACAGCAGTGTTAGTGGAGTTAAACGGCGGTGTTACTGGAGTTAAACAGCAATGTTACTGGAGTTAAACGGCAGTGTTACTGGAGTTAAACGGCAATGTTACTGGTGTTAAACAGCAGTGTTACTGGAGTTAAACGGCGGTGTTACTGGAGTTAAACAGCAATGTTACTGGAGTTAAACGGCAGTGTTACTGGAGTTAAACAGCAATGTTACTGGTGTTAAACAGCAGTGTTACTGGAGTTAAACGGCGGTGTTACTGGAGTTAAACAGCAATGTTACTGGTGTTAAACAGCAGTGTTACTGGAGTTAAACAGCAATGTTACTGGTGTTAAACAGCAATGTTACTGGTGTTAAACAGCAGTGTTACTGGAGTTAAACGGCAGTGTTACTGGAGTTAAACGGCAGTGTTACTGGAGTTAAACGGCAATGTTACTGGTGTTAAACGGCAATGTTACTGGAGTTAAACGGCGGTGTTGCTGCTGTTGAACGGCGGTGTTGCTGGTGTTAAACGGCGGTGTTGCTGGTGTTAAACGCCGGTGTTGCTGGTGTTAAACGGCGGTGTTACTGGAGTTAAACGGCGGTGTTGCTGGTGTTAAACGGCGGTGTTGCTGGTGTTCAACGGCGGTGTTACTGGAGTTAAACGGCAGTGTTACTGGAGTTAAACGGCGGTGTTGCTGGTGTTAAACGGCGGTGTTACTGGTGTTCAACGGCGGTGTTACTTGTGTTAAACGGCAGTGTTACTGGAGTTAAATGGCAGTGTTACTGGTGTTCAACGGCGGTGTTACTGGTGTTCAACGGCGGTGTTACTGGAGTTAAACGGCAGTGTTAATGGAGTTAAACGGCAGTGTTACTGGTGTTCATCGGCGGTGTTACTGGAGTTAAACGGCAGTGTTACTGGAGTTAAACGGCAGTGTTACTGGAGTTAAACGGCAGTGTTACTGGAGTTAAACGGCAGTGTTACTGGAGTTAAACGGCAGTGTTACTGGAGTTAAACGGCAGTGTTACTGGTGTTCAACGGCGGTGTTATTGGAGTTAAACGGCGGTGTTACTGGAGTTAAACGGCAATGTTACTGGAGATAAACGGCAGTGTTACTGGAGTTAAACGGCAGTGTTACTGGAGTTAAACGGCAACGTTACTGGAGTTAAACGGCAGTGTTACTGGAGTTAAACGGCAGTGTTACTGGAGTTAAACGGCAGTGTTAGTGGAGTTAAACGGCAATGTTACTGGTGTTAAACGGCGGTGTTGCTGGTGTTAAACGGCGGTGTTGCTGGTGTTAAACGGCGGTGTTGCTGGTGTTAAACGGCGGTGTTGCTGGTGTTAAACGGCGGTGTTGCTGGTGTTAAACGGCGGTGTTGCTGGTGTTAAACGGCGGTGTTGCTGGTGTTAAACGGCGGTGTTGCTGGTGTTAAACGGCAGAGTTACTGGAGTTAAACAGCAATGTTACTGGAGTGAAACGGCAGTGTTACTGGAGATAAGCAGCAGTGAAACGGCAGTGTTACTGGCGATAAACGGCAGTGTTACTGGCGATAAATGGCAGTGTTACTGGCGATAAACGGCAGTGTTACTGGAGTTAAACGGCAATGTTACTGGAGATAAACGGCAATGTTACTGGAGTTAAACGGCGGTGTTACTGGAGTTAAACGGCAGTGTTACTGGAGTTAAACGGCAGTGTTACTGGAGTTAAACGGCAGTGTTACTGGAGTTAAACGGCAGTGTTACTGGAGTTAAACGGCAATGTTACTGGAGTTAAACGGCAGTGTTACTCGAATTAGACGGCAATGTTACTGGAGTTAAACGGCAATGTTACTGGACTTAAACGGCAGTGTTACTGGAGTTAAACGGCAATGTTACTGGAGTTAAACGTCGGTGTTACTGGAGTTAAACGGCAATGTTACTGGAGTTAAACGGCAGTGTTACTGGAGTTAAACGGCAACGTTACTGGAGTTAAACGGCAGTGCTACTGGAGTTAAACGGCAGTGTTAGTGGAGTTAAACGGCAGTGTTACTGGAGTTAAACGGCAGTGTTACTGGAGTTAAACGGCAGTGTTACTGGAGTTAAACGGCAGTGTGACTGGAGATAAACGGCAGTGTGACTGGAGATAAACGGCAGTGTGACTGGAGATAAACGGCAGTGTGACTGGAGTTAAACGGCAGTGTTACTGGAGTTAAACGGCAGTGTTACTGGAGTTAAACGGCAGTGTTACTGGAGTTAAAAGGCAGTGTTACTGGAGTTAAACAACAGTTAAACAGCAATGTTACTGGAGTGAAACAGCAATGTTACTGGAGATAAACAGCAGTGAAACGGCAGTGTTACTGGCGATAAACGGCAGTGTTACTGGCGATAAACGGCAGTGTTACTGGAGTTAAACGGCAGTGTTACTGGAGTTAAACGGCAGTGTTACTGGCGATAAACGGCAGTGTTACTGGCGATAAACGGCAGTGTTACTGGCGATAAACGGCAGTGTTACTGGCGATAAACGGCAGTGTTACTGGAGTTAAACGGCAGTGTTACTGGAGTTAAACGGCAGTGTTACTGGAGTTAAACAGCAGTTAAACAGCAACGATACTGGAGTTAAACGGCAGTGTTACTGGAGTTAAACAACAATGTTACTGGAGTTAAACAGCAATGTTACTGGAGATAAACGGCAATGTTACTGGAGTTAAACGGCGGTGTTACTGGAGTTAAACGGCAGTGTTACTGGAGTTAAACAGCAGTGTTACTGGAGTTAAACGGCAGTGTTACTGGAGTTAAACGGCAGTGTTACTGGAGTTAAACGGCAGTGTTACTGGAGTTAAACAGCAATGTTACTGGTGTTAAACGGCAGTGTTACTGGAGTTAAACGGCGGTGTTACTGGAGTTAAACAGCAATGTTACTGGAGTTAAACGGCAGTGTTACTGGAGTTAAACGGCAATGTTACTGGTGTTAACCAGCAGTGTTACTGGAGTTAAACGGCGGTGTTACTGGAGTTAAACAGCAATGTTACTGGAGTTAAACGGCAGTGTTACTGGAGTTAAACAGCAATGTTACTGGTGTTAAACAGCAGTGTTACTGGAGTTAAACGGCGGTGTTACTGGAGTTAAACAGCAATGTTACTGGTGTTAAACAGCAGTGTTACTGGTGTTAAACAGCAATGTTACTGGTGTTAAACAGCAGTGTTACTGGAGTTAAACAGCAATGTTACTGTTGTTAAACAGCAGTGTTACTGGAGTTAAACGGCAGTGTTACTGGAGTTAAACGGCAGTGTTACTGGAGTTAAACAGCAATGTTACTGGTGTTAAACAGCAGTGTTACTGGAGTTAAACGGCGGTGTTGCTGCTGTTGAACGGCGGTGTTGCTGGTGTTAAACGGCGGTGTTGCTGGTGTTAAACGGCGGTGTTGCTGGTGTTAAACGCCGGTGTTGCTGGTGTTCAACGGCGGTGTTACTGGAGTTAAACGGCAGTGTTACTGGAGTTAAACGGCGGTGTTGCTGGTGTTAAACGGCGGTGTTACTGGTGTTCAACGGCGGTGTTACTTGTGTTAAACGGCGGTGTTACTGGAGTTAAACGGCAGTGTTACTGGTGTTCAACGGCGGTGTTACTGGAGTTAAACGGCAGTGTTACTGGAGTTAAACGGCAGTGTTACTGGTGTTCAACGGCGGTGTTACTGGAGTTAAACGGCAGTGTTACTGGAGTTAAACGGCAGTGTTACTGGAGTTAAACGGCAGTGTTACTGGAGTTAAACGGCAGTGTTACTGGAGTTAAACGGCAGTGTTACTGGTGTTCAACGGCAGTGTTATTGGAGTTAAACGGCGGTGTTACTGGAGTTAAACGGCAATGTTACTGGAGATAAACGGCAGTGTTACTGGAGTTAAACGGCAGTGTTACTGGAGTTAAACGGCAGTGTTACTGGAGTTAAACGGCAGTGTTACTGGAGTTAAACGGCAACGTTACTGGAGTTAAACGGCAGTGTTACTGGAGTTAAACGGCAACGTTACTGGAGTTAAACGGCAGTGTTACTGGAGTTAAACGGCAGTGTTAGTGGAGTTAAACGGCAATGTTACTGGTGTTAAACAGCAATGTTGCTGGAGTTAAACGGCGGTGTTGCTAGTGTTAAACGGCGGTGTTGCTGGTGTTAAACGGCGGTGTTGCTGGTGTTAAACGGCGGTGTTGCTGGTGTTAAACGGCGGTGTTGCTGGTGTTAAACGGCGGTGTTGCTGGTGTTAAACGGCGGTGTTGCTGCTGTTAAACGGCGGTGTTGCTGCTGTTAAACGGCACTGTTACTTATGTTAAACGGCAGTGTTACTTGTGTTAAACGGCAGTGTTACTGGAGTTAAACGGCGGTGTTGCTGGTGTTCAACGGCAGTGTTACTGGAGTTAAACAGCAACGTTACTGGAGTTAAACAGCAATGTTACTGGAGTGAAACGGCAGTGTTACTGGAGATAAACAGCAGTGAAACGGCAGTGTTACTGGCGATAAACGGCAGTGTTACTGGCGATAAACGGCAGTGTTACTGGCGATAAACGGCAGTGTTACTGGAGTTAAACGGCAGTGTTACTGGAGTTAAACAGCAATGTTACTGGAGTTAAACGGCATTGTTACTGGAGTTAAACAGCAGTTAAACAGCAACGTTACTGGAGTTAAACAGCAATGTTACTGGAGTGAAACGGCAGTGTTACTGGAGATAAACAGCAGTGAAACGGCAGTGTTACTGGCGATAAACGGCAGTGTTACTGGCGATAAACGGCAGTGTTACTGGAGTTAAACGGCAGTGTTACTGGAGTTAAACAGCAATGTTACTGGAGTTAAACGGCAATGTTACTGGAGATAAACGGCAATGTTACTGGAGTTAAACGGCAGTGTTACTGGAGTTAAACGGCAGTGTTACTGGAGTTAAACGGCAGTGTTACTGGAGTTAAACGGCAGTGTTACTGGAGTTAAACGGCAGTGTTACTGGAGTTAAACGGCAGTGTTACTGGAGTTAAACGGCAGTGTTACTGGAGTTAAACGGCAGTGTTACTGGAGTTAAACGGCAGTGTTACTGGAGTTAAACGGCAGTGTTACTGGAGTTAAACGGCAGTGTTACTGGAGTTAAACGGCAGTGTTACTGGAGTTAAACGGCAGTGTTACTGGAGTTAAACGGCAATGTTACTGGAGTTAAACGGCAGTGTTACTCGAATCAAACGGCAATGTTACTGGAGTTAAACGGAAATGTTACTGGAGTTAAACGGCAGTGTTACTGGAGTTAAACGGCAGTGTTACTGGAGTTAAACGGCAGTGTTACTGGAGTTAAACGGCGGTGTTACTGAGTTAAACGGCGGTGTTACTGGAGTTAAACGGCGGTGTTACTGGAGTTAAACGGCGGTGTTACTGGAGTTAAACGGCGGTGTTACTGGAGTTAAACGGCGGTGTTACTGGAGTTAAACGGCAATGTTACTGGAGTTAAACGTCGGTGTTACTGGAGTTAAACGGCAATGTTACTGGAGTTAAACGGCAGTGTTACTGGAGTTAAACGGCAATGTTACTGGAGTTAAACGTCGGTGTTACTGGAGTTAAACGGCAATGTTACTGGAGTTAAACGGCAGTGTTACTGGAGTTAAACGGCAGTGTTACTGGAGTTAAACGGCAGTGTTACTGGAGGTAAACGGCAGTGTTACTCGAATTAAACGGCAATGTTACTGGAGTTAAACGGCAGTGTTAGTGGAGTTAAACGGCAGTGTTAGTGGAGTTAAACGGCAGTGTTACTGGAGATAAACGGCAGTGTTACTGGAGTTAAACGGCAACGTTACTGGAGTTAAACGGCAGTGCTACTGGAGTTAAACGGCAGTGTTAGTGGAGTTAAATGGCAGTGTTACTGGAGTTAAACGGCAG
Organism: Heterodontus francisci; assembly: GCF_036365525.1. NCBI lineage: Eukaryota > Metazoa > Chordata > Chondrichthyes > Heterodontiformes > Heterodontidae > Heterodontus > Heterodontus francisci. Next base: position 14,531,181 of record NC_090413.1, on the reverse strand, counting down.
TGTTACTGGAGTTAAGCGGCAACGTTACTGGAGTTAAGCGGCAACGTTACTGGAGTAAAGCGGCAGTGTTACTGGAGTTAAACGGCAGTGCTACTGGAGTTAAACGGCAGTGCTACTGGAGTTAAACGGCAGTGTTACTGGAGTTAAACGGCATTGTTACTGGAGTTAAACAGCAGTTAAACAGCCACGTTACTGGAGTTAAACAGCAACGTTACTGGAGTGAAACGGCAGTGTTACTGGAGTTAAACAACAGTTAAACAGCAATGTTACTGGAGTGAAACAGCAATGTTACTGGAGATAAACAGCAGTGAAACGGCAGTGTTACTGGCGATAAACGGCAGTGTTACTGGAGTTAAACGGCAGTGTTACTGCAGTTAAACGGCAGTGTTACTGGAGTTAAACAACAATGTTACTGGAGTTAAACAGCAATGTTACTGGAGATAAACGGCAATGTTACTGGAGTTAAACGGCGGTGTTACTGGAGTTAAACGGCAGTGTTACTGGAGTTAAACGGCAGTGTTACTGGAGTTAAACAACAATGTTACTGGAGTTAAACAGCAATGTTACTGGAGATAAACGGCAATGTTACTGGAGTTAAACGGCGGTGTTACTGGAGTTAAACGGCAGTGTTACTGGAGTTAAACGGCAGTGTTACTGGAGTTAAACGGCAGTGTTACTGGAGTTAAACGGCAGTGTTACTGGAGTTAAACAGCAATGTTACTGGTGTTAAACGGCAGTGTTACTGGAGTTAAACGGCGGTGTTACTGGAGTTAAACAGCAATGTTACTGGAGTTAAACGGCAGTGTTACTGGAGTTAAACGGCAATGTTACTGGTGTTAAACAGCAGTGTTACTGGAGTTAAACGGCGGTGTTACTGGAGTTAAACAGCAATGTTACTGGAGTTAAACGGCAGTGTTACTGGAGTTAAACAGCAATGTTACTGGTGTTAACCAGCAGTGTTACTGGAGTTAAACGGCGGTGTTACTGGAGTTAAACAGCAATGTTACTGGTGTTAAACAGCAGTGTTACTGGTGTTAAACAGCAATGTTACTGGTGTTAAACAGCAGTGTTACTGGAGTTAAACAGCAATGTTACTGGTGTTAAACAGCAGTGTTACTGGAGTTAAACGGCAGTGTTACTGGAGTTAAACAGCAATGTTACTGGTGTTAAACAGCAGTGTTACTGGAGTTAAACAGCAATGTTACTGGTGTTAAACAGCAGTGTTACTGGAGTTAAACGGCAGTGTTACTGGAGTTAAACGGCAGTGTTACTGGAGTTAAACGGCAGTGTTACTGGAGTTAAACAGCAATGTTACTGGTGTTAAACAGCAGTGTTACTGGAGTTAAACGGCGGTGTTGCTGCTGTTGAACGGCGGTGTTGCTGGTGTTAAACGCCGGTGTTGCTGGTGTTCAACGGCGGTGTTACTGGAGTTAAACGGCAGTGTTACTGGAGTTAAACGGCGGTGTTGCTGGTGTTAAACGGCGGTGTTACTGGTGTTCAACGGCGGTGTTACTTGTGTTAAACGGCAGTGTTACTGGAGTTAAACGGCAGTGTTACTGGTGTTCAACGGCGGTGTTACTGGAGTTAAACGGCAGTGTTACTGGAGTTAAACGGCAGTGTTACTGGAGTTAAACGTCAGTGTTACTGGAGTTAAACGGCAGTGTTACTGGTGTTCAACGGCGGTGTTATTGGAGTTAAACGGCGGTTTTACTGGAGTTAAACGGCAATGTTACTGGAGATAAACGGCAGTGTTACTGGAGTTAAACGGCAGTGTTACTGGAGTTAAACGGCAGTGTTACTGGAGTTAAACGGCAGTGTTACTGGAGTTAAACGGCAGTGTTACTGGAGTTAAACGGCAACGTTACTGGAGTTAAACGGCAGTGTTACTGGAGTTAAACGGCAACGTTACTGGAGTTAAACGGCAGTGTTACTGGAGTTAAACGGCAGTGTTACTGGAGTTAAACGGCAGTGTTAGTGGAGTTAAACGGCAATGTTACTGGAGTTAAACGGCGGTGTTGCTGGTGTTAAACGGCGGTGTTGCTGGTGTTAAACGGCGGTGTTGCTGGTGTTAAACGGCGGTGTTGCTGGTGTTAAACGGCGGTGTTGCTGGTGTTAAACGGCGGTGTTGCTGGTGTTAAACGGCGGTGTTGCTGCTGTTAAACGGCAGTGTTACTTGTGTTAAACGGCAGTGTTACTTGTGTTAAACGGCAGTGTTACTGGAGTTAAACGGCGGTGTTGCTGGTGTTCAACGGCAGTGTTACTTGTGTTAAACGGCAGTGTTACTGGAGTTAAAAGGCAGTTAAACAGCAACGTTACTGGAGTTAAACAGCAATGTTACTGGAGTGAAACGGCAGTGTTACTGGAGATAAACAGCAGTGAAACGGCAGTGTTACTGGCGATAAACGGCAGTGTTACTGGCGATAAACGGCAGTGTTACTGGCGATAAACGGCAGTGTTACTGGAGTTAAACGGCAGTGTTACTGGAGTTAAACAGCAATGTTACTGGAGATAAACGGCAATGTTACTGGAGTTAAACGGCGGTGTTACTGGAGTTAAACGGCGGTGTTACTGGAGTTCAACGGCGGTGTTACTGGAGTTAAACGGCAGTGTTACTGGAGTTAAACGGCAGTGTTACTGGAGTTAAACGGCAATGTTACTGGAGTTAAACGGCAGTGTTACTCGAATTAGACGGCAATGTTACTGGAGTTAAACGGCAATGTTACTGGAGTTAAACGGCAGTGTTACTGGAGTTAAACGGCGGTGTTACTGGAGTTAAACGGCGGTGTTACTGAGTTAAACGGCGGTGTTACTGGAGTTAAACGGCGGTGTTACTGGAGTTAAACGGCGGTGTTACTGGAGTTAAACGGCGGTGTTACTGGAGTTAAACGGCGGTGTTACTGGAGTTAAACGGCAGTGTTACTGGAGTTAAACGGCGGTGTTACTGGAGTTAAACGGCAGTGTTACTGGAGTGAAACGGCAATGTTACTGGAGTTAAACGGCAATGTGACTGGAGATAAACGGCAATGTTACTGGAGTTAAACGGCGGTGTTACTGGAGTTAAACGGCAGTGTTACTGGAGTTAAACGGCAGTGTTACTGGAGTTAAACGGCAGTGTTACTGGAGTTAAACGGCAATGTTACTGGAGATAAACGGCAATTTTACTGGAGTTAAACGGCGGTGTTACTGGAGTTAAACGGCAATGTTACTGGAGATAAACGGCAATGTTACTGGAGATAAACGGCAATGTTACTGGAGTTAAACGGCAGTGTTACTGGAGTTAAACGGCAGTGTTACTGGAGTTAAACGGCAGTGTTACTGGAGTTAAACGGCAGTGTTACTGGAGTTAAACGGCAATGTTACTGGAGATAAACGGCAATGTTACTGGAGTTAAACGGCGGTGTTACTGGAGTTAAACGGCAATGTTACTGGAGATAAACGGCAATGTTACTGGAGATAAACGGCAATGTTACTGGAGTTAAACAGCGGTGTTACTGGAGTTAAACGGCAGTGTTACTGGAGTTAAACGGCAGTGTTACTGGAGTTAAACGGCAGTGTTACTGGAGTTAAACGGCAGTGTTACTGGAGTTAAACGGCAGTGTTACTGGAGTTAAACGGCAATGTTACTCGAATTAAACGGCAATGTTACTGGAGTTAAACGGCAGTATTACTGGAGTTAAACGGCAGTGTTACTGGAGTTAAACGGCAGTGTTACTGGAGTTAAACGGCACTGTTACTGGAGTTAAACGGCAGTGTTACTGGAGTTAAACAGCAGTGTTACTCGAATTAAACGGCAATGTTACTGGAGTTAAACGTCGGTGTTACTGGAGTTAAACGGCAATGTTACTGGAGTTAAACGGCAGTGTTACTGGGGTTAAACGGCAGTGTTACTGGAGTTAAACGGCAGTGTTACTGGAGGGAAACGGCAGTGTCACTCGAATTAAACGGCAATGTTACTGGAGTTAAACGGCAGTGTTAGTGGAGTTAAACGGCAGTTTTACTGGAGATAAACGGCAGTGTTACTGGAGTTAGACGGCAGTGTTACTGGAGTAAACGGCAATGTTACTGGAGTTAAGCGGCAACGTTACTGGAGTTAAGCGGCAACGTTACTGGAGTTAAGCGGCAACGTTACTGGAGTTAAGCGGCAACGTTACTGGAGTTAAGCGGCAGTGTTACTGGAGTTAAACGGCAGTGTTACTGGAGTTAAACGGCAGTGTTACTGGAGTTAAACGGCATTGTTACTGGAGTTAAACGGCGACGTTACTGGAGTTAATCGGCGACGTTACTGGAGTTAAACGGCAACGTTACTGGAGTTAAACGGCAACGTTACTGGAGTGAAACGGCAACGTTACTGGAGTGAAACGGCAACGTTACTGGAGTGAAACGGCAGTGTTACTGGAGTTAGACGGCAGTGTTACTGGAGTTAAGCTTCAACGTTACCGGAGTTAAGCTTCAACGTTACCGGAGTTAAGCGGCAACGTTACCGGAGTTAAGCGGCAACGTTACTGGAGTTAAACGGCAGTGTTACTGGAGTTAAACGGCAGTGTTACTGGAGTTAAACGGCAGTGTTACTGGAGTTAAACGGCAGTGTTACTGGAGTTAAACGGCAGTGTTACTGGAGTTAAACAGCAGTTAAACAGCGACGTTACTGGAGTTAAACAGCAACGTTACTGGAGTGAAACGGCAGTGTTACTGGAGTTAAACAACAGTTAAACAGCAATGTTACTGGAGTGAAACAGAAATGTTACTGGAGATAAAAAGCAGTGAAACGGCAGTGTTACTGGCGATAAACGGCAGTGTTACTGGCGATAAACAGCAGTGTTACTGGAGTTAAACGGCAGTGTTACTGGAGTTAAACAGCAACGATACTGGAGTTAAACGGCAGTGTTACTGGAGTTAAACAACAATGTTACTGGAGTTAAACATCAATGTTACTGGAGATAAACGGCAATGTTACTGGAGTTAAACGGCGGTGTTACTGGAGTTAAACGGCAGTGTTACTGGAGTTAAACAGCAATGTTACTGGTGTTAAACAGCAATGTTACTGGAGTTAAATGGCGGTGTTGCTGGTGTTAAACGGCGGTGTTGCTGGTGTTAAACGGTGGTGTCACTGGTGTTGAACGGCAGTGTCACTGGTGTTGAACGGCAGTGTCACTGGGGTTCAACGGCAGTGTCACTGGGGTTCAACGGCAGTGTCACTGGTGTTGAACGGCAGTGTCACTGGTGTTGAACGGCAGTGTCACTGGTGTTGAACGGCATTGTCACTGGTGTTGAACAGCAATGTTGCTGCAGATAAACGGCAGTGTTACTGGAGTTAAACGGCAATGTTACTGGAGATAAACGGCAGTGTTACTGGAGTTAAACGGCAGTGTTACTGGAGATAAACAGCAATGTTACTGGAGATAAACGGCAGTGTTACTGGAGATAAACAGCAATGTTTCTGGAGTTAAACGGCAGTGTTACGGGAGTTAAACGGCAGTGTTACTGGAGTTAAACGGCAGTGTTACTGGAGTTAAACGGCAGTGTTACTGGAGTTAAACGGCAGTGTTACTGGAGTTAACCGGCAGTGTTACTGGAGTTAACCGGCAGTGTTAGTGGAGTTAAACGGCAATGTTACTGGAGATAAACGGCAGTGTTACTGGAGTTAAACGGCAGTGTTACTGGAGTTAAACGGCAACGTTACTGGAGTTAAACGGCAACGTTACTGGAGTTAAGCGGCAGTGTTACTGGAGTTAAGCGGCAGTGTTACTGGAGTTAAGCGGCAGTGTTACTGGAGTTAAACGTCAGTGTTACTGGAGTTAAACGGCAATGTTACTGGAGTTAAACAGCAGTTAAACAGCAACGTTACTGGAGTTAAACAGCAATGTTACTGGAGTGAAACGGCAGTGTTACTGGAGATAAACAGCAGTGAAACGGCAGTGTTACTGGCGATAAACGGCAGTGTTACTGGCGATAAACGGCAGTGTTACTGGCGATGAACGGCAGTGTTACTGGCGATAAACGGCAGTGTTACTGGAGTTAAACGGCAGTGTTACTGGAGTTAAACAGCAATGTTACTGGAGTTAAACGGCAATGTTACTGGAGATAAACGGCAATGTTACTGGAGTTAAACGGCAATGTTACTGGAGTTAAACGGCAGTGTTACTGGAGTTAAACGGCGGTGTTACTGGAGTTAAACGGCGGTGTTACTGGAGTTAAACGGCGGTGTTACTGGAGTTAAACGGCAGTGTTACTGGAGTTAAACGGCAGTGTTACTGGAGTTAAACGGCAATGTTACTGGAGTTAAACGGCAGTGTTACTCGAATCAAGCGGCAATGTTACTGGAGTTAAACGGCAATGTTACTGGAGTTAAACGGCAGTGTTACTGGAGTTAAACGGCAGTGTTACTGGAGTTAAACGGCGTTGTTACTGGAGTTAAACGGCGGTGTTACTGGAGTTAAACGGCAATGTTACTGGAGTTAAACGGCAGTGTTAGTGGAGTTAAACGGCAATGTTACTGGAGATAAACGGCAGTGTTACTGGAGTTAAACGGCAGTGTTACTGGAGTTAAACGGCAACGTTACTGGAGTTAAACGGCAACGTTACTGGAGTTAAGCGGCAGTGTTACTGGAGTTAAACGGCAACGTTACTGGAGTTAAACGGCAGTGTTACTGGAGTTAAACGGCAGTGTTACTGGAGTTAAACGGCAGTGTTACTGGAGTTAAACGGCAGTGCTACTGGAGTTAAACGGCAATGTTACTGGAGTTAAACGGCAGTGTTACTCGAATCAAACGGTAATGTTACTGGAGTTAAACGGCAATGTTACTGGAGTTAAACGGCAGTGTTACTGGAGTTAAACGGCAGTGTTACTGGAGTTAAACGGCGGTGTTACTGAGTTAAACGGCGGTGTTACTGGAGTTAAACGGCAGTGTTACTGGAGTTAAACGGCAGTGTTAGTGGAGTTAAACGGCAATGTTACTGGAGATAAACGGCAGTGTTACTGGAGTTAAACGGCAGTGTTACTGGAGTTAAACGGCAGTGTTACTGGAGTTAAACGGCAGTGTTACTGGAGTTAAACGGCAGTGTTACTGGAGTTAAACGGCAGTGTTACTGGAGTTAAACGGCAGTGTTAGTGGAGTTAAACGGCAATGTTACTGGAGATAAACGGCAGTGTTACTGGAGATAAACGGCAGTGTTACTGGAGTTAAACGGCAGTGTTACTGGAGTTAAACGGCAGTGTTACTGGAGTTAAACGGCAACGTCACTGGAGTTAAACGGCGGTGTTACTGGAGTTAAGCGGCGGTGTTACTGGAGTTAAGCGGCAGTGTTACTGGAGTTAAACGGCAGTGTTACTGGAGTTAAACGTCAGTGTTACTGGAGTTAAACGGCAATGTTACTGGAGATAAACGGCAATGTTACTGGAGTTAAACGTCGGTGTTACTGGAGTTAAACGGCAGTGTTACTGGAGTTAAACGGCAATGTTACTGGAGTTAAACGGCAATGTTACTGGAGATAAACGGCAATGTTACTGGAGTTAAACGGCGGTGTTACTGGAGTTAAACGGCAGTGTTACTGGAGTTAAACGGCAGTGTTACTGGAGTTAAGCGGCAGTGTTACTGGAGTTAAGCGGCAGTGTTACTGGAGTTAAACGGCAGTGTTACTGGAGTTAAACGGCAGTGTTACTGGAGTTAAACGGCAGTGTTACTGGAGTTAAACGGCAGTGTTTCTGGAGTTAAACGGCAAGGTTACTGGAGATAAACGGCAGTGTTACTGGAGTTAAACGGCAGTGTTACTGGAGTTAAACGGCAGTGTTACTGGAGTTAAACGGCAGTGTTACTGGAGTTAAACGGCAGTGTTACTGGAGTTAAACGGCAGTGTTACTGGAGTTAAACGGCGGTGTTACTGGAGTTAAACAGCAGTGTTACTGGAGTTAAACGGCAGTGTTACTGGAGTTAAACGGCAGTGCTACTGGAGTTAAACGGCAGTGCTACTGGAGTTAAACGGCAGTGTTACTCGAATCAAACGGCAATGTTACTGGAGTTAAACGGCAATGTTACTGGAGTTAAACGGCAATGTTACTGGAGTTAAACGGCAGTGTTACTGAGTTAAACGGCGGTGTTACTGGAGTTAAACGGCAGTGTTACTGGAGTTAAACGGCAGTGTTAGTGGAGATAAACGGCAGTGTTACTGGAGTTAAACGGCAGTGTTACTGGAGTTAAACGGCAGTGTTACTGGAGTTAAACGGCAGTGTTACTGGAGTTAAACGGCAGTGTTACTGGAGTTAAACGGCAGTGTTAGTGGAGTTAAACGGCAATGTTACTGGAGATAAACGGCAGTGTTACTGGAGATAAACGGCAGTGTTACTGGAGTTAAACGGCAGTGTTACTGGAGTTAAACGGCAACGTTACTGGAGTTAAACGGCGGTGTTACTGGAGTTAAGCGGCAGTGTTACTGGAGTTAAGCGGCAGTGTTACTGGAGTTGAACGGCAGTGTTACTGGAGTTAAACGTCAGTGTTACTGGAATTAAACGGCAATGTTACTGGAGATAAACGGCAATGTTACTGGAGTTAAACGTCGGTGTTACTGGAGTTAAACGGCAGTGTTACTGGAGTTAAACGGCAATGTTACTGGAGTTAAACGGCAATGTTACTGGAGATAAACGGCAGTGTTACTGGAGTTAAACGGCGGTGTTACTGGAGTTAAACGGCAGTGTTACTGGAGTTAAACGGCAGTGTTACTGGAGTTAAACGGCAGTGTTACTGGAGTTAAGCGGCAGTGTTACTGGAGTTAAACGGCAGTGTTACTGGAGTTAAACGGCAGTGTTACTGGAGTTAAACGGCAGTGTTACTGGAGTTAAACGGCAGTGTTTCTGGAGTTAAACGGCAAGGTTACTGGAGATAAACGGCAGTGTTACTGGAGTTAAACGGCAGTGTTACTGGAGTTAAACGGCAGTGTTACTGGAGTTAAACGGCAGTGTTACTGGAGTTAAACGGCAGTGTTACTGGAGTTAAACGGCAGTGTTACTGGAGTTAAACGGCAGTGTTACTGGAGTTAAACGGCAATGTTACTCGAATTAAACGGCAGTGTTACTGGAGTTAAACGGCAGTGTTACTGGAGTTAAACGGCAGTGTTACTGGAGTTAAACGGCAGTGTTACTGGAGTTAAACGGCAGTGTTACTGGAGTTAAACGGCAATGTTACTGGTGTTAAACGGCAGTGTTACTGGAGTTAAACGGCAGTGTTACTGGAGTTAAACGGCAGTGTTACTGGAGTAAACGGCAGTGTTACTCGAATTAAACGGCAATGTTACTGGAGTTAAACGTCGGTGTTACTGGAGTTAAACGGCAGTGTTACTGGAGTTAAACGGCAGTGTTACTGGAGTTAAACGGCAGTGTTACTGGAGTTAAACAACAGTTAAACAGCAATGTTACTGGAGTTAAACGGCAGTGTTACTGGAGTTAAACGGCAGTGTTACTGGAGTTAAACGGCAGTGTTACTGGAGTAAACGGCAGTGTTACTCGAATTAAACGGCAATGTTACTGGAGTTAAACGTCGGTGTTACTGGAGTTAAACGGCAATGTTACTGGAGTTAAACGGCAGTGTTACTGGAGTTAAACGGCAGTGTTACTGGAGGTAAACGGCAGTGTTACTCGAATTAAACGGCAATGTTACTGGAGTTAAACGGCAGTGTTAGTGGAGTTAAACGGCAGTGTTAGTGGAGTTAAACGGCAGTGTTAGTGGAGTTAAACGGCAGTGTTACTGGAGATAAACGGCAGTGTTACTGGAGTTAAACGGCAGTGTTACTGGAGTTAAACGGCAACGTTACTGGAGTTAAACGGCAGTGCTACTGGAGTTAAACGGCAGTGTTAGTGGAGTTAAACGGCAGTGTTAGTGGAGTTAAACGGCAGTGTTAGTGGAGTTAAACGGCAGTGTTACTGGAGATAAACGGCAGTGTTACTGGAGTTAAACGGCAGTGTTACTGGAGTTAAACGGCAACGTTACTGGAGTTAAACGGCAGTGCTACTGGAGTTAAACGGCAGTGTTAGTGGAGTTAAACGGCAGTGTTAGTGGAGTTAAACGGCAGTGTTACTGGAGATAAACGGCAGTGTTACTGGAGTTAAACGGCAGTGTTACTGGAGTTCAGCGGCAACGTTACTGGAGTTAAGCGGCAACGTTACTGGAGTAAAGCGGCAGTGTTACTGGAGTTAAACGGCAGTGTTACTGGAGTTAAACGGCAGTGTTACTGGAGTTAAACGGCATTGTTACTGGAGTTAAACAGCAGTTAAACAGCCACGTTACTGGAGTTAAACGGCAGTGTTACTGGAGTTAAACAACAGTTAAACAGCAATGTTACTGGAGTGAAACAGCAATGTTACTGGAGATAAACAGCAGTGAAACGGCAGTGTTACTGGCGATAAACGGCAGTGTTACTGGCGATAAACGGCAGTGTTACTGGCGATAAACGGCAGTGTTACTGGAGTTAAACGGCAGTGTTACTGGAGTTAAACAGCAGTTAAACAGCAACGATACTGGAGATAAACAGCAATGTTACTGGAGTTAAACAACAATGTTACTGGAGTTAAACAGCAATGTTACTGGAGATAAACGGCGGTGTTACTGGAGTTAAACGGCGGTGTTACTGGAGTTAAACGGCAGTGTTACTGGAGTTAAACAGCAATGTTACTGGAGTTAAACGGCAGTGTTACTGGAGTTAAACAGCAATGTTACTGGTGTTAAACAGCAGTGTTACTGGAGTTAAACGGCGGTGTTACTGGAGTTAAACAGCAATGTTACTGGAGTTAAACGGCAGTGTTACTGGAGTTAAACAGCAATGTTACTGGTGTTAAACAGCAGTGTTACTGGAGTTAAACGGCGGTGTTACTGGAGTTAAACAGCAATGTTACTGGTGTTAAACAGCAGTGTTACTGGAGTTAAACAGCAATGTTACTGGTGTTAAACAGCAGTGTTACTGGAGTTAAACAGCAATGTTACTGGTGTTAAACAGCAGTGTTACTGGAGTTAAACGGCAGTGTTACTGGAGTTAAACAGCAATGTTACTGGTGTTAAACAGCAGTGTTACTGGAGTTAAACGGCAGTGTTACTGGTGTTCAACGGCGGTGTTACTGGTGTTCAACGGCGGTGTTACTGGAGTTAAACGGCAGTGTTACTGGAGTTAAACGGCAGTGTTACTGGAGTTAAACGGCAGTGTTACTGGTGTTCAACGGCGGTGTTACTGGAGTTAAACGGCAGTGTTACTGGAGTTAAACGGCAGTGTTACTGGAATTAAACGGCAGTGTTACTGGAGTTAAACGGCAGTGTTACTGGAGTTAAACGGCAGTGTTACTGGAGTTAAACGGCAGTGTTACTGGAGTTAAACGGCGGTGTTACTGGTGTTCAACGGCGGTGTTATTGGAGTTAAACGGCACTGTTACTGGAGTTAAACGGCAGTGTTACTGGAGTTAAACGGCAGTGTTCCTCGAATTAAACGGCAATGTTACTGGAGTTAAACGTCGGTGTTACTGGAGTTAAACGGCAATGTTACTGGAGTTAAACGGCAATGTTACTGGAGTTAAACGGCAGTGTTACTGGAGTTAAACGGCAGTGTTACTGGAGGGAAACGGCAGTGTCACTCGAATTAAACGGCAATGTTACTGGAGTTAAACGGCAGTGTTAGTGGAGTTAAACGGCAGTGTTACTGGAGATAAACGGCAGTGTTACTGGAGTTAGACGGCAGTGTTACTGGAGTTAAGCGGCAACGTTACTGGAGTTAAGCGGCAGTGTTACTGGAGTTAAACGGCAGTGTTACTGGAGTTAAACGGCAGTGTTACTGGAGTTAAACGGCAGTGTTACTGGAGTTAAACGGCATTGTTACTGGAGTTAAACAGCAGTTAAACAGCGACGTTACTGGAGTTAAACAGCAACGTTACTGGAGTGAAACGGCAGTGTTACTGGAGTTATACGGCAGTGTTACTGGAGTTAAGCGGCAACGTTACTGGAGTTAAGCGGCAACGTTACTGGAGTTAAGCGGCAACGTTACTGGAGTTAAGCGGCAACGTTACTGGAGTTAAGCGGCAAAGTTACTGGAGTTAAGCGGCAGTGTTACTGGAGTTAAACGGCAGTGTTACTGGAGTTAAACGGCATTGTTACTGGAGTTAAACGGCATTGTGACTGGAGTTAAACAGCAGTTAAACAGCGACGTTACTGGAGTTAAACAGCAACGTTACTGGAGTGAAACGGCAGTGTTACTGGAGTTAAACAACAGTTAAACAGCAATGTTACTGGAGTGAAACAGCAATGTTACTGGAGATAAACAGCAGTGAAACGGCAGTGTTACTGGCGATAAACGGCAGTGTTACTGGAGTTAAACGGCAGTGTTACTGGAGATAAACGGCAATGTTACTGGAGTTAAACGGCAATGTTACTGGAGTTAAACGGCAGTGTTACTGGTGTTCAACGGCAGTGTTACTGGTGTTCAGCGGCGGTGTTATTGGAGTTAAACGGCGGTGTTACTGGAGATAAACAGCAATGTTACTGGAGATAATCGGCGGTGTTTCTGGAGATAAACGGCAGTGTTAGTGGAGATAAACGGCAATGTTAGTGGAGAAAAACGGCAATGTTACTGGAGATAAACAGCAATGTTACTGGAGATAATCGGCGGTGTTTCTGGAGATAAACGGCAGTGTTAGTGGAGATAAACGGCAGTGTTACTGGAGATAAACGGCAGTGTTACTGGAGTTAAATGGCAGTGTTACTGGAGTTAAATGGCAGTGTTACTGGAGTTAAACGGCAGTGTTACTGGAGTTCAACGGCAGTGTTACTGGAGTTAAACAGCAATGTTACTGGAGATAAACAGCAGTGAAACAGCAATGTTACTGGCGATAAACGGCGGTGTTACTGGTGTTAAAAGACGGTGTCACTGGTGTTAAAAGGCGGTGTCACTGGTGTTGAACGGCAGTGTCACTGGTGTTGAACGGCAGTGTCACTGGTGTTGAACGGCAGTGTCACTGGTGTTGAACGGCAGTGTCACTGGTGTTGAACGGCAGTGTCACTGGTGTTGAACGGCAGTGTCACTGGTGTTGAACGGCAGTGTCACTGGTGTTGAACGGCAGTGTCACTGGTGTTGAACGGCAGTGTCACTGGTGTTCAACGGCAGTGTCACTGGTGTTCAACGGCAGTGTCACTGGGGTTCAACGGCAGTGTCACTGGGGTTCAACGGCAGTGTCACTGGGGTTCAACGGCAGTGTCACTGGGGTTCAACGGCAGTGTCACTGGGGTTCAACGGCAGTGTCACTGGGGTTCAACGGCAGTGTCACTGGGGTTCAACGGCAGTGTCACTGGAGTAAACGGCAGTGTTACTCGAATTAAACGGCAATGTTACTGGAGTTAAACGTCGGTGTTACTGGAGTTAAACGGCAATGTTACTGGAGTTAAACGGCAGTGTTACTGGAGTTAAACGGCAGTGTTACTGGAGGTAAACGGCAGTGTTACTCGAATTAAACGGCAATGTTACTGGAGTTAAACGGCAGTGTTAGTGGAGTTAAACGGCAGTGTTAGTGGAGTTAAACGGCAGTGTTACTGGAGATAAACGGCAGTGTTACTGGAGTTAAACGGCAGTGTTACTGGAGTTAAACGGCAACGTTACTGGAGTTAAACGGCAGTGTTAGTGGAGTTAAACGGCAGTGTTAGTGGAGTTAAACGGCAGTGTTACTGGAGATAAACGGCAGTGTTACTGGAGATAAACGGCAGTGTTACTGGAGTTAAACGGCAGTGTTACTGGAGTTCAGCGGCAACGTTACTGGAGTTAAGCGGCAACGTTACTGGAGTAAAGCGGCAGTGTTACTGGAGTTAAACGGCAGTGTTACTGGAGTTAAACGGCATTGTTACTGGAGTTAAACAGCAGTTAAACAGCCACGTTACTGGAGTTAAACAGCCACGTTACTGGAGTGAAACGGCAGTGTTACTGGAGTTAAACAACAGTTAAACAGCAATGTTACTGGAGTGAAACAGCAATGTTACTGGAGATAAACAGCAGTGAAACGGCAGTGTTACTGGCGATAAACGGCAGTGTTACTGGCGATAAACGGCAGTGTTACTGGAGTTAAACGGCAGTGTTACTGGAGTTAAACAGCAGTTAAACAGCAACGATACTGGAGTTAAACGGCAGTGTTACTGGAGTTAAACAACAATGTTACTGGAGTTAAACAGCAATGTTACTGGAGATAAACGGCAATGTTACTGGAGTTAAACGCGGTGTTACTGGAGTTAAACGGCGGTGTTACTGGAGTTAAACGGCAGTGTTACTGGAGTTAAACAGCAATGTTACTGGAGTTAAACGGCAGTGTTACTGGAGTTAAACAGCAATGTTACTGGTGTTAAACAGCAGTGTTACTGGAGTTAAACGGCGGTGTTACTGGAGTTAAACAGCAATGTTACTGGAGTTAAACGGCAATGTTACTGGAGTTAAACGGCAGTGTTTCTGGAGTTAAACGGCAATGTTACTGGTGTTAAACAGCAGTGTTACTGGAGTTAAAAGGCGGTGTTACTGGAGTTAAACAGCAATGTTACTGGAGTTAAACGGCAGTGTTACTGGAGTTAAACAGCAGTGTTACTGGAGTTAAACGGCGGTGTTACTGGAGTTAAACAGCAATGTTACTGGTGTTAAACAGCAGTGTTACTGGAGTTAAACAGCAATGTTACTGGTGTTAAACAGCAGTGTTACTGGAGTTAAACAGCAATGTTACTGGTGTTAAACAGCAGTGTTACTGGAGTTAAACGGCAGTGTTACTGGAGTTAAACAGCAATGTTACTGGTGTTAAACAGCAGTGTTACTGGAGTTAAACGGCAGTGTTACTGGTGTTCAACGGCGGTGTTACTGGTGTTCAACGGCGGTGTTACTGGAGTTAAACGGCAGTGTTACTGGAGTTAAACGGCAGTGTTACTGGAGTTAAACGGCAGTGTTACTGGTGTTCAACGGCGGTGTTACTGGAGTTAAACGGCAGTGTTACTGGAGTTAAACGGCAGTGTTACTGGAGTTAAACGGCAGTGTTACTGGAGTTAAACGGCAGTGTTACTGGAGTTAAACGGCAGTGTTACTGGAGTTAAACGGCAGTGTTACTGGAGTTAAACGGCAGTGTTACTGGAGTTAAACGGCAGTGTTACTGGAGTTAAACGGCGGTGTTACTGGTGTTCAACGGTGGTGTTATTGGAGTTAAACGGCACTGTTACTGGAGTTAAACGGCAGTGTTACTGGAGTTAAACGGCAGTGTTCCTCGAATTAAACGGCAATGTTACTCGAATTAAACGGCAATGTTACTGGAGTTAAACGGCAGTGTTACTGGAGTTAAACGGCAGTGTTACTGGAGTTAAACGGCAGTGTTACTGGAGTTAAACGGCAGTGTTACTGGAGTTAAACGGCAGTGTTACTGGAGTTAAACGGCAACGTTACTGGAGTTAAACGGCAACGTTACTGGAGTTAAGCGGCAGTGTTACTGGAGTTAAGCGGCAGTGTTACTGGAGTTAAACGGCAGTGTTACTGGAGTTAAACGGCAGTGTTACTGGAGTTAAACGGCATTGTTACTGGAGTTAAACAGCAGTTAAACAGCGACGTTACTGGAGTTAAACAGCAACGTTACTGGAGTGAAACGGCAGTGTTACTGGAGTTAGACGGCAGTGTTACTGGAGTTAAGCGGCAACGTTACTGGAGTTAAGCGGCAACGTTACTGGAGTTAAGCGGCAACGTTACTGGAGTTAAGCGGCAACGTTACTGGAGTTAAGCGGCAGTGTTACTGGAGTTAAACGGCAGTGTTACTGGAGTTAAACGGCATTGTTACTGGAGTTAAACAGCAGTTAAACAGCGACGTTACTGGAGTTAAACAGCAACGTTACTGGAGTGAAACGGCAGTGTTACTGGAGTTAAACAACAGTTAAACAGCAATGTTACTGGAGATAAACAGCAGTGAAACGGCAGTGTTACTGGCGATAAACGGCAGTGTTACTGGAGTTAAACGGCAGTGTTACTGGAGATAAACGGCAATGTTACTGGAGTTAAACGGCAATGTTACTGGAGTTAAACGGCAGTGTTACTGGTGTTCAACGGCAGTGTTACTGGTGTTCAGCGGCGGTGTTATTGGAGTTAAACGGCGGTGTTATTGGAGTTAAACGGCAGTGTTACTGGAGTTAAACGGCAATGTTACTGGAGATAAACAGCAATGTTACTGGAGATAATCGGCGGTGTTTCTGGAGATAAACGGCAGTGTTACTGGAGTTAAATGGCAGTGTTACTGGAGTTAAATGGCAGTGTTACTGGAGTTAAACGGCAGTGTTACTGGAGTTAAACGGCAGTGTCACTGGAGTTAAACGGCAGTGTTACTGGAGTTAAACAGCAATGTTACTGGAGATAAACAGCAGTGAAACAGCAATGTTACTGGCGATAAACGGCGGTGTTACTGGTGTTAAAAGACGGTGTCACTGGTGTTAAAAGGCGGTGTCACTGGTGTTGAACGGCAGTGTCACTGGTGTTGAACGGCAGTGTCACTGGTGTTGAACGGCAGTGTCACTGGTGTTGAACGGCAGTGTCACTGGTGTTGAACGGCAGTGTCACTGGTGTTCAACGGCAGTGTCACTGGTGTTCAACGGCAGTGTCACTGGGGTTCAACGGCAGTGTCACTGGGGTTCAACGGCAGTGTCACTGGGGTTCAACGGCAGTGTCACTGGGGTTCAACGGCAGTGTCACTGGGGTTCAACGGCAGTGTCACTGGGGTTCAACGGCAGTGTTACTGGAGTTAAACGGCAGTGTTACTGGAGTTAAACGGCAGTGTTACTGGAGTTAAACGGCAACGTTACTGGAGTTAAACGGCAACGTTACTGGAGTTAAGCGGCAGTGTTACTGGAGTTAAGCGGCAGTGTTACTGGAGTTAAACGGCAGTGTTACTGGAGTTAAACGGCAGTGTTACTGGAGTTAAACGGCATTGTTACTGGAGTTAAACAGCAGTTAAACAGCGACGTTACTGGAGTTAAACAGCAACGTTACTGGAGTGAAACGGCAGTGTTACTGGAGTTAGACGGCAGTGTTACTGGAGTTAAGCGGCAACGTTACTGGAGTTAAGCGGCAACGTTACTGGAGTTAAGCGGCAACGTTACTGGAGTTAAGCGGCAACGTTACTGGAGTTAAGCGGCAGTGTTACTGGAGTTAAACGGCAGTGTTACTGGAGTTAAACGGCATTGTTACTGGAGTTAAACAGCAGTTAAACAGCGACGTTACTGGAGTTAAACAGCAACGTTACTGGAGTGAAACGGCAGTGTTACTGGAGTTAAACAACAGTTAAACAGCAATGTTACTGGAGATAAACAGCAGTGAAACGGCAGTGTTACTGGCGATAAACGGCAGTGTTACTGGAGTTAAACGGCAGTGTTACTGGAGATAAACGGCAATGTTACTGGAGTTAAACGGCAATGTTACTGGAGTTAAACGGCAGTGTTACTGGTGTTCAACGGCAGTGTTACTGGTGTTCAGCGGCGGTGTTATTGGAGTTAAACGGCGGTGTTATTGGAGTTAAACGGCAGTGTTACTGGAGTTAAACGGCAATGTTACTGGAGATAAACAGCAATGTTACTGGAGATAATCGGCGGTGTTTCTGGAGATAAACGGCAGTGTTACTGGAGTTAAATGGCAGTGTTACTGGAGTTAAATGGCAGTGTTACTGGAGTTAAACGGCAGTGTTACTGGAGTTAAACGGCAGTGTCACTGGAGTTAAACGGCAGTGTTACTGGAGTTAAACAGCAATGTTACTGGAGATAAACAGCAGTGAAACAGCAATGTTACTGGCGATAAACGGCGGTGTTACTGGTGTTAAAAGACGGTGTCACTGGTGTTAAAAGGCGGTGTCACTGGTGTTGAACGGCAGTGTCACTGGTGTTGAACGGCAGTGTCACTGGTGTTGAACGGCAGTGTCACTGGTGTTGAACGGCAGTGTCACTGGTGTTGAACGGCAGTGTCACTGGTGTTCAACGGCAGTGTCACTGGTGTTCAACGGCAGTGTCACTGGGGTTCAACGGCAGTGTCACTGGGGTTCAACGGCAGTGTCACTGGGGTTCAACGGCAGTGTCACTGGGGTTCAACGGCAGTGTCACTGGGGTTCAACGGCAGTGTCACTGGGGTTCAACGGCAGTGTCACTGGGGTTCAACGGCAGTGTCACTGGGGTTCAACGGCAGTGTCACTGGTGTTGAACGGCAGTGTCACTGGAGATAAACGGCAGTGTTACTGGAGTTAAACGTCAGTGTTACTGCAGATAAACGACAGTGTAACTGGAGTTAAACGGCAATGTTACTGGAGATAAACGGCAGTGTTACTGGAGTTAAACGGCAGTGTTACTGGAGATAAACGGCAGTGTAACTGGAGATAAACAGCAACGTTACTGGAGTGAAACGGCAGTGTTACTGGAGTTAAACAACAGTTAAACAGCAATGTTACTGGAGTGAAACAGCAATGTTACTGGAGATAAACAGCAGTGAAACAGCAATGTTACTGGAGATAAACGGCAATGTTACTGGAGTTAAACGGCGGTGTTACTGGAGTTAAACGGCAGTGTTACTGGAGTTAAACGGCGGTGTTACTGGAGTTAAACGGCAGTGTTACTGGAGTTAAACAGCAATGTTACTGGAGTTAAACAGCAATGTTACTGGAGTTAAACGGCGGTGTTACTGGAGTTAAACGGCGGTGTTACTGGAGTTAAACGGCGGTGTTACTGGAGTTAAACGGCAGTGTTACTGGAGTTAAACGGCAGTTAAACAGCAACGTTACTGGAGTTAAACAGCAATGTTACTGGAGTGAAACGGCAGTGTTACTGGCGATAAACGGCAGTGTTACTGGCGATAAACGGCAGTGTTACTGGCGATAAACGGCAGTGTTACTGGAGTTAAACGGCAGTGTTACTGGAGTTAAACAGCAATGTTACTGGAGATAAACGGCAATGTTACTGGAGTTAAACGGCGGTGTTACTGGAGTTAAACGGCAGTGTTACTGGAGTTAAACGGCAGTGTTACTGGAGTTAAACGGCAGTGTTACTGGAGTTAAACGGCAGTGTTACTGGAGTTAAACGGCAGTGTTACTGGAGTTAAACGGCAATGTTACTGGAGTTAAGCGGCAGTTTTACTCGAATTAGACGGCAATGTTACTGGAGTTAAACGGCAATGTTACTGGAGTTAAACGGCAGTGTTACTGGAGTTAAACGGCGGTGTTACTGAGTTAAACGGCGGTGTTACTGGAGTTAAACGGCGGTGTTACTGGAGTTAAACGGCGGTGCTACTGGAGTTAAACGGCGGTGTTACTGGAGTTAAACGGCGGTGTTACTGGAGTTAAACGGCAGTGTTACTGGAGTTAAACGGCAGTGTTACTGGAGTTAAACGGCAATGTTACTGGAGATAAACGGCAATGTTACTGGAGTTAAACGGCGGTGTTACTGGAGTTAAACGGCAGTGTTACTGGAGTTAAACGGCAGTGTTACTGGAGTTAAACGGCAATGTTACTGGAGTTAAACGGCAATGTTACTGGAGATAAACGGCAATGTTACTGGAGTTAAACGGCGGTGTTACTGGAGTTAAACGGCAGTGTTACTGGAGTTAAACGGCAGTGTTACTGGAGTTAAACGGCAGTGTTACTGGAGTTAAACGGCAGTGTTACTGGAGTTAAACGGCAATGTTACTGGAGTTAAACGGCGGTGTTACTGGAGTTAAACGGCGGTGTTACTGGAGTTAAACGGCGGTGTTACTGGAGTTAAACGGCAATGTTACTGGAGTTAAACGGCAATGTTACTGGAGATAAACGGCAATGTTACTGGAGTTAAACGGCGGTGTTACTGGAGTTAAACGGCAGTGTTACTGGAGTTAAACGGCAGTGTTACTGGAGTTAAACGGCAGTGTTACTGGAGTTAAACGGCAGTGTTACTGGAGTAAACGGCAGTGTTACTGGAGTTAAACGGCAATGTTACTCGAATTAAACGGCAATGTTACTGGAGTTAAACGGCAGTGTTACTGGAGTTAAAGCGCAGTGTTACTGGAGTTAAACGGCAGTGTTACTGGAGTTAAACGGCGGTGTTACTGGAGTTAAACGGCAGTGTTACTGGAGTTAAACGGCAATGTTACTGGAGTTAAACGGCAATGTTACTGGAGATAAACGGCAATGTTACTGGTGTTAAACGGCGGTGTTACTGGAGGTAAACGGCAGTGTTACTGGAGTTAAACGGCAGTGTTACTGGAGTTAAACGGCAGTGTTACTGGAGTTAAACGGCAATGTTACTGGAGATAAACGGCAATGTTACTGGAGTTAAACGGCGGTGTTACTGGAGTTAAACGGCGGTGTTACTGGAGTTAAACGGCAATGTTACTGGAGTTAAACGGCAATGTTACTGGAGTTAAACGGCAATGTTACTGGAGATAAACGGCAATGTTACTGGAGATAAACGGCAATGTTACTGGAGTTAAACGGCGGTGGTACTGGAGTTAAACGGCAGTGTTACTGGAGTTAAACGGCAGTGTTACTGGAGTTAAACGGCAGTGTTACTGGAGTTAAACGGCAATGTTACTCGAATTAAACGGCAATGTTACTGGAGTTAAACGGCAGTGTTACTGGAGTTAAACGGCAGTGTTACTGGAGTTAAACGGCAGTGTTACTGGAGTTAAACGGCAGTGTTACTGGAGTTAAACGGCAGTGTTACTGGAGTTAAACGGCAGTGTTACTGGAGTTAAACGGCAGTGTTACTGGAGTTAAACGGCAGTGTTACTGGAGTTAAACGGCAGTGTTACTCGAATTAAACGGCAAAGTTACTGGAGTTAAACGTCGGTGTTACTGGAGTTAAACGGCAATGTTACTGGAGTTAAACGGCAATGTTACTGGAGTTAAACGGCAGTGTTACTGGAGTTAAACGGCAGTGTTACTGGAGTTAAACGGCAGTGTTACTGGAGTTAAACGGCAGTGTTACTGGAGGGAAACGGCAGTGTCACTCGAATTAAACGGCAATGTTACTGGAGTTAAACGGCAGTGTTAGTGGAGTTAAACGGCAGTGTTACTGGAGATAAACGGCAGTGTTACTGGAGTTAGACGGCAGTGTTACTGGAGTTAAGCGGGAACGTTACTGGAGTTAAGCGGCAACGTTACTGGAGTTAAGCGGCAGTGTTACTGGAGTTAAACGGCATTGTTACTGGAGTTAAACAGCAGTTAAACAGCGACGTTACTGGAGTTAAACAGCAACGTTACTGGAGTTAGACGGCAGTGTTACTGGAGTTAAGCGGCAACGTTACTGGAGTTAAGCGGCAACGTTACTGGAGTTAAGCGGCAACGTTACTGGAGTTAAGCGGCAGTGTTACTGGAGTTAAACGGCAGTGTTACTGGAGTTAAACGGCATTGTTACTGGAGTTAAACAGCAGTTAAACAGCAACGTTACTGGAGTTAAGCGGCAACGTTACTGGAGTTAAGCGGCAGTGTAACTGGAGTTAAACGGCAGTGTCACTGGTGTTCAACGGCAGTGTCACTGGTGTTCAACGGCAGTGTCACTGGTGTTCAACGGCAGTGTCACTGGGGTTCAACGGCAGTGTCACTGGGGTTCAACGGCAGTGTCACTGGGGTTCAACGGCAGTGTTACTGGAGTTAAACGGCAGTGTTACTGGAGTTAAACGGCATTGTTACTGGAGTTAAACAGCAGTTAAACAGCAACGTTTCTGGAGATAAACGGCAGTGTTAGTGGAGTTAAACGGCAGTGTTACTGGAGTTAAACGGCAGTGTTACTGGAGTTAAACGGCAGTGTTATTGGAGTTAAACAGCAATGTTACTGGAGATAAACAGCAATGTTACTGGAGATAAACAGCAATGTTACTGGAGATAAACAGCAATGTTGCTGGAGATAAACAGCAATGTTACTGGAGATAATCGGCGGTGTTTCTGGAGATAAACGGCAGTGTTAGTGGAGTTAAACGGCAGTGTTACTGGAGTTAAACGGCAGTGTTACTGGAGTTAAACGGCAATGTTACTCGAATTAAACGGCAATGTTACTGGAGTTAAACGGCAGTGTTACTGGAGTTAAACGGCAGTGTTACTGGAGTTAAACGGCAGTGTTACTGGAGTTAAACGGCAGTGTTACTGGAGTTAAACGGCAGTGTTACTGGAGTTAAACGGCGGTGTTACTGGAGTTAAACGGCAATGTTACTGGAGTTAAACGGCAATGTTACTGGAGATAAACGGCAATGTTACTGGAGTTAAACGGCGGCGTTACTGGAGTTAAACGGCGGCGTTACTGGAGTTAAACGGCAGCGTTACTGGAGTTAAACGGCAGTGTTA
The DNA here is from genome assembly GCF_036365525.1 of Heterodontus francisci. Classification (NCBI taxonomy): domain Eukaryota; kingdom Metazoa; phylum Chordata; class Chondrichthyes; order Heterodontiformes; family Heterodontidae; genus Heterodontus; species Heterodontus francisci. The sequence goes on along the minus strand of NC_090413.1, from coordinate 14,508,878 downwards.
CTGGAGTTAAACGGCAGTGTTACTGGAGTTAAACGGCAGTGTTACTGGAGTTAAACGGCAGTGTTACTGGAGTTAAACGGCAGTGTTACTGGAGTTAAACGGCAGTGTTACTGGAGTTAAACGGCAGTGTTACTGGAGTTAAACGGCAGTGTTACTGGAGTTAAACGGCAGTGTTACTGGAGTTAAACGGCAGTGTTACTGGAGTTAAACGGCAGTGTTACTGGAGTTAAACGGCAGTGTTACTGGAGTTAAACGGCAGTGTTACTGGAGTTAAACGGCAATGTTACTGGAGTTAAACGGCAATGTTACTGGAGATAAACGGCAATGTTACTGGAGATAAACGGCAATGTTACTGGAGTTAAACGGCGGTGGTACTGGAGTTAAACGGCAGTGTTACTGGAGTTAAACGGCAGTGTTACTGGAGTTAAACGGCAGTGTTACTGGAGTTAAACGGCAATGTTACTCGAATTAAACGGCAGTGTTACTGGAGTTAAACGGCAGTGTTACTGGAGTTAAACGGCAGTGTTACTGGAGTTAAACGGCACTGTTACTGGAGTTCAACGGCAGTGTTACTGGAGTTAAACGGCGGTGTTACTCGAATTAAACGTCGGTGTTACTGGAGTTAAATGTCGGTGTTACTGGAGTTAAACGGCAATGTTACTGGAGTTAAACGGCAGTGTTACTGGAGTTAAACGGCAGTGTTACTGGAGTTAAACGGCAGTGTTACGGGAGTTAAACGGCAGTGTTACTGCAGGGAAACGGCAGTGTCACTCGAATTAAACAGCAATGTTACTGGAGTTAAACGGCAGTGTTAGTGGAGTTAAACGGCAGTGTTACTGGAGATAAACGGCAGTGTTACTGGAGTTAGACGGCAGTGTTACTGGAGTTAAGCGGCAACGTTACTGGAGTTAAGCGGCAACGTTACTGGAGTTAAGCGGCAGTGTTACTGGAGTTAAACGGCAGTGTTACTGGAGTTAAACGGCAGTGTTACTGGAGTTAAACGGCATTGTTACTGGAGTTAAACAGCAGTTAAACAGCGACGTTCCTGGAGTTAAACGGCAACGTTACTGGAGTGAAACGGCAGTGTTACTGGAGTTAGACGGCAGTGTTACTGGAGTTAAGCGGCAACGTTACTGGAGTTAAGCGGCAACGTTACTGGAGTTAAGCGGCAACGTTACTGGAGTTAAGCGGCAACGTTACTGGAGTTAAGCGGCAGTGTTACTGGAGTTAAGCGGCAGTGTTACTGGAGTTAAACGGCAGTGTTACTGGAGTTAAACGGCATTGTTACTGGAGTTAAGCGGCAGTGTAACTGGAGTTAAACGGCAGTGTCACTGGTGTTCAACGGCAGTGTCACTGGTGTTCAACGGCAGTGTCACTGGTGTTCAACGGCAGTGTCACTGGTGTTCAACGGCAGTGTCACTGGTGTTCAACGGCAGTGTCACTGGGGTTCAACGGCAGTGTTACTGGAGTTAAACGGCAGTGTTACTGGAGTTAAACGGCATTGTTACTGGAGTTAAACAGCAGTTAAACAGCAACGTTTCTGGAGATAAACGGCAGTGTTAGTGGAGTTAAACGGCAGTGTTACTGGAGTTAAACGGCAGTGTTATTGGAGTTAAACAGCAATGTTACTGGAGATAAACAGCAATGTTACTGGAGATAAACAGCAATGTTACTGGAGATAAACAGCAATGTTGCTGGAGATAAACAGCAATGTTACTGGAGATAATCGGCGGTGTTTCTGGAGATAAACGGCAGTGTTAGTGGAGTTAAACGGCAGTGTTAGTGGAGTTAAACGGCAGTGTTACTGGAGTTAAACGGCAGTGTTAGTGGAGTTAAACGGCAATGTTACTGGAGATAAACGGCAATGTTACTGGAGATAAACGGCAGTGTTACTGGAGTTAAACGGCAGTGTTACTGGAGTTAAACGGCAGTTAAACGGCAGTGTTACTGGAGACAAACAGCAGTGAAACGGCAGTGTTACTGGCGATAAACGGCAGTGTTACTGGCGATAAACGGCAGTGTTACTGGCGATAAACGGCAGTGTTACTGGAGTTAAACGGCAGTGTTACTGGAGTTAAACGGCACTTTTACTGGTGTTAAACGGCAGTGTTACTGGAGTTAAACGGCAGTGTTACTGGAGTTAAACGGCAGTGTTACTGGAGTTAAACGGCAGTGTTACTGGAGTTAAACGGCAGTGTTACTGGAGTTAAACGGCAGTGTTACTGGAGTTAAACGGCAGTGTTACTGGAGGTAAACGGCAGTGTTACTGGAGGTAAACGGCAGTGTTACTGGAGGTAAACGGCAATGTTACTGGAGTTAAACGTCGGTGTTACTGGAGTTAAACGGCAATGTTACTGGAGTTAAACGGCAGTGTTACTGGAGTTAAACGGCAGTGTTACTGGAGTTAAACGGCAGTGTTACTGGAGGTAAACGGCAGTGTTACTCGAATTAAACGGCAATGTTACTGGAGTTAAACGGCAGTGTTAGTGGAGTTAAACGGCAGTGTTACTGGAGATAAACGGCAGTGTTCCTGGAGTTAAACGGCAGTGTTACTGGAGTTAAACGGGAACGTTACTGGAGTTAAGCGGCAACGTTACTGGAGTGAAACAGCATTGTTACTGGAGATAAACAGCAGTGAAACGGCAGTGTTACTGGCGATAAACGGCAGTGTTACTGGCGATAAACGGCAGTGTTACTGGAGTTAAACAGCAATGTTACTGGTGTTAAACAGCAATGTTGCTGGAGTTAAACGGCGGGGTTGCTGGTGTTAAACGGCGGTGTTGCTGGTGTTAAACGGCGGTGTTGCTGGTGTTAAACGGCGGTGTTGCTGGTGTTAAACGACACTGTTACTGGTGTTCAACGGCAGTGTTACTTGTGTTAAACGGCAGTGTTACTGGTGTTCAACGGCGGTGTTACTGGAGTTAAACGGCGGTATTGCTGGTGTTAAACGGCGGTGTTACTGGAGTTAAACGGCAGTGTTACTGGAGTTAAACGGCAGTGTTACTGGAGATAAACGGCAATGTTACTGGAGTTAAACGGCAGTGTTACTGGAGTTAAACGGCAGTGTTACTGGAGATAAACGGCAATGTTACTGGAGTTAAACGGCAGTGTTACTTGTGTTAAACGGCAGTGTTACTGGTGTTCAACGGCGGTGTTACTGGTGTTCAACGGCGGTGTTACTGGAGTTAAACGGCAGTGTTACTGGAGTTAAACGGCAGTGTTACTGGAGTTAAACGGCAGTGTTACTGGAGTTAAACGGCAGTGTTACTGGAGTTAAACGGCAGTGTTACTGGAGATAAACGGCAATGTTACTGGAGTTAAACGGCAGTGTTACTGGTGTTCAACGGCAGTGTTACTGGTGTTCAACGGCAGTGTTACTGGTGTTCAACGGCAGTGTTATTGGAGTTAAACGGCGGTGTTATTGGAGTTAAACGGCAGTGTTACTGGAGTTAAACGGCAATGTTACTGGAGATAAACAGCAATGTTACTGGAGATAATCGGCGGTGTTACTGGAGTTAAACGGCAGTGTTACTGGAGATAAACGGCAATGTTACTGGAGTTAAACGGCAGTGTTACTGGTGTTCAACGGCAGTGTTACTGGAGATAAACGGCAGTGTTACTGGAGATAAACGGCAGTGTTACTGGAGATAAACGGCAGTGTTACTGGAGTTAAATGGCAGTGTTACTGGAGTTAAATGGCAGTGTTACTGGAGTTAAACGGCAGTGTTACTGGAGTTAAACGGCAGTGTTACTGGAGTTAAACGGCAGTGTTACTGGAGTTAAACAGCAATGTTACTGGAGATAAACAGCAGTGAAACAGCAATGTTACTGGCGATAAACGGCGGTGTTACTGGTGTTAAAAGACGGTGTCACTGCTGTTAAAAGGCGGTGTCACTGGTGTTGAACGGCAGTGTCACTGGTGTTGAACGGCAGTGTCACTGGTGTTGAACGGCAGTGTCACTGGTGTTGAACGGCAGTGTCACTGGTGTTGAACTGCAGTGTGACTGGGGTTCAACGGCAGTGTGACTGGGGTTCAACGGCAGTGTGACTGGGGTTCAACGGCAGTGTGACTGGGGTTCAACGGCAGTGTGACTGGGGTTCAACGGCAGTGTCACTGGGGTTCAACGGCAGTGTCACTGGGGTTCAACGGCAGTGTCACTGGGGTTCAACGGCAGTGTCACTGGTGTTGAACGGCAGTTAAACAGCAATGTTACTGCAGATAAACGGCAGTGTAACTGGAGTTAAACGGCAATGTTACTGGAGATAAACGGCAGTGTTACTGGAGATAAACTGCAATGTTTCTGGAGTTAAACGGCAGTGTTACTGGAGTTAAACGGCAGTGTTACTGGAGTTAAACGGCAGTGTTACTGGAGTTAAACGGCAGTGTTACTGGAGTTAAACGGCAGTGTTACTGGAGATAAACGGCAGTGTTACTGGAGATAAACGGCAGTGTTACTGGAGATAAACGGCAGTGTTACTGGAGATAAACGGCAGTGTTACTGGAGTTAAACGGCAGTGTTACTGGTGTTCAACGGCGGTTTTACTGGAGTTAAACGGCGGTGTTACTGGAGTTAAACGGCGGTGTTACTGGAGTTAAACGGCGGTGTTACTGGAGTTAAACGGCGGTGTTACTGGAGTTAAACGGCGGTGTTACTGGAGTTAAACGGCGGTGTTACTGGAGTTAAACGGCGGTGTTATTGGAGTTAAACAGCAATGTTACTGGAGATAAACAGCAATGTTACTGGAGATAATCGGCGGTGTTTCTGGAGATAAACGGCAGTGTTAGTGGAGTTAAACGGCAGTGTTACTGGAGTTAAACTGCAGTGTTACTGGTGTTCAACGGCGGTTTTACGGGAGTTAAACGGCGGTGTTACTGGAGTTAAACGGCGGTGTTACTGGAGTTAAACGGCGGTGTTACTGGAGTTAAACGGCGGTGTTACTGGAGTTAAACGGCGGTGTTACTGGAGTTAAACGGCGGTGTTACTGGAGTTAAACGGCGGTGTTATTGGAGTTAAACGGCGGTGTTATTGGAGTTAAACAGCAATGTTACTGGAGATAAACAGCAATGTTACTGGAGATAAACAGCAATGTTACTGGAGATAATCGGCGGTGTTTCTGGAGATAAACGGCAGTGTTAGTGGAGTTAAACGGCAGTGTTAGTGGAGTTAAACGGCAGTGTTACTGGAGTTAAACGGCAGTGTTACTGGAGTTAAACGGCAGTGTTACTGGAGTTAAACGGCAGTGTTAGTGGAGTTAAACGGCAATGTTACTGGAGATAAACGGCAGTGTTACTGGAGTTAAACGGCAGTGTTACTGGAGTTAAACGGCAACGTTACTGGAGTTAAGCGGCAGTGTTACTGGAGTTAAACGGCAGTGTTACTGGAGTTAAACGGCAGTGTTACTGGAGTTAAACGGCAGTGTTACTGGAGTTAAACGGCAGTGTTACTGGAGTTAAACGGCATTGTTACTGGAGTTAAACAGCAGTTAAACAGCAACGTTACTGGAGTTAAACAGCAATGTTACTGGAGTGAAACGGCAGTGTTACTGGAGATAAACAGCAGTGAAACGGCAGTGTTACTGGCGATAAACGGCAGTGTTACTGGCGATAAACGGCAGTGTTACTGGAGTTAAACGGCAGTGTTACTGGAGTTAAACGGCAATGTTACTGGAGATAAACGGCAATGTTACTGGAGTTAAACGGCGGTGTTACTGGAGTTAAACGGCGGTGTTACTGGAGTTAAACGGCAGTGTTACTGGAGTTAAACGGCGGTGTTACTGAGTTAAACGGCGGTGTTACTGGAGTTAAACGGCTTTGTTACTGGAGTTAAACGGCTGTGTTACTGGAGTTAAACGGCGGTGTTACTGGAGTTAAACGGCAGTGCTACTGGAGTTAAACGGCAGTGTTACTGGAGTTAAACGGCAATGTTACTGGAGATAAACGGCAATGTTACTGGAGTTAAACGGCGGTGTTACTGGAGTTAAACGGCGGTGTTACTGGAGTTAAACGGCAGTGTTACTGGAGTTAAACGGCAATGTTACTGGAGTTAAACGGCAATGTTACTGGAGATAAACGGCAATGTTACTGGAGTTAAACGGCGGTGTTACTGGAGTTAAACGGCAGTGTTACTGGAGTTAAACGGCAGTGTTACTGGAGTTAAACGGCAGTGTTACTGGAGTTAAACGGCAATGTTACTGGAGTTAAACGGCGGTGTTACTGGAGTTAAACGGCGGTGTTACTGGAGTTAAACAGCAATGTTACTGGAGTTAAACGGCAATGTTACTGGAGATAAACGGCAACGTTACTGGACTTAAACGGCGGTGTTACTGGAGTTAAACGGCAGTGTTACTGGAGTTAAACGGCAGTGTTACTGGAGTTAAACGGCAGTGTTACTGGAGTTAAACGGCAATGTTACTCGAATTAAACGGCAATGTTACTGGAGTTAAACGGCAGTGTTACTGGAGTTAAACGGCAGTGTTACTGGAGTTAAACGGCAGTGTTACTGGAGTTAAACGGCAGTGTTACTGGAGTTAAACGGCAGTGTTACTGGAGTTAAACGGCAGTGTTACTGGAGTTAAACGGCAATGTTACTGGAGTTAAACGGCAGTGTTACTGGAGTTAAACGGCAGTGTTACTGGAGTTAAACGGCAGTGTTACTGGAGTTAAACGGCAGTGTTACTGGAGTTAAACGGCAGTGTTACTGGAGTTAAACGGCAGTGTTACTGGAGGTAAACGGCAGTGTTACTCGAATTAAACGGCAATGTTACTGGAGTTAAACGTCGGTGTTACTGGAGTTAAACGGCAATGTTACTGGAGTTAAACGGCAGTGTTACTGGAGTTAAACAGCAGTATTACTGGAGTTAAACGGCAGTGCTACTGGAGTTAAACGGCAGTGTTACTGGAGTTAAACGGCAATGTTACTGGAGATAAACGGCAATGTTACTGGAGTTAAACGGCGGTGTTACTGGAGTTAAACGGCGGTGTTACTGGAGTTAAACGGCAGTGTTACTGGAGTTAAACGGCAATGTTACTGGAGTTAAACGGCAATGTTACTGGAGATAAACGGCAATGTTACTGGAGTTAAACGGCGGTGTTACTGGAGTTAAACGGCAGTGTTACTGGAGTTAAACGGCAGTGTTACTGGAGTTAAACGGCAGTGTTACTGGAGTTAAACGGCAGTGTTACTGGAGTTAAACGGCAGTGTTACTGGAGTTAAACGGCAGTGTTACTGGAGTTAAACGGCAATGTTACTGGAGTTAAACGGCGGTGTTACTGGAGTTAAACGGCGGTGTTACTGGAGTTAAACGGCGGTGTTACTGGAGTTAAACAGCAATGTTACTGGAGTTAAACGGCAATGTTACTGGAGATAAACGGCAACGTTACTGGACTTAAACGGCGGTGTTACTGGAGTTAAACGGCAGTGTTACTGGAGTTAAACGGCAGTGTTACTGGAGTTAAACGGCAGTGTTACTGGAGTTAAACGGCAATGTTACTGGAGTTAAACGGCAGTGTTACTGGAGTTAAACGGCAGTGTTACTGGAGTTAAACGGCAGTGTTACTGGAGTTAAACGGCAGTGTTACTGGAGTTAAACGGCAATGTTACTGGTGTTAAACGGCAGTGTTACTGGAGTTAAACGGCAGTGTTACTGGAGTTAAACGGCAGTGTTACTGGAGTTAAACGGCAGTGTTACTGGAGTTAAACGGCAGTGTTACTGGAGTTAAACGGCAGTGTTACTGGAGGTAAACGGCAGTGTTACTCGAATTAAACGGCAATGTTACTGGAGTTAAACGTCGGTGTTACTGGAGTTAAACGGCAATGTTACTGGAGTTAAACGGCAGTGTTACTGGAGTTAAACGGCAGTATTACTGGAGTTAAACGGCAGTGTTACTGGAGTTAAACGGCAGTGTTAGTGGAGTTAAACGGCAGTGTTAGTGGAGTTAAACGGCAGTGTTACTGGAGTTAAACGGCAGTGTCACTGGTGTTGAACGGCAGTGTCACTGGTGTTGAACGGCAGTGTCACTGGTGTTGAACGGCAGTGTCACTGGTGTTGAACGGCAGTGTCACTGGTGTTGAACGGCAGTGTCACTGGTGTTCAACGGCAGTGTCACTGGTGTTCAACGGCAGTGTCACTGGTGTTCAACGGCAGTGTCACTGGTGTTCAACGGCAGTGTCACTGGGGTTCAACGGCAGTGTCACTGGGGTTCAACGGCAGTGTCACTGGGGTTCAACGGCAGTGTCACTGGTGTTGAACGGCAGTGTCACTGGTGTTGAACGGCAGTGTCACTGGTGTTGAACGGCAGTTAAACAGCAATGTTACTGCAGATAAACGGCAGTGTAACTGGAGTTAAACGGCAGTGTTACTGGAGATAAACGGCAATGTTACTGGAGTTAAACGGCAGTGTTACTGGTGTTCAACGGCAGTGTTACTGGAGATAAACGGCAGTGTTACTGGAGATAAACGGCAGTGTTACTGGAGATAAACGGCAGTGTTACTGGAGTTAAATGGCAGTGTTACTGGAGTTAAATGGCAGTGTTACTGGAGTTAAACGGCAGTGTTACTGGAGTTAAACGGCAGTGTTACTGGAGTTAAACGGCAGTGTTACTGGAGTTAAACAGCAATGTTACTGGAGATAAACAGCAGTGAAACAGCAATGTTACTGGCGATAAACGGCGGTGTTACTGGTGTTAAAAGACGGTGTCACTGCTGTTAAAAGGCGGTGTCACTGGTGTTGAACGGCAGTGTCACTGGTGTTGAACGGCAGTGTCACTGGTGTTGAACGGCAGTGTCACTGGTGTTGAACGGCAGTGTCACTGGTGTTGAACTGCAGTGTGACTGGGGTTCAACGGCAGTGTGACTGGGGTTCAACGGCAGTGTGACTGGGGTTCAACGGCAGTGTGACTGGGGTTCAACGGCAGTGTGACTGGGGTTCAACGGCAGTGTCACTGGGGTTCAACGGCAGTGTCACTGGGGTTCAACGGCAGTGTCACTGGGGTTCAACGGCAGTGTCACTGGTGTTGAACGGCAGTTAAACAGCAATGTTACTGCAGATAAACGGCAGTGTAACTGGAGTTAAACGGCAATGTTACTGGAGATAAACGGCAGTGTTACTGGAGATAAACTGCAATGTTTCTGGAGTTAAACGGCAGTGTTACTGGAGTTAAACGGCAGTGTTACTGGAGTTAAACGGCAGTGTTACTGGAGTTAAACGGCAGTGTTACTGGAGTTAAACGGCAGTGTTACTGGAGATAAACGGCAGTGTTACTGGAGATAAACGGCAGTGTTACTGGAGATAAACGGCAGTGTTACTGGAGATAAACGGCAGTGTTACTGGAGTTAAACGGCAGTGTTACTGGTGTTCAACGGCGGTTTTACTGGAGTTAAACGGCGGTGTTACTGGAGTTAAACGGCGGTGTTACTGGAGTTAAACGGCGGTGTTACTGGAGTTAAACGGCGGTGTTACTGGAGTTAAACGGCGGTGTTACTGGAGTTAAACGGCGGTGTTATTGGAGTTAAACAGCAATGTTACTGGAGATAAACAGCAATGTTACTGGAGATAATCGGCGGTGTTTCTGGAGATAAACGGCAGTGTTAGTGGAGTTAAACGGCAGTGTTACTGGAGTTAAACTGCAGTGTTACTGGTGTTCAACGGCGGTTTTACGGGAGTTAAACGGCGGTGTTACTGGAGTTAAACGGCGGTGTTACTGGAGTTAAACGGCGGTGTTACTGGAGTTAAACGGCGGTGTTACTGGAGTTAAACGGCGGTGTTACTGGAGTTAAACGGCGGTGTTACTGGAGTTAAACGGCGGTGTTATTGGAGTTAAACGGCGGTGTTATTGGAGTTAAACAGCAATGTTACTGGAGATAAACAGCAATGTTACTGGAGATAAACAGCAATGTTACTGGAGATAATCGGCGGTGTTTCTGGAGATAAACGGCAGTGTTAGTGGAGTTAAACGGCAGTGTTAGTGGAGTTAAACGGCAGTGTTACTGGAGTTAAACGGCAGTGTTACTGGAGTTAAACGGCAGTGTTACTGGAGTTAAACGGCAGTGTTAGTGGAGTTAAACGGCAATGTTACTGGAGATAAACGGCAGTGTTACTGGAGTTAAACGGCAGTGTTACTGGAGTTAAACGGCAACGTTACTGGAGTTAAGCGGCAGTGTTACTGGAGTTAAACGGCAGTGTTACTGGAGTTAAACGGCAGTGTTACTGGAGTTAAACGGCAGTGTTACTGGAGTTAAACGGCAGTGTTACTGGAGTTAAACGGCATTGTTACTGGAGTTAAACAGCAGTTAAACAGCAACGTTACTGGAGTTAAACAGCAATGTTACTGGAGTGAAACGGCAGTGTTACTGGAGATAAACAGCAGTGAAACGGCAGTGTTACTGGCGATAAACGGCAGTGTTACTGGCGATAAACGGCAGTGTTACTGGAGTTAAACGGCAGTGTTACTGGAGTTAAACGGCAATGTTACTGGAGATAAACGGCAATGTTACTGGAGTTAAACGGCGGTGTTACTGGAGTTAAACGGCGGTGTTACTGGAGTTAAACGGCAGTGTTACTGGAGTTAAACGGCGGTGTTACTGAGTTAAACGGCGGTGTTACTGGAGTTAAACGGCTTTGTTACTGGAGTTAAACGGCTGTGTTACTGGAGTTAAACGGCGGTGTTACTGGAGTTAAACGGCAGTGCTACTGGAGTTAAACGGCAGTGTTACTGGAGTTAAACGGCAATGTTACTGGAGATAAACGGCAATGTTACTGGAGTTAAACGGCGGTGTTACTGGAGTTAAACGGCGGTGTTACTGGAGTTAAACGGCAGTGTTACTGGAGTTAAACGGCAATGTTACTGGAGTTAAACGGCAATGTTACTGGAGATAAACGGCAATGTTACTGGAGTTAAACGGCGGTGTTACTGGAGTTAAACGGCAGTGTTACTGGAGTTAAACGGCAGTGTTACTGGAGTTAAACGGCAGTGTTACTGGAGTTAAACGGCAATGTTACTGGAGTTAAACGGCGGTGTTACTGGAGTTAAACGGCGGTGTTACTGGAGTTAAACAGCAATGTTACTGGAGTTAAACGGCAATGTTACTGGAGATAAACGGCAACGTTACTGGACTTAAACGGCGGTGTTACTGGAGTTAAACGGCAGTGTTACTGGAGTTAAACGGCAGTGTTACTGGAGTTAAACGGCAGTGTTACTGGAGTTAAACGGCAATGTTACTCGAATTAAACGGCAATGTTACTGGAGTTAAACGGCAGTGTTACTGGAGTTAAACGGCAGTGTTACTGGAGTTAAACGGCAGTGTTACTGGAGTTAAACGGCAGTGTTACTGGAGTTAAACGGCAGTGTTACTGGAGTTAAACGGCAGTGTTACTGGAGTTAAACGGCAATGTTACTGGAGTTAAACGGCAGTGTTACTGGAGTTAAACGGCAGTGTTACTGGAGTTAAACGGCAGTGTTACTGGAGTTAAACGGCAGTGTTACTGGAGTTAAACGGCAGTGTTACTGGAGTTAAACGGCAGTGTTACTGGAGGTAAACGGCAGTGTTACTCGAATTAAACGGCAATGTTACTGGAGTTAAACGTCGGTGTTACTGGAGTTAAACGGCAATGTTACTGGAGTTAAACGGCAGTGTTACTGGAGTTAAACAGCAGTATTACTGGAGTTAAACGGCAGTGCTACTGGAGTTAAACGGCAGTGTTACTGGAGTTAAACGGCAATGTTACTGGAGATAAACGGCAATGTTACTGGAGTTAAACGGCGGTGTTACTGGAGTTAAACGGCGGTGTTACTGGAGTTAAACGGCAGTGTTACTGGAGTTAAACGGCAATGTTACTGGAGTTAAACGGCAATGTTACTGGAGATAAACGGCAATGTTACTGGAGTTAAACGGCGGTGTTACTGGAGTTAAACGGCAGTGTTACTGGAGTTAAACGGCAGTGTTACTGGAGTTAAACGGCAGTGTTACTGGAGTTAAACGGCAGTGTTACTGGAGTTAAACGGCAGTGTTACTGGAGTTAAACGGCAGTGTTACTGGAGTTAAACGGCAATGTTACTGGAGTTAAACGGCGGTGTTACTGGAGTTAAACGGCGGTGTTACTGGAGTTAAACGGCGGTGTTACTGGAGTTAAACAGCAATGTTACTGGAGTTAAACGGCAATGTTACTGGAGATAAACGGCAACGTTACTGGACTTAAACGGCGGTGTTACTGGAGTTAAACGGCAGTGTTACTGGAGTTAAACGGCAGTGTTACTGGAGTTAAACGGCAGTGTTACTGGAGTTAAACGGCAATGTTACTGGAGTTAAACGGCAGTGTTACTGGAGTTAAACGGCAGTGTTACTGGAGTTAAACGGCAGTGTTACTGGAGTTAAACGGCAGTGTTACTGGAGTTAAACGGCAGTGTTACTGGAGTTAAACGGCAATGTTACTGGTGTTAAACGGCAGTGTTACTGGAGTTAAACGGCAGTGTTACTGGAGTTAAACGGCAGTGTTACTGGAGTTAAACGGCAGTGTTACTGGAGTTAAACGGCAGTGTTACTGGAGTTAAACGGCAGTGTTACTGGAGGTAAACGGCAGTGTTACTCGAATTAAACGGCAATGTTACTGGAGTTAAACGTCGGTGTTACTGGAGTTAAACGGCAATGTTACTGGAGTTAAACGGCAGTGTTACTGGAGTTAAACGGCAGTATTACTGGAGTTAAACGGCAGTGTTACTGGAGTTAAACGGCAGTGTTAGTGGAGTTAAACGGCAGTGTTAGTGGAGTTAAACGGCAGTGTTACTGGAGTTAAACGGCAGTGTCACTGGTGTTGAACGGCAGTGTCACTGGTGTTGAACGGCAGTGTCACTGGTGTTGAACGGCAGTGTCACTGGTGTTGAACGGCAGTGTCACTGGTGTTGAACGGCAGTGTCACTGGTGTTCAACGGCAGTGTCACTGGTGTTCAACGGCAGTGTCACTGGTGTTCAACGGCAGTGTCACTGGTGTTCAACGGCAGTGTCACTGGGGTTCAACGGCAGTGTCACTGGGGTTCAACGGCAGTGTCACTGGGGTTCAACGGCAGTGTCACTGGTGTTGAACGGCAGTGTCACTGGTGTTGAACGGCAGTGTCACTGGTGTTGAACGGCAGTTAAACAGCAATGTTACTGCAGATAAACGGCAGTGTAACTGGAGTTAAACGGCAGTGTTACTGGAGATAAACGGCAGTGTTACTGGAGATAAACGGCAGTGTTACTGGAGATAAACGGCAATGTTACTGGAGTTAAACGGCAGTGTTACTGGAGTTAAACGGCAGTGTTACTGGAGTTAAACGGCAGTGTTACTGGAGTTAAGCGGCAGTGTTACTGGAGTTAAACGGCAGTGTTACTGGAGTTAAACGGCAGTGTTACTGGAGTTAAACGGCAGTGTTACTGGAGTTAAACGGCAGTGTTACTGGCGATAAACGGCAATGTTACTGGAGTTAAACGGCGGTGTTACTGGTGTTCAACGGCGGTGTTACTGGTGTTCAACGGCGGTGTTACTGGAGTTAAACGGCGGTGTTACTGGAGTTAAACCGCGGTGTTATTGGAGTTAAACGGCGGTGTTATTGGAGTTAAACGGCGGTGTTATTGGAGTTAAACGGCGGTGTTATTAGAGTTAAACGGCACTGTTACTGGAGATAAACGGCAATGTTACTGGAGATAAACAGCAATGTTGCTGGAGATAAACAGCAATGTTACTGGAGATAATCGGCGGTGTTTCTGGAGATAAACGGCAGTGTTAGTGGAGTTAAACGGCAGTGTTACTGGAGTTAAACGGCAGTGTTATTGGAGTTAAACAGCAATGTTACTGGAGATAAACAGCAATGTTATGGAGATAAACAGCAATGTTACTGGAGATAAACAGCAATGTTGCTGGAGATAAACAGCAATGTTACTGGAGATAATCGGCGGTGTTTCTGGAGATAAACGGCAGTGTTAGTGGAGTTAAACGGCAGTGTTACTGGAGTTAAACGGCAGTGTTAGTGGAGTTAAACGGCAATGTTACTGGAGATAAACGGCAATGTTACTGGAGATAAACGGCAGTGTTACTGGAGTTAAACGGCAGTGTTACAGGAGTTAAACGGCAGTGTTACTGGAGTTAAACGGCAGTGTTACTGGAGTTAAACGGCAGTGTTACTGGAGTTAAACGGCAGTTAAACGGCAGTGTTACTGGAGACAAACAGCAGTGAAACGGCAGTGTTACTGGCGATAAACGGCAGTGTTACTGGCGATAAACGGCAGTGTTACTGGCGATAAACGGCAGTGTTACTGGAGTTAAACGGCAGTGTTACTGGAGTTAAACGGCAGTGTTACTGGAGGTAAACGGCAGTGTTACTGGAGGTAAACGGCAATGTTACTGGAGTTAAACGTCGGTGTTACTGGAGTTAAACGGCAATGTTACTGGAGTTATACGGCAGTGTTACTGGAGTTAAACGGCAGTGTTACTGGAGTTAAACGGCAATGTTACTGGAGTTAAACGGCAGTGTTACTGGAGTTAAACGGCAGTGTTACTGGAGTTAAACGGCAGTGTTACTGGAGTTAAACGGCAGTGTTACTGGAGTTATACGGCATTGTTACTGGAGTTAAACAGCAGTTAAACAGCGACGTTACTGGAGTTAAACAGCAACGTTACTGGAGTGAAACGGCAGTGTTACTGGAGTTAAACAACAGTTAAACAGCAATGTTACTGGAGTGAAACAGCAATGTTACTGGAGATAAACAGCAGTGAAACGGCAGTGTTACTGGCGATAAACGGCAGTGTTACTGGCGATAAACGGCAGTGCTACTGGAGTTAAACGGCAGTGTTACTGGAGTTAAACGGCAGTGTTACTGGAGTTAAACAGCAATGTTACTGGAGTTAAACAGCAATGTTACTGGAGTTAAACAGCAATGTTGCTGGAGTTAAACGGCGGGGTTGCTGGTGTTAAACAACAATGTTACTGGAGTTAAACAGCAATGTTACTGGTGTTAAACAGCAATGTTGCTGGAGATAAACAGCAATGTTACTGGAGATAATCGGCGGTGTTACTGGAGTTAAACGGCAGTGTTACTGGAGATAAACGGCAGTGTTACTGGAGTTAAACAGCAATGTTACTGGAGTTAAACAACAATGTTACTGGAGTTAAACAGCAATGTTACTGGTGTTAAACAGCAATGTTGCTTGAGTTAAACGGCGGGGTTGCTGGTGTTAAACGGCGGGGTTGCTGGTGTTAAACGGCGGTGTTGCTGGTGTTAAACGGCGGTGTTGCTGGTGTTATACGGCGGTGTTGCTGGTGTTAAACGACACTGTTACTGGTGTTCAACGGCAGTGTTACTTGTGTTAAACGGCAGTGTTACTGGTGTTCAACGGCGGTGTTACTGGAGTTAAACGGCGGTGTTGCTGGTGTTAAACGGCGGTGTTACTGGAGTTAAACGGCAGTGTTACTGGAGTTAAACGGCAGTGTTACTGGAGATAAACGGCAATGTTACTGGAGTTAAACGGCAGTGTTACTGGAGTTAAACGGCAGTGTTACTGGAGATAAACGGCAATGTTACTGGAGTTAAACGGCAGTGTTATTTGTGTTAAACGGCAGTGTTACTGGTGTTCAACGGCGGTGTTACTGGTGTTCAACGGCGGTGTTACTGGAGTTAAACGGCAGTGTTACTGGAGTTAAACGGCAGTGTTACTGGAGTTAAACGGCAGTGTTACTGGAGTTAAACGGCAGTGTTACTGGAGTTAAACGGCAGTGTTACTGGAGTTAAACGGCAGTGTTACTGGAGATAAACGGCAATGTTACTGGAGTTAAACGGCAGTGTTACTGGTGTTCAACGGCAGTGTTACTGGTGTTCAACGGCAGTGTTACTGGTGTTCAACGGCGGTGTTATTGGAGTTAAACGGCGGTGTTATTGGAGTTAAACGGCAGTGTTACTGGAGTTAAACGGCAATGTTACTGGAGATAAACAGCAATGTTACTGGAGATAATCGGCGGTGTTACTGGAGTTAAACGGCAGGGTTACTGGAGATAAACGGCAATGTTACTGGAGTTAAACGGCAGTGTTACTGGTGTTCAACGGCAGTGTTACTGGAGATAAACGGCAGTGTTACTGGAGTTAAATGGCAGTGTTACTGGAGTTAAATGGCAGTGTTACTGGAGTTAAACGGCAGTGTTACTGGAGTTAAACGGCAGTGTTACTGGAGTTAAACGGCAGTGTTACTGGAGATAAACAGCAGTGTTACTGGAGATAAACGGCAGTGTTACTGGAGATAAACGGCAATGTTTCTGGAGTTAAACGGCAGTGTTACTGGAGTTAAACGGCAGTGTTACTGGAGTTAAACGGCAGTGTTACTGGAGTTAAACGGCAGTGTTACTGGAGTTAAACGGCAGTGTTACTGGAGTTAAACGGCAGTGTTACTGGAGTTAAACGGCAGTGTTACTGGAGTTAAACGGCAGTGTTACTGGAGTTAAACGGCAGTGTTACTGGAGATAAACGGCAGTGTTACTGGAGATAAACGGCAGTGTTACTGGAGATAAACGGCAGTGTTACTGGAGTTAAACGGCAGTGTTACTGGTGTTCAACGGCAGTGTTACTGGTGTTCAACGGCGGTTTTACTGGAGTTAAACGGCGGTGTTACTGGAGTTAAACGGCGGTGTTACTGGAGTTAAACGGCGGTGTTACTGGAGTTAAACGGCGGTGTTACTGGAGTTAAACGGCGGTGTTACTGGAGTTAAACGGCGGTGTTACTGGAGTTAAACGGCGGTGTTACTGGAGTTAAACGGCAGTGTTACTGGAGTTAAACGGCGGTGTTACTGGAGATAAACGGCAATGTTACTGGAGTTAAACGGCAGTGTTACTGGAGTTAAACGGCAGTGTTACTGGAGATAAACGGCAATGTTACTGGAGTTAAACGGCAGTGTTATTTGTGTTAAACGGCAGTGTTACTGGTGTTCAACGGCGGTGTTACTGGTGTTCAACGGCGGTGTTACTGGAGTTAAACGGCAGTGTTACTGGAGTTAAACGGCAGTGTTACTGGAGTTAAACGGCAGTGTTACTGGAGTTAAACGGCAGTGTTACTGGAGTTAAACGGCAGTGTTACTGGAGTTAAACGGCAGTGTTACTGGAGTTAAACGGCAGTGTTACTGGAGATAAACGGCAATGTTACTGGAGTTAAACGGCAGTGTTACTGGTGTTCAACGGCAGTGTTACTGGTGTTCAACGGCAGTGTTACTGGTGTTCAACGGCGGTGTTATTGGAGTTAAACGGCGGTGTTATTGGAGTTAAACGGCAGTGTTACTGGAGTTAAACGGCAATGTTACTGGAGATAAACAGCAATGTTACTGGAGATAATCGGCGGTGTTACTGGAGTTAAACGGCAGTGTTACTGGAGATAAACGGCAATGTTACTGGAGTTAAACGGCAGTGTTACTGGTGTTCAACGGCAGTGTTACTGGAGTTAAACGGCAGTGTTACTGGAGTTAAATGGCAGTGTTACTGGAGTTAAACGGCAGTGTTACTGGAGTTAAACGGCAGTGTTACTGGAGTTAAACGGCAGTGTTACTGGAGTTAAACGGCAGTGTTACTGGAGATAAACAGCAGTGTTACTGGAGATAAACGGCAGTGTTACTGGAGATAAACGGCAATGTTTCTGGAGTTAAACGGCAGTGTTACTGGAGTTAAACGGCAGTGTTACTGGAGTTAAACGGCAGTGTTACTGGAGTTAAACGGCAGTGTTACTGGAGTTAAACGGCAGTGTTACTGGAGTTAAACGGCAGTGTTACTGGAGTTAAACGGCAGTGTTACTGGAGTTAAACGGCAGTGTTACTGGAGTTAAACGGCAGTGTTACTGGAGATAAACGGCAGTGTTACTGGAGATAAACGGCAGTGTTACTGGAGATAAACGGCAGTGTTACTGGAGTTAAACGGCAGTGTTACTGGTGTTCAACGGCAGTGTTACTGGAGTTAAACAGCAGTTAAACAGCGACGTTACTGGAGTTAAACAGCAACGTTACTGGAGTGAAACGGCAGTGTTACTGGAGTTAAACAACAGTTAAACAGCAATGTTACTGGAGTGAAACAGCAATGTTACTGGAGATAAACAGCAGTGAAACGGCAGTGTTACTGGCGATAAACGGCAGTGTTACTGGCGATAAACGGCAGTGCTACTGGAGTTAAACGGCAGTGTTACTGGAGTTAAACGGCAGTGTTACTGGAGTTAAACAGCAATGTTACTGGAGTTAAACAGCAATGTTACTGGAGTTAAACAGCAATGTTGCTGGAGTTAAACGGCGGGGTTGCTGGTGTTAAACAACAATGTTACTGGAGTTAAACAGCAATGTTACTGGTGTTAAACAGCAATGTTGCTGGAGATAAACAGCAATGTTACTGGAGATAATCGGCGGTGTTACTGGAGTTAAACGGCAGTGTTACTGGAGATAAACGGCAGTGTTACTGGAGTTAAACAGCAATGTTACTGGAGTTAAACAACAATGTTACTGGAGTTAAACAGCAATGTTACTGGTGTTAAACAGCAATGTTGCTTGAGTTAAACGGCGGGGTTGCTGGTGTTAAACGGCGGGGTTGCTGGTGTTAAACGGCGGTGTTGCTGGTGTTAAACGGCGGTGTTGCTGGTGTTATACGGCGGTGTTGCTGGTGTTAAACGACACTGTTACTGGTGTTCAACGGCAGTGTTACTTGTGTTAAACGGCAGTGTTACTGGTGTTCAACGGCGGTGTTACTGGAGTTAAACGGCGGTGTTGCTGGTGTTAAACGGCGGTGTTACTGGAGTTAAACGGCAGTGTTACTGGAGTTAAACGGCAGTGTTACTGGAGTTAAACGGCAGTGTTACTGGAGTTAAACGGCAGTGTTACTGGAGATAAACGGCAATGTTACTGGAGTTAAACGGCAGTGTTACTGGTGTTCAACGGCAGTGTTACTGGTGTTCAACGGCAGTGTTACTGGTGTTCAACGGCGGTGTTATTGGAGTTAAACGGCGGTGTTATTGGAGTTAAACGGCAGTGTTACTGGAGTTAAACGGCAATGTTACTGGAGATAAACAGCAATGTTACTGGAGATAATCGGCGGTGTTACTGGAGTTAAACGGCAGGGTTACTGGAGATAAACGGCAATGTTACTGGAGTTAAACGGCAGTGTTACTGGTGTTCAACGGCAGTGTTACTGGAGATAAACGGCAGTGTTACTGGAGTTAAATGGCAGTGTTACTGGAGTTAAATGGCAGTGTTACTGGAGTTAAACGGCAGTGTTACTGGAGTTAAACGGCAGTGTTACTGGAGTTAAACGGCAGTGTTACTGGAGATAAACAGCAGTGTTACTGGAGATAAACGGCAGTGTTACTGGAGATAAACGGCAATGTTTCTGGAGTTAAACGGCAGTGTTACTGGAGTTAAACGGCAGTGTTACTGGAGTTAAACGGCAGTGTTACTGGAGTTAAACGGCAGTGTTACTGGAGTTAAACGGCAGTGTTACTGGAGTTAAACGGCAGTGTTACTGGAGTTAAACGGCAGTGTTACTGGAGTTAAACGGCAGTGTTACTGGAGTTAAACGGCAGTGTTACTGGAGATAAACGGCAGTGTTACTGGAGATAAACGGCAGTGTTACTGGAGATAAACGGCAGTGTTACTGGAGTTAAACGGCAGTGTTACTGGTGTTCAACGGCAGTGTTACTGGTGTTCAACGGCGGTTTTACTGGAGTTAAACGGCGGTGTTACTGGAGTTAAACGGCGGTGTTACTGGAGTTAAACGGCGGTGTTACTGGAGTTAAACGGCGGTGTTACTGGAGTTAAACGGCGGTGTTACTGGAGTTAAACGGCGGTGTTACTGGAGTTAAACGGCGGTGTTACTGGAGTTAAACGGCAGTGTTACTGGAGTTAAACGGCGGTGTTACTGGAGATAAACGGCAATGTTACTGGAGTTAAACGGCAGTGTTACTGGAGTTAAACGGCAGTGTTACTGGAGATAAACGGCAATGTTACTGGAGTTAAACGGCAGTGTTATTTGTGTTAAACGGCAGTGTTACTGGTGTTCAACGGCGGTGTTACTGGTGTTCAACGGCGGTGTTACTGGAGTTAAACGGCAGTGTTACTGGAGTTAAACGGCAGTGTTACTGGAGTTAAACGGCAGTGTTACTGGAGTTAAACGGCAGTGTTACTGGAGTTAAACGGCAGTGTTACTGGAGTTAAACGGCAGTGTTACTGGAGTTAAACGGCAGTGTTACTGGAGATAAACGGCAATGTTACTGGAGTTAAACGGCAGTGTTACTGGTGTTCAACGGCAGTGTTACTGGTGTTCAACGGCAGTGTTACTGGTGTTCAACGGCGGTGTTATTGGAGTTAAACGGCGGTGTTATTGGAGTTAAACGGCAGTGTTACTGGAGTTAAACGGCAATGTTACTGGAGATAAACAGCAATGTTACTGGAGATAATCGGCGGTGTTACTGGAGTTAAACGGCAGTGTTACTGGAGATAAACGGCAATGTTACTGGAGTTAAACGGCAGTGTTACTGGTGTTCAACGGCAGTGTTACTGGAGTTAAACGGCAGTGTTACTGGAGTTAAATGGCAGTGTTACTGGAGTTAAACGGCAGTGTTACTGGAGTTAAACGGCAGTGTTACTGGAGTTAAACGGCAGTGTTACTGGAGTTAAACGGCAGTGTTACTGGAGTTAAACGGCAGTGTTACTGGAGTTAAACGGCAGTGTTACTGGAGATAAACGGCAATGTTACTGGAGTTAAACGGCAGTGTTACTGGTGTTCAACGGCAGTGTTACTGGTGTTCAACGGCAGTGTTACTGGTGTTCAACGGCGGTGTTATTGGAGTTAAACGGCGGTGTTATTGGAGTTAAACGGCAGTGTTACTGGAGTTAAACGGCAATGTTACTGGAGATAAACAGCAATGTTACTGGAGATAATCGGCGGTGTTACTGGAGTTAAACGGCAGTGTTACTGGAGATAAACGGCAATGTTACTGGAGTTAAACGGCAGTGTTACTGGTGTTCAACGGCAGTGTTACTGGAGTTAAACGGCAGTGTTACTGGAGTTAAATGGCAGTGTTACTGGAGTTAAACGGCAGTGTTACTGGAGTTAAACGGCAGTGTTACTGGAGTTAAACGGCAGTGTTACTGGAGTTAAACGGCAGTGTTACTGGAGATAAACGGCAGTGTTACTGGAGATAAACGGCAGTGTTACTGGAGATAAACGGCAATGTTTCTGGAGTTAAACGGCAGTGTTACTGGAGTTAAACGGCAGTGTTACTGGAGTTAAACGGCAGTGTTACTGGAGTTAAACGGCAGTGTTACTGGAGTTAAACGGCAGTGTTACTGGAGTTAAACGGCAGTGTTACTGGAGTTAAACGGCAGTGTTACTGGAGTTAAACGGCAGTGTTACTGGAGTTAAACGGCAGTGTTACTGGAGATAAACGGCAGTGTTACTGGAGATAAACGGCAGTGTTACTGGAGATAAACGGCAGTGTTACTGGAGTTAAACGGCAGTGTTACTGGTGTTCAACGGCAGTGTTACTGGTGTTCAACGGCGGTTTTACTGGAGTTAAACGGCGGTGTTACTGGAGTTAAACGGCGGTGTTACTGGAGTTAAACGGCGGTGTTACTGGAGTTAAACGGCGGTGTTACTGGAGTTAAACGGCGGTGTTACTGGAGTTAAACGGCGGTGTTACTGGAGTTAAACGGCGGTGTTACTGGAGTTAAACGGCGGTGTTACTGGAGTTAAACGGCGGTGTTATTGGAGTTAAACGGCGGTGTTATTGGAGATAAACGGCAATGTTACTGGAGATAAACGGCAATGTTACTGGAGATAATCGGCGGTGTTTCTGGAGATTAACGGCAGTGTTAGTGGAGTTAAACGGCAGTGTTACTGGAGTTAAACGGCAGTGTTAGTGGAGTTAAACGGCAATGTTACTGGAGATAAACGGCAGTGTTACTGGAGTTAAACGGCAGTGTTACTGGAGTTAAACGGCAACGTTACTGGAGTTAAGCGGCAGTGTTACTGGAGTTAAACGGCAGTGTTACTGGAGTTAAACGGCAGTGTTACTGGAGTTAAACGGCAGTGTTACTGGAGTTAAACGGCATTGTTACTGGAGTTAAACAGCAGTTAAACAGCAACGTTACTGGAGTTAAACAGCAATGTTACTGGAGTGAAACGGCAGTGTTACTGGAGATAAACAGCAGTGAAACGGCAGTGTTACTGGCGATAAACGGCAGTGTTACTGGCGATAAACGGCAGTGTTACTGGAGTTAAACCGCAGTGTTACTGGAGTTAAACGGCAATGTTACTGGAGATAAACGGCAATGTTACTGGAGTTAAACGGCGGTGTTACTGGAGTTAAACGGCAGTGTTACTGGAGTTAAACGGCAGTGTTACTGGAGTTAAACGGCGGTGTTACTGAGTTAAACGGCGGTGTTACTGGAGTTAAACGGCTTTGTTACTGGAGTTAAACGGCTGTGTTACTGGAGTTAAACGGCGGTGTTACTGGAGTTAAACGGCAGTGCTACTGGAGTTAAACGGCAGTGCTACTGGAGTTAAACGGCAATGTTACTGGAGATAAACGGCAATGTTACTGGAGTTAAACGGCGGTGTTACTGGAGTTAAACGGCGGTGTTACTGGAGTTAAACGGCAGTGTTACTGGAGTTAAACGGCAATGTTACTGGAGTTAAACGGCAATGTTACTGGAGATAAACGGCAATGTTACTGGAGTTAAACGGCGGTGTTACTGGAGTTAAACGGCAGTGTTACTGGAGTTAAACGGCAGTGTTACTGGAGTTAAACGGCAGTGTTACTGGAGTTAAACGGCAGTGTTACTGGAGTTAAACGGCGGTGTTACTGGAGTTAAACGGCGGTGTTACTGGAGTTAAACGGCGGTGTTATTGGAGTTAAACGGCGGTGTTATTGGAGTTAAACGGCAATGTTACTGGAGATAAACAGCAATGTTACTGGAGATAAACAGCAATGTTACTGGAGATAATCGGCGTTGTTTCTGGAGATAAACGGCAGTGTTAGTGGAGTTAAACGGCAGTGTTACTGGAGTTAAACGGCAGTGTTACTGGAGTTAAACGGCAGTGTTACTGGAGTTAAACGGCAGTGTTAGTGGAGTTAAACGGCAATGTTACTGGAGATAAACGGCAGTGTTACTGGAGTTAAACGGCAGTGTTACTGGAGTTAAACGGCAACGTTACTGGAGTTAAGCGGCAGTGTTACTGGAGTTAAACGGCAGTGTTACTGGAGTTAAACGGCAGTGTTACTGGAGTTAAACGGCAGTGTTACTGGAGTTAAACGGCATTGTTACTGGAGTTAAACAGCAGTTAAACAGCAACGTTACTGGAGTTAAACAGCAATGTTACTGGAGTGAAACGGCAGTGTTACTGGAGATAAACAGCAGTGAAACGGCAGTGTTACTGGCGATAAACGGCAGTGTTACTGGCGATAAACGGCAGTGTTACTGGAGTTAAACGGCAGTGTTACTGGAGTTAAACGGCAATGTTACTGGAGATAAACGGCAATGTTACTGGAGTTAAACGGCGGTGTTACTGGAGTTAAACGGCAGTGTTACTGGAGTTAAACGGCAGTGTTACTGGAGTTAAACGGCGGTGTTACTGAGTTAAACGGCGGTGTTACTGGAGTTAAACGGCTTTGTTACTGGAGTTAAACGGCTGTGTTACTGGAGTTAAACGGCGGTGTTACTGGAGTTAAACGGCAGTGCTACTGGAGTTAAACGGCAGTGTTACTGGAGTTAAACGGCAATGTTACTGGAGATAAACGGCAATGTTACTGGAGTTAAACGGCGGTGTTACTGGAGTTAAACGGCGGTGTTACTGGAGTTAAACGGCAGTGTTACTGGAGTTAAACGGCAGTGTTACTGGAGTTAAACGGCAATGTTACTGGAGTTAAACGGCAATGTTACTGGAGATAAACGGCAATGTTACTGGAGATAAACGGCAATGTTACTGGAGTTAAACGGCGGTGTTACTGGAGGTAAACGGCAGTGTTACTGGAGTTAAACGGCAGTGTTACTGGAGTTAAACGGCAGTGTTACTGGAGTTAAACGGCAATGTTACTGGAGTTAAACGGCGGTGTTACTGGAGTTAAACGGCGGTGTTACTGGAGTTAAACGGCAGTGTTACTGGAGTTAAACAGCAATGTTACTGGAGATAAACGGCAACGTTACTGGAGTTAAAGGGCGGTGTTACTGGAGTTAAACGGCAGTGTTACTGGAGTTAAACGGCAGTGTTACTGGAGTTAAACGGCAGTGTTACTGGAGTTAAACGGCAGTGTTACTGGAGTTAAACAGCAATGTTACTGGAGTGAAACGGCAGTGTTACTGGAGTTAAACAGCAGTTAAACAGCGACGTTACTGGAGTTAAACAGCAACGTTACTGGAGTGAAACGGCAGTGTTACTGGAGTTAAAGGGCGGTGTTACTGGAGTTAAACGGCAGTGTTACTGGAGTTAAACGGCAGTGTTACTGGAGTTGAACGGCAGTGTTACTGGAGTTAAACGGCAGTGTTACTGGAGTTAAACGGCAGTGTTACTGGAGTTAAACGGCAATGTTACTCGAATTAAACGGCAATGTTACTGGAGTTAAACGGCAGTGTTACTGGAGTTAAACGGCAGTGTTACTGGAGTTAAACGGCAGTGTTACTGGAGTTAAACGGCAGTGTTACTGGAGTTAAACGGCAATGTTACTGGAGTTAAACGGCAGTGTTACTGGAGTTAAACGGCAGTGTTACTGGAGTTAAACGGCAGTGTTTCTGGAGTTAAACGGCAGTGTTCCTGGAGTTAAACGGCAGTGTTACTGGAGGTAAACGGCAGTGTTACTCGAATTAAACGGCAATGTTACTGGAGTTAAACGTCGGTGTTACTGGAGTTAAACGGCAATGTTACTGGAGTTAAACGGCAGTGTTACTGGAGTTAAACGGCAGTGTTACTGGAGTTAAACAGCAGTGTTACTGGAGTTAAACGGCAGTGTTACTGGAGGTAAACGGCAGTGTTACTCGAATTAAACGGCAATGTTACTGGAGTTAAACGGCAGTGTTACTGGAGTTAAACGGCAGTGTTACTGGAGATAAACGGCAGTGTTACTGGAGATAAACGGCAGTGTTACTGGAGATAAACGGCAGTGTTACTGGAGTTAAACGGCAGTGTTACTGGAGTTAAACGGCAACGTTACTGGAGTTAAGCGGCAACGTTACTGGAGTTAAGCGGCAACGTTACTGGAGTTAAACGGCAGTGTTACTGGAGTTAAACGGCAGTGTTACTGGAGTTAAACGGCATTGTTACTGGAGTTAAACAGCAGTTAAACAGCGACGTTACTGGAGTTAAACAGCAACGTGACTGGAGTGAAACGGCAGTGTTACTGGAGATAAACAACAGTTAAACAGCAATGTTACTGGAGTGAAACAGCAGTGTTACTGGAGTTAAACAGCAATGTTACTGGTGTTAAACAGCAATGTTACTGGTGTTAAACAGCAATGTTACTGGAGTTAAACGGCAGTGTTACTGGAGTTAAACAGCAATGTTACTGGAGTTAAACGGCAGTGTTACTGGAGTTAAACAGCAATGTTACTGGTGTTAAACAGCAATGTTACTGGAGCTAAACGGCGGTGTTGCTGGTGTTAAACGGCGGTGTTGCTGGTGTTAAACGGCGGTGTTGCTGGTGTTAAACGGCGGTGTTGCTGGTGTTAAACGGCGGTGTTGCTGGTGTTAAACGGCAGTGTTACTGGAGTTAAACGGCGGTGTTGCTGGTGTTAAACGGCAGTGTTACTGGTGTTCAACGGCGGTGTTACTGGTGTTCAACGGCGGTGTTACTGGTGTTAAACGGCAGTGTTACTGGAGTTAAACGGCAGTGTTACTGGAGTTAAACGGCAGTGTTACTGGAGTTAAACGGCAGTGTTACTGGAGATAAACGGCAATGTTACTGGAGTTAAACGGCAGTGTTACTGGTGTTCAACGGCAGTGTTACTGGTGTTCAACGGCGGTGTTATTGGAGTTAAACGGCGGTGTTATTGGAGTTAAACGGCAGTGTTACTGGAGATAAACAGCAATGTTACTGGAGATAATCAGCGGTGAAACAGCAATGTTACTGGCGATAAACGGCAATGTTAGTGGAGAAAAACGGCAATGTTACTGGAGATAAATGGCAGTGTTACTGGAGTTAAACGGCAGTGTTACTGGAGTTAAACGGCAGTGTTACTGGAGTTAAACAGCAATGTTACTGGAGATAAACAGCAGTGAAACAGCAATGTTACTGGCGATAAACGGCGGTGTTACTGGTGTTAAAAGACGGTGTCACTGGTGTTAAAAGGCGGTGTCACTGGTGTTGAACGGCAGTGTCACTGGAGTTAAACAGCAACGTTACTGGAGTGAAACGGCAGTGTTACTGGAGTTAAACAACAGTTAAACAGCAATGTTACTGGAGTGAAACAGCAATGTTACTGGAGATAAACGGCAGTGTTACTGGCGATAAACGGCAGTGTTACTGGCGATAAACGGCGGTGTTACTGGAGTTAAACGGCAGTGTTACTGGAGTTAAACAGCAGTTAAACAGCGACGTTACTGGAGTTAAACGGCAACGTTACTGGAGTTAAACAGCAGTTAAACAGCAATGTTACTGGAGTGAAACGGCAGTGTTACTGGCGATAAACGGCAGTGTTACTGGAGTTAAACGGCAGTGTTACTGGAGTTAAACAGCAGTTAAACAGCGACGTTACTGGAGTTAAACGGCAACGTTACTGGAGTTAAACGGCAACGTTACTGGAGTGAAACGGCAGTGTTACTGGAGATAAACATCAGTTAAACAGCCATGTTACTGGAGTGAAACAGCAATGTTACTGGAGATAAACAGCAGTGAAACGGCAGTGTTACTGGCGATAAACGGCAGTGTTACTGGCGATAAACGGCAGTGTTACTGGCGAAAAACGGCAGTGTTACTGGCGATAAACGGCAGTGTTACTGGAGTTAAACGGCAGTGTTACTGGAGTTAAACAGCAATGTTACTGGAGTTAAACGGCAGTGTTACTGGAGTTAAACGGCAGTGTTACTGGAGTTAAACGGCAGTGTTACTGGAGTTAAACAGCAATGTTACTGGAGTTAAACGGCGGTGTTGCTGGTGTTAAACGGCGGTGTTGCTGGTGTTAAACGGCGGTGTTGCTGGTGTTAAACGGCGGTGTTGCTGGTGTTAAACGGCGGTGTTGCTGGTGTTAAACGGCAGTGTTGCTTGTGTTCAACGGCAGTGTTACTGGAGTTAAACGGCAGTGTTACTGGAGTTAAACTGCAGTGTTACTGGAGTTAAACGGCAGTGTTACTGGAGTTAAACGGCAGTGTTACTGGAGTTAAACGGCAGTGTTACTGGAGTTAAACGGCAGTGTTACTGGAGTTAAACGGCAGTGTTACTGGAGTTAAACGGCAGTGTTACTGGAGTTAAACGGCAGTGTTACTGGAGTTAAACGGCAGTGTTACTGGAGTTAAACGGCAGTGTTACTGGAGTTAAACGGCAGTGTTACTGGAGATAAACGGCAATGTTTCTGGAGTTAAACGGCAGTGTTACTGGAGTTAAACGGCAGTGTTACTGGAGTTAAACGGCAGTGTTACTGGAGTTAAACGGCAGTGTTACTGGAGATAAACGGCAGTGTTACTGGAGATAAACGGCAATGTTTCTGGAGTTAAACGGCAGTGTTACTGGAGTTAAACGGCAGTGTTACTGGAGTTAAACGGCGGTGTTACTGGAGTTAAACGGCGGTGTTACTGGAGTTAAACGGCGGTGTTACTGGAGTTAAACGGCGGTGTTACTGGAGTTAAACGGCGGTGTTACTGGAGTTAAACGGCGGTGTTACTGGAGTTAAATGGCGGTGTTACTGGAGTTAAACGGCGGTGTTACTGGAGTTAAACGGCGGTGTTACTGGAGATAAACGGCGGTGTTACTGGAGTTAAACGGCGGTGTTACTGGAGTTAAACGGCGGTGTTACTGGAGTTAAACGGCGGTGTTACTGGAGTTAAACGGCGGTGTTACTGGAGTTAAACGGCAGTGTTACTGGAGTTAAACGGCAACGTTACTGGAGTTAAACGGCAACGTTACTGGAGTTAAGCGGCAACGTTACTGGAGTTAAGCGGCAACGTTACTGGTGTTAAGCGGCAACGTTACTGGAGTTAAGCGGCAGTGTTACTGGAGTGAAGCGGCAGTGTTACTGGAGTGAAGCGGCAGTGTTACTGGAGTTAAGCGGCAGTGTTACTGGAGTTAAGCGGCAGTGTTACTGGAGTTAAACGGCAGTGTTACTGGAGTTAAACGGCAGTGTTACTGGAGTTAAACGGCAGTGTTACTGGAGTTAAACGGCAGTGTTACTGGAGTTAAACAGCAGTTAAACAGCGACGTTACTGGAGTTAAACAGCAACGTTACTGGAGTGAAACGGCAGTGTTACTGGAGATAAACAACAGTTAAACAGCAATGTTACTGGAGTGAAACAGCAATGTTACTGGAGATAAACAGCAGTGAAACGGCAGTGTTACTGGAGTTAAACGGCGGTGTTGCTGGTGTTAAACGGCGGTGTTACTGGAGTTAAACGGCGGTGTTACTGGAGTTAAACGGCAGTGTTACTGGAGTTAAACGGCAGTGTTACTGGAGTTAAACGGCAGTGTTACTGGAGTTAAACGGCAGTGTTACTGGAGATAAACGGCAATGTTACTGGAGTTAAACGGCACTGTTACTGGAGTTAAACGGCAGTGTTACTGGTGTTCAACGGCGGTGTTACTGGTGTTCAACGGCGGTGTTATTGGAGTTAAACGGCAGTGTTACTGGAGATAAACGGCAATGTTACTGGAGTTAAACGGCAGTGTTACTGGTGTTCAACGGCAGTGTTACTGGTGTTCAACGGCCGTGTTATTGGAGTTAAACGGCAGTGTTACTGGAGTTAAATGGCAGTGTTACTGGAGTTAAACGGCAGTGTTACTGGAGTTAAACGGCAGTGTTACTGGAGTTAAACGGCAGTGTTACTGGAGTTAAACAGCAATGTTACTGGAGATAAACAGCAGTGAAACAGCAATGTTACTGGAGATAATCGGCGGTGTTTCTGGAGATAAACGGCAGTGTTAGTGGAGAAAAACGGCAATGTTACTGGAGATAAACGGCAGTGTTACTGGAGTTAAATGGCAGTGTTACTGGAGTTAAACGGCACTGTTACTGGAGTTAAACGGAAGTGTTACTGGAGTTAAACAGCAATGTTACTGGAGATAAACAGCAGTGAAACAGCAATGTTACTGGCGATAAACGGCGGTGTTACTGGAGTTAAACGGCAGTGTTACTGGAGTTAAACGGCAGTGTTACTGGAGATAAACGGCAATGTTACTGGAGTTAAACGGCACTGTTACTGGAGTTAAACGGCAGTGTTACTGGTGTTCAACGGCAGTGTTACTGGTGTTCAACGGCGGTGTTACTGGTGTTCAACGGCGGTGTTATTGGAGTTAAACGGCAGTGTTACTGGAGATAAACGGCAATGTTACTGGAGTTAAACGGCAGTGTTACTGGTGTTCAACGGCAGTGTTACTGGTGTTCAACGGCGGTGTTATTGGAGTTAAACGGCAGTGTTACTGGAGTTAAATGGCAGTGTTACTGGAGTTAAACGGCAGTGTTACTGGAGTTAAACGGCAGTGTTACTGGAGTTAAACAGCAATGTTACTGGAGATAAACAGCAGTGAAACAGCAATGTTACTGGAGATAATCGGCGGTGTTTCTGGAGATAAACGGCAGTGTTAGTGGAGAAAAACGGCAATGTTACTGGAGTTAAACGGCACTGTTACTGGAGTTAAACGGAAGTGTTACTGGAGTTAAACAGCAATGTTACTGGAGATAAACAGCAGTGAAACAGCAATGTTACTGGCGATAAACGGCGGTGTTACTGGTGTTAAAAGACGGTGTCACTGGTGTTAAAAGGCGGTGTCACTGGTGTTGAACGGCAGTGTCACTGGTGTTGAACGGCAGTGTCACTGGTGTTGAACGGCAGTGTCACTGGGGTTCAACGGCAATGTTACTGGAGTTAAACGGCAGTGTTAGTGGAGTTAAACGGCAGTGTTACTGGAGATAAACGGCAGTGTTACTGGAGATAAACGGCAGTGTTACTGGAGTTAAACGGCAGTGTTACTGGAGTTAAACGGCAACGTTACTGGAGTTAAGCGGC
This sequence comes from Heterodontus francisci, assembly GCF_036365525.1. Classification (NCBI taxonomy): domain Eukaryota; kingdom Metazoa; phylum Chordata; class Chondrichthyes; order Heterodontiformes; family Heterodontidae; genus Heterodontus; species Heterodontus francisci. The sequence goes on along the minus strand of NC_090413.1, from coordinate 14,478,695 downwards.
AACGTTACTGGAGTTAAGCGGCAACGTTACTGGAGTTAAACGGCAGTGTTACTGGAGTTAAACGGCAGTGTTACTGGAGTTAAACGGCATTGTTACTGGAGTTAAACAGCAGTTAAACAGCGACGTTACTGGAGTTAAACAGCAACGTGACTGGAGTGAAACGGCAGTGTTACTGGAGATAAACAACAGTTAAACAGCAATGTTACTGGTGTTAAACAGCAATGTTACTGGAGTTAAACGGCAGTGTTACTGGAGTTAAACAGCAATGTTACTGGAGTTAAACGGCAGTGTTACTGGAGTTAAACAGCAATGTTACTGGTGTTAAACAGCAATGTTACTGGAGCTAAACGGCGGTGTTGCTGGTGTTAAACGGCGGTGTTGCTGGTGTTAAACGGCGGTGTTGCTGGTGTTAAACGGCGGTGTTGCTGGTGTTAAACGGCAGTGTTACTGGAGTTAAACGGCGGTGTTGCTGGTGTTAAACGGCAGTGTTACTGGTGTTCAACGGCGGTGTTACTGGTGTTCAACGGCGGTGTTACTGGTGTTAAACGGCAGTGTTACTGGAGTTAAACGGCAGTGTTACTGGAGTTAAACGGCAGTGTTACTGGAGTTAAACGGCAGTGTTACTGGAGATAAACGGCAATGTTACTGGAGTTAAACGGCAGTGTTACTGGTGTTCAACGGCAGTGTTACTGGTGTTCAACGGCAGTGTTACTGGTGTTCAACGGCGGTGTTATTGGAGTTAAACGGCGGTGTTATTGGAGTTAAACGGCAGTGTTACTGGAGATAAACAGCAATGTTACTGGAGATAATCAGCGGTGAAACAGCAATGTTACTGGCGATAAACGGCAATGTTAGTGGAGAAAAACGGCAATGTTACTGGAGATAAATGGCAGTGTTACTGGAGTTAAACGGCAGTGTTACTGGAGTTAAACGGCAGTGTTACTGGAGTTAAACAGCAATGTTACTGGAGATAAACAGCAGTGAAACAGCAATGTTACTGGCGATAAACGGCGGTGTTACTGGTGTTAAAAGACGGTGTCACTGGTGTTAAAAGGCGGTGTCACTGGTGTTGAACGGCAGTGTCACTGGAGTTAAACAGCAACGTTACTGGAGTGAAACGGCAGTGTTACTGGAGATAAACAACAGTTAAACAGCAATGTTACTGGAGTGAAACAGCAATGTTACTGGAGATAAACAGCAGTGAAACGGCAGTGTTACTGGAGTTAAACGGCGGTGTTGCTGGTGTTAAACGGCGGTGTTACTGGAGTTAAACGGCGGTGTTACTGGAGTTAATCGGCAGTGTTACTGGAGTTAAACGGCAGTGTTACTGGAGTTAAACGGCAGTGTTACTGGAGTTAAACGGCAGTGTTACTGGAGATAAACGGCAATGTTACTGGAGTTAAACGGCACTGTTACTGGAGTTAAACGGCAGTGTTACTGGTGTTCAACGGCGGTGTTACTGGTGTTCAACGGCGGTGTTATTGGAGTTAAACGGCAGTGTTACTGGAGATAAACGGCAATGTTACTGGAGTTAAACGGCAGTGTTACTGGTGTTCAACGGCAGTGTTACTGGTGTTCAACGGCGGTGTTATTGGAGTTAAACGGCAGTGTTACTGGAGTTAAATGGCAGTGTTACTGGAGTTAAACGGCAGTGTTACTGGAGTTAAACGGCAGTGTTACTGGAGTTAAACGGCAGTGTTACTGGAGTTAAACAGCAATGTTACTGGAGATAAACAGCAGTGAAACAGCAATGTTACTGGAGATAATCGGCGGTGTTTCTGGAGATAAACGGCAGTGTTAGTGGAGAAAAACGGCAATGTTACTGGAGATAAACGGCAGTGTTACTGGAGTTAAATGGCAGTGTTACTGGAGTTAAACGGCACTGTTACTGGAGTTAAACGGAAGTGTTACTGGAGTTAAACAGCAATGTTACTGGAGATAAACAGCAGTGAAACAGCAATGTTACTGGCGATAAACGGCGGTGTTACTGGAGTTAAACGGCAGTGTTACTGGAGTTAAACGGCAGTGTTTTTGGAGTTAAACGGCAGTGTTACTGGAGTTAAACGGCAGTGTTACTGGAGATAAACGGCAATGTTACTGGAGTTAAACGGCACTGTTACTGGAGTTAAACGGCAGTGTTACTGGTGTTCAACGGCGGTGTTACTGGTGTTCAACGGCGGTGTTATTGGAGTTAAACGGCAGTGTTACTGGAGATAAACGGCAATGTTACTGGAGTTAAACGGCAGTGTTACTGGTGTTCAACGGCAGTGTTACTGGTGTTCAACGGCGGTGTTATTGGAGTTAAACGGCAGTGTTACTGGAGTTAAACGGCAGTGTTACTGGAGTTAAACGGCAGTGTTACTGGAGTTAAACGGCAGTGTTACTGGAGTTAAACAGCAATGTTACTGGAGATAAACAGCAGTGAAACAGCAATGTTACTGGAGATAATCGGCGGTGTTTCTGGAGATAAACGGCAGTGTTAGTGGAGAAAAACGGCAATGTTACTGGAGATAAACGGCAGTGTTACTGGAGTTAAATGGCAGTGTTACTGGAGTTAAACGGCACTGTTACTGGAGTTAAACGGAAGTGTTACTGGAGTTAAACAGCAATGTTACTGGAGATAAACAGCAGTGAAACAGCAATGTTACTGGCGATAAACGGCGGTGTTACTGGTGTTAAAAGACGGTGTCACTGGTGTTAAAAGGCGGTGTCACTGGTGTTGAACGGCAGTGTCACTGGTGTTGAACGGCAGTGTCACTGGTGTTCAACGGCAGTGTCACTGGGGTTCAACGGCAGTGTCACTGGGGTTCAACGGCAGTGTCACTGGGGTTCAACGGCAGTGTCACTGGGGTTCAACGGCAGTGTCACTGGGGTTCAACGGCAGTGTCACTGGGGTTCAACGGCAGTGTCACTGGGGTTCAACGGCAGTGTCACTGGGGTTCAACGGCAGTGTCACTGGGGTTCAACGGCAGTGTCACTGGGGTTCAACGGCAGTGTCACTGGGGTTCAACGGCAGTGTCACTGGGGTTCAACGGCAGTGTCACTGGTGTTGAACGGCAATGTTACTGGAGATAAACGGCAGTGTTACTGGAGTTAAACGTCAGTGTTACTGGAGTTAAACGGCAGTGTTACTGGAGATAAACGGCATTGTTACTGGAGATAAACGGCAGTGTTACTGGAGATAAACGGCAATGTTTCTGGAGTTGAACGGCAGTGTTACTGGAGTTAAACGGCAGTGTTACTGGAGTTAAACGGCAGTGTTACTGGAGTTAAACGGCAGTGTTACTGGAGTTAAACGGCAGTGTTACTGGAGTTAAACGGCAGTGTTACTGGAGTTAAACGGCAGTGTTACTGGAGTTAAACGGCAGTGTTACTGGAGTTAAACGGCAGTGTTACTGGAGTTAAACGGCAGTGTTACTGGAGTTAAACGGCAGTGTTACTGGAGATAAACGGCAGTGTTACTGGAGTTAAACGGCAGTGTTACTGGAGTTAAACGGCAGTGTTACAGGAGTTAAACGGCAGTGTTACAGGAGTTAAACGGCAGTGTTCGTGGAGTTAAACGGCAGTGTTACTGGAGTTAAGCGGCAACGTTACTGGAGTTAAGCGGCAACGTTACTGGAGTTAAGCGGCAACGTTACTGGAGTTAAACGGCAGTGTTACTGAAGTTAAACGGCATTGTTCCTGGAGTTAAACAGCAGTTAAACAGCAACGTTACTGGAGTTAAACAGCAACGTTACTGGAGTGAAACGGCAGTGTTACTGGAGTTAAACAACAGTTAAACAGCAGTGTTACTGGAGATAAACGGCAGTGTTACTGGCGATAAACGGCAGTGTTACTGGAGTTAAACGGCAGTTAAACAGCAGTGTTACTGGCGATAAACGGCAGTGTTACTGGCGATAAACGGCAGTGTTACTGGCGATAAACGGCAGTTTTACTGGCGATAAACGGCAGTGTTACTGGAGTTAAACAGCAGTTAAACAGCAACGATACTGGAGTTAAACGGCAGTGTTACTGGAGTTAAACAACAATGTTACTGGAGTTAAACAGCAATGTTACTGGAGATAAACGGCAATGTTACTGGAGTTAAACGGCGGTGTTACTGGAGTTAAACGGCAGTGTTACTGGAGTTAAACGGCAGTGTTACTGGAGTTAAACAGCAATGTTACTGGAGTTAAACGGCAGTGTTACTGGAGTTAAACGGCAGTGTTACTGGAGTTAAACGGCAGTGTTACTGGAGTTAAACGGCAGTGTTACTGGAGTTAAACGGCAGTGTTACTGGAGTTAAACGGCAGTGTTACTGGAGTTAAACGGCAATGTTACTGGAGTTAAACGGCGGTGTTACTGGTGTTGAACGGCGGTGTTGCTGGTGTTAAACGGCGGTGTTGCTGGTGTTAAACGGCGGTGTTGCTGGTGTTAAACGGCGGTGTTGCTGGTGTTAAACGGCGGTGTTGCTGGTGTTAAACGGCGGTGTTGCTGGTGTTAAACGGCGGTGTTACTGGAGTTTAACGGCGGTTTTGCTCGTGTTAAACGGCGGTGTTGCTGGTGTTCAACGACACTGTTACTGGTGTTCAACGGCAGTGTTACTTGTGTTAAACGGCAGTGTTACTGGTGTTCAACAGCGGTGTTACTGGTGTTCAACGGCGGTGTTACTGGTGTTCAACGGCGGTGTTACTGGAGTTAAACGGCAGTGTTACTGGAGTTAAACGGCAGTGTTACTGGAGTTAAACGGCAGTGTTACTGGAGTTAAACGGCAGTGTTACTGGAGTTAAACGGCAGTGTTACTGGAGTTAAACGGCAGTGTTACTGGAGTTAAACGGCAGTGTTACTGGAGTTAAACGGCAGTGTTACTGGAGTTAAACGGCAGTGTTACTGGAGTTAAACGGCAGTGTTACTGGAGTTAAACGGCAGTGTTACTGGAGTTAAACGGCAGTGTTACTGGAGTTAAACGGCAGTGTTACTGGAGTTAAACGGCAGTGTTACTGGAGTTAAACGGCGGTGTTACTGGAGTTAAACGGCGGTGTTACTGGAGTTAAACGGCGGTGTTACTGGTGTTCAACGGCGGTGTTATTGGAGTTAAACGGCGGTGTTATTGGAGTTAAACGGCGGTGTTACTGGTGTTGAACGGCGGTGTTACTGGTGTTGAACGCCGGTGTTACTGGTGTTGAGCGGCGGTGTTACTGGTGTTAAACGGCGGTGTTACTGGTGTTAAACGGCGGTGTTACTGGAGTTAAACGGCAGTGTTACTGGTGTTCAACGGCGGTGTTATTGGAGTTAAACAGCAACGTTACTGGAGTGAAACGGCAGTGTTACTGGAGTTAAACAACAGTTAAACAGCAATGTTACTGGAGTGAAACAGCAATGTTACTGGAGATAAACAGCAGTGAAACAGCAGTGTTGCTGGCGATAAACGGCAGTGTTACTGGCGACAAACGGCAGTGTTACTGGAGTTAAACGGCAGTGTTACTGGAATTAAACAGCAGTTAAACAGCAACGATACTGGAGTTAAACGGCAGTGTTACTGGAGTTGAACAACCATGTTACTGGAGTTAAACAGCAATGTTACTGGAGATAAACGGAAATGTTACTGGAGTTAAACGGCAGTGTTACTGGAGTTAAACGGCAGTGTTACTGGAGTTAAACGGCAGTGTTACTGGAGTTAAACGGCAGTGTTACTGGAGTTAAACAGCAATGTTACTGGAGTTAAACGGCAGTGTTACTGGAGTTAAACGGCAGTGTTACTGGAGTTAAACAGCAATGTTACTGGTGTTAAACAGCAATGTTACTGGTGTTAAACGGCGGTGTTGCTGGTGTTAAACGGCGGTGTTGCTGGTGTTAAACGGCAGTGTTACAGGAGATAAACAGCAATGTTTCTGGAGTTAAACGGCAGTGTTACTGGTGTTCAACGGCGGTGTTACTGGTGTTCAACGGCGGTGTTACTGGTGTTCAACGGCGGTGTTACTGGTGTTCAACGGCGGTGTTACTGGAGTTAAACGGCAGTGTTACTGGAGATAAACGGCAATGTTACTGGAGTTAAACGGCAGTGTTACCAGAGTTAAACGGCAGTGTTACTGGAGTTAAACGGCAGTGTTACTGGAGTTAACCGGCAGTGTTACTGGAGTTAAACGGCAGTGTTACTGGAGTTAAACGGCAGTGTTACTGGAGTTAAACGGCAGTGTTACTGGAGTTAAACGGCAGTGTTACTGGAGTTAAACGGCAGTGTTACTGGAGTTAAACGGCGGTGTTACTGGTGTTAAACGGCAGTGTTACTGGTGTTCAACGGCGGTGTTATTGGAGTTAAACGGCGGTGTTATTGAAGTTAAACGGCGGTGTTACTGGTGTTGAACGGCGGTGTTACTGGTGTTGAACGCCGGTGTTACTGGTGTTGAACGCCGGTGTTACTGGTGTTGAACGCCGGTGTTACTGGTGTTGAGCGGCGGTGTTACTGGTGTTGAACGGCAGTGTCACTGGTGTTGAACGGCAACGTTACTGGAGTTAAACGGCAGTGTTACTGGAGTTAAACAACAGTTAAACAGCAATGTTACTGGAGATAAACAGCAGTGAAACGGCAGTGTTACTGGAGTTCAACGGCAGTGTTACTTGCGATAAACGGCAGTGTTACTGGAGTTAAACGGCAGTGTTACTGGAGTTAAACAGCAGTTAAACAGCAACGATACTGGAGTTAAACGGCAGTGTTACTGGAGTTAAACGGCAATGTTACTGGAGTTAAACGGCAATGTTACTGGAGATAAACGGCAATGTTACTGGAGTTAAACGGCGGTGTTACTGGAGTTAAAAGGCAGTGTTACTGGAGTTAAACGGCAGTGTTACTGGAGTTAAACGGCAGTGTTACTGGAGTTAAACAGCAATGTTACTGGAGTTAAACGGCAGTGTTACTCGAATTAAACGGCAATGTTACTGGAGTTAAACGGCAGTGTTACTGGAGGTAAACAGCAGTGTTACTGAAGTTAAACGGCGGTGTTACTGGAGTTAAACGGCCGTGTCACTGGAGTTAAACGGCAGTGTCACTGGGGTTCAACGGCAGTGTCTCTGGGGTTCAACGGCAGTGTCACTGGGGTTCAACGGCAGTGTCACTGGGGTTCAACGGCAGTGTCACTGGGGTTCAACGGCAGTGTCACTGGGGTTCAACGGCAGTGTCACTGGGGTTCAACGGCAGTGTCACTGGGGTTCAACGGCAGTGTCACTGGGGTTCAACGGCAGTGTCACTGGGGTTCAACGGCAGTGTCACTGGGGTTCAACGGCAGTGTCACTGGTGTTGAACGGCAGTTAAACAGCAATGTTACTGCAGATAAACGGCAGTGTTACTGGAGTTAAACGGCAGTGTTACTGGAGTTAAACGGCAGTGTTACTGGAGATAAACGGCAATGTTTCTGGAGTTAAACGGCAGTGTTACTGGAGTTAAACGGCAGTGTTACTGGAGTTAAACGGCAGTGTTACTGGAGTTAAACGGCAGTGTTACTGGAGTTAAACGGCAGTGTTACTGGAGTTAAACGGCAGTGTTACTGGAGTTCAACGGCAGTGTCACTGGTGTTGAACGGCAGTTAAACAGCAATGTTACTGCAGATAAACGGCAGTGTTACTGGAGTTAAACGGCAGTGTTACTGGAGTTAAACGGCAGTGTTACTGGATATAAACGGCAATGTTTCTGGAGTTAAACGGCAGTGTTACTGGAGTTAAACGGCAGTGTTACTGGAGTTAAACGGCAGTGTTACTGGAGTTAAACGGCAGTGTTACTGGAGTTAAACGGCAGTGTTACTGGAGTTAAACGGCAGTGTTACTGGAGTTAAACGGCAGTGTTACTGGAGTTCAACGGCAGTGTCACTGGTGTTGAACGGCAGTTAAACAGCAATGTTACTGCAGATAAACGGCAGTGTTACTGGAGTTAAACGGCAGTGTTACTGGAGTTAAACGGCAATGTTACTGGAGATAAACGGCAGTGTTACTGGAGTTAAACGGCAGTGTTACTGGAGATAAACGGCAATGTTACTGGAGATAAACGGCAGTGTTACTGGAGATAAACAGCAATGTTTCTGGAGTTAAACGGCAGTGTTACTGGAGTTAAACGGCAGTGTTACTGGAGTTAAACGGCAGTGTTACTGGAGTTAAACGGCAGTGTTAGTGGAGTTAAACGGCTGTGTTAGTGGAGTTAAACGGCAGTGTTAGTGGAGTTAAACGGCAGTGTTAGTGGAGTTAAACGGCAGTGTTACTGGAGTTAAACGGCAGTGTTACTGGAGTTAAACGGCAACGTTACTGGAGTTAAGCGGCAACGTTACTGGAGTTAAGCGGCAACGTTACTGGAGTGAAACGGCAGTGTAACTGGAGTTAAACAACAGTTAAACAGCAATGTTACTGGAGATAAACAGCAGTGAAACGGCAGTGTTACTGGCGATAAACGGCAGTGTTACTGGCGATAAACGGCAGTGTTACTGGAGTTAAACGGCAGTGTTACTGGAGTTAAACAGCAGTTAAACAGCAACGATACTGGAGTTAAACGGCAGTGTTACTGGAGTTAAACAGCAGTTAAACAGCAACGATACTGGAGTTAAACGGCAGTGTTACTGGAGATAAACGGCAATGTTACTGGAGTTAAACGGCGGTGTTACTGGAGTTAAACGGCAGTGTTACTGGAGTTAAACGGCAGTGTTACTGGAGTTAAACGGCAATGTTTCTGGAGTTAAACGGCAGTGTTACTGGAGTTAAACGGCAGTGTTACTGGAGTTAAACGGCAGTGTTACTCGAATTAAACGGCAATGTTACTGGAGTTAAACGGCAGTGTTACTGGAGTTAAACGGCAGTGTTACTGGAGTTAAACAGCAGTGTTACTGAAGTTAAACGGCGGTGTTACTGGAGTTAAACGGCGGTGTTACTGGAGTTAAACGGCGGTGTTACTGGAGTTAAACGGCGGTGTTACTGGAGTTAAACGGCGGTGTTACTGGAGTTAAACGGCAGTGTTACTGGAGTTAAACAGCAATGTTACTGGAGATAAACGGCAGTGTTACTCGAATCAAACGGCAATGTTACTGGAGTTCAACGGCGGTGTTACTGGAGGTAAACGGCGGTGTTACTGGAGGTAAACGGCAATGTTACTGGAGGTAAACGGCAGTGTTACTCGAATTAAACGGCGGTGTTACTGGAGTTAAACGGCGGTGTTACTGGAGTTAAACGGCAATGTTACTGGAGTTAAACGGCAGTGTTGCTGGAGTTAAACGGCGGTGTTGCTGGAGTTAAACGGCGGTGTTGCTGGAGTTAAACGGCGGTGTTGCTGGTGTTAAACGGCGGTGTTGCTGGTGTTAAACGGCGGTGCTGCTGGTGTTAAACGGCGGTGTTACTGGAGTTAAAGTGCGGTGTTGCTGGTGTTAAACGGCGGTGTTACTGGAGTTAAACAGCAATGTTACTGGAGTTAAACGGCGGTGTTACTGGAGTTAAACGGCGGTGTTGCTGGTGTTAAACGGCGGTGTTACTGGAGTTAAACGGCGGTGTTGCTGGTGTTAAACGGCGGTGTTGCTGGTGTTAAACGGCGGTGTTGCTGGTGTTAAACGGCGGTGTTACTGGAGTTAAACGGCGGTGTTACTGGTGTTCAACGGCAGTGTTACTGATGTTCAACGGCGGTGTTACTGGTGTTCAACGGCGGTGTTACTGGAGTTAAACGGCAGTGTTACTGGAGTTAAACGGCAGTGTTACTGGTGTTGAACGGCAGTGTTACTGGAGTTAAACGGCAGTGTTACTGGAGTTAAACGGCAGTGTTACCGGTGTTAAGCTGCGGTGTTACCAATGTTCAACGGCGGTGTTACCGGTGTTAAACGGCGGTGTTACTGGAGTTCAACGGCGGCGTTACTGGAGTTCAACGGCGGTGTTATCGGTGTTAAACGGCGGTGTTCCTGGTGTTAAACGGCGGTGTTACTGGTGTTAAACGGCGGTGTTACTGGAGTTAAACGGCAGTGTTACCGGTGTTAAGCTGCGGTGTTACCAATGTTCAACGGCGGTGTTACCGGTGTTAAACGGCGGTGTTACTGGAGTTAAACGGCAGTGTTACTGCAGTTAAACGGCAATGTTGATGGTGTTCAACGGCAGTGTTAGTGGAGTTCAACAGCGGTGTTACTGGTGTTGAACGGCGGTGTTACTGGTGTTGAACGGCGGTGTTAATGGTGTTAAACGGCAGTGTTACTGGAGTTAAACGGCAGTGTTACTGGAGTTAAACGGCAGTGTTGCTGGTGTTAAACGGCGGTGTTACTGGTGTTAAACGGCACTGTCACTGGAGTTAAACGGCAGTGTTACTGGAGTTAAACGGCAGTGTTACTGGTGTTAAACGGCAGTGTTACTGGAGTTAAACGGCAGTGTTACTGGAGTTAAACGGCAGTGTTACTGGAGTTAAAAGGCAGTGTTACTGGTGTTAAACGTTGGTGTTACTGGTGTTAAACAGCATTGTTACTGGTGTTAAACAGCAGTGTTACTAGTGTTAAACGGCAGTGTCACTGGAGATAAACGGCAGTGTTACTGGAGTTAAACGGCAACGTTACTGGAGTTAAACGGCGGTGTTACTGGAGTTAAACAGCAACGTTACTGGAGTTAAACGGCAGTGTTACTGGAGTTAAACAGCAATGTTACTGGAGTGAAACGGCGGTGTTACTGGAGTTAAACGGCAATGTTACTGGAGTTAAACGGCAGTGTTACTGGAGTTAAACGGCAGTGTTGCTGGAGTTAAACAGCAATGTTACTGGAGTTAAACGGTTGTGTTACTGGAGTTAAACAGCAACGTTACTGGAGTTAAACGGCAGTGTTACTGGAGTTAAACAGCAGTTAAACAGCAACGTTACTGGAGTTAAACAGCAATGTTACTGGAGATAAACGGCAGTGTTACTGGAGTTGAATGGCGGCGTTACTTCAGTTCAACGGCGGTGTTACTTCAGTTCAACGGCGGTGTTACTGGAGTTCAACGGCGGTGTAACTGGAGTTGAACGGCGGTGTTACTGGAGTTGAACGGCGGTGTTACTGGAGTTGAACTGCGGTGTTACTGGTGTTAAACGGCGGTGTTACTGGAGTTGAACGGCGGTGTTACTGGAGTTAAACGGCGGTGTTACTGGAGTTAAACGGCAGTGTTACTGGAGTTAAACGGCGGTGTTACTGGTGTTAAACGGCGGTGTTACTGGTGTTTAACGGCGGTGTTACTGGTGTTTAACGGCGGTGTTAGTGGAGTTAAACGGCAGTGTTACTGGAGTTAAACGGCGGTGTTACTGGTGTTAAACGGCGGTGTTACTGGTGTTTAACGGCTGTGTTACTGGTGTTTAACGGCGGTGTTACTGGAGTTAAACGGCGGTGTTACTGGAGTTAAACGGCGGTGTTACTGGAGTTAAACGGCGGTGTTACTGGTGTTAAACGGCGGTGTTACTGGTGTTTAACGGCGGTGTTACTGGTATTTAACGGCGGTGTTAGTGGTGTTAAACGGCAGTGTTACTGGTGTTAAACGGCAGTTTTACTGGTGTTAAACGGCAGTTTTACTGGTGTTAAACGGCAGTGTTACTGGAGTTAAACGGCAGTGTTACTGGTGTTAAACGGCAATGTTACTGGAGTTAAACGGCAGTGTTACTGGAGTTAAACGGCGATGTTACTGGAGTTAAACAGCAATGTTACTGGAGTTCAACGGCAGTGTTACTGGAGTTAAACGGCGGTGTTGCTGGTGTTCTACGGCAGTGTTGCTGGTGTTCAACGGCGGTGTTACTGGTGTTCAACGGCGGTGTTACTGGTGTTGAACGGCGGTGTTACTGGTGTTGAACGGCGGTGTTACTGGTGTTGAACGGCGGTGTTACTGGTGTTGAACGGCGGTGTTACTGGTGTTGAACGGCGGTGTTACTGGTGTTGAACGGCGGTGTTACTGGTGTTGAACGGCGGTGTTACTGGTGTTCAACGGCAGTGTTACTAGAGTTAAACGGCGGTGTAACTGGTGTTCAACGGCAGTGTTACTAGAGTTAAACGGCGGTGTTACCGGTGTTCAACGGCGGTGTTACCGGTGTTCAACGGCGGAGTTACCGGTGTTCAACGGCGGTGTTACCGGTGTTCAACGGCGGTGTTACCGGTGTTCAACGGCGGTGTTACCGGTGTTCAACGGCGGTGTTACCGGTGTTCAACGGCGGTGTTACCGGTGTTCAACGGCAGTGTTACCGGTGTTCAACGGCAGTGTTACCGGTGTTAAACGGCATTGTTACCGGTGTTAAACGGCATTGTTACTGGTGTTAAACGGCAGTGTTACTGGAGTTAAACGGCAGTGTTACTGGAGATCAACGGCGGTGTTCCTGGAGATCAACGGCGGTGTTACTGGTGTTCAACGGCGGTGTTACTGGTGTTCAACGGCGGTGTTACTGCTGTTCAACGGCGGTGTTACTGGTTTTCAACGGCGGTGTTACTGGAGTTAAACGGCGGTGTTACTAGAGTTAAACGGCAGTTTAAAAGCAGTGTTCCTGGAGTTAAACACCAATGAAACAGCAGTGTTACTGGAGTTAAACGGCGGTGTTACTGGTGTTCAACGGCGGTGTTACTGGTGTTCAACGGCGGTGTTACTGGTGTTCAACGGCGGTGTTACTGGAGTTCAACGGCGGTGTTACTGGTGTTCAACGGCGGTGTTACTGGTGTTCAACGGCGGTGTTACTGGTGTTAAACGGCAGTGTTACTGGTGTTAAACGGCGGTGTTACTGGTGTTCAACGGCGGTGTTACTGGTGTTCAACGGCGGTGTTACTGGTGTTCAACGGCGGTGTTACTGGTGTTAAACGGCGGTGTTACTGGTGTTAAACGGTGGTGTTACTGGTGTTCAACGGCGGTGTTACTGGTGTTCAACGGCGGTGTTACTGGTGTTCAACGGCGGTGTTACTGGTGTTCAACGGCAGTGTTCCTGGAGTTAAACAGCAGTGTTCCTCGAGTTAAACAGCAGAGATCCTGGAGTTAAACAGCAGTGTTCCTGGAGTTAAACAGCAGCATTACTGGTTTTAAACAGCAGCGTTACTGGTGTTAAACAGCACTGTTACTGGAGTTAAACAGCAGTTAAACGGCAGTGTTACTGGTGTTAAACGGCAGTGTTACTGGTGTTAAACGGCAGTGTTACTGGTGTTAAACGGCAGTGTTACTGGTGTTAAACGGCAGTGTTACTGGTGTTAAACGGCAGTGTTACTGGAGTTAAACGGCAGTGTTAGTGGAGTTCAACAGCGGTGTTACTGGTGTTAAACGGCGGTGTGCCTGGTGTTAAACGGCGGTGTTACTGGTGTTAAACGGCGGTGTTACTGGTGTTCAACGGCAGTGTTAGTGGAGTTAAACGGCAGTTTTACTGGTGTTAAACGGCGGTGTTACTGGAGTTAAACGGCAGTGTTACTGGTGTTCAACGGCAGTGTTACTGGTGTTCAACGGCAGTGTTAGTGGTGTTAAACGGCAGTGTTACTGGTGTTCAACGGCGGTGTTACTGGTGTTCAACGGCGGTGTTACTGGTGTTCAACGGCGGTGTTACTGGTGTTCAACGGCAGTGTTACTGGTGTTCAGCGGCAGTGTTACTGGTCTTCAACGGCAGTGTTACTGGTGTTCAACGGCAGTGTTAGTGGAGTTAAACGGCTGTGTTACTGGTGTTCAACGGCGGTGTTGGAGTTAAATGGCGGTGTTATTGGAGTTAAACGTCGGTGTTACTGGCGTTAAACCGCGGTGTTACTGGAGTTAAACGGCGGTGTTACTGGTGTTGAACTGCGATGTTGCTGGTGTTAAACCGCGGTGTTACTGGAGTTAAACGGCGGTGTTACTGGTGTGAAACGGCAGTGTTAGTGGTGTTAAACGGCGGTGTTACTGGTGTTAAACGGCGGTGTTACTGGTGTTAAACGGCGGTGTTACTGGTGTTCAACGGCGGTGTTACTGGTGTTCAACGGCGGTGTTACTGGTGTTCAACGGCGGTGTTAGTGGTGTTAAACGGCGGTGTTCCTGGTGTTCAACGGCGGTGTTAGTGGTGTTAAACGGTGGTGTTACTGGTGTTCAACAGCAATGTTACTGGTGTTGAACCGCGGTGTTATTGGAGTTGAACGGCGGTGTTACTGGTGTTGAACTGCGATGTTGCTGGTGTTAAACCGCGGTGTTACTGGAGTTAAACGGCGGTGTTACTGGTGTTCAACGGCAGTGTTACTGGAGTTCAACGGCGGTGTTACTGGTGTTCAACGGCGGTGTTCCTGGTGTTCAACGGCGGTGTTACTGGTGTTCAACGGCGGTGTTACAGGAGTTAAACGGCAGTTAAACAGCAGTATTACTGGAGTTAAACAGCAGTGTTACTGGAGTTAAACAGCAGTGTTACTGGAGTTAAACAGCAGTGTTACTGGAGTTAAACAGCAGTGTTACTGGAGTTAAACAGCAGTGTTACTGGAGTTAAACAGCAGCGTTACTGGTGTTAAACAGCAGTGTGACTGGAGTTAAATGGCAGATAAACAGCAGTATTACTGGAGTTAAACAGCAGTGTTACTGGAGTTAAACAGCAGTGTTACTGGAGTTAAACAGCAGTGTTACTGGAGTTAAACAGCAGTGTTACTGGTGTGAAACAGCAACGTTACTGGAGTTAAACGGCAGTGTGACTGGAGTTAAATGGCAGTTAAACAGCAGTATTACTGGAGTTAAACAGCAGTATTACTGGAGTTAAACAGCAGTATTACTGGAGTTAAACAGCAGTATTACTGGTGTTAAACAGCAGTGTTACTGGAGTTAAACAGCAATGTTACTGGAGTTAAACAGCAACGTTACTGGAGTTAAACAGCAATGTTCCTGGAGTTAAACAGCAATGTTACTGGAGTTAAACAGCAACGTTACTGGAGTTAAACAGCAACGTTACTGGAGTTAAACAGCAATGTTCCTGGAGTTAAACAGCAATGTTACTGGAGTTAAACAGCAATGTTCCTGGAGTTAAACAGCAATGTTCCTGGAGTTAAACAGCAATGTTCCTGGAGTTAAACAGCAACGTTACTGGAGTTAAACAGCAACGTTACTGGAGTTAAACAGCAACGTTACTGGAGTTAAACAGCAACGTTACTGGAGTTAAACAGCAACGTTACTGGAGTTAAACAGCAACGTTACTGGAGTTAAACAGCAACGTTACTGGAGTTAAACAGCAACGTTACTGGAGTTAAACAGCAACGTTACTGGAGTTAAACAGCAACGTTACTGGAGTTAAACAGCAACGTTACTGGAGTTAAACAGCAACGTTACTGGAGTTAAACAGCAACGTTACTGGAGTTAAACAGCAACGTTACTGGAGTTAAACAGCAACGTTACTGGTGTTAAACAGCAAAGTTACTGGAGTTCAACGGCAGTGTTACTGGAGTTAAACGGCGGTGTTGCTGGTGTTCAACGGCAGTGTTGCTGGTGTTCAACGGCGGTGTTGCTGGTGTTCAACGGCGGTGTTACTGGTGTTCAACGGCGGTGTAACTGGTGTTCAACGGCAGTGTTACTGGAGTTAAACGGCGGTGTTACTGGTGTTCAACGGCGGTGTTACCGGTGTTCAATGGCGGTGTTACCGGTGTTCAACGGCGGTGTTACCGGTGTTCAACGGCGGTGTTACTGGAGTTAAACGGCGGTGTTGCTGGTGTTCAACGGCAGTGTTGCTGGTGTTCAACGGCGGTGTTGCTGGTGTTCAACGGCGGTGTTACTGGTGTTCAACGGCGGTGTAACTGGTGTTCAACGGCAGTGTTACTGGAGTTAAACGGCGGTGTTACTGGTGTTCAACGGCGGTGTTACCGGTGTTCAATGGCGGTGTTACCGGTGTTCAACGGCGGTGTTACCGGTGTTCAACGGCGGTGTTACTGGTGTTCAACGGCGGTGTTACTGGTGTTAAACGGCAGTGTTACTGGAGTTAAACGGCAGTATTACTGGAGATCAACGGCGGTGTTACTGGAGATCAACGGCGGTGTTCCTGGTGTTCAACGGCGGTGTTCCTGGTGTTCAACGGCGGTGTTCCTGGTGTTCAACGGCGGTGTTCCTGGTGTTCAACGGCGGTGTTCCTGGTGTTCAACGGCGGTGTTCCTGGTGTTCAACGGCGGTGTTCCTGGTGTTCAACGGCGGTGTAACTGGTGTTCAACGGCAGTGTTACTGGAGTTAAACGGCGGTGTTACTGGTGTTCAACGGCGGTGTTACCGGTGTTCAACGGCGGTGTTACCGGTGTTCAACGGCGGTGTTACCGGTGTTCAACGGCTGTGTTACTGGTGTTAAACGGCAGTGTTACTGGAGTTAAACGGCAGTATTACTGGAGATCAACGGCGGTGTTACTGGAGATCAACGGCGGTGTTCCTGGTGTTCAACGGCGGTGTTCCTGGTGTTCAACGGCGGTGTTCCTGGTGTTCAACGGCGGTGTTCCTGGTGTTCAACGGCGGTGTTACTGGTGTTCAACGGCGGTGTTACTGGTGTTAAACGGCGGTGTTACTGGTGTTAAACGGCAGTGTTACTGGTGTTAAACGGCGGTGTTACTGGTGTTCAACGGCGGTGTTACTGGTTTTCAACGGCGGTGTTACTGGAGTTAAACGGCGGTGTTACTAGAGTTAAACGGCAGTTTAACAGCAGTGTTCCTGGAGTTAAACGGCGATGTTACTGGAGTTCAACGGCGGTGCTACTGGTGTTCAACGGCAGTGTTACTGGTGTTCAACGGCGGTGTTACTGGTATTAAACGGCGGTGTTACTGGTGTTAAACGGCGGTGTTACTGGTGTTCAACGGCGGTGTTACTGGTGTTCAACGGCGGTGTTACTGGTGTTCAACGGCGGTGTTACTGGAGTTAAACGGCGGTGTTACTGGTGTTAAATGGCAGTTAAACAGCAGTGTTCCTGGAGTTAAACAGCAGTGTTCCTGGAGTTAAACAGCAGTGTTCCTGGAGTTAAACAGCAGAGATCCTGGAGTTAAACAGCAGTGTTCCTGGAGTTAAACAGCAGTGTTCCTGGAGTTAAACAGCAGCGTTACTGGTTTTAAACAGCAGCGTTACTGGTGTTAAACAGCAATGTTACTGATGTTAAATGGCAGTTAAACAGCACTGTTACTGGAGTTAAACAGCAGTTAAACGGCAGTGTTACTGGTGTTAAACGGCAGTGTTACTGGAGTTAAACGGCAGTGTTAGTGGAGTTAAACGGCAGTTTTACTGGTGTTAAACGGCGGTGTTATTGGAGTGAAACGGCGGTGTTACTGGTGTTCAACGGCAGTGTTAGTGGTGTTAAACGGTGGTGTTACTGGTGTTCAACGGCAGTGTTACTGGTGTTCAACGGCAGTGTTACTGGTGTTCAACGGCGGTGTAACTGGTGTTCAACGGCAGTGTTACTGGAGTTAAACGGCGGTGTTACTGGTGTTCAACGGCGGTGTTACCGGTGTTCAACGGCGGTGTTACCGGTGTTCAACGGCGGTGTTACCGGTGTTCAACGGCGGTGTTACTGGTGTTCAACGGCGGTGTTACTGGTGTTAAACGGCAGTGTTACTGGAGTTAAACGGCAGTATTACTGGAGATCAACGGCGGTGTTACTGGAGATCAACGGCGGTGTTCCTGGTGTTCAACGGCGGTGTTCCTGGTGTTCAACGGCGGTGTTCCTGGTGTTCAACGGCGGTGTTCCTGGTGTTCAACGGCGGTGTTCCTGGTGTTCAACGGCGGTGTAACTGGTGTTCAACGGCAGTGTTACTGGAGTTAAACGGCGGTGTTACTGGTGTTCAACGGCGGTGTTACCGGTGTTCAACGGCGGTGTTACCGGTGTTCAACGGCGGTGTTACCGGTGTTCAACGGCGGTGTTACCGGTGTTCAACGGCGGTGTTACTGGTGTTAAACGGCAGTGTTACTGGAGTTAAACGGCAGTATTACTGGAGGTCAACGGCGGTGTTACTGGAGATCAACGGCGGTGTTCCTGGTGTTCAACGGCAGTGTTCCTGGTGTTCAACGGCGGTGTTCCTGGTGTTCAACGGCGGTGTTCCTGGTGTTCAACGGCGGTGTTACTGGTGTTCAACGGCGGTGTTACTGGTGTTAAACGGCGGTGTTACTGGTGTTAAACGGCAGTGTTACTGGTGTTAAACGGCGGTGTTACTGGTGTTCAACGGCGGTGTTACTGGTTTTCAACGGCGGTGTTACTGGAGTTAAACGGCGGTGTTACTAGAGTTAAACGGCAGTTTAACAGCAGTGTTCCTGGAGTTAAACGGCGATGTTACTGGAGTTCAACGGCGGTGCTACTGGTGTTCAACGGCAGTGTTACTGGTGTTCAACGGCGGTGTTACTGGTGTTAAACGGCGGTGTTACTGGTGTTCAACGGCGGTGTTACTGGTGTTCAACGGCGGTGTTACTGGTGTTCAACGGCGGTGTTACTGGAGTTAAACGGCGGTGTTACTGGTGTTAAATGGCAGTTAAACAGCAGTGTTCCTGGAGTTAAACAGCAGTGTTCCTGGAGTTAAACAGCAGTGTTCCTGGAGTTAAACAGCAGAGATCCTGGAGTTAAACAGCAGTGTTCCTGGAGTTAAACAGCAGTGTTCCTGGAGTTAAACAGCAGCGTTACTGGTTTTAAACAGCAGCGTTACTGGTGTTAAACAGCAATGTTACTGATGTTAAATGGCAGTTAAACAGCACTGTTACTGGAGTTAAACAGCAGTTAAACGGCAGTGTTACTGGTGTTAAACGGCAGTGTTACTGGAGTTAAACGGCAGTGTTAGTGGAGTTAAACGGCAGTTTTACTGGTGTTAAACGGCGGTGTTATTGGAGTGAAACGGCGGTGTTACTGGTGTTCAACGGCAGTGTTAGTGGTGTTAAACGGCAGTGTTAGTGGTGTTAAACGGTGGTGTTACTGGTGTTCAACGGCAGTGTTACTGGTGTTCAACGGCAGTGTTACTGGTGTTCAACGGCAGTGTTAGTGGAGTTAAACGGCAGTGTTAGTGGAGTTAAACGGCAGTGTTACCGGTGTTCAACGGCGGTGTTACCGGTGTTCAACGGCGGTGTTACCGGTGTTCAACGGCGGTGTTACCGGTGTTCAACGGCGGTGTTACTGGTGTTCAACGGCAGTGTTACTGGTGTTAAACGGCAGTGTTACTGGTGTTAAACAGCAGTGTTACTGGAGTTAAACGGCAGTGTTACTGGAGATCAACGGCGGTGTTACTGGAGATCAACGGCGGTGTTACTGGAGATCAACGGCGGTGTTCCTGGTGTTCAACGGCGGTGTTCCTGGTGTTCAACGGCGGTGTTCCTGGTGTTCAACGGCGGTGTTACTGGTGTTCAACGGCGGTGTTACTGGTGTTCAACGGCGGTGTTACTGGTTTTCAACGGCGGTGTTTCTGGAGTTAAACGGCGGTGTTACTAGAGTTAAACAGCAGTTTAACAGCAGTGTTCCTGGAGTTAAACACCAATGAAACCGCAGTGTTACTGGAGTTAAACGGCGGTGTTACTGGATTTAAACGGCGGTGTTACTGGAGTTCAACGGCGGTGTTACTGGAGTTCAACGGCGGTGCTACTGGTGTTCAACGGCAGTGTTACTGGAGTTAAACGGCGGTGCTACTGGTGTTCAACGGCGGTGTTACTGGAGTTCAACGGCGGTGTTACTGGTGTTCAACGGCGGTGTTACTGGTGTTGAACGGCGGTGTTACTGGTGTTAAACGGCGGTGTTACTGGTGTTAAACGGCGGTGTTACTGGTGTTCAACGGCGGTGTTACTGGTGTTCAACGGCGGTGTTACTGGTGTTCAACGGCGGTGTTACTGGTGTTCAACGGCGGTGTTACTGGTGTTCAACGGCGGTGTTACTGGTGTTAAACGGCGGTGTTACTGGTGTTCAACGGCGGTGTTAGTGGTGTTAAACGGTGGTGTTACTGGTGTTCAACGGCAGTGTTACTGGTGTTCAACGGCAGTGTTAGTGGTGTTAAACGGTGGTGTGAGTGGTGTTAAACGGTGGTGTTACTGGTGTTCAACGGCGGTGTTACTGGTGTTCAACGGCGGTGTTACCGGTGTTCAACGGCGGTGTTACCGGTGTTCAACGGCGGTGTTACCGGTGTTCAACGGCGGTGTTACCGGTGTTCAACGGCGGTGTTACCGGTGTTCAACGGCGGTGTTACCGGTGTTCAACGGCAGTGTTACTGGTGTTAAACGGCAGTGTTACTGGTGTTAAACGGCAGTGTTACTGGAGTTAAACGGCAGTGTTACTGGAGATCAACGGCGGTGTTACTGGAGATCAACGGCGGTGTTACTGGAGATCAACGGCGGTGTTCCTGGTGTTCAACGGCGGTGTTCCTGGTGTTCAACGGCGGTGTTACTGGTGTTCAACGGCGGTGTTCCTGGTGTTCAACGGCGGTGTTACTGGTGTTCAACGGCAGTGTTACTGGAGATCAACGGCGGTGTTACTGGAGTTCAACGGCAGTTTAACAGCAGTGTTCCTGGAGTTAAACACCAATGAAACAGCAGTGTTACTGGAGTTAAACGGCGGTGTTACTGGAGTTAAACGGCGGTGTTACTGGAGTTCAACGGCGGTGCTACTGGTGTTCAACGCCAATGTTACTGGAGTTAAACGGCGGTGCTACTGGTGTTCAACGGCGGTGTTACTGGTGTTAAACGGCGGTGTTACTGGTGTTCAACGGCGTTGTTACTGGTGTTGAACGGCGGTGTTACTGGTGTTAAACGGCGGTGTTACTGGTGTTCAACGGCGGTGTTACTGGTGTTCAACGGCGGTGTTACTGGTGTTCAACGGCGGTGTTACTGGTGTTCAACGGCGGTGTTACTGGTGTTAAACGGCGGTGTTACTGGTGTTCAACGGCGGTGTTACTGGTGTTCAACGGCGGTGTTACTGGAGTTCAACGGCGGTGTTACTGGTGTTAAACGGCGGTGTTACTGGTGTTCAACGGCGGTGTTACTGGTGTTCAACGGCGGTGTTACTGGTGTTAAACGGCGGTGTTACTGGTGTTCAACGGCGGTGTTACTGGTGTTCAACGGCGGTGTTACTGGTGTTCAACGGCGGTGTTACTGGTGTTCAACGGCGGTGTTAGTGGTGTTAAACGGCGGTGTTACTGGTGTTCAACGGCGGTGTTACTGGTGTTCAACGGCAGTGTTACTGGTGTTCAACGGCAGTGTTACTGGTGTTCAACGGCAGTGTTACTGGTGTTCAACGGCAGTGTTAGTGGAGTTAAACGGCAGTGTTACTGGTGTTCAATGGCGGTGTTGGAGTTAAATGGCGGTGTTATTGGAGTTAAACGGCGGTGTTACTGGAGTTAAACGGCGGTGTTACTGGTGTTGAACTGCGATGTTGCTGGTGTTAAACCGCGGTGTTACTGGAGTTAAACGGCGGTGTTACTGGTGTTAAACGGCGGTGTTACGGAGTTAAACGGCGGTGTTACTGGTGTTCAACGGCAGTGTTACTGGAGTTCAACGGCGGTGTTACTGGTGTTCAACGGCGGTGTTACTGGTGTTCAACGGCGGTGTTACTGGAGTTAAACGGCAGTTAAACAGCATTGTTACTGGTGTTAAACATCAGTGTTACTGGTGTTAAACGGCAGTGTTACTGGTGTTAAACGGCAGTGTTACTGGAGTTAAACTGCAGTGTTACTGGTGTTGAACGACGGTGTTACTGGTGTTCAATGGCGGTGTTACTGGTGTTCAACGACGGTGTTACTGGAGTTAAACGGCAGTGTTACTGGTGTTAAACGGCAGTGTTACTGGAGTTAAACTGCAGTGTTACTGGTGTTGAACGGCGGTGTTACTGGAGTTAAACGGCGTTGTTACTGGTGTTCAACGGCAGTGTTACTGGTGTTCAACGGCAGTGTTACTGGTGTTCAACGGCAGTGTTACTGGTGTTAAACGGCAGTGTTACTGGTGTTCAACGGCAGTGTTACTGGTGTTAAACGGCAGTTAAACAGCAGTTTTACTGGAGTTAAACGGCGTTGTTACTGGTGTTCAACGGCAGTGTTACTGGAGTTAAACGGCGGTGTTACTGGTGTTCAACGGCAGTGTTACTGGTGTTCAACGGCAGTGTTACTGGTGTTCAACGGCAGTGTTACTGGTGTTCAACGGCAGTGTTACTGGTGTTCAACGGCAGTGTTACTGGTGTTCAACGGCAGTGTTACTGGTGTTCAACGGCAGTGTTACTGGTGTTCAATGGCAGTGTTACTGGTGTTAAACGGCAGTTTTACTGGTGTTCAACGGCGGTGTTACTGGTGTTCAACGGCGGTGTTACTGGTGTTGAACGGCGGTGTTACTGGTGTTGAACGGCGGTGTTACTGGTGTTGAACGGCGGTGTTACTGGTGTTGAACGGCGGTGTTACTGGTGTTGAACGGCGGTGTTACTGGTGTTAAACGGCGGTGTTAATGGAGTTAAACGGCGGTGTTACTGGAGTTAAACGGCGGTGTTACTCGTGTTAAACGGCGGTGTGACTGGTGTTAAACGGCAGTGTTACTGGAGTTAAACGGCAGTGTTACTGGATTTAAACGGCAGTGTTACTGGATTTAAACGGCAGTGTTACTGGTCTTAAACGGCAGTGTTACTGGAGTTAAACGGCGGTGTTACTGGAGTTAAACGGCGGTGTTACTGGAGTTAAACGGCGGTGTTACTGGAGTTAAACGGCGGTGTTGCTGGTGTTAAACGGCGGTGTTGCTGGAGTTAAACGGCAGTGTTGCTGGTGTTAAACGGCGGTGTTACTGGTGTGAAACGGCGGTGTGACTGGTGTTAAACGGCAGTGTTACTGGAGTTGAACGGCGGTGTTGCTGGTGTTGAACGGCGGTGTTACTGGTGTGAAACGGCGGTGTTACTGGTGTGAAACGGCGGTGTTACTAGCGTGAAACGGCAGTGTTACTGGTGTTCAACGGCGGTGTTACTGGTGTTCAACGGCGGTGTTACTGGTGTTCAACGGCGGTGTTACTGGAGTTAAACAGCAGTTAAACAGCATTGTTACTGGTGTTAAACATCAGTGTTACTGGTGTTCAACAGCAGTGTTTCTGGAGTTAAACGGCGGTGTTGCTGGTGTTCAACGGCGGTGTTGCTGGTGTTCAACGGCGGTGTTGCTGGTGTTGAACGGCGGTGTTACTGGTGTTCAACGGCGGTGTTACTGGAGTTCAACGGCGGTGTTGCTGGTGTTCAACGGCAGTGTTGCTGGTGTTCAACGGCGGTGTTGCTGGTGTTCAACGGCGGTGTTACTGGTTTTGAACGGCGGTGTTACTGGTGTTCAACGGCGGTGTTACTGGTGTTCAACGGCGGTGTTACTGGTGTTCAACGGCGGTGTAACTGGTGTTCAACGGCAGTGTTAGTAGAGTTAAACGGCGGTGTTACTGGTGTTCAACGGCGGTGTTACTGGTGTTCAACGGCGGTGTTACTTGTGTTCAACGGCGGTGTTACTGGTGTTCAACGGCGGTGTTACTGGTGTTCAACGGCAGTGTTACTGGTGTTAAACGGCAGTGTTGCTGGTGTTCAACGGCAGTGTTGCTGGTGTTCAACGGCGGTGTTGCTGGTGTTCAACGGCGGTGTTACTGGTTTTGAACGGCGGTGTTACTGGTGTTCAACGGCGGTGTTACTGGTGTTCAACGGCGGTGTAACTGGTGTTCAACGGCAGTGTTAGTAGAGTTAAACGGCGGTGTTACTGGTGTTCAACGGCGGTGTTACTTGTGTTCAACGGCGGTGTTACTGGTGTTCAACGGCGGTGTTACTGGTGTTCAACGGCAGTGTTACTGGTGTTAAACGGCAGTGTTACTGGTGTTAAACGGCGGTGTTACTGGAGATCAACGGCGGTGTTACTGGTGTTCAACGGCGGTGTTACTGGAGTTAAACGGCGGTGTTACTGGTGTTCAACGGCGGTGTTACTGGTGTTCAACGGCGGTGTTACTGGTTTTCAACGGCGGTGTTACTGGAGTTAAACGGCGGTGTTACTGGAGTTAAACGGCGGTGTTACTGGAGTTAAACGGCAGAGATCCTGGAGTTAAACAGCATTGTTACTGGTGTTAAACAGCAATGTTACTGGTGTTAAATGGCAGTGTTCCTGGAGGGGCGGCACAGTGGCGCAGTGGTTAGCACCGCAGCCTCACAGCTCCAGGGACCCGGGTTCGATTCCGGGTACTGCCTGTGTGGAGTTTGCAAGTTCTCCCTGTGTCTGCGTGGGTTTTCTCCGGGTGCTCCGGTTTCCTCCCACAAGCCAAAAGACTTGCAGGTTGATAGGTAAATTGGCCATTATAAATTGTCACTAGTATAGGTAGGTGGTAGGGAAATATAGGGACAGGTGGGGATTAGATTAGATTAGAGATACAGCACTGAAACAGGCCCTTCGGCCCACCAAGTCTGTGCCGAACATCAACCACCCATTTATACTAATCCTACACTAATCCCATATTCCTACCAAACATCCCCACCTGTCCCTATATTTCCCTACCACCTACCTATACTAGTGACAATTTATAATGGCCAATTTACCTATCAACCTGCAAGTCTTTTGGCTTGTGGGAGGAAACCGGAGCACCCGGAGAAAACCCACACAGACACAGGGAGAACTTGCAAACTCCACACAGGCAGTACCCGGAATCGAACCCGGGTCCCTGGAGCTGTGAGGCTGCGGTGCTAACCACTGCGCCACTGTGCATGTTGGGAATATGGGATTAGTGTAGGATTAGTATAAAATGGGTGGTTGATGGTCGGCACAGACTCGGTGGGCCGAAGGGCCTGTTTCAGTGCTGTATCTCTAATCTAAAAAAAAAATCTAATCTAAACAGCAGAGATCCTGGAGTTAAACAGCATTGTTACTGGTGTTAAATGGCAGTTAAACAGCAGTGTTCCTGGAGTTAAACAGCAGTGTTCCTGGAGTTAAACAGCAGAGATCCTGGAGTTAAACAGCATTGTTACTGGTGTTAAACAGCAATGTTACTGGTGTTAAATGGCAGTTAAACAGCACTGTTACTGGAGTTAAACAGCAGTTAAACGGCAGTGTTACTGGTGTTAAACGGCAGTGTTACTGGAGTTAAACGGCAGTGTTAGTGGAGTTCAACAGCGGTGTTACTGGTGTTTAACGGCGGTGTACCTGGTGTTAAACGGCGGTGTTACTGGTGTTAAACGGCAGTGTTAGTGGTGTTAAACGGCGGTGTTACTGGTGTTCAACGGCAGTGTTAGTGGAGTTAAACGGCAGTTTTACTGGTGTTAAACGGCGGTGTTATTGGAGTTAAACGGCGGTGTTACTGGTGTTCAACGGCAGTGTTAGTGGTGTTAAACGGTGGTGTTACTGGTGTTCAACGGCAGTGTTACTGGTGTTAAACGGTGGTGTTACTGGTGTTCAACGGCAGTGTTACTGGTGTTAAACGGTGGTGTTACTGGTGTTCAACGGCAGTGTTACTGGTGTTAAACGGTGGTGTTACTGGTGTTCAACGGCAGTGTTACTGGTGTTAAACGGCGGTGTTACTGGTGTTCAACGGCAGTGTTAGTGGTGTTAAACGGTGGTGTTACTGGTGTTCAACAGCAGTGTTACTGGTGTTCAACGGCAGTGTTAGTGTAGTTAAATGGCAGTGTTACTGGTGTTCAACGGCGGTTTTGGAGTTAAATGGCGGTGTTATTGGAGTTAAACGGCGGTGTTACTGGCGTTAAATGGCGGTGTTACGGAGTTAAACGGCGGTGTTACAGAGTTAAACGGCGGTGTTACTGGTGTTGAACGGCGGTATTACTGGTGTTCAACGGCAGTGTTAGTGGAGTTAAACGGCAGTTTTACTGGTGTTAAACGGCGGTGTTACTGGTGTTCCACGACAGTGTTACTGGTGTTGAACGGCGGTGTTACTGGTGTTAAACCGCGGTGTTAATGGAGTTAAACGGCGGTGTTACTGGTGTTGAACTGCGATGTTGCTGGTGTTAAACCGCGGTGTTACTGGAGTTAAACGGCGGTGTTACTGGTGTTTAACGGCGGTGTTACTGGTGTTCAACGGCAGTGTTACTGGAGTTCAACGGCGGTGTTACTGGTGTTCAACGGCGGTGTTACTGGAGTTAAACGGCAGTTAAACAGCATTGTTACTGGTGTTAAACATCAGTGTTACTGGTGTTAAACGGCTGTGTTACTGGTGTTAAACGGCAGTGTAACTGGAGTTAAACTGCAGTGTTACTGGTGTTGAACGACGGTGTTACTGGAGTTAAACGGCAGTGTTACTGGAGTTAAACTGCAGTGTTACTGGTGTTGAACGACGGTGTTACTGGTGTTCAACGGCGGTGTTACTGGTGTTCAACGGCGGTGTTACTGGAGTTAAACGGCAGTGTGACTGGAGTTAAACGGCATTGTTACTGGAGTTAAACGGCAGTGTTACTGGTGTTGAACGGCGGTGTTACTGGTGTTGAACGGCGGTGTTACTGGTGTTGAATGGCGGTGTGACTGGTGTTGAACGGCGGTGTTACTGGTGTTGAACGGCGGTGTTACTGGTGTTAAGCGGCGGTGTTACTGGAGTTAAACGGCGGTGTTACTGGAGTTAAACGGCGGTGTTACTGGAGTTAAACGGCGGTGTTACTGGTGTTAAACGGCGGTGTTACTGGTGTTAAACGGCGGTGTTACTGGTGTTAAACGGCGGTATTACTGGTGTTCAACGGCGGTATTACTGGTGATCAACGGCGGTATTACTGGTGTTAAACGGCGGTGTTACTGGTGTTAAACGGCAGTGTTACTGGTGTACAACGGCGGTGTTAGTGGAGTTTAACGGTGGTGTTAGTGGAGTTAAACGGCGGTGTTTTGGAGTTAAACGGCGGTGTTACTGGTGTTCGACGGCGGTGTTACTGGTGTTCAACGGCGGTGTTACTGGAGTTAAACGGCAATATTATTGGAGATAAACAGCAACGTTACTGGAGAAAAACAGCAGTGTTACTGGAATTGAACAGCAGTTAAACGGCAATGTTACTGGAGTTAAACAGCAATGTTACTGGAGTTAAACAGCAACATTACTGGTGTTAAACAGCAACGTTACTGGAGTTAAACGGCAGTGTTACTGGTGTTAAACAGCAGTATGACTGGAGTTAAACAGCAGTATTACTGGAGTTAAACAGCAGTATTACTGGAGTTAAACAGCAATGTTACTGGTGTTAAACGGCAGTTAAACAATGTTACTGGTGTTAAACAGCAATGTTACTGGTGTTAAACGGCAGTGTTACTGGTGTTAAACAGCAGTATGACTGGAGTTAAACAGCAGTATTACTGGAGTTAAACAGCAGTATTACTGGAGTTAAACAGCAACGTTACTGGTGTTAAACAGCATTGTTCCTGGTGTTAAACAGCAATGTTACTGGTGTTAAACGGCAGTTAAACAGCATCGTTACTGGTGTTAAACAGCATTGTTACTGGTGTTAAACAGCAATGTTACTGGTGTTAAACGGCGGTGTTGCTGGTGTAGAACGGCGGTGTTGCTGGTGTTGAACGGCGGTGTTGCTGGAGTTAAACGGCGGTGTTGCTGGAGTTAAACGGCGGTGTTGCTGGAGTTAAACGGCGGTGTTGCTGGAGTTAAACAGCAGCGTTACTGGAGTTAAACAGCAGCGTTACTGGAGTTAAACAGCAGTGTTACTGGAGTTAAACAGCAGTGTTACTGGAGTTAAACAGCAGTGTTACTGGAGTTAAACAGCAGTGTTACTGGAGTTAAACAGCAGCGTTACTGGTGTTAAACAGCAAAGTTACTGGTGTTAAACAGCAACGTTACTGGTGTTAAACAGCAACGTTACTGGTGTTAAACAGCAACGTTACTGAAGTTAAACAGCAATGTTACTGGTGTTAAACAGCAACGTTACTGGAGTTAAACAGCAAAGTTACTGGTGTTAAACAGCAACGTTACTGGTGTTAAACAGCAACGTTACTGGAGTTAAACAGCAAAGTTACTGGTGTTAAACAGCAACGTTACTGGAGTTAAACAGCAACGTTACTGGTGTTAAACAGCAAAGTTACTGGTGTTAAACAGCAACGTTACTGAAGTTAAACAGCAATGTTACTGGTGTTAAACAGCAGCGTTACTGGTATTAGACAGCAACGTTACTGGAGTTAAACAGCAGCGTTACTGGTGTTAAACAGCAATGTTACTGGTGTTAAACAGCAATGTTACTGGTGTTAAACAGCAATGTTACTGGTGTTAAACAGCAATGTTACTGGTGTTAAACAGCAACGTTACTGGTGTTAAACAGCAATGTTACTGGTGTTAAACAGCAATGTTACTGGTGTTAAACAGCAATGTTACTGGTGTTAAACAGCAACGTTACTGGTGTTAAACAGCAACGTTACTGGTGTTAAACAGCAACGTTACTGGAGTTAAACAGCAAAGTTACTGGTGTTAAACAGCAATGTTACTGGTGTTAAACAGCAATGTTACTGGTGTTAAACAGCAACGTTACTGGTGTTAAACAGCAACGTTACTGGTGTTAAACAGCAACGTTACTGGAGTTAAACAGCAGCGTTACTGGTGTTAAACAGCAACGTTACTGGAGTTAAACAGCAAAGTTACTGGTGTTAAACAGCAATGTTACTGGTGTTAAACAGCAATGTTACTGGTGTTAAACAGCAACGTTACTGGTGTTAAACAGCAACGTTACTGGAGTTAAACAGCAACGTTACTGGTGTTAAACAGCAACGTTACTGGAGTTAAACAGCAGCGTTACTGGTGTTAAACAGCAACGTTACTGGAGTTAAACAGCAAAGTTACTGGTGTTAAACAGCAACGTTACTGGTGTTAAACAGCAATGTTACTGGTGTTAAACAGCAATGTTACTGGTGTTAAACAGCAATGTTACTGGTGTTAAACAGCAATGTTACTGGTGTTAAACAGCAACGTTACTGGTGTTAAACAGCAACGTTACTGGTGTTAAACAGCAACGTTACTGGTGTTAAACAGCAACGTTACTGGTGTTAAACAGCAACGTTACTGGTGTTAAACAGCAACGTTACTGGTGTTAAACAGCAATGTTACTGGTGTTAAACAGCAACGTTACTGGTGTTAAACAGCAACGTTACTGGTGTTAAACAGCAACGTTACTGGAGTTAAACAGCAATGTTACTGGTGTTAAACAGCAGCGTTACTGGTGTTAAACAGCAAAGTTACTGGTGTTAAACAGCAGCGTTACTGGTGTTAGACAGCAATGTTACTGGTGTTAAACAGCAACGTTACTGGTGTTAAACAGCAAAGTTACTGGTGTTAAACAGCAGCGTTACTGGTGTTAGACAGCAATGTTACTGGTATTAGACAGCAACGTTACTGGAGTTAAACAGCAGCGTTACTGGTGTTAAACAGCAACGTTACTGGTGTTAAATAGCAACGTTACTGGTGTTAAACAGCAACGTTACTGAAGTTAAACAGCAATGTTACTGGTGTTAAACAGCAACGTTACTGAAGTTAAACAGCAATGTTACTGGTATTAGACAGCAACGTTACTGGAGTTAAACAGCAGCGTTACTGGTGTTAAACAGCAAAGTTACTGGTGTTAAACAGCAGCGTTACTGGTGTGAGACAGCAATGTTACTGGTATTAGACAGCAGCGTTACTGGTGTTAGACAGCAATGTTACTTGTGTTAAACAGCAGCGTTACTGGTGTTAAACAGCAAAGTTACTGGAGTTAAACAGCAGCGTTACTGGTGTTAAACAGCAAAGTTACTGGTGTTAAACAGCAGCGTTACTGGTGTTAGACAGCAATGTTACTGGTGTTAAACAGCAACGTTACTGGTGTTAAACAGCAAAGTTACTGGTGTTAAACAGCAGCGTTACTGGTGTTAGACAGCAATGTTACTGGTATTAGACAGCAACGTTACTGGAGTTAAACAGCAATGTTACTGGTGTTAAACAGCAACGTTACTGAAGTTAAACAGCAATGTTACTGGTGTTAAACAGCAACGTTACTGAAGTTAAACAGCAATGTTACTGGTGTTAAACAGCAACGTTACTGGTGTTAAACAGCAACGTTACTGAAGTTAAACAGCAATGTTACTGGTGTTAAACAGCAACGTTACTGAAGTTAAACAGCAATGTTACTGGTATTAGACAGCAACGTTACTGGAGTTAAACAGCAGCGTTACTGGTGTTAAACAGCAGCGTTACTGGTGTTAAACAGCAACGTTACTGGAGTTAAACAGCAAAGTTACTGGTATTAGACAGCAACGTTACTGGTGTTAAATAGCAACGTTACTGGTGTTAAACAGCAATGTTACTGGAGTTAAACAGCAGCGTTACTGGTGTTAAACAGCAACGTTACTGGTGTTAAACAGCAACGTTACTGGAGTTAAACAGCAGCGTTACTGGTGTTAAACAGCAATGTTACTGGTGTTAGACAGCAACGTTACTGGAGTTAAACAGCAGCGTTACTGGTGTTAAACAGCAATGTTACTGGTGTTAGACAGCAACGTTACTGGAGTTAAACAGCAGCGTTACTGGTGTTAAACAGCAACGTTACTGGAGTTAAACAGCAATGTTACTGGTGTTAAACAGCAATGTTACTGAAGTTAAACAGCAATGTTACTGGTGTTAAACAGCAACGTTACTGGTGTTAAACAGCAACGTTACTGGTGTTAAACAGCAAAGTTACTGGAGTTAAACAGCAACGTTACTGGAGTTAAACAGCAATGTTACTGGTGTTAAACAGCAATGTTACTGAAGTTAAACAGCAATGTTACTGGTGTTAAACAGCAATGTTACTGGTGTTAAACAGCAATGTTACTGGTGTTAGACAGCAACGTTACTGGAGTTAAACAGCAATGTTACTGGTGTTAGACAGCAACGTTACTGGAGTTAAACAGCAATGTTACTGGTGTTAGACAGCAACGTTACTGGAGTTAAACAGCAATGTTACTGAAGTTAAACAGCAATGTTACTGGTGTTAAACAGCAACGTTACTGGTGTTAAACAGCAACGTTACTGGTGTTAAACAGCAAAGTTACTGGAGTTAAACAGCAACGTTACTGGTGTTAAACAGCAATGTTACTGGAGTTAAACAGCAATGTTACTGGTGTTAAACAGCAGAGATCCTGGAGTTAAACAGCATTGTTACTGGTGTTAAATGGCAGTGTTCCTGGAGGGGCGGCACAGTGGCGCAGTGGTTAGCACCGCAGCCTCACAGCTCCAGGGACCCGGGTTCGATTCCGGGTACTGCCTGTGTGGAGTTTGCAAGTTCTCCCTGTGTCTGCGTGGGTTTTCTCCGGGTGCTCCGGTTTCCTCCCACAAGCCAAAAGACTTGCAGGTTGATAGGTAAATTGGCCATTATAAATTGTCACTAGTATAGGTAGGTGGTAGGGAAATATAGGGACAGGTGGGGATTAGATTAGATTAGAGATACAGCACTGAAACAGGCCCTTCGGCCCACCAAGTCTGTGCCGAACATCAACCACCCATTTATACTAATCCTACACTAATCCCATATTCCTACCAAACATCCCCACCTGTCCCTATATTTCCCTACCACCTACCTATACTAGTGACAATTTATAATGGCCAATTTACCTATCAACCTGCAAGTCTTTTGGCTTGTGGGAGGAAACCGGAGCACCCGGAGAAAACCCACACAGACACAGGGAGAACTTGCAAACTCCACACAGGCAGTACCCGGAATCGAACCCGGGTCCCTGGAGCTGTGAGGCTGCGGTGCTAACCACTGCGCCACTGTGCATGTTGGGAATATGGGATTAGTGTAGGATTAGTATAAAATGGGTGGTTGATGGTCGGCACAGACTCGGTGGGCCGAAGGGCCTGTTTCAGTGCTGTATCTCTAATCTAAAAAAAAAAAAATCTAATCTAAACAGCAGAGATCCTGGAGTTAAACAGCATTGTTACTGGTGTTAAATGGCAGTTAAACAGCAGTGTTCCTGGAGTTAAACAGCAGTGTTCCTGGAGTTAAACAGCAGAGATCCTGGAGTTAAACAGCATTGTTACTGGTGTTAAACAGCAATGTTACTGGTGTTAAATGGCAGTTAAACGGCAGTGTTACTGGTGTTAAACGGCAGTGTTACTGGAGTTAAACGGCAGTGTTAGTGGAGTTCAACAGCGGTGTTACTGGTGTTAAACGGCGGTGTACCTGGTGTTAAACGGCGGTGTTACTGGTGTTAAACGGCAGTGTTAGTGGTGTTAAACGGCGGTGTTACTGGTGTTCAACGGCAGTGTTAGTGGAGTTAAACGGCAGTTTTACTGGTGTTAAACGGCGGTGTTATTGGAGTTAAACGGCGGTGTTACTGGTGTTCAACGGCAGTGTTAGTGGTGTTAAACGGTGGTGTTACTGGTGTTCAACGGCAGTGTTACTGGTGTTAAACGGTGGTGTTACTGGTGTTCAACGGCAGTGTTACTGGTGTTAAACGGTGGTGTTACTGGTGTTCAACGGCAGTGTTACTGGTGTTAAACGGTGGTGTTACTGGTGTTCAACGGCAGTGTTACTGGTGTTAAACGGCGGTGTTACTGGTGTTCAACGGCAGTGTTAGTGGTGTTAAACGGTGGTGTTACTGGTGTTCAACAGCAGTGTTACTGGTGTTCAACGGCAGTGTTAGTGGAGTTAAATGGCAGTGTTACTGGTGTTCAACGGCGGTTTTGGAGTTAAATGGCGGTGTTACTGGCGTTAAACGGCGGTGTTACTGGCGTTAAACGGCGGTGTTACTGGCGTTAAACGGCGGTGTTACGGAGTTAAACGGCGGTGTTACAGAGTTAAACGGCGGTGTTACTGGTGTTGAACGGCGGTATTACTGGTGTTCAACGGCAGTGTTAGTGGAGTTAAACGGCAGTTTTACTGGTGTTAAACGGCGGTGTTCCTGGTGTTCCACGACAGTGTTACTGGTGTTGAACTGCGATGTTGCTGGTGTTAAACCGCGGTGTTACTGGAGTTAAACGGCGGTGTTACTGGTGTTTAACGGCGGTGTTAAGGAATTATACGGCGGTGTTACTGGTGTTCAACGGCAGTGTTACTGGAGTTCAACGGCGGTGTTACTGGTGTTCAACGGCGGTGTTACTGGAGTTAAACGGCAGTTAAACAGCATTGTTACTGGTGTTAAACATCAGTGTTACTGGTGTTAAACGGCAGTGTTACTGGTGTTAAACGGCAGTGTTACTGGAGTTAAACTGCAGTGTTACTGGTGTTGAACGACGGTGTTACTGGAGTTAAACGGCAGTGTTACTGGAGTTAAACGGCAGTGTTACTGGAGTTAAACTGCAGTGTTACTGGTGTTGAACGACGGTGTTACTGGTGTTCAACGGCGGTGTTACTGGTGTTCAACGGCGGTGTTACTGGAGTTAAACGGCAGTGTGACTGGAGTTAAACGGCATTGTTACTGGAGTTATACGGCAGTGTTACTGGTGTTGAACGGCGGTGTTACTGGTGTTGAACGGCGGTGTTACTGGTGTTGAACGGCGGTGTTACTGGTGTTGAACGGCGGTGTTACTGGTGTTAAGCGGCGGTGTTACTGGAGTTAAACGGCGGTGTTACTGGAGTTAAACGGCGGTGTTACTGGTGTTAAACGGCGGTGTTACTGGTGTTAAACGGCGGTGTTACTGGTGTTAAACGGCGGTGTTACTGGTGTTCAACGGCGGTATTACTGGTGTTGAACAGCGGTGTTACTGGTGTTAAACGGCAGTGTTACTGGTGTTAAACGGCAGTGTTACTGGTGTACAACGGCGGTATTAGTGGAGTTTAACGGTGGTGTTAGTGGAGTTAAACGGCGGTGTTTTGGAGTTAAACGGCGGTGTTACTGGTGTTCGACGGCGGTGTTACTGGTGTTCAACGGCGGTGTTACTGGTGTTCAACGGCGGTGTTACTGGAGTTAAACGGCAATATTATTGGAGATAAACAGCAACGTTACTGGAGAAAAACAGCAGTGTTACTGGAATTGAACAGCAGTTAAACAGCAATGTTACTGGAGTTAAACAGCAATGTTACTGGAGTTAAACAGCAACGTTACTGGTGTAAAACAGCCATGTTACTGGTGTTAAACGACAGTTAAACAGCAATGTTACTGGTGTTAAACAGCAGTGTTACTGGTGTTAAACAGCAATGTTACTGGTGTTAAACGGCAGTTAAACAATGTTACTGGTGTTAAACGGCAGTGTTACTGGTGTTAAACAGCAATGTTACTGGTGTTAAACGGCAGTGTTACTGGTGTTAAACAGCAGTTTGACTGGAGTTAAACAGCAGTATTACTGGAGTTAAACAGCAGTATTACTGGAGTTAAACAGCAATGTTACTGGAGTTAAACAGCAACGTTACTGGTGTTAAACAGCATTGTTCCTGCTGTTAAACAGCAATGTTACTGGTGTTAAACGGCAGTTAAACAGCATTGTTACTGGTGTTAAACAGCATTGTTACTGGTGTTAAACAGCAATGTTACTGGTGTTAAACGGCGGTGTTGCTGGTGTAGAACGGCGGTGTTGCTGGTGTAGAACGGCGGTGTTGCTGGTGTTGAACGGCGGTGTTGCTGGAGTTAAACGGCGGTGTTGCTGGAGTTAAAGGGCGGTGTTGCTGGAGTTAAACGGCGGTGTTGCTGGAGTTAAACAGCAGCGTTACTGGAGTTAAACAGCAGTGTTACTGGTGTTAAACAGCAGCGTTACTGGAGTGAAACAGCAGTGTTACTGCAGTTAAACAGCAGTGTTACTGGTGTTAAACAGCAGCGTTACTGGAGTTAAACAGCAGTGTTACTGGTGTTAAACAGCAGCGTTACTGGAGTGAAACAGCAGTGTTACTGCAGTTAAACAGCAGTGTTACTGGTGTTAAACAGCAGCGTTACTGGTGTTAAACAGCAGCGTTACTGGAGTTAAACAGCAGTGTTACTGCAGTTAAACAGCAACGTTACTGGAGTTAAACAGCAGTGTTACTGGAGTTAAACAGCAGCGTTACTGGTGTTAAACAGCAACGTTACTGGTGTTAAACAGCAAAGTTACTGGTGTTAAACAGCAACGTTACTGGTGTTAAACAGCAAAGTTACTTGTGTTAAACAGCAACGTTACTGGAGTTAAACAGCAATGTTACTGGTGTTAAACAGCAACGTTACTGGAGTTAAACAGCAAAGTTACTGGTGTTAAACAGCAATGTTACTGGAGTTAAACAGCAGCGTTACTGGTGTTAAACAGCAACGTTACTGGTGTTAAACAGCAAAGTTACTGGTGTTAAACAGCAATGTTACTGGAGTTAAACAGCAGCGT
The DNA here is from genome assembly GCF_036365525.1 of Heterodontus francisci. Lineage (NCBI taxonomy): Eukaryota > Metazoa > Chordata > Chondrichthyes > Heterodontiformes > Heterodontidae > Heterodontus > Heterodontus francisci. Next base: position 14,443,622 of record NC_090413.1, on the reverse strand, counting down.
TACTGGTGTTAAACAGCAACGTTACTGGTGTTAAACAGCAAAGTTACTGGTGTTAAACAGCAAAGTTACTGGTGTTAAACAGCAATGTTACTGGTGTTAAACAGCAGCGTTACTGGTGTTAAACAGCAACGTTACTGGTGTTAAACAGCAATGTTACTGGTGTTAAACAGCAGCGTTACTGGTGTTAAACAGCAACGTTACTGGTGTTAAACAGCAACGTTACTGGTATTAGACAGCAACGTTACTGGTGTTAAATAGCAACGTTACTGGTGTTAAACAGCAATGTTACTGGAGTTAAACAGCAGCGTTACTGGTGTTAAACAGCAACGTTACTGGTGTTAAACAGCAACGTTACTGGTGTTAAACAGCAACGTTACTGGAGTTAAACAGCAGCGTTACTGGTGTTAAACAGCAATGTTACTGGTGTTAGACAGCAACGTTACTGGAGTTAAACAGCAGCGTTACTGGTGTTAAACAGCAATGTTACTGGTGTTAGACAGCAACGTTACTGGAGTTAAACAGCAGCGTTACTGGTGTTAAACAGCAAAGTTACTGGTGTTAAACAGCAACGTTACTGGTGTTAAACAGCAATGTTACTGGTGTTAGACAGCAACGTTACTGGAGTTAAACAGCAGCGTTACTGGTGTTAAACAGCAATGTTACTGGTGTTAGACAGCAACGTTACTGGAGTTAAACAGCAGTGTTACTGGTGTTAAACAGCAATGTTACTGGTGTTAGACAGCAACGTTACTGGAGTTAAACAGCAGCGTTACTGGTGTTAAACAGCAACGTTACTGGTGTTAAACAGCAAAGTTACTGGTGTTAGACAGCAACGTTACTGGAGTTAAACAGCAATGTTACTGGTGTTAGACAGCAACGTTACTGGAGTTAAACAGCAATGTTACTGGTGTTAGACAGCAACGTTACTGGAGTTAAACAGCAATGTTACTGGTGTTAGACAGCAACGTTACTGGAGTTAAACAGCAATGTTACTGGTGTTAGACAGCAACGTTACTGGAGTTAAACAGCAATGTTACTGGAGTTAAACAGCAATGTTACTGGTGTTAAACAGCAATGTTACTGGTGTTAAACAGCAATGTTACTGAAGTTAAACAGCAATGTTACTGGTGTTAAACAGCAATGTTACTGAAGTTAAACAGCAATGTTACTGGTGTTAAACAGCAATGTTACTGGTGTTAAACAGCAATGTTACTGGTGTTAAACAGCAATGTTACTATTGTTAGACAGCAACGTTACTCGAGTTAAACAGCAATGTTACTGGTGTTAAACAGCAATGTTACTGAAGTTAAACAGCAATGTTACTGGTGTTAAACAGCAATGTTACTGGTGTTAAACAGCAATGTTACTGGTGTTAGACAGCAACGTTACTGGAGTTAAACAGCAATGTTACTGGTGTTAGACAGCAACGTTACTGGAGTTAAACAGCAATGTTACTGGTGTTAGACAGCAACGTTACTGGAGTTAAACAGCAATGTTACTGGTGTTAAACAGCAATGTTACTGAAGTTAAACAGCAATGTTACTGGTGTTAAACAGCAACGTTACTGGTGTTAAACAGCAACGTTACTGGTGTTAAACAGCAACGTTACTGGTGTTAAACAGCAACGTTACTGGTGTTAAACAGCAACGTTACTGGTGTTAAACAGCAAAGTTACTGGAGTTAAACAGCAACGTTACTGGTGTTAAACAGCAATGTTACTGGAGTTAAACAGCAATGTTACTGGTGTTAAACAGCAGAGATCCTGGAGTTAAACAGCATTGTTACTGGTGTTAAATGGCAGTGTTCCTGGAGGGGCGGCACAGTGGCGCAGTGGTTAGCACCGCAGCCTCACAGCTCCAGGGACCCGGGTTCGATTCCGGGTACTGCCTGTGTGGAGTTTGCAAGTTCTCCCTGTGTCTGCGTGGGTTTTCTCCGGGTGCTCCGGTTTCCTCCCACAAGCCAAAAGACTTGCAGGTTGATAGGTAAATTGGCCATTATAAATTGTCACTAGTATAGGTAGGTGGTAGGGAAATATAGGGACAGGTGGGGATTAGATTAGATTAGAGATACAGCACTGAAACAGGCCCTTCGGCCCACCAAGTCTGTGCCGAACATCAACCACCCATTTATACTAATCCTACACTAATCCCATATTCCTACCAAACATCCCCACCTGTCCCTATATTTCCCTACCACCTACCTATACTAGTGACAATTTATAATGGCCAATTTACCTATCAACCTGCAAGTCTTTTGGCTTGTGGGAGGAAACCAGAGCACCCGGAGAAAACCCACACAGACACAGGGAGAACTTGCAAACTCCACACAGGCAGTACCCGGAATCGAACCCGGGTCCCTGGAGCTGTGAGGCTGCGGTGCTAACCACTGCGCCACTGTGCATGTTGGGAATATGGGATTAGTGTAGGATTAGTATAAAATGGGTGGTTGATGGTCGGCACAGACTCGGTGGGCCGAAGGGCCTGTTTCAGTGCTGTATCTCTAATCTAAAAAAAAAATCTAATCTAAACAGCAGAGATCCTGGAGTTAAACAGCATTGTTACTGGTGTTAAATGGCAGTTAAACAGCAGTGTTCCTGGAGTTAAACAGCAGTGTTCCTGGAGTTAAACAGCAGAGATCCTGGAGTTAAACAGCATTGTTACTGGTGTTAAACAGCAATGTTACTGGTGTTAAATGGCAGTTAAACAGCACTGTTACTGGAGTTAAACAGCAGTTAAACGGCAGTGTTACTGGTGTTAAACGGCAGTGTTACTGGAGTTAAACGGCGGTGTTATTGGTGTTAAACGGCAGTGTTACTGGAGTTAAACGGCAGTGTTAGTGGAGTTCAACAGCGGTGTTACTGGTGTTAAACGGCGGTGTACCTGGTGTTAAACGGCGGTGTTACTGGTGTTAAACGGCAGTGTTAGTGGTGTTAAACGGCGGTGTTACTGGTGTTCAACGGCAGTGTTAGTGGAGTTAAACGGCAGTTTTACTGGTGTTAAACGGCGGTGTTATTGGAGTTAAACGGCGGTGTTACTGGTGTTCAACGGCAGTGTTAGTGGTGTTAAACAGCATTGTTACTGGTGTTAAACATCAGTGTTACTGGTGTTAAACGGCAGTGTTACTGGTGTTAAACGGCAGTGTTACTGGAGTTAAACTGCAGTGTTACTGGTGTTGAACGACGGTGTTACTGGAGTTAAACGGCAGTGTTACTGGAGTTAAACGGCAGTGTTACTGGAGTTAAACTGCAGTGTTACTGGTGTTGAACGACGGTGTTACTGGTGTTGAACGACGGTGTTACTGGTGTTCAACGGCGGTGTTACTGGTGTTCAACGGCGGTGTTACTGGAGTTAAACGGCAGTGTGACTGGAGTTAAACGGCATTGTTACTGGAGTTAAACGGCAGTGTTACTGGTGTTGAACGGCGGTGTTACTGGTGTTGAACGGCGGTGTTACTGGTGTTGAACGGCGGTGTTACTGGTGTTGAACGGCGGTGTTACTGGTGTTAAGCGGCGGTGTTACTGGAGTTAAACGGCGGTGTTACTGGAGTTAAACGGCGGTGTTACTGGTGTTAAACGGCGGTGTTACTGGTGTTAAACGGCGGTATTACTGGTGTTCAACGGCGGTATTACTGGTGTTGAACAGCGGTGTTACTGGTGTTAAACGGCAGTGTTACTGGTGTACAACGGCGGTGTTAGTGGAGTTTAACGGTGGTGTTAGTGGAGTTAAACAGCGGTGTTTTGGAGTTAAACGGCGGTGTTACTGGTGTTCGACGGCGGTGTTACTGGTGTTCAACGGCGGTGTTACTGGAGTTAAACGGCAATATTATTGGAGATAAACAGCAACGTTACTGGAGAAAAACAGCAGTGTTACTGGAATTGAACAGCAGTTAAACAGCAATGTTACTGGAGTTAAACAGCAATGTTACTGGTGTTAAACAGCAGTGTTACTGGTGTTAAACAGCAATGTTACTGGTGTTAAACGGCAGTTAAACAATGTTACTGGTGTTAAACGGCAGTGTTACTGGTGTTAAACAGCAATGTTACTGGTGTTAAACGGCAGTGTTACTGGTGTTAAACAGCAGTATGACTGGAGTTAAACAGCAGTATTACTGGAGTTAAACAGCAGTATTACTGGAGTTAAACAGCAATGTTACTGGAGTTAAACAGCAACGTTACTGGTGTTAAACAGCATTGTTCCTGGTGTTAAACAGCAATGTTACTGGTGTTAAACGGCAGTTAAACAGCATCGTTACTGGTGTTAAACAGCATTGTTACTGGTGTTAAACAGCAATGTTACTGGTGTTAAACGGCGGTGTTGCTGGTGTAGAACGGCGGTGTTGCTGGTGTAGAACGGCGGTGTTGCTGGTGTTGAACGGCGGTGTTGCTGGAGTTAAACGGCGGTGTTGCTGGAGTTAAAGGGCGGTGTTGCTGGAGTTAAACGGCGGTGTTGCTGGAGTTAAACAGCAGCGTTACTGGAGTTAAACAGCAGCGTTACTGGAGTTAAACAGCAGCGTTACTGGAGTTAAACAGCAGTGTTACTGCAGTTAAACAGCAGTGTTACTGGAGTTAAACAGCAGCGTTACTGGTGTTAAACAGCAGCGTTACTGGAGTGAAACAGCAGTGTTACTGCAGTTAAACAGCAGTGTTACTGGTGTTAAACAGCAGCGTTACTGGAGTTAAACAGCAGCGTTACTGGAGTTAAACAGCAGTGTTACTGCAGTTAAACAGCAGTGTTACTGGAGTTAAACAGCAGTGTTACTGGAGTTAAACAGCAGCGTTACTGGAGTTAAACAGCAGTGTTACTGCAGTTAAACAGCAGTGTTACTGGAGTTAAACAGCAGTGTTACTGGAGTTAAACAGCAGCGTTACTGGTGTTAAACAGCAACGTTACTGGTGTTAAACAGCAAAGTTACTGGTGTTAAACAGCAACGTTACTGGTGTTAAACAGCAAAGTTACTTGTGTTAAACAGCAACGTTACTGGAGTTAAACAGCAATGTTACTGGTGTTAAACAGCAACGTTACTGGAGTTAAACAGCAAAGTTACTGGTGTTAAACAGCAAAGTTACTGGTGTTAAACAGCAACGTTACTGGTGTTAAACAGCAAAGTTACTGGTGTTAAACAGCAACGTTACTGAAGTTAAACAGCAATGTTACTGGTGTTAAACAGCAATGTTACTGGTGTTAAACAGCAATGTTACTGGTGTTAAACAGCAATGTTACTGGTGTTAAACAGCAACGTTACTGGTGTTAAACAGCAACGTTACTGGTGTTAAACAGCAGCGTTACTGGTGTTAGACAACAACGTTACTGGTGTTAAACAGCAATGTTACTGAAGTTAAACAGCAATGTTACTGGTGTTAAACAGCAACGTTACTGAAGTTAAACAGCAGCGTTACTGGTGTTAAACAGCAACGTTACTGGTGTTAAATAGCAACGTTACTGGTGTGAAACAGCAACGTTACTGAAGTTAAACAGCAATGTTACTGGTGTTAAACAGCAACGTTACTGAAGTTAAACAGCAATGTTACTGGTGTTAAACAGCAATGTTACTGGTGTTAAACAGCAATGTTACTGGTGTTAAACAGCAACGTTACTGGTGTTAAACAGCAAAGTTACTGGTGTTAAACAGCAGCGTTACTGGTGTTAGACAGCAACGTTACTGGTGTTAAACAGCAATGTTACTGGTATTAGACAGCAACGTTACTGGAGTTAAACAGCAGCGTTACTGGTGTTAAACAGCAACGTTACTGGTGTTAAATAGCAACGTTACTGGTGTTAAACAGCAACGTTACTGAAGTTAAACAGCAATGTTACTGGTGTTAAACAGCAACGTTACTGAAGTTAAACAGCAATGTTACTGGTGTTAAACAGCAGCGTTACTGGTGTTAAACAGCAATGTTACTGGAGTTAAACAGCAGCGTTACTGGTGTTAAACAGCAGCGTTACTGGTGTTAAACAGCAACGTTACTGGTGTTAAACAGCAATGTTACTGGTGTTAGACAGCAACGTTACTGGAGTTAAACAGCAGCGTTACTGGTGTTAAACAGCAACGTTACTGCTGTTAAACAGCAACGTTACTGGTTTTAAACAGCAACGTTACTGGTGTTAAACAGCAATGTTACTGAAGTTAAACAGCAATGTTACTGGTGTTAAACAGCAACGTTACTGGTGTTAAACAGCAACATTACTGGTGTTAAACAGCAAAGTTACTGGTGTTAAACAGCAAAGTTACTGGTGTTAAACAGCAATGTTACTGGAGTTAAACAGCAATGTTACTGGTGTTAAACAGCAAAGTTACTGGAGTTAAACAGCAACGTTACTGGAGTTAAACAGCAATGTTACTGGTGTTAAACAGCAGTGTTACTGGAGTTAAACAGCAACGTTACTGGTGTTAAACAGCAACGTTACTGGTGTTAAACAGCAATGTTACTGGTGTTAAACAGCAATGTTACTGGTGTTAAACAGCAACGTTACTGGTGTTAAACAGCAGTTAAACAGCAATGTTACTGGAGTTAAACAGCAACGTTACTGGTGTTAAACAGCAATGTTACTGGTGTTAAACAGCAGTTAAACAGCAATGTTACTGGTGTTGAACAGCAGTTAAACAGCAATGTTACTGGAGTTAAACAGCAACGTTACTGATGTTAAACAGCAATGTTACTGGTGTTAAACAGCAGTTAAACAGCAATGTTAATGGAGTTAAACAGCAACGTTACTGGTGTTAAACAGCAACGTTACTGGTGTTAAACAGCAACGTTACTGGTGTTAAACAGCAACGTTACTGGTGTTAAACAGCAACGTTACTGGTGTTAAACAGCATTGTTACTGGTGTTTAACAGCAGTGTTACTGGTGTTAAACGGCAGTGTTACTGGTGTTAAACGGCAGTGTTAATGGTGTTAAACGGCGGTGTTACTGGTGTTCAACGGCAGTGTTAGTGGAGTTAAACGGCAGTGTTACTGGTGTTCAACGGCGGTGTTGGAGTTAAACGGCGGTGTTATTGGAGTTAAACGGCGGTGTTATTGGAGTTAAACGGCAGTGTTATTGGAGTTAAACGGCGGTGTTATTGGAGTTAAACGGCGGTGTTGCTGGTGTTAAACGGCGGTGTTGCTGGTGTTAAACGGCGGTGTTGCTGGTGTTAAACGGCGGTGTTGCTGGTGTTAAACGGCGGTGTTCCTGGTGTTAAACGGCGGTGTTGCTGGAGTTAAACGGCGGTGTTGCTGGAGTTAAACGGCGGTGTTGCTGGTGTTAAACGGCGGTGTTGCTGGTGTTAAACGGCGGTGTTACTGGTGTTAAACGGCGGTGTTACTGGTGTTAAACGGCGGTGTTACTGGAGTTCAACGGCGGTGTTACTGGAGTTCAACGGCGGTGTTACTGGAGCTCAACGGCGGTGTTACTGGAGTTAAACGGCGGTGTTAGTGGTGTTAAATGGCAGTTAAACAGCAGTGTTACTGGAGTTAAACAGCAGCATTACTGGAGTTAAACAGCAACGTTACTGGAGTTAAACAGCAACGTTACTGGAGTTAAACAGCAACGTTACTGGAGTTAAACAGCAACGTTACTGGAGTTAAACAGCAACGTTACTGGTGTTAAACAGCAACGTTACTGGTGTTAAACAGCAACGTTACTGGAGTTAAACAGCAACGTTACTGGTGTTAAACAGCAACGTTACTGGTGTTAAACAGCAACGTTACTGCTGTTAAACAGCAACGTTACTGGTGTTAAACAGCAACGTTACTGGTGTTAAACAGCAACATTACTGGTGTTAAACAGCAACGTTACTGGTGTTAAACAGCAGCGTTACTGGAGTTAAACAGCATTGTTACTGGAGTTAAACAGCAACGTTACTGGAGTTAAACAGCAACGTTACTGGTGTTAAACAGCAACGTTACTGGTGTTAAACAGCAACGTTACTGGTGTTAAACAGCAACGTTACTGGTGTTAAACAGCAACGTTACTGGAGTCAAACAGCAATGTTACTGGTGTTAAACAGCAGTTAAACAGCAACGTTACTGGTGTTAAACAGCAACGTTACTGGTGTTAAACAGCAACGTTACTGGTGTTAAACAGCAACGTTACTGGTGTTAAACAGCAACGTTACTGGTTTTAAACAGCAACGTTACTGGTGTTAAACAGCAGTTAAACAGCAATGTTACTGGAGTTAAACAGCAACGTTACTGGTGTCAAACAGCAACGTTACTGGTTTTAAACAGCAGTTAAACAGCAATGTTACTGGAGCTAAACAGCAACGTTACTGGAGTTAAACAGCAGTGTTACTGGAGCTAAACAGCAACGTAATACTGGAGTTAAACAGCAATGTTACTGGTGTTAAACAGCAACGTTACTGAAGTTAAACAGCAACGTTACTGGTGTTAAATAGCAACGTTACTGGTGTTAAACAGCAACGTTACTGAAGTTAAACAGCAATGTTACTGGTGTTAAACAGCAACGTTACTGAAGTTAAACAGCAATGTTACTGGTGTTAAACAGCAGCGTTACTGGTGTTAAACAGCAATGTTACTGGAGTTAAACAGCAACGTTACTGGTGTTAAACAGCAATGTTACTGGTGTTAGACAGCAACGTTACTGGAGTTAAACAGCAGCGTTACTGGTGTTAAACAGCAACGTTACTGGTGTTAAACAGCAATGTTACTGGTGTTAGACAGCAACGTTACTGGAGTTAAACAGCAGCGTTACTGGTGTTAAACAGCAACGTTACTGGTGTTAAACAGCAACGTTACTGGTGTTAAACAGCAACGTTACTGGTGTTAAACAGCAACGTTACTGGTGTTAAACAGCAATGTTACTGAAGTTAAACAGCAATGTTACTGGTGTTAAACAGCAACGTTACTGGTGTTAAACAGCAACATTACTGGTGTTAAACAGCAACATTACTGGTGTTAAACAGCAAAGTTACTGGAGTTAAACAGCAACGTTACTGGTGTTAAACAGCAATGTTACTGGAGTTAAACAGCAATGTTACTGGTGTTAAACAGCAGTGTTACTGGTGTTAAACAGCAATGTTACTGGTATTAGACAGCAACGTTACTGGAGTTAAACAGCAGCGTTACTGGTGTTAAACAGCAACGTTACTGGTGTTAAATAGCAACGTTACTGGTGTTAAACAGCAACGTTACTGAAGTTAAACAGCAATGTTACTGGTGTTAAACAGCAACGTTACTGAAGTTAAACAGCAACGTTACTGGTGTTAAATAGCAACGTTACTGGTGTTAAACAGCAACGTTACTGAAGTTAAACAGCAATGTTACTGGTGTTAAACAGCAACGTTACTGAAGTTAAACAGCAATGTTACTGGTGTTAAACAGCAGCGTTACTGGTGTTAAACAGCAATGTTACTGGAGTTAAACAGCAACGTTACTGGTGTTAAACAGCAATGTTACTGGTGTTAGACAGCAACGTTACTGGAGTTAAACAGCAGCGTTACTGGTGTTAAACAGCAACGTTACTGGTGTTAAACAGCAATGTTACTGGTGTTAGACAGCAACGTTACTGGAGTTAAACAGCAGCGTTACTGGTGTTAAACAGCAACGTTACTGGTGTTAAACAGCAACGTTACTGGTGTTAAACAGCAACGTTACTGGTGTTAAACAGCAATGTTACTGAAGTTAAACAGCAATGTTACTGGTGTTAAACAGCAACGTTACTGGTGTTAAACAGCAACATTACTGGTGTTAAACAGCAACATTACTGGTGTTAAACAGCAAAGTTACTTGAGTTAAACAGCAACGTTACTGGTGTTAAACAGCAATGTTACTGGAGTTAAACAGCAATGTTACTGGTGTTAAACAGCAGTGTTACTGGAGTTAAACAGCAACGTTACTGGTGTTAAACAGCAACGTTACTGGTGTTAAACAGCAACGTTACTGGTGTTAAACAGCAATGTTACTGGTGTTAAACAGCAATGTTACTGGTGTTAAACAGCAACGTTACTGGTGTTAAACAGCAGTTAAACAGCAATGTTACTGGAGTTAAACAGCAACGTTACTGGTGTTAAACAGCAATGTTACTGGTGTTAAACAGCAGTTAAACAGCAATGTTACTGGAGTTAAACAGCAACGTTACTGGTGTTAAACAGCAACGTTACTGGTGTTAAACAGCAACGTTACTGGTGTTAAACAGCAACGTTACTGGTGTTAAACAGCATTGTTACTGGTGTTTAACAGCAGTGTTACTGGTGTTAAACGGCGGTATTACTGGTGTTAAACAGCAATGTTACTGGTGTTAAACAGCAGTTAAACAGCAATGTTACTGGAGTTAAACAGCAATGTTACTGGTGTTGAACAGCAGTTAAACAGCAATGTTACTGGAGTTAAACAGCAACGTTACTGATGTTAAACAGCAATGTTACTGGTGTTAAACAGCAGTTAAACAGCAATGTTAATGGAGTTAAACAGCAACGTTACTGGTGTTAAACAGCAACGTTACTGAAGTTAAACAGCAATGTTACTGGTGTTAAACAGCAATGTTACTGGTGTTAAACAGCAATGTTACTGGTGTTAAACAGCAACGTTACTGGTGTTAAACAGCAACGTTACTGGTGTTAAACAGCAGCGTTACTGGTGTTAGACAACAACGTTACTGGTGTTAAACAGCAATGTTACTGAAGTTAAACAGCAATGTTACTGGTGTTAAACAGCAACGTTACTGAAGTTAAACAGCAGCGTTACTGGTGTTAAACAGCAACGTTACTGGTGTTAAATAGCAACGTTACTGGTGTGAAACAGCAACGTTACTGAAGTTAAACAGCAATGTTACTGGTGTTAAACAGCAACGTTACTGAAGTTAAACAGCAATGTTACTGGTGTTAAACAGCAATGTTACTGGTGTTAAACAGCAATGTTACTGGTGTTAAACAGCAACGTTACTGGTGTTAAACAGCAAAGTTACTGGTGTTAAACAGCAGCGTTACTGGTGTTAGACAGCAACGTTACTGGTGTTAAACAGCAATGTTACTGGTATTAGACAGCAACGTTACTGGAGTTAAACAGCAGCGTTACTGGTGTTAAACAGCAGCGTTACTGGTGTTAAACAGCAACGTTACTGGTGTTAAATAGCAACGTTACTGGTGTTAAACAGCAACGTTACTGAAGTTAAACAGCAATGTTACTGGTGTTAAACAGCAACGTTACTGAAGTTAAACAGCAATGTTACTGGTGTTAAACAGCAGCGTTACTGGTGTTAAACAGCAATGTTACTGGAGTTAAACAGCAGCGTTACTGGTGTTAAACAGCAGCGTTACTGGTGTTAAACAGCAACGTTACTGGTGTTAAACAGCAATGTTACTGGTGTTAGACAGCAACGTTACTGGAGTTAAACAGCAGCGTTACTGGTGTTAAACAGCAACGTTACTGCTGTTAAACAGCAACGTTACTGGTGTTAAACAGCAACGTTACTGGTGTTAAACAGCAATGTTACTGAAGTTAAACAGCAATGTTACTGGTGTTAAACAGCAACGTTACTGGTGTTAAACAGCAACATTACTGGTGTTAAACAGCAAAGTTACTGGTGTTAAACAGCAAAGTTACTGGTGTTAAACAGCAATGTTACTGGAGTTAAACAGCAATGTTACTGGTGTTAAACAGCAAAGTTACTGGAGTTAAACAGCAACGTTACTGGAGTTAAACAGCAATGTTACTGGTGTTAAACAGCAGTGTTACTGGAGTTAAACAGCAACGTTACTGGTGTTAAACAGCAACGTTACTGGTGTTAAACAGCAATGTTACTGGTGTTAAACAGCAATGTTACTGGTGTTAAACAGCAACGTTACTGGTGTTAAACAGCAGTTAAACAGCAATGTTACTGGAGTTAAACAGCAACGTTACTGGTGTTAAACAGCAATGTTACTGGTGTTAAACAGCAGTTAAACAGCAATGTTACTGGAGTTAAACAGCAACGTTACTGGTGTTAAACAGCAATGTTACTGGTGTTAAACAGCAGTTAAACAGCAATGTTACTGGAGTTAAACAGCAATGTTACTGGTGTTGAACAGCAGTTAAACAGCAATGTTACTGGAGTTAAACAGCAACGTTACTGATGTTAAACAGCAATGTTACTGGTGTTAAACAGCAGTTAAACAGCAATGTTAATGGAGTTAAACAGCAACGTTACTGGTGTTAAACAGCAACGTTACTGGTGTTAAACAGCAACGTTACTGGTGTTAAACAGCAACGTTACTGGTGTTAAACAGCAACGTTACTGGTGTTAAACAGCATTGTTACTGGTGTTTAACAGCAGTGTTACTGGTGTTAAACGGCAGTGTTACTGGTGTTAAACGGCAGTGTTAATGGTGTTAAACGGCGGTGTTACTGGTGTTCAACGGCAGTGTTAGTGGAGTTAAACGGCAGTGTTACTGGTGTTCAACGGCGGTGTTGGAGTTAAACGGCGGTGTTATTGGAGTTAAACGGCGGTGTTATTGGAGTTAAACGGCAGTGTTATTGGAGTTAAACGGCGGTGTTATTGGAGTTAAACGGCGGTGTTGCTGGTGTTAAACGGCGGTGTTGCTGGTGTTAAACGGCGGTGTTGCTGGTGTTAAACGGCGGTGTTGCTGGTGTTAAACGGCGGTGTTGCTGGAGTTAAACGGCGGTGTTGCTGGAGTTAAACGGCGGTGTTGCTGGTGTTAAACGGCGGTGTTGCTGGTGTTAAACGGCGGTGTTACTGGTGTTAAACGGCGGTGTTACTGGTGTTAAACGGCGGTGTTACTGGAGTTCAACGGCGGTGTTACTGGAGTTCAACGGCGGTGTTACTGGAGCTCAACGGCGGTGTTACTGGAGTTAAACGGCGGTGTTAGTGGTGTTAAATGGCAGTTAAACAGCAGTGTTACTGGAGTTAAACAGCAGCATTACTGGAGTTAAACAGCAACGTTACTGGAGTTAAACAGCAACGTTACTGGAGTTAAACAGCAACGTTACTGGAGTTAAACAGCAACGTTACTGGAGTTAAACAGCAACGTTACTGGTGTTAAACAGCAACGTTACTGGTGTTAAACAGCAACGTTACTGGAGTTAAACAGCAACGTTACTGGTGTTAAACAGCAACGTTACTGGTGTTAAACAGCAACGTTACTGCTGTTAAACAGCAACGTTACTGGTGTTAAACAGCAACGTTACTGGTGTTAAACAGCAACGTTACTGGTGTTAAACAGCAACGTTACTGGTGTTAAACAGCAGCGTTACTGGAGTTAAACAGCATTGTTACTGGAGTTAAACAGCAACGTTACTGGAGTTAAACAGCAACGTTACTGGTGTTAAACAGCAACGTTACTGGTGTTAAACAGCAACGTTACTGGTGTTAAACAGCAACGTTACTGGTGTTAAACAGCAACGTTACTGGAGTCAAACAGCAATGTTACTGGTGTTAAACAGCAGTTAAACAGCAACGTTACTGGTGTTAAACAGCAACGTTACTGGTGTTAAACAGCAACGTTACTGGTGTTAAACAGCAACGTTACTGGTGTTAAACAGCAACGTTACTGGTTTTAAACAGCAACGTTACTGGTGTTAAACAGCAGTTAAACAGCAATGTTACTGGAGTTAAACAGCAACGTTACTGGTGTCAAACAGCAACGTTACTGGTTTTAAACAGCAGTTAAACAGCAATGTTACTGGAGCTAAACAGCAACGTTACTGGAGTTAAACAGCAGTGTTACTGGAGCTAAACAGCAACGTAATACTGGAGTTAAACAGCAATGTTACTGGTGTTAAACAGCAACGTTACTGAAGTTAAACAGCAACGTTACTGGTGTTAAATAGCAACGTTACTGGTGTTAAACAGCAACGTTACTGAAGTTAAACAGCAATGTTACTGGTGTTAAACAGCAACGTTACTGAAGTTAAACAGCAATGTTACTGGTGTTAAACAGCAGCGTTACTGGTGTTAAACAGCAATGTTACTGGAGTTAAACAGCAACGTTACTGGTGTTAAACAGCAATGTTACTGGTGTTAGACAGCAACGTTACTGGAGTTAAACAGCAGCGTTACTGGTGTTAAACAGCAACGTTACTGGTGTTAAACAGCAATGTTACTGGTGTTAGACAGCAACGTTACTGGAGTTAAACAGCAGCGTTACTGGTGTTAAACAGCAACGTTACTGGTGTTAAACAGCAACGTTACTGGTGTTAAACAGCAACGTTACTGGTGTTAAACAGCAACGTTACTGGTGTTAAACAGCAATGTTACTGAAGTTAAACAGCAATGTTACTGGTGTTAAACAGCAACGTTACTGGTGTTAAACAGCAACATTACTGGTGTTAAACAGCAACATTACTGGTGTTAAACAGCAAAGTTACTGGAGTTAAACAGCAACGTTACTGGTGTTAAACAGCAATGTTACTGGAGTTAAACAGCAATGTTACTGGTGTTAAACAGCAGTGTTACTGGTGTTAAACAGCAATGTTACTGGTATTAGACAGCAACGTTACTGGAGTTAAACAGCAGCGTTACTGGTGTTAAACAGCAACGTTACTGGTGTTAAATAGCAACGTTACTGGTGTTAAACAGCAACGTTACTGAAGTTAAACAGCAATGTTACTGGTGTTAAACAGCAACGTTACTGAAGTTAAACAGCAACGTTACTGGTGTTAAATAGCAACGTTACTGGTGTTAAACAGCAACGTTACTGAAGTTAAACAGCAATGTTACTGGTGTTAAACAGCAACGTTACTGAAGTTAAACAGCAATGTTACTGGTGTTAAACAGCAGCGTTACTGGTGTTAAACAGCAATGTTACTGGAGTTAAACAGCAACGTTACTGGTGTTAAACAGCAATGTTACTGGTGTTAGACAGCAACGTTACTGGAGTTAAACAGCAGCGTTACTGGTGTTAAACAGCAACGTTACTGGTGTTAAACAGCAATGTTACTGGTGTTAGACAGCAACGTTACTGGAGTTAAACAGCAGCGTTACTGGTGTTAAACAGCAACGTTACTGGTGTTAAACAGCAACGTTACTGGTGTTAAACAGCAACGTTACTGGTGTTAAACAGCAATGTTACTGAAGTTAAACAGCAATGTTACTGGTGTTAAACAGCAACGTTACTGGTGTTAAACAGCAACATTACTGGTGTTAAACAGCAACATTACTGGTGTTAAACAGCAAAGTTACTTGAGTTAAACAGCAACGTTACTGGTGTTAAACAGCAATGTTACTGGAGTTAAACAGCAATGTTACTGGTGTTAAACAGCAGTGTTACTGGAGTTAAACAGCAACGTTACTGGTGTTAAACAGCAACGTTACTGGTGTTAAACAGCAACGTTACTGGTGTTAAACAGCAATGTTACTGGTGTTAAACAGCAATGTTACTGGTGTTAAACAGCAACGTTACTGGTGTTAAACAGCAGTTAAACAGCAATGTTACTGGAGTTAAACAGCAACGTTACTGGTGTTAAACAGCAATGTTACTGGTGTTAAACAGCAGTTAAACAGCAATGTTACTGGAGTTAAACAGCAACGTTACTGGTGTTAAACAGCAACGTTACTGGTGTTAAACAGCAACGTTACTGGTGTTAAACAGCAACGTTACTGGTGTTAAACAGCATTGTTACTGGTGTTTAACAGCAGTGTTACTGGTGTTAAACGGCGGTATTACTGGTGTTAAACAGCAATGTTACTGGTGTTAAACAGCAGTTAAACAGCAATGTTACTGGAGTTAAACAGCAATGTTACTGGTGTTGAACAGCAGTTAAACAGCAATGTTACTGGAGTTAAACAGCAACGTTACTGATGTTAAACAGCAATGTTACTGGTGTTAAACAGCAGTTAAACAGCAATGTTAATGGAGTTAAACAGCAACGTTACTGGTGTTAAACAGCAACGTTACTGGTGTTAAACAGCAACGTTACTGGTGTTAAACAGCAACGTTACTGGTGTTAAACAGCATTGTTACTGGTGTTTAACAGCAGTGTTACTGGTGTTAAACGGCGGTATTACTGGTGTTAAACGGCAGTGTTAATGGTGTTAAACGGCGGTGTTACTGGTGTTCAACGGCAGTGTTAGTGGAGTTAAACGGCAGTGTTACTGGTGTTCAACGGCGGTGTTGGAGTTAAACGGCGGTGTTATTGGAGTTAAACGGCGGTGTTATTGGAGTTAAACGGCAGTGTTATTGGAGTTAAACGGCGGTGTTATTGGAGTTAAACGGCGGTGTTGCTGGTGTTAAACGGCGGTGTTGCTGGTGTTAAACGGCGGTGTTCCTGGTGTTAAACGGCGGTGTTGCTGGAGTTAAACGGCGGTGTTGCTGGAGTTAAACGGCGGTGTTGCTGGTGTTAAACGGCGGTGTTGCTGGTGTTAAACGGCGGTGTTACTGGTGTTAAACGGCGGTGTTACTGGAGTTCAACGGCGGTGTTACTGGAGTTCAACGGCGGTGTTACTGGAGCTCAACGGCGGTGTTACTGGAGTTAAACGGCGGTGTTAGTGGTGTTAAATGGCAGTTAAACAGCAGTGTTACTGGAGTTAAACAGCAGCATTACTGGAGTTAAACAGCAACGTTACTGGAGTTAAACAGCAACGTTACTGGAGTTAAACAGCAACGTTACTGGAGTTAAACAGCAACGTTACTGGTGTTAAACAGCAGCATTACTGGAGTTAAACAGCAACGTTACTGGAGTTAAACAGCAACGTTACTGGAGTTAAACAGCAACGTTACTGGAGTTAAACAGCAGCATTACTGGAGTTAAACAGCAACGTTACTGGAGTTAAACAGCAACGTTACTGGAGTTAAACAGCAGTGTTACTGGAGTTAAACAGCAGCATTACTGGAGTTAAACAGCAACGTTACTGGAGTTAAACAGCAACGTTACTGGAGTTAAACAGCAACGTTACTGGAGTTAAACAGCAACGTTACTGGAGTTAAACAGCAATGTTACTGGAGTTAAACAGCAGTGTTACTGGAGTTAAACAGCAGCGTTACTGGAGTTAAACAGCAACGTTACTGGAGTTAAACAGCAACGTTACTGGAGTTAAACAGCAACGTTACTGGTGTTAAACAGCAACGTTACTGGTGTTAAACAGCAACGTTACTGGAGTTAAACAGCAACGTTACTGGTGTTAAACAGCAACGTTACTGGTGTTAAACAGCAACGTTACTGGTGTTAAACAGCAACGTTACTGGTGTTAAACAGCAACGTTACTGGTGTTAAACAGCAGCGTTACTGGAGTTAAACAGCATTGTTACTGGAGTTAAACAGCAACGTTACTGGTGTTAAACAGCAACGTTACTGGTGTTAAACAGCAACGTTACTGGTGTTAAACAGCAACGTTACTGGAGTCAAACAGCAACGTTACTGGTGTTAAACAGCAGTTAAACAGCAACGTTACTGGTGTTAAACAGCAATGTTACTGGTGTTAAACAGCAACATTACTGGTGTTAAACAGCAACGTTACTGGTGTTAAACAGCAACATTACTGGTGTTAAACAGCAACGTTACTGGTTTTAAACAGCAACGTTACTGGTGTTAAACAGCATTGTTACTGGTGTTAAACAGCAACGTTACTGGTTTTAAACAGCAGTTAAACAGCAATGTTACTGGAGTTAAACAGCAACGTTACTGGTGTCAAACAGCAACGTTACTGGTTTTAAACAGCAGTTAAACAGCAATGTTACTGGAGCTAAACAGCAACGTTACTGGAGTTAAACAGCAACGTTACTGGAGTTAAACAGCAGTGTTACTGGAGCTAAACAGCAACGTTACTGGAGTTAAACAGCAGTGTTACTGGAGCTAAACAGCAACGTTACTGGAGTTAAACAGCAGTGTTACTGGAGCTAAACAGCAACGTTACTGGAGTTAAACAGCAACGTTACTGGTGTTAAACAGCAACGTTACTGGTGTTAAACAGCAACGTTACTGGAGTTAAACAGCAGTGTTACTGGAGCTAAACAGCAACGTTACTGGAGTTAAACAGCAGTGTTACTGGAGCTAAACAGCAACGTTACTGGAGTTAAACAGCAACGTTACTGGTGTTAAACAGCAACGTTACTGGTGTTAAACAGCAACGTTACTGGAGTTAAACAGCAACGTTACTGGAGTTAAACGGCAGTGTTACTGGAGTTAAACGGCGGTGTTACTGGAGTTAAACAGCGGTGTTACTGGAGTTAAACGGCGGTGTTACTGGAGTTAAACGGCGGTGTTACTGGAGTTAAACGGCGGTGTTACTGGAGTTAAACGGCGGTGTTACTGGAGTTAAACAGCAACTTTACTGGTGTTAAACGGCACTGTTACTGGTGTTAAACGGCAGTGTTACTGGAGTTAAACGGCAGTGTTACTGGAGTTAAACGGCAGTGTTACTGGAGTTGAACGGCAATGTTACTGGTGTTGAACAGCGGTGCTATTGGTGTTAAACAGCAGTTAAACAGCAATGTTACTGGAGTTAAACAGCAGCGTTACTGGTGTTAAACAGCAGTTTTACTGGAGTTAAACAGCAACGTTACTGGTGTTAAACAGCAGTGTTACTGGTGTTAAACAGCAACGTTACTGGTGTTAAACAGCAACGTTACTGGTGTTAAACAGCAATGTTACTGGAGTTAAACAGCAGCGTTGCTGGAGTTAAACAGCAGTGTTACTGGAGTTAAACAGCAATGTTACTGGTGTTAAACAGCAACGTTACTGGTGTTAAACAGCAACGTTACTGGTGTTAAACAGCAATGTTACTGGAGTTAAACAGCAGCGTTGCTGGAGTTAAACAGCAGTGTTACTGGAGTTGAACAGCAATGTTACTGGAGTTAAACAGCAGCGTTACTGGTGTTAAACAGCAACGTTCCTGGTGTTAAACAGCAATGTTACTGGTGTTAGACAGCAACGTTACTGGAGTTAAACAGCAGCGTTACTGGTGTTAAACAGCAACGTTACTGGTGTTAAACAGCAGCGTTACTGGTGTTAAACAGCAACGTTACTGGTGTTAAACAGCAATGTTACTGGAGTTGAACAGCAACGTTACTGGTGTTAAACAGCAACGTTACTGGTGTTAAACAGCAACGTTACTGAAGTTAAACAGCAATGTTACTGGTGTTAAACAGCAACGTTACTGAAGTTAAACAGCAATGTTACTGGTGTTAAACAGCAGCGTTACTGGTGTTAAACAGCAATGTTACTGGAGTTAAACAGCATCGTTACTGGTGTTAAACAGCAACGTTACTGGTGTTAAACAGCAATGTTACTGGTGTTAGACAGCAACGTTACTGGAGTTAAACAGCAGCGTTACTGGTGTTAAACAGCAACGTTACTGGTGTTAAACAGCAACGTTACTGGTGTTAAACAGCAATGTTACTGAAGTTAAACAGCAATGTTACTGGTGTTAAACAGCAACGTTACTGGTGTTAAACAGCAACGTTACTGGTGTTAAACAGCAAAGTTACTGGTGTTAAACAGCAACGTTACTGGTGTTAAACAGCAAAGTTACTGGTGTTAAACAGCGGTTAAACAGCAACGTTACTGGTGTTAAACAGCAACGTTACTGGTGTTAAACAGCAACGTTACTGGAGTTAAACAGCAATGTTACTGGTGTTAAACAGCAATGTTACTGGAGTTAAACAGCAGCGTTACTGGAGTTAAACAGCAATGTTACTGGTGTTAAACAGCAACGTTACTGGAGTTAAACAGCAATGTTACTGGTGTTAAACAGCAATGTTACTGGAGTTAAACAGCAATGTTACTGGTGTTAAACAGCAGTGTTACTGGAGTTAAACGGCGGTGTTACTGGAGTTAAACGGCGGTGTTACTGGTGTTCAACGGCGGTGTTACTGGTGTTCAACGGCGGTGTTACTGGTGTTCAACGGCGGTGCTACTGGTGTTTAACGGCAGTGTTACTGGTGTTCAACGGCGGTGTTACTGGAGTTCAACGGCGGTGCTACTGGAGTTCAACGGCGGTGTTAGTGGAGTTAAACGGCGGTGTTAGTGGAGTTAAACGGCGGTGTTAGTGGAGTTAAACGGCGGTGTTATTGGAGTTAAACGGCGGTGTTATTGGAGTTAAACGGCGGTGTTATTGGAGTTTAACGGCGGTGTTACTGGAGTTAAACGGCGGTGTTACTGGAGTTAAACGGCGGTGTTACTGGAGTTAAACAGCAACGTTACTGGTGTTAAACAGCAACGTTACTGGTGTTAAACAGCAACGTTACTAGTGTTAAACAGCAATGTTACTGGAGTTAAACAGCAGCGTTGCTGGAGTTAAACAGCAGCGTTGCTGGAGTTAAACAGCAGTGTTACTGGAGTTGAACAGCAATGTTACTGGAGTTAAACAGCAGCGTTACTGGTGTTAAACAGCAACGTTACTGGTGTTAAACAGCAATGTTACTGGTGTTAGACAGCAACGTTACTGGAGTTAAACAGCAGCGTTACTGAAGTTAAACAGCAATGTTACTGGTGTTAAACAGCAGCGTTACTGGTGTTCAACAGCAATGTTACTGGTGTTAAACAGCAACGTTACTGAAGTTAAACAGCAATGTTACTGGTGTTAAACAGCAACGTTACTGAAGTTAAACAGCAATGTTACTGGTGTTAAACAGCAGCGTTACTGGTGTTAAACAGCAACGTTACTGGTGTTAAACAGCAATGTTACTGGTGTTAAACGGCAGCGTTACTGGTGTTAAACAGCAAAGTTACTGGTGTTAAACAGCAACGTTACTGGTGTTAAACAGCAAAGTTACTGGTGTTAAACAGCAGCGTTACTGGTGTTCAACAGCAATGTTACTGGAGTTAAACAGCAGCGTTACTGGTGTTAAACAGCAGCGTTACTGGTGTTAAACAGCAGCGTTACTGGTGTTAAACAGCAACGTTACTGGTGTTAAACAGCAATGTTACTGGAGTTAAACAGCAGCGTTACTGGTGTTAAACAGCAATGTTACTGGAGTTAAACAGCAATGTTACTGGTGTTAAACAGCAACGTTACTGGTGTTAAACAGCAATGTTACTGGTGTTAAACAGCAACGTTACTGAAGTTAAACAGCAATGTTACTGGTGTTAAACAGCAACGTTACTGAAGTTAAACAGCAATGTTACTGGTGTTAAACAGCAGCGTTACTGGTGTTAAACAGCAACGTTACTGGTGTTAAACAGCAATGTTACTGGTGTTAAACAGCAGCGTTACTGGTGTTAAACAGCAAAGTTACTGGTGTTAAACAGCAACGTTACTGGTGTTAAACAGCAAAGTTACTGGTGTTAAACAGCAGCGTTACTGGTGTTCAACAGCAATGTTACTGGAGTTAAACAGCAGCGTTACTGGTGTTAAACAGCAGCGTTACTGGTGTTAAACAGCAACGTTACTGGTGTTAAACAGCAATGTTACTGGAGTTAAACAGCAGCGTTACTGGTGTTAAACAGCAACGTTACTGGAGTTAAACAGCAACGTGACTGGAGTTAAACAGCAACGTGACTGGAGTTAAACAGCAATGTTACTGGTGTTAAACAGCAATGTTACTGAAGTTAAACAGCAACGTGACTGGAGTTAAACAGCAACGTTACTGGTGTTAAACAGCAATGTTACTGGTGTTAAACAGCAATGTTACTGAAGTTAAACAGCAACGTGACTGGAGTTAAACAGCAACGTGACTGGAGTTAAACAGCAGCGTTACTGGTGTTAAACAGCAATGTTACTGAAGTTAAACAGCAATGTTACTGGTGTTAAACAGCAAAGTTACTGGTGTTAAACAGCAGTTAAACAGCAACGTTACTGGTGTTAAACAGCAAAGTTACTGGAGTTAAACAGCAATGTTACTGGTGTTAAACAGCAATGTTACTGGTGTTAAACAGCAGTTAAACAGCAATGTTACTGGTGTTAAACAGCAGTTAAACAGCAACGTTACTGGTGTTAAACAGCAACGTTACTGGTGTTAAACAGCAACGTTACTGGTGTTAAACAGCAATGTTACTGGTGTTAAACAGCAATGTTACTGGTGTTAAACAGCAACGTTACTGGAGTTAAACAGCAATGTTACTGGAGTTAAACAGCAATGTTACTGGAGTTAAACAGCAATGTTACTGGAGTTAAACAGCAATGTTACTGGTGTTAAACAGCAACGTTACTGGAGTTAAACAGCAATGTTACTGGTGTTAAACAGCAATGTTACTGGAGTTAAACAGCAATGTTACTGGTGTTAAACAGCAGTGTTACTGGAGTTAACCAGCAGTGTTACTGGAGTTAAACAGCAGCGTTACTGGAGTTAAACAGCAATGTTACTGGTGTTAAACAGCAGCGTTACTGGAGTTAAACAGCAATGTTACTGGTGTTAAACAGCAGTGTTACTGGAGTTAACCAGCAGTGTTACTGGAGTTAAACAGCAATGTTACTGGAGTTAAACAGCAATGTTACTGGAGTTAAACAGCAATGTTACTGAAGTTAAACAGCAGTGTTACTGGAGTTAAACAGCAATGTTACTGGAGTTAAACAGCAATGTTACTGGAGTTAAACAGCAATGTTACTGAAGTTAAACAGCAGTGTTACTGGAGTTAAACAGCAGTGTTACTGGAGTTAAACAGCAGTGTTACTGGAGTTAAACAGCAGTGTTACTGGAGTTAAACAGCAGTGTTACTGGAGTTAAATAGCAGTGTTACTGGAGTTAAACAGAAATGTTACTGGAGTTAAACAACAATGTTACTGGTGTTAAACAGCAGTGTTCCTGGAGTTAAACAGCAACGTTACTGGTGTTAAACAGCAACGTTACTGATGTTAAACAGCAGTTAAACAGCAATGTTACTGGAGTTAAACAGCAACGTTACTGGTGTTAAACAGCAGTTAAACAGCAACGTTACTGGTGTTAAACAGCAATGTTACTGGTGTTAAACAGCAGTTAAACAGCAACGTTACTGGTGTTAAACAGCAATGTTACTGGTGTTAAACAGCAACGTTCCTGGTGTTAAACAGCATTGTTACTGGTGTTAAACAGCAGTTAAACAGCAATGTTACTGGAGTTAAACAGCAATGTTACTGGTGTTAAACAGCAACGTTACAGGTGTTAAACAGCAATGTTACTGATGTTAAACAGCAGTTAAACAGCAATGTTACTGGAGTTAAACAGCAACGTTACTGGTGTTAAACAGCAGTTAAACAGCAATGTTACTGGAGTTAAACAGCAACGTTACTGGTGTTAAACAGCAATGTTACTGGTGTTAAACAGCAGTTAAACAGCAATGTTACTGGTGTTAAACAGCAACGTTACTGGTGTTAAACAGCATTGTTACTGGTGTTTAACAGCAGTGTTACTGGTGTTAAACGGCGGTGTTACTGGTGTTAAACGGCAGTGTTAATGGTGTTAAACGGCGGTGTTACTGGTGTTCAACGGCAGTGTTAGTGGAGTTAAACGGCAGTGTTACTGGTGTTAAACAGCAGTTAAACAGCAATGTTACTGGTGTTAAACAGCAGTGTTACTGGAGTTAAACGGCGGTGTTACTGGTGTTCAACGGCGGTGTTACTGGTGTTCAACGGCGGTGCTACTGGTGTTCAACGGCAGTGTTACTGGTGTTCAACGGCACTGTTACTGGAGTTCAACGGCGGTGCTACTGGAGTTCAACGGCGGTGTTAGTGGAGTTAAACGGCGGTGTTAGTGGAGTTAAACGGCGGTGTTAGTGGAGTTAAACGGCGGTGTTAGTGGAGTTAAACGGCGGTGTTAGTGGAGTTAAACGGCGGTGTTATTGGAGTTAAACGGCGGTGTTATTGGAGTTAAACGGCGGTGTTATTGGAGTTAAACGGCGGTGTTACTGGAGTTAAACGGCGGTGTTACTGGAGTTAAACGGCGGTGTTATTGGAGTTAAACAGCAGTTAAACAGCAGTGTTACTGGCGTTAAACAGCAGTGTTATTGGAGTTAAACAGCAGTTAAACAGCAGTGTTACTGGAGTTAAACAGCAATGTTACTGGTGTTAAACAGCAATGTTACTGGTGTTAAACAGCAGTATTACTGAAGTTAAACAGCAGTGTTACTGGAGTTAAACAGCAATGTTACTGGAGTTAAACAGCAGTGTTACTGGAGTTAAACAGCAGTGTTACTGGAGTTAAACAGCAGTGTTACTGGAGTTAAACAGCAATGTTACTGGTGTTAAACAGCAATGTTACTGGTGTTAAACAGCAGTATTACTGAAGTTAAACAGCAGTGTTACTGGAGTTAAACAGCAATCTTACTTCTGTTAAACAGCAATGTTACTGGTGTTAAACAGCAGTATTACTGAAGTTAAACAGCAGTGTTACTGGAGTTAAACAGTAATGTTACTGGAGTTAAACAGCAGTGTTACTGGAGTTAAACAGCAATGTTACTGGTGTTAAACAGCAATGTTACTGGTGTTAAACAGCAGTATTACTGAAGTTAAACAGCAGTGTTACTGGAGTTAAACAGCAATCTTACTTCTGTTAAACAGCAATGTTACTGGTGTTAAACAGCAGTATTACTGAAGTTAAACAGCAGTGTTACTGGAGTTAAACAGCAATCTTACTTCTGTTAAACAGCAATGTTACTGGTGTTAAACAGCAGTATTACTGAAGTTAAACAGCAATGTTACTGGTGTTAAACAGCAGTATTACTGAAGTTAAACAGCAGTGTTACTGGAGTTAAACAGCAATGTTACTGGAGTTAAACAGCAGTGTTACTGGTGTTAAACAGCAGTATTACTGAAGTTAAACAGCAGTGTTACTGGAGTTAAACAGCAGTGTTACTGGAGTTAAACAGCAGTGTTACTGGAGTTAAACAGCAGTGTTACTGGAGTTAAACAGCAATGTTACTGGTGTTAAATAGCAATGTTACTGGTGTTAAACGGCAGTTAAACAGCAACGTTACTGGTGTTAAACAGCAATGTTACTGGTGTTAAACAGCAAAGTTACTGGTGTTAAACAGCAATGTTACTGGTGTTAAACAGCAGTATTACTGAAGTTAAACAGCAGTGTTACTGGAGTTAAACAGCAATGTTACTGGAGTTAAACAGCAGTGTTACTGGTGTTAAACAGCAATGTTACTGGTGTTAAACAGCAATGTTACTGGTGTTAAACAGCAGTATTACTGAAGTTAAACAGTAGTGTGACTGGAGTTAAACAGCAATGTTACTGGAGTTAAACAGCAGTGTTACTGGTGTGAAACAGCAATGTTACTGGAGTTAAACAGCAATGTTACTGCTATTAAACAGCAGTATTACTGAAGTTAAACAGCAGTGTTACTGGTGTTAAACAGCAATGTTACTGGAGTTAAACAGCAGTGTTACTGGTGTTAAACAGCAATGTTACTGGTGTTAAACAGCAGTATTACTGAAGTTAAACAGCAGTGTTACTGGTGTTAAACAGCAATGTTACTGGAGTTAAACAGCAGTGTTACTGGTGTTAAACAGCAATGTTACTGGAGTTAAACAGCAATGTTACTGGTGTTAAACAGCAGTGTTACTGGTGTTAAACAGCAGCGTTACTGGAGTTAAACAGCAATGTTACTGGAGTTAAACAGCAATGTTACTGGAGTTAAACTGCAGTGTTACTGGAGTTAAACAGCAGTGTTACTGGTGTTAAGCAGCAACGTTACTGGAGTTAAACGGCGGTGTTACTGGAGTTAAACGGCAGTGTTACTGGAGTTAAACGGCGGTGTTACTGGAGTTAAACGGTGGTGTTACTGGAGTTAAACGGCGGTGTTACTGGAGTTAAACGGCGGTGTTACTGGAGTTAAACGGCGGTGTTACTGGAGTTAAACAGCAACTTTACTGGTGTTAAACGGCACTGTTACTGGAGTTAAACAGCAGTGTTACTGGAGTTAAACGGCAGTGTTACTGGAGTTAAACGGCGGTGTTACTGGAGTTAAACGGCGGTGTTACTGGAGTTAAACGGCGGTGTTACTGGAGTTAAACGGCGGTGTTACTGGAGTTAAACAGCAACTTTACTGGTGTTAAACGGCACTGTTACTGGTGTTAAACGGCAGTGTTACTGGAGTTAAACGGCAGTGTTACTGGAGTTAAACGGCAGTGTTACTGGAGTTAAACGGCAGTGTTACTGGAGTTAAACGGCAGTGTTACTGGAGATAAACAGCAGTGTTACTGGAGTTGAACAGCAACTTTACTGGTGTTAAACGGCACTGTTACTGGTGTTAAACGGCAGTGTTACTGGAGTTAAACGGCAGTGTTACTGGAGTTAAACGGCAGTGTTACTGGAGTTAAACGGCAGTGTTACTGGAGTTAAACGGCAGTGTTACTGGAGTTAAACGGCAGTGTTACTGGAGTTAAACGGCAGTGTTACTGGAGTTAAACGGCAACGTTACTGGTGTTGAACAGCGGTGCTACTGGTGTTAAACAGCAGTGTTACTGGAGTTAAACAGCAACGTTACTGGTGTTAAACAGCAACGTTACTGGTGTTAAACAGCAACGTTACTGGTGTTAAACAGCAACGTTACTGGAGTTAAACAGCAACGTTACTGGAGTTAAACAGCAACGTTACTGGTGTTGAACAGCGGTGCTACTGGTGTTAAACAGCAGTGTTACTGGAGTTAAACAGCAATGTTACTGGAGTTAAACAGCAACGTTACTGGTGTTAAACAGCAACGTTACTGGTGTTAAACAGCAATGTTACTGGAGTTAAACAGCAGCGTTGCTGGAGTTAAACAGCAGTGTTACTGGAGTTGAACAGCAATGTTACTGGAGTTAAACAGCAATGTTACTGGAGTTAAACAGCAGTGTTACTGGAGTTGAACAGCAATGTTACTGGAGTTAAACAGCAATGTTACTGGTGTTAAACAGCAGTTAAACAGCACTGTTACTGGTGTTAAACAGCAGTGTTACTGGTGTTAAACAGCAGTTAAACAGCACTGTTACTGGTGTTAAACAGCAATGTTACTGGTGTTAAACAGCAGTTAAACAGCACTGTTACTGGTGTTAAACAGCAATGTTACTGGTGTTAAACGGCAGTTAAACAGCAACGTTACTGGTGTTAAACAGCAGTGTTACTGGAGTTGAACAGCAGGTAAACAGCAACGTTACTGGTGTTAAACAGCAGTGTTACTGGAGTTAAACAGCAGTGTTACTGGAGTTAAACAGCAGTGTTACTGGAGTTAAACAGCAGTTAAACAGCAGTGTTACTGGCGTTAAACAGCAATGTTACTGGTGTTAAACAGCAGTATTACTGAAGTTAAACAGCAGTGTTACTGGAGTTAAACAGCAATCTTACTTCTCTTAAACAGCAATGTTACTGGTGTTAAACAGCAGTATTACTGAAGTTAAACAGCAGTGTTACTGGAGTTAAACAGCAGTGTTACTGGAGTTAAACAGCAGTTAAACAGCAGTGTTACTGGCGTTAAACAGCAATGTTACTGGTGTTAAACAGCAGTATTACTGAAGTTAAACAGCAGTGTTACTGGAGTTAAACAGCGCTGTTTCTGGTGTTAAACAGCAATGTTACTGGTGTTAAACAGCAATGTTACTGGTGTTAAACAGCAGTATTACTGAAGTTAAACAGCAGTGTTACTGGAGTTAAACAGCAATGTTACTGGAGTTAAACAGCAGTGTTACTGGTGTTAAACAGCAGTGTTACTGGAGTTAAACAGCAGTTAACCAGCAGCGTTACTGGTGTTAAACAGCAGTGTTACTGGTGTTAAACAGCAGTTAAACAGCACTGTTACTGGTGTTAAAACAGCAGTGTTACTGGTGTTAAACAGCAGTTAAACAGCACTGTTACTGGTGTTAAACAGCAATGTTACTGGTGTTAAACAGCAGTTAAACAGCACTGTTACTGGTGTTAAACAGCAGTATTACTGAAGTTAAACAGCAGTGTTACTGGAGTTAAACAGCAGTGTTACTGGAGTTAAACAGCAGTTAAACAGCAGTGTTACTGGCGTTAAACAGCAATGTTACTGGTGTTAAACAGCAGTATTACTGAAGTTAAACAGCAGTGTTACTGGAGTTAAACAGCGCTGTTTCTGGTGTTAAACAGCAATGTTACTGGTGTTAAACAGCAATGTTACTGGTGTTAAACAGCAGTATTACTGAAGTTAAACAGCAGTGTTACTGGAGTTAAACAGCAATGTTACTGGAGTTAAACAGCAGTGTTACTGGTGTTAAACAGCAGTGTTACTGGAGTTAAACAGCAGTTAACCAGCAGCGTTACTGGTGTTAAACAGCAGTGTTACTGGTGTTAAACAGCAGTTAAACAGCACTGTTACTGGTGTTAAACAGCAATGTTACTGGTGTTAAACAGCAGTTAAACAGCACTGTTACTGGTGTTAAACAGCAATGTTACTGGTGTTAAACGGCAGTTAAGCAGCAACGTTACTGGTGTTAAACAGCAGTGTTACTGGTGTCAAACAGCAATGTTACTGGAGTTGAACAGCAATGTTACTGGAGTTGAACAGCAATGTTACTGGAGTTGAACAGCAATGTTACTGGTGTTAAACAGCAGTGTTACTGGTGTCAAACAGCAATGTTACTGGAGTTGAACAGCAATGTTACTGGAGTTGAACAGCAATGTTACTGGAGTTGAACAGCAACGTTACTGGTGTTAAACAGCACTGTTACTGGTGTTAAACAGCAGTGTTACTGGTGTCAAACAGCAATGTTACTGGAGTCGAACAGCAATGTTACTGGAGTTGAACAGCAATGTTACTGGAGTTGAACAGCAATGTTACTGGAGTTGAACAGCAATGTTACTGGAGTTAAACAGCAATGTTACTGGTGTTAAACGGCAGTTAAACAGCACTGTTACTGGTGTTAAACAGCACTGTTACTGGTGTTAAACAGCAATGTTCCTGGTGTTAAACGGCAGTGTTACTGGTGTTAAACAGCAATGTTACTGGAGTTGAACAGCAATGTTACTGGAGTTAAACAGCAATGTTACTGGTGTTAAACGGCAGTTAAACAGCAACGTTACTGGTGTTAAACAGCAGTGTTACTGGTGTTAAACAGCAATGTTACTGGTGTTAAACGGCAGTTAAACAGCAACGTTACTGGTGTTAAACAGCAGTGTTACTGGTGTTAAACAGCAATGTTACTGGAGTTGAACAGCAATGTTACTGGTGTTAAACAGCAACGTTACTGGTGTTAAACAGCAATGTTACTGGAGTTGAACAGCAATGTTACTGGTGTTAAACGGCAGTTAAACAGCACTGTTACTGGAGTTAAACAGCAATGTTACTGGAGTTGAACAGCAGTGTTACTGGTGTTAAACAGCAATGTTACTGGAGTTGAACAGCAATGTTACTGGTGTTAAACAGCAACGTTACTGGTGTTAAACAGCAATGTTACTGGTGTTAAACAGCAGTTAAACAGCACTGTTACTGGTGTTAAACAGCAGTGTTACTGGTGTTAAACAGCAATGTTACTGGAGTTGAACAGCAATGTTACTGGAGTTGAACAGCAATGTTACTGGTGTTAAACAGCAATGTTACTGGTGTTAAACAGCAATGTTACTGGAGTTGAACAGCAATGTTACTGGAGTTAAACAGCAATGTTACTGGTGTTAAACAGCAATGTTACTGGTGTTAAACGGCAATGTTACTGGTGTTAAACAGCAGTTAAACAGCACTGTTACTGGTGTTAAACAGCAGTTAAACAGCACTGTTACTGGTGTTAAACAGCAGTGTTACTGGAGTTAAACAGCAGTGTTACTGGAGTTAAACAGCAGTTAAACAGCAGTGTTACTGGCGTTAAACAGCAATGTTACTGGTGTTAAACAGCAGTATTACTGAAGTTAAACAGCAGTGTTACTGGAGTTAAACAGCGCTGTTTCTGGTGTTAAACAGCAATGTTACTGGTGTTAAACAGCAATGTTACTGGTGTTAAACAGCAGTATTACTGAAGTTAAACAGCAGTGTTACTGGAGTTAAACAGCAATGTTACTGGAGTTAAACAGCAGTGTTACTGGTGTTAAACAGCAGTGTTACTGGAGTTAAACAGCAGTTAACCAGCAGCGTTACTGGTGTTAAACAGCAGTGTTACTGGTGTTAAACAGCAGTTAAACAGCACTGTTACTGGTGTTAAAACAGCAGTGTTACTGGTGTTAAACAGCAGTTAAACAGCACTGTTACTGGTGTTAAACAGCAATGTTACTGGTGTTAAACAGCAGTTAAACAGCACTGTTACTGGTGTTAAACAGCAGTATTACTGAAGTTAAACAGCAGTGTTACTGGAGTTAAACAGCAGTGTTACTGGAGTTAAACAGCAGTTAAACAGCAGTGTTACTGGCGTTAAACAGCAATGTTACTGGTGTTAAACAGCAGTATTACTGAAGTTAAACAGCAGTGTTACTGGAGTTAAACAGCGCTGTTTCTGGTGTTAAACAGCAATGTTACTGGTGTTAAACAGCAATGTTACTGGTGTTAAACAGCAGTATTACTGAAGTTAAACAGCAGTGTTACTGGAGTTAAACAGCAATGTTACTGGAGTTAAACAGCAGTGTTACTGGTGTTAAACAGCAGTGTTACTGGAGTTAAACAGCAGTTAACCAGCAGCGTTACTGGTGTTAAACAGCAGTGTTACTGGTGTTAAACAGCAGTTAAACAGCACTGTTACTGGTGTTAAACAGCAATGTTACTGGTGTTAAACAGCAGTTAAACAGCACTGTTACTGGTGTTAAACAGCAATGTTACTGGTGTTAAACGGCAGTTAAGCAGCAACGTTACTGGTGTTAAACAGCAGTGTTACTGGTGTCAAACAGCAATGTTACTGGAGTTGAACAGCAATGTTACTGGAGTTGAACAGCAATGTTACTGGAGTTGAACAGCAATGTTACTGGTGTTAAACAGCAGTGTTACTGGTGTCAAACAGCAATGTTACTGGAGTTGAACAGCAATGTTACTGGAGTTGAACAGCAATGTTACTGGAGTTGAACAGCAACGTTACTGGTGTTAAACAGCACTGTTACTGGTGTTAAACAGCAGTGTTACTGGTGTCAAACAGCAATGTTACTGGAGTCGAACAGCAATGTTACTGGAGTTGAACAGCAATGTTACTGGAGTTGAACAGCAATGTTACTGGAGTTGAACAGCAATGTTACTGGAGTTAAACAGCAATGTTACTGGTGTTAAACGGCAGTTAAACAGCACTGTTACTGGTGTTAAACAGCACTGTTACTGGTGTTAAACAGCAATGTTCCTGGTGTTAAACGGCAGTGTTACTGGTGTTAAACAGCAATGTTACTGGAGTTGAACAGCAATGTTACTGGAGTTAAACAGCAATGTTACTGGTGTTAAACGGCAGTTAAACAGCAACGTTACTGGTGTTAAACAGCAGTGTTACTGGTGTTAAACAGCAATGTTACTGGTGTTAAACGGCAGTTAAACAGCAACGTTACTGGTGTTAAACAGCAGTGTTACTGGTGTTAAACAGCAATGTTACTGGAGTTGAACAGCAATGTTACTGGTGTTAAACAGCAACGTTACTGGTGTTAAACAGCAATGTTACTGGAGTTGAACAGCAATGTTACTGGTGTTAAACGGCAGTTAAACAGCACTGTTACTGGAGTTAAACAGCAATGTTACTGGAGTTGAACAGCAGTGTTACTGGTGTTAAACAGCAATGTTACTGGAGTTGAACAGCAATGTTACTGGTGTTAAACAGCAACGTTACTGGTGTTAAACAGCAATGTTACTGGTGTTAAACAGCAGTTAAACAGCACTGTTACTGGTGTTAAACAGCAGTGTTACTGGTGTTAAACAGCAATGTTACTGGAGTTGAACAGCAATGTTACTGGAGTTGAACAGCAATGTTACTGGTGTTAAACAGCAATGTTACTGGTGTTAAACAGCAATGTTACTGGAGTTGAACAGCAATGTTACTGGAGTTAAACAGCAATGTTACTGGTGTTAAACAGCAATGTTACTGGTGTTAAACGGCAATGTTACTGGTGTTAAACAGCAGTTAAACAGCACTGTTACTGGTGTTAAACAGCAGTTAAACAGCACTGTTACTGGTGTTAAACAGCAGTGTTACTGGAGTTAAACAGCAGTGTAACTGGAGTTAAACAGCAGTATTACTGGAGTTAAACAGCAGCGTTACTGGTGTTAAACAGCAATGTTACTGGTGTTAAACAGCAATGTTACTGGAGTTAAACAGCAACGTTACTGGTGTTAAACAGCAGTTAAACAGCACTGTTACTGGTGTTAAACAGCAGTTAAACAGCACTGTTACTGGTGTTAAACAGCAATGTTACTGGTGTTAAACGGCAGTTAAACAGCACTGTTACTGGTGTTAAACAGCAGTTAAACAGCACTGTTACTGGTGTTAAACAGCAGTGTTACTGGAGTTAAACAGCAGTGTAACTGGAGTTAAACAGCAGTATTACTGGAGTTAAACAGCAGCATTACTGGTGTTAAACAGCAATGTTACTGGTGTTAAACAGCAATGTTACTGGAGTTAAACAGCAACGTTACTGGTGTTAAACAGCATTGTTCCTGGTGTTAAACAGCAATGTTACTGGTGTTAAACGGCGGTGTTACTGGTGTTGAACGGCGGTGTTACTGGTGTTAAACGGCGGTGTTACTGGAGTTAAACGGCGGTGTTACTGGAGTTAAACAGCAACGTTACTGGTGTTAAACAGCATTGTTACTGGTGTTAAACAGCATTGTTACTGGTGTTAAACAGCATTGTTCCTGGTGTTAAACAGCAATGTTACTGGTGTTGAACGGCGGTGTTACTGGTGTTGAACGGCGGTGTTACTGGTGTTAAACAGCAATGTTACTGGAGTTAAACAGCAACGTGACTGGTGTTAAACAGCATTGTTCCTGGTGTTAAACAGCAATGTTACTGGTGTTAAACGGCGGTGTTACTGGTGTTGAACGGCGGTGTTACTGGTGTTAAACGGCAATGTTACTGGTGTTAAACGGCAATGTTACTGGTGTTAAACAGCAACGTTACTGGTGTTAAACGGCAATGTTACTGGTGTTAAACGGCGGTGTTACTGGTGTTGAACGGCGGTGTTACTGGAGTTAAACGGCGGTGTTACTGGAGTTAAACGGCGGTGTTACTGGAGTTAAACGGCGGTGTTACTGGAGTTACACGGCGGTTTTGCTGGTGTAAAACGGAGGTGTTGCTGGTGTTGAACGGCGGTGTTACTGGTGTTGAACGGCGGTGTTACTGGTGTTAAACGGCGGTGTTACTGGTGTTAAACGGCGGTGTTACTGGTGTTAAACGGCGGTGTTACTGGTGTTACCGGTGTTAAACGGCGGTGTTACCTGTGTTAAACGGCGGTGTTACCGGTGTTAAACGGCGGTGTTACCGATGTTAAACGGCGGTGTTACTGGTGTTAAACGGCGGTGTTATTGGAGTTAAACGGCAGTGTTACTGGAGTTAAACGGCGGCGTTACTGGAGTTAAACAGCAACGTTACTGGAGTTAAACAGCAGTGTTACTGGAGTTAAACAGCAGCGTTACTGGAGTTAAACAGCAAAGATACTGGAGTTAAACAGCAGTGTTACTGGAGTTAAACAGCAGTGTTACTGGAGTTAAACAGCAACGTTACTGGAGTTAAACAGCAGCGTTACTGGAGTTAAACAGCAGCGTTACTGGAGTTAAACAGCAGCGTTACTGGAGTTAAACAGCAACGTTACTGGAGTTAAACAGCAGCGTTACTGGAGTTAAACAGCAACGTTACTGGAGTTAAACAGCAACGTTACTGGAGTTAAACAGCAACGTTACTGGAGTTAAACAGCAACGTTACTGGAGTTAAACAGCAATGTTACTGGAGTTAAACAGCAGTGTTACTGGAGTTAAACAGCAGTTAAACAGCAGTGTTACTGGCGTTAAACAGCAGTGTTACTGGCGTTAAACAGCAGTGTTACTGGCGTTAAACAGCAGTGTTACTGGAGTTAAACAGCAGTTAAACAGCAGTGTTACTGGAGTTAAACAGCAATGTTACTGGTGTTAAACAGCAATGTTACTGGTGTTAAACAGCAGTATTACTGAAGTTAAACAGCAGTGTTACTGGAGTTAAACAGCAATGTTACTGGAGTTAAACAGCAGTGTTACTGGTGTTAAACAGCAATGTTACTGGTGTTAAACAGCAGTATTACTGAAGTTAAACAGCAGTGTTACTGGAGTTAAACAGCAATCTTACTTCTGTTAAACAGCAATGTTACTGGTGTTAAACAGCAGTATTACTGAAGTTAAACAGCAGTGTTACTGGAGTTAAACAGCAATGTTACTGGAGTTAAACAGCATTGTTACTGGAGTTAAACAGCAGTGTTACTGGAGTTAAACAGCAATGTTACTGGTGTTAAACAGCAATGTTACTGGTGTTAAACAGCAGTATTACTGAAGTTAAACAGCAGTGTTACTGGAGTTAAACAGCAATCTTACTTCTGTTAAACAGCAATGTTACTGGTGTTAAACAGCAGTATTACTGAAGTTAAACAGCAGTGTTACTGGAGTTAAACAGCAATCTTACTTCTGTTAAACAGCAATGTTACTGGTGTTAAACAGCAGTATTACTGAAGTTAAACAGCAGTGTTACTGAAGTTAAACATCAGTGTTACTGGAGTTAAACAGCAATGTTACTGGAGTTAAACAGCAGTGTTACTGGTGTTAAACAGCAATGTTACTGGTGTTAAACAGCAATGTTACTGGTGTTAAACAGCAGTATTACTGAAGTTAAACAGCAGTGTTACTGGAGTTAAACAGCAATGTTACTGGAGTTAAACAGCAGTGTTACTGGTGTTAAACAGCAGTATTACTGAAGTTAAACAGCAGTGTTACTGGAGTTAAACAGCAGTGTTACTGGAGTTAAACAGCAGTGTTACTGGAGTTAAACAGCAATGTTACTGGTGTTAAATAGCAATGTTACTGGTGTTAAACGGCAGTTAAACAGCAACGTTACTGGTGTTAAACAATGTTACTGGTGTTAAACAGCAAAGTTACTGGTGTTAAAAAGCAATGTTACTGGTGTTAAACAGCAGTATTACTGAAGTTAAACAGCAGTGTTACTGGAGTTGAACAGCAATGTTACTGGAGTTAAACAGCATTGTTACTGGTGTTAAACAGCAATGTTACTGGTGTTAAACAGCAATGTTACTGGTGTTAAACAGCAGTATTACTGAAGTTAAACAGTAGTGTGACTGGAGTTAAACAGCAATGTTACTGGAGTTAAACAGCAGTGTTACTGGTGTGAAACAGCAATGTTACTGGAGTTAAACAGCAATGTTACTGCTGTTAAACAGCAGTGTTACTGGTGTTAAACAGCAATGTTACTGGAGTTAAACAGCAGTGTTACTGGTGTGAAACAGCAATGTTACTGGAGTTAAACAGCAATGTTACTGGTGTTAAACAGCAGTGTTACTGGTGTTAAACAGCAGCGTTACTGGAGTTAAACAGCAATGTTACTGGAGTTAAACAGCAGTGTTACTGGAGTTAAACAGCAGTGTTACTGGTGTTAAGCAGCAACGTTACTGGAGTTAAACGGCGGTGTTACTGGAGTTAAACGGCAGTGTTACTGGAGTTAAACGGCGGTGTTACTGGAGTTAAACGGTGGTGTTACTGGAGTTAAACGGCGGTGTTACTGGAGTTAAACGGCGGTGTTACTGGAGTTAAACGGCGGTGTTACTGGAGTTAAACGGCGGTGTTACTGGAGTTAAACAGCAACTTTACTGGTGTTAAACGGCACTGTTACTGGTATTAAACGGCAGTGTTACTGGAGTTAAACAGCAGTGTTACTGGAGTTAAACAGCAGTGTTACTGGAGTTAAACGGCGGTGTTACTGGTGTTAAACGGCACTGTTACTGGTGTTAAACGGCAGTGTTACTGGAGTTAAACGGCAGTGTTACTGGAGTTAAACGGCAGTGTTACTGGAGTTAAACGGCAGTGTTACTGGAGTTAAACGGCGGTGTTACTGGAGTTAAACGGCGGTGTTACTGGAGTTAAACGGCGGTGTTACTGGAGTTAAACGGCGGTGTTACTGGAGTTAAACAGCAACTTTACTGGTGTTAAACGGCACTGTTACTGGTGTTAAACGGCACTGTTACTGGAGTTAAACGGCAGTGTTACTGGAGTTAAACGGCAGTGTTACTGGAGTTAAACAGCAACTTTACTGGTGTTAAACGGCACTGTTACTGGTGTTAAACGGCAGTGTTACTGGAGTTAAACAGCAGTGTTACTGGAGTTAAACGGCAGTGTTACTGGAGTTAAACGGCAGTGTTACTGGAGTTAAACGGCAGTGTTACTGGAGATAAACAGCAGTGTTACTGGAGTTAAACGGCAGTGTTACTGGAGTTAAACAGCAACTTTACTGGTGTTAAACGGCACTGTTACTGGTGTTAAACAGCAGCGTTGCTGGAGTTAAACAGCAGTGTTACTGGAGTTAAACGGCAGTGTTACTGGAGTTAAACAGCAACTTTACTGGTGTTAAACGGCACTGTTACTGGTGTTAAACGGCAGTGTTACTGGAGTTAAACAGCAGTGTTACTGGAGTTAAACGGCAGTGTTACTGGAGTTAAACGGCAGTGTTACTGGAGTTAAACGGCAGTGTTACTGGAGATAAACAGCAGTGTTACTGGAGTTGAACAGCAACTTTACTGGTGTTAAACGGCACTGTTACTGGTGTTAAACGGCACTGTTACTGGAGTTAAACGGCAGTGTTACTGGAGTTAAACGGCAGTGTTACTGGAGTTAAACGGCAGTGTTACTGGAGTTAAACGGCAGTGTTACTGGAGTTAAACGGCAGTGTTACTGGAGTTAAACGGCAGTGTTACTGGAGTTAAACGGCAGTGTTACTGGAGTTAAACGGCAACGTTACTGGTGTTGAACAGCGGTGCTACTGGTGTTAAACAGCAGTGTTACTGGAGTTAAACAGCAACGTTACTGGTGTTAAACAGCAATGTTACTGGAGTTAAACAGCAACGTTACTGGAGTTAAACAGCAACGTTACTGGTGTTGAACAGCGGTGCTACTGGTGTTAAACAGCAGTGTTACTGGAGTTAAACAGCAATGTTACTGGAGTTAAACAGCAACGTTACTGGTGTTAAACAGCAGTGTTACTGGAGTTAAACAGCAGCGTTGCTGGAGTTAAACAGCAGTGTTACTGGAGTTGAACAGCAATGTTACTGGAGTTAAACAGCAATGTTACTGGTGTTAAACAGCAGTGTTACTGGAGTTGAACAGCAATGTTACTGGAGTTAAACAGCAGTGTTACTGGTGTTAAACAGCAGTGTTACTGGTGTTAAACAGCAGTGTTACTGGTGTTAAACAGCAGTTAAACAGCACTGTTACTGGTGTTAAACAGCAATGTTACTGGTGTTAAACGGCAGTTAAACAGCACTGTTACTGGTGTTAAACAGCAATGTTACTGGTGTTAAACGGCAGTTAAACAGCAACGTTACTGGTGTTAAACAGCAGTGTTACTGGAGTTGAACAGCAGGTAAACAGCAGCGTTACTGGTGTTAAACAGCAGTGTTACTGGAGTTAAACAGCAGTGTTACTGGAGTTAAACAGCAGTGTTACTGGCGTTAAACAGCAATGTTACTGGTGTTAAACAGCAGTATTACTGAAGTTAAACAGCAGTGTTACTGGAGTTAAACAGCAATCTTACTTCTCTTAAACAGCAATGTTACTGGTGTTAAACAGCAGTATTACTGAAGTTAAACAGCAGTGTTACTGGAGTTAAACAGCAGTGTTACTGGAGTTAAACAGCAGTTAAACAGCAGTGTTACTGGCGTTAAACAGCAGTATTACTGAAGTTAAACAGCAGTGTTACTGGAGTTAAACAGCGCTGTTTCTGGTGTTAAACAGCAATGTTACTGGTGTTAAACAGCAATGTTACTGGTGTTAAACAGCAGTTAAACAGCAGTGTTACTGGCCTTAAACAGCAGTATTACTGAAGTTAAACAGCAGTGTTACTGGAGTTAAACAGCGCTGTTTCTGGTGTTAAACAGCAATGTTACTGGCGTTAAACAGCAATGTTACTGGTGTTAAACAGCAGTATTACTGAAGTTAAACAGCAGTGTTACTGGAGTTAAACAGCGCTGTTTCTGGTGTTAAACAGCAATGTTACTGGTGTTAAACAGCAATGTTACTGGTGTTAAACAGCAGTATTACTGAAGTTAAACAGCAGTGTTACTGGAGTTAAACAGCAATGTTACTGGAGTTAAACAGCAGTGTTACTGGTGTTAAATAGCAGTGTTACTGGAGTTAAACAGCAGTTAACCAGCAGCGTTACTGGTGTTAAACAGCAGTGTTACTGGTGTTAAACAGCAGTTAAACAGCACTGTTACTGGTGTTAAACAGCAGTTAAACAGCACTGTTACTGGTGTTAAACAGCAATGTTACTGGTGTTAAACAGCAGTTAAACAGCACTGTTACTGGTGTTAAACAGCAATGTTACTGGTGTTAAACGGCAGTTAAGCAGCAACGTTACTGGTGTTAAACAGCAGTGTTACTGGTGTCAAACAGCAATGTTACTGGAGTTGAACAGCAATGTTACTGGAGTTGAACAGCAATGTTACTGGTGTTAAACAGCAGTGTTACTGGTGTCAAACAGCAATGTTACTGGAGTTGAACAGCAATGTTACTGGAGTTGAACAGCAATGTTACTGGAGTTGAACAGCAATGTTACTGGTGTTAAACAGCAGTGTTACTGGTGTCAAACAGCAATGTTACTGGAGTTGAACAGCAATGTTACTGGAGTTGAACAGCAATGTTACTGGAGTTGAACAGCAACGTTACTGGTGTTAAACAGCACTGTTACTGGTGTTAAACAGCAGTGTTACTGGTGTCAAACAGCAATGTTACTGGAGTTGAACAGCAATGTTACTGGAGTTGAACAGCAATGTTACTGGAGTTGAACAGCAATGTTACTGGAGTTGAACAGCAATGTTACTGGAGTTAAACAGCAATGTTACTGGTGTTAAACGGCAGTTAAACAGCACTGTTACTGGTGTTAAACAGCACTGTTACTGGTGTTAAACAGCAATGTTACTGGTGTTAAACGGCAGTGTTACTGGTGTTAAACAGCAATGTTACTGGAGTTGAACAGCAATGTTACTGGAGTTAAACAGCAATGTTACTGGTGTTAAACGGCAGTTAAACAGCAACGTTACTGGTGTTAAACAGCAGTGTTACTGGTGTTAAACAGCAATGTTACTGGTGTTAAACGGCAGTTAAACAGCAACGTTACTGGTGTTAAACAGCAGTGTTACTGGTGTTAAACAGCAATGTTACTGGAGTTGAACAGCAATGTTACTGGTGTTAAACAGCAACGTTACTGGTGTTAAACAGCAATGTTACTGGAGTTGAACAGCAATGTTACTGGTGTTAAACGGCAGTTAAACAGCACTGTTACTGGAGTTAAACAGCAATGTTACTGGAGTTGAACAGCAATGTTACTGGTGTTAAACAGCAATGTTACTGGAGTTGAACAGCAATGTTACTGGTGTTAAACAGCAATGTTACTGGTGTTAAACAGCAACGTTACTGGTGTTAAACAGCAATGTTACTGGTGTTAAACAGCAGTTAAACAGCACTTTTACTGGTGTTAAACAGCAGTGTTACTGGTGTTAAACAGCAATGTTACTGGAGTTGAACAGCAATGTTACTGGAGTTGAACAGCAATGTTACTGGTGTTAGACAGCAATGTTACTGGTGTTAAACAGCAATGTTACTGGTGTTAAACGGCAGTTAAACAGCACTGTTACTGGTGTTAAACAGCAGTTAAACAGCACTGTTACTGGTGTTAAACAGCAGTTAAACAGCACTGTTACTGGTGTTAAACAGCAGTGTTACTGGAGTTAAACAGCAGTGTAACTGGAGTTAAACAGCAGTATTACTGGAGTTAAACAGCAGCGTTACTGGTGTTAAACAGCAATGTTACTGGTGTTAAACGGCAGTGTTACTGGTGTCAAACAGCAATGTTACTGGAGTTGAACAGCAATGTTACTGGAGTTGAACAGCAATGTTACTGGAGTTGAACAGCAATGTTACTGGAGTTAAACAGCAATGTTACTGGAGTTAAACAGCAATGTTACTGGTGTTAAACGGCAGTTAAACAGCACTGTTACTGGTGTTAAACAGCACTGTTACTGGTGTTAAACAGCAATGTTACTGGTGTTAAACGGCAGTGTTACTGGTGTTAAACAGCAATGTTACTGGAGTTGAACAGCAATGTTACTGGAGTTAAACAGCAATGTTACTGGTGTTAAACGGCAGTTAAACAGCAACGTTACTGGTGTTAAACAGCAGTGTTACTGGTGTTAAACAGCAATGTTACTGGTGTTAAACGGCAGTTAAACAGCAACGTTACTGGTGTTAAACAGCAGTGTTACTGGTGTTAAACAGCAATGTTACTGGAGTTGAACAGCAATGTTACTGGTGTTAAACAGCAACGTTACTGGTGTTAAACAGCAATGTTACTGGAGTTGAACAGCAATGTTACTGGTGTTAAACGGCAGTTAAACAGCACTGTTACTGGAGTTAAACAGCAATGTTACTGGAGTTGAACAGCAATGTTACTGGTGTTAAACAGCAATGTTACTGGAGTTGAACAGCAATGTTACTGGTGTTAAACAGCAACGTTACTGGTGTTAAACAGCAATGTTACTGGTGTTAAACAGCAGTTAAACAGCACTGTTACTGGTGTTAAACAGCAGTGTTACTGGTGTTAAACAGCAATGTTACTGGAGTTGAACAGCAATGTTACTGGAGTTGAACAGCAATGTTACTGGTGTTAGACAGCAATGTTACTGGAGTTAAACAGCAATGTTACTGGTGTTAAACGGCAGTTAAACAGCACTGTTACTGGTGTTAAACAGCAGTTAAACAGCACTGTTACTGGTGTTAAACAGCAGTTAAACAGCACTGTTACTGGTGTTAAACAGCAGTGTTACTGGAGTTAAACAGCAGTGTAACTGGAGTTAAACAGCAGTATTACTGGAGTTAAACAGCAGCGTTACTGGTGTTAAACAGCAGTGTTACTGGTGTTAAACAGCAGTTAAACAGCACTGTTACTGGTGTTAAACAGCAGTTAAACAGCACTGTTACTGGTGTTAAACAGCAATGTTACTGGTGTTAAACAGCAATGTTACTGGTGTTAAACAGCAGTGTTACTGGAGTTAAACAGCAGTGTAACTGGAGTTAAACAGCAGTATTACTGGAGTTAAACAGCAGCGTTACTGGTGTTAAACAGCAATGTTACTGGTGTTAAACAGCAATGTTACTGGAGTTAAACAGCAACGTTACTGGTGTTAAACAGCATTGTTCCTGGTGTTAAACAGCAATGTTACTGGTGTTAAACGGCG
Source organism: Heterodontus francisci (assembly GCF_036365525.1). NCBI lineage: Eukaryota > Metazoa > Chordata > Chondrichthyes > Heterodontiformes > Heterodontidae > Heterodontus > Heterodontus francisci. Next base: position 14,402,470 of record NC_090413.1, on the reverse strand, counting down.
GTGTTACTGGTGTTGAACGGCGGTGTTACTGGTGTTAAACGGCGGTGTTACTGGAGTTAAACGGCGGTGTTACTGGAGTTAAACGGCAACGTTACTGGTGTTAAACAGCATTGTTACTGGTGTTAAACAGCATTGTTACTGGTGTTAAACAGCATTGTTCCTGGTGTTAAACAGCAATGTTACTGGTGTTGAACGGCGGTGTTACTGGTGTTGAACGGCGGTGTTACTGGTGTTAAACAGCAATGTTACTGGAGTTAAACAGCAACGTGACTGGTGTTAAACAGCATTGTTCCTGGTGTTAAACAGCAATGTTACTGGTGTTAAACGGCGGTGTTACTGGTGTTGAACGGCGGTGTTACTGGTGTTAAACGGCAATGTTACTGGTGTTAAACGGCAATGTTACTGGTGTTAAACAGCAACGTTACTGGTGTTAAACGGCAATGTTACTGGTGTTAAACGGCGGTGTTACTGGTGTTGAACGGCGGTGTTACTGGTGTTAAACGGCGGTGTTACTGGAGTTAAACGGCGGTGTTACTGGAGTTAAACGGCGGTGTTACTGGAGTTACACGGCGGTTTTGCTGGTGTAAAACGGAGGTGTTGCTGGTGTTGAACGGCGGTGTTACTGGTGTTGAACGGCAGTGTTACTGGTGTTAAACGGCGGTGTTACTGGAGTTAAACAGCAACGTTACTGGTGTTAAACAGCAGCGTTACTGGAGTTAAACAGCAGCGTTACTGGAGTTAAACAGCAGCGTTACTGGAGTTAAACAGCAATGTTACTGGAGTGAAACAGCAGCGTTACTGGAGTGAAACAGCAGCGTTACTGGAGTGAAACAGCAGCGTTACTGGAGTTAAACAGCAACGTTACTGGAGTTAAACAGCAGCGTTACTGGAGTTAAACAGCAACGTTACTGGAGTTAAACAGCAGCGTTACTGGAGTTAAACAGCAGCGTTACTGGAGTTAAACAGCAGCGTTACTGGAGTTAAACGGCAACGTTACTGGAGTGAAACGGCAACGTTACTGGTGTTAAACGGCAGTGTTACTGGAGTGAAACGGCAACGTTACTGGAGTTAAACGGCAACCTTACTGGAGTTAAACGGCAACGTTACTGGAGTTAAACGGCAACGTTACTGGTGTTAAACAGCAGCGTTACTGGAGTTAAACAGCAGCGTTACTGGAGTTAAACGGCAACGTTACTGGAGTTAAACGGCAACGTTACTGGAGTTAAACGGCAACGTTACTGGAGTTAAACGGCAACGTTACTGGTGTTAAACGGCAGTGTTACTGGAGTTAAACGGCGGTGTTACTGGAGTTAAACGGCGGTGTTACTGGAGTTAAACGGCGGTGTTATTGGAGTTAAACGGCGGTGTTATTGGAGTTAAACGGCGGTGTTACTGGAGTTAAACCGCGGTGTTACTGGAGTTAAACCGCGGTGTTACTGGAGTTAAACGGCGGTGTTACTGGTGTAAAACGGCGGTGTTACTGGTGTAAAACGGCGGTGTTACTGGAGTTCAACGGCGGTGTTACTGGAGTTCAACGGCGGTGTTCCTGGTGTTCAACGGCGGTGTAACTGGAGTTAAACAGCAATGTTACTGGTGTTAAACTGCAAGGTTACTGGAGTTAAACGGCAGTTAAACAGCAATGTTACTGGAGTTAAACAGCAACGTTACTGGTGTTAAACAGCAATGTTACTGGAGTTAAGCAGCAACGTTACTGGTGTTAAACGGCAATGTTACTGGTGTTAAACGGCGGTGTTACTGGTGTTGAACGGCGGTGTTACTGGAGTTAAACGGCGGTGTTACTGGAGTTAAACGGCGGTGTTACTGGAGTTAAACGGCGGTGTTACTGGAGTTACACGGCGGTTTTGCTGGTGTAAAACGGAGGTGTTGCTGGTGTTGAACGGCGGTGTTACTGGTGTTGAACGGCGGTGTTACTGGTGTTAAACGGCGGTGTTACTGGTGTTAAACGGCGGTGTTACTGGTGTTAAACGGCGGTGTTACTGGTGTTACCGGTGTTAAACGGCGGTGTTACCTGTGTTAAACGGCGGTGTTACCGGTGTTAAACGGCGGTGTTACCGATGTTAAACGGCGGTGTTACTGGTGTTAAACGGCGGTGTTATTGGAGTTAAACGGCAGTGTTACTGGAGTTAAACGGCGGCGTTACTGGAGTTAAACAGCAACGTTACTGGAGTTAAACAGCAGTGTTACTGGAGTTAAACAGCAGCGTTACTGGAGTTAAACAGCAAAGATACTGGAGTTAAACAGCAGTGTTACTGGAGTTAAACAGCAGTGTTACTGGAGTTAAACAGCAACGTTACTGGAGTTAAACAGCAGCGTTACTGGAGTTAAACAGCAGCGTTACTGGAGTTAAACAGCAGCGTTATTGGAGTTAAACAGCAACGTTACTGGAGTTAAACAGCAGCGTTACTGGAGTTAAACAGCAACGTTACTGGAGTTAAACAGCAACGTTACTGGAGTTAAACAGCAACGTTACTGGAGTTAAACAGCAACGTTACTGGAGTTAAACAGCAATGTTACTGGAGTTAAACAGCAGTGTTACTGGAGTTAAACAGCAGTTAAACAGCAGTGTTACTGGCGTTAAACAGCAGTGTTACTGGCGTTAAACAGCAGTGTTACTGGCGTTAAACAGCAGTGTTACTGGAGTTAAACAGCAGTTAAACAGCAGTGTTACTGGAGTTAAACAGCAATGTTACTGGTGTTAAACAGCAATGTTACTGGTGTTAAACAGCAGTATTACTGAAGTTAAACAGCAGTGTTACTGGAGTTAAACAGCAATGTTACTGGAGTTAAACAGCAGTGTTACTGGTGTTAAACAGCAATGTTACTGGTGTTAAACAGCAGTATTACTGAAGTTAAACAGCAGTGTTACTGGAGTTAAACAGCAATCTTACTTCTGTTAAACAGCAATGTTACTGGTGTTAAACAGCAGTATTACTGAAGTTAAACAGCAGTGTTACTGGAGTTAAACAGCAATGTTACTGGAGTTAAACAGCAATGTTACTGGAGTTAAACAGCAGTGTTACTGGAGTTAAACAGCAATGTTACTGGTGTTAAACAGCAATGTTACTGGTGTTAAACAGCAGTATTACTGAAGTTAAACAGCAGTGTTACTGGAGTTAAACAGCAATCTTACTTCTGTTAAACAGCAATGTTACTGGTGTTAAACAGCAGTATTACTGAAGTTAAACAGCAGTGTTACTGGAGTTAAACAGCAATCTTACTTCTGTTAAACAGCAATGTTACTGGTGTTAAACAGCAGTATTACTGAAGTTAAACAGCAGTGTTACTGAAGTTAAACATCAGTGTTACTGGAGTTAAACAGCAATGTTACTGGAGTTAAACAGCAGTGTTACTGGTGTTAAACAGCAATGTTACTGGTGTTAAACAGCAATGTTACTGGTGTTAAACAGCAGTATTACTGAAGTTAAACAGCAGTGTTACTGGAGTTAAACAGCAATGTTACTGGAGTTAAACAGCAGTGTTACTGGTGTTAAACAGCAGTATTACTGAAGTTAAACAGCAGTGTTACTGGAGTTAAACAGCAGTGTTACTGGAGTTAAACAGCAGTGTTACTGGAGTTAAACAGCAATGTTACTGGTGTTAAATAGCAATGTTACTGGTGTTAAACGGCAGTTAAACAGCAACGTTACTGGTGTTAAACAATGTTACTGGTGTTAAACAGCAAAGTTACTGGTGTTAAAAAGCAATGTTACTGGTGTTAAACAGCAGTATTACTGAAGTTAAACAGCAGTGTTACTGGAGTTGAACAGCAATGTTACTGGAGTTAAACAGCATTGTTACTGGTGTTAAACAGCAATGTTACTGGTGTTAAACAGCAATGTTACTGGTGTTAAACAGCAGTATTACTGAAGTTAAACAGTAGTGTGACTGGAGTTAAACAGCAATGTTACTGGAGTTAAACAGCAGTGTTACTGGTGTGAAACAGCAATGTTACTGGAGTTAAACAGCAATGTTACTGCTGTTAAACAGCAGTGTTACTGGTGTTAAACAGCAATGTTACTGGAGTTAAACAGCAGTGTTACTGGTGTGAAACAGCAATGTTACTGGAGTTAAACAGCAATGTTACTGGTGTTAAACAGCAGTGTTACTGGTGTTAAACAGCAGCGTTACTGGAGTTAAACAGCAATGTTACTGGAGTTAAACAGCAGTGTTACTGGAGTTAAACAGCAGTGTTACTGGTGTTAAGCAGCAACGTTACTGGAGTTAAACGGCGGTGTTACTGGAGTTAAACGGCAGTGTTACTGGAGTTAAACGGCGGTGTTACTGGAGTTAAACGGTGGTGTTACTGGAGTTAAACGGCGGTGTTACTGGAGTTAAACGGCGGTGTTACTGGAGTTAAACGGCGGTGTTACTGGAGTTAAACGGCGGTGTTACTGGAGTTAAACAGCAACTTTACTGGTGTTAAACGGCACTGTTACTGGTGTTAAACGGCAGTGTTACTGGAGTTAAACAGCAGTGTTACTGGAGTTAAACAGCAGTGTTACTGGAGTTAAACGGCGGTGTTACTGGTGTTAAACGGCACTGTTACTGGTGTTAAACGGCAGTGTTACTGGAGTTAAACGGCAGTGTTACTGGAGTTAAACGGCAGTGTTACTGGAGTTAAACGGCAGTGTTACTGGAGTTAAACGGCGGTGTTACTGGAGTTAAACGGCGGTGTTACTGGAGTTAAACGGCGGTGTTACTGGAGTTAAACGGCGGTGTTACTGGAGTTAAACAGCAACTTTACTGGTGTTAAACGGCACTGTTACTGGTGTTAAACGGCACTGTTACTGGAGTTAAACGGCAGTGTTACTGGAGTTAAACGGCAGTGTTACTGGAGTTAAACAGCAACTTTACTGGTGTTAAACGGCACTGTTACTGGTGTTAAACGGCAGTGTTACTGGAGTTAAACAGCAGTGTTACTGGAGTTAAACGGCAGTGTTACTGGAGTTAAACGGCAGTGTTACTGGAGTTAAACGGCAGTGTTACTGGAGATAAACAGCAGTGTTACTGGAGTTAAACGGCAGTGTTACTGGAGTTAAACAGCAACTTTACTGGTGTTAAACGGCACTGTTACTGGTGTTAAACAGCAGCGTTGCTGGAGTTAAACAGCAGTGTTACTGGAGTTAAACGGCAGTGTTACTGGAGTTAAACAGCAACTTTACTGGTGTTAAACGGCACTGTTACTGGTGTTAAACGGCAGTGTTACTGGAGTTAAACAGCAGTGTTACTGGAGTTAAACGGCAGTGTTACTGGAGTTAAACGGCAGTGTTACTGGAGTTAAACGGCAGTGTTACTGGAGATAAACAGCAGTGTTACTGGAGTTGAACAGCAACTTTACTGGTGTTAAACGGCACTGTTACTGGTGTTAAACGGCACTGTTACTGGAGTTAAACGGCAGTGTTACTGGAGTTAAACGGCAGTGTTACTGGAGTTAAACGGCAGTGTTACTGGAGTTAAACGGCAGTGTTACTGGAGTTAAACGGCAGTGTTACTGGAGTTAAACGGCAGTGTTACTGGAGTTAAACGGCAGTGTTACTGGAGTTAAACGGCAACGTTACTGGTGTTGAACAGCGGTGCTACTGGTGTTAAACAGCAGTGTTACTGGAGTTAAACAGCAACGTTACTGGTGTTAAACAGCAATGTTACTGGAGTTAAACAGCAACGTTACTGGAGTTAAACAGCAACGTTACTGGTGTTGAACAGCGGTGCTACTGGTGTTAAACAGCAGTGTTACTGGAGTTAAACAGCAATGTTACTGGAGTTAAACAGCAACGTTACTGGTGTTAAACAGCAGTGTTACTGGAGTTAAACAGCAGCGTTGCTGGAGTTAAACAGCAGTGTTACTGGAGTTGAACAGCAATGTTACTGGAGTTAAACAGCAATGTTACTGGTGTTAAACAGCAGTGTTACTGGAGTTGAACAGCAATGTTACTGGAGTTAAACAGCAGTGTTACTGGTGTTAAACAGCAGTGTTACTGGTGTTAAACAGCAGTTAAACAGCACTGTTACTGGTGTTAAACAGCAATGTTACTGGTGTTAAACGGCAGTTAAACAGCACTGTTACTGGTGTTAAACAGCAATGTTACTGGTGTTAAACGGCAGTTAAACAGCAACGTTACTGGTGTTAAACAGCAGTGTTACTGGAGTTGAACAGCAGGTAAACAGCAGCGTTACTGGTGTTAAACAGCAGTGTTACTGGAGTTAAACAGCAGTGTTACTGGAGTTAAACAGCAGTGTTACTGGCGTTAAACAGCAATGTTACTGGTGTTAAACAGCAGTATTACTGAAGTTAAACAGCAGTGTTACTGGAGTTAAACAGCAATCTTACTTCTCTTAAACAGCAATGTTACTGGTGTTAAACAGCAGTATTACTGAAGTTAAACAGCAGTGTTACTGGAGTTAAACAGCAGTGTTACTGGAGTTAAACAGCAGTTAAACAGCAGTGTTACTGGCGTTAAACAGCAGTATTACTGAAGTTAAACAGCAGTGTTACTGGAGTTAAACAGCGCTGTTTCTGGTGTTAAACAGCAATGTTACTGGTGTTAAACAGCAATGTTACTGGTGTTAAACAGCAGTTAAACAGCAGTGTTACTGGCCTTAAACAGCAGTATTACTGAAGTTAAACAGCAGTGTTACTGGAGTTAAACAGCGCTGTTTCTGGTGTTAAACAGCAATGTTACTGGCGTTAAACAGCAATGTTACTGGTGTTAAACAGCAGTATTACTGAAGTTAAACAGCAGTGTTACTGGAGTTAAACAGCGCTGTTTCTGGTGTTAAACAGCAATGTTACTGGTGTTAAACAGCAATGTTACTGGTGTTAAACAGCAGTATTACTGAAGTTAAACAGCAGTGTTACTGGAGTTAAACAGCAATGTTACTGGAGTTAAACAGCAGTGTTACTGGTGTTAAATAGCAGTGTTACTGGAGTTAAACAGCAGTTAACCAGCAGCGTTACTGGTGTTAAACAGCAGTGTTACTGGTGTTAAACAGCAGTTAAACAGCACTGTTACTGGTGTTAAACAGCAGTTAAACAGCACTGTTACTGGTGTTAAACAGCAATGTTACTGGTGTTAAACAGCAGTTAAACAGCACTGTTACTGGTGTTAAACAGCAATGTTACTGGTGTTAAACGGCAGTTAAGCAGCAACGTTACTGGTGTTAAACAGCAGTGTTACTGGTGTCAAACAGCAATGTTACTGGAGTTGAACAGCAATGTTACTGGAGTTGAACAGCAATGTTACTGGTGTTAAACAGCAGTGTTACTGGTGTCAAACAGCAATGTTACTGGAGTTGAACAGCAATGTTACTGGAGTTGAACAGCAATGTTACTGGAGTTGAACAGCAATGTTACTGGTGTTAAACAGCAGTGTTACTGGTGTCAAACAGCAATGTTACTGGAGTTGAACAGCAATGTTACTGGAGTTGAACAGCAATGTTACTGGAGTTGAACAGCAACGTTACTGGTGTTAAACAGCACTGTTACTGGTGTTAAACAGCAGTGTTACTGGTGTCAAACAGCAATGTTACTGGAGTTGAACAGCAATGTTACTGGAGTTGAACAGCAATGTTACTGGAGTTGAACAGCAATGTTACTGGAGTTGAACAGCAATGTTACTGGAGTTAAACAGCAATGTTACTGGTGTTAAACGGCAGTTAAACAGCACTGTTACTGGTGTTAAACAGCACTGTTACTGGTGTTAAACAGCAATGTTACTGGTGTTAAACGGCAGTGTTACTGGTGTTAAACAGCAATGTTACTGGAGTTGAACAGCAATGTTACTGGAGTTAAACAGCAATGTTACTGGTGTTAAACGGCAGTTAAACAGCAACGTTACTGGTGTTAAACAGCAGTGTTACTGGTGTTAAACAGCAATGTTACTGGTGTTAAACGGCAGTTAAACAGCAACGTTACTGGTGTTAAACAGCAGTGTTACTGGTGTTAAACAGCAATGTTACTGGAGTTGAACAGCAATGTTACTGGTGTTAAACAGCAACGTTACTGGTGTTAAACAGCAATGTTACTGGAGTTGAACAGCAATGTTACTGGTGTTAAACGGCAGTTAAACAGCACTGTTACTGGAGTTAAACAGCAATGTTACTGGAGTTGAACAGCAATGTTACTGGTGTTAAACAGCAATGTTACTGGAGTTGAACAGCAATGTTACTGGTGTTAAACAGCAATGTTACTGGTGTTAAACAGCAACGTTACTGGTGTTAAACAGCAATGTTACTGGTGTTAAACAGCAGTTAAACAGCACTTTTACTGGTGTTAAACAGCAGTGTTACTGGTGTTAAACAGCAATGTTACTGGAGTTGAACAGCAATGTTACTGGAGTTGAACAGCAATGTTACTGGTGTTAGACAGCAATGTTACTGGTGTTAAACAGCAATGTTACTGGTGTTAAACGGCAGTTAAACAGCACTGTTACTGGTGTTAAACAGCAGTTAAACAGCACTGTTACTGGTGTTAAACAGCAGTTAAACAGCACTGTTACTGGTGTTAAACAGCAGTGTTACTGGAGTTAAACAGCAGTGTAACTGGAGTTAAACAGCAGTATTACTGGAGTTAAACAGCAGCGTTACTGGTGTTAAACAGCAATGTTACTGGTGTTAAACGGCAGTGTTACTGGTGTCAAACAGCAATGTTACTGGAGTTGAACAGCAATGTTACTGGAGTTGAACAGCAATGTTACTGGAGTTGAACAGCAATGTTACTGGAGTTAAACAGCAATGTTACTGGAGTTAAACAGCAATGTTACTGGTGTTAAACGGCAGTTAAACAGCACTGTTACTGGTGTTAAACAGCACTGTTACTGGTGTTAAACAGCAATGTTACTGGTGTTAAACGGCAGTGTTACTGGTGTTAAACAGCAATGTTACTGGAGTTGAACAGCAATGTTACTGGAGTTAAACAGCAATGTTACTGGTGTTAAACGGCAGTTAAACAGCAACGTTACTGGTGTTAAACAGCAGTGTTACTGGTGTTAAACAGCAATGTTACTGGTGTTAAACGGCAGTTAAACAGCAACGTTACTGGTGTTAAACAGCAGTGTTACTGGTGTTAAACAGCAATGTTACTGGAGTTGAACAGCAATGTTACTGGTGTTAAACAGCAACGTTACTGGTGTTAAACAGCAATGTTACTGGAGTTGAACAGCAATGTTACTGGTGTTAAACGGCAGTTAAACAGCACTGTTACTGGAGTTAAACAGCAATGTTACTGGAGTTGAACAGCAATGTTACTGGTGTTAAACAGCAATGTTACTGGAGTTGAACAGCAATGTTACTGGTGTTAAACAGCAACGTTACTGGTGTTAAACAGCAATGTTACTGGTGTTAAACAGCAGTTAAACAGCACTGTTACTGGTGTTAAACAGCAGTGTTACTGGTGTTAAACAGCAATGTTACTGGAGTTGAACAGCAATGTTACTGGAGTTGAACAGCAATGTTACTGGTGTTAGACAGCAATGTTACTGGAGTTAAACAGCAATGTTACTGGTGTTAAACGGCAGTTAAACAGCACTGTTACTGGTGTTAAACAGCAGTTAAACAGCACTGTTACTGGTGTTAAACAGCAGTTAAACAGCACTGTTACTGGTGTTAAACAGCAGTGTTACTGGAGTTAAACAGCAGTGTAACTGGAGTTAAACAGCAGTATTACTGGAGTTAAACAGCAGCGTTACTGGTGTTAAACAGCAGTGTTACTGGTGTTAAACAGCAGTTAAACAGCACTGTTACTGGTGTTAAACAGCAGTTAAACAGCACTGTTACTGGTGTTAAACAGCAATGTTACTGGTGTTAAACAGCAATGTTACTGGTGTTAAACAGCAGTGTTACTGGAGTTAAACAGCAGTGTAACTGGAGTTAAACAGCAGTATTACTGGAGTTAAACAGCAGCGTTACTGGTGTTAAACAGCAATGTTACTGGTGTTAAACAGCAATGTTACTGGAGTTAAACAGCAACGTTACTGGTGTTAAACAGCATTGTTCCTGGTGTTAAACAGCAATGTTACTGGTGTTAAACGGCGGTGTTACTGGTGTTGAACGGCGGTGTTACTGGTGTTAAACGGCGGTGTTACTGGAGTTAAACGGCGGTGTTACTGGAGTTAAACGGCAACGTTACTGGTGTTAAACAGCATTGTTACTGGTGTTAAACAGCATTGTTACTGGTGTTAAACAGCATTGTTCCTGGTGTTAAACAGCAATGTTACTGGTGTTGAACGGCGGTGTTACTGGTGTTGAACGGCGGTGTTACTGGTGTTAAACAGCAATGTTACTGGAGTTAAACAGCAACGTGACTGGTGTTAAACAGCATTGTTCCTGGTGTTAAACAGCAATGTTACTGGTGTTAAACGGCGGTGTTACTGGTGTTGAACGGCGGTGTTACTGGTGTTAAACGGCAATGTTACTGGTGTTAAACGGCAATGTTACTGGTGTTAAACAGCAACGTTACTGGTGTTAAACGGCAATGTTACTGGTGTTAAACGGCGGTGTTACTGGTGTTGAACGGCGGTGTTACTGGTGTTAAACGGCGGTGTTACTGGAGTTAAACGGCGGTGTTACTGGAGTTAAACGGCGGTGTTACTGGAGTTACACGGCGGTTTTGCTGGTGTAAAACGGAGGTGTTGCTGGTGTTGAACGGCGGTGTTACTGGTGTTGAACGGCAGTGTTACTGGTGTTAAACGGCGGTGTTACTGGAGTTAAACAGCAACGTTACTGGTGTTAAACAGCAGCGTTACTGGAGTTAAACAGCAGCGTTACTGGAGTTAAACAGCAGCGTTACTGGAGTTAAACAGCAATGTTACTGGAGTGAAACAGCAGCGTTACTGGAGTGAAACAGCAGCGTTACTGGAGTGAAACAGCAGCGTTACTGGAGTTAAACAGCAACGTTACTGGAGTTAAACAGCAGCGTTACTGGAGTTAAACAGCAACGTTACTGGAGTTAAACAGCAGCGTTACTGGAGTTAAACAGCAGCGTTACTGGAGTTAAACAGCAGCGTTACTGGAGTTAAACGGCAACGTTACTGGAGTGAAACGGCAACGTTACTGGTGTTAAACGGCAGTGTTACTGGAGTGAAACGGCAACGTTACTGGAGTTAAACGGCAACCTTACTGGAGTTAAACGGCAACGTTACTGGAGTTAAACGGCAACGTTACTGGTGTTAAACAGCAGCGTTACTGGAGTTAAACAGCAGCGTTACTGGAGTTAAACGGCAACGTTACTGGAGTTAAACGGCAACGTTACTGGAGTTAAACGGCAACGTTACTGGAGTTAAACGGCAACGTTACTGGTGTTAAACGGCAGTGTTACTGGAGTTAAACGGCGGTGTTACTGGAGTTAAACGGCGGTGTTACTGGAGTTAAACGGCGGTGTTATTGGAGTTAAACGGCGGTGTTATTGGAGTTAAACGGCGGTGTTACTGGAGTTAAACCGCGGTGTTACTGGAGTTAAACCGCGGTGTTACTGGAGTTAAACGGCGGTGTTACTGGTGTAAAACGGCGGTGTTACTGGTGTAAAACGGCGGTGTTACTGGAGTTCAACGTCGGTGTTACTGGAGTTCAACGGCGGTGTTACTGGAGTTCAACGGCGGTGTTCCTGGTGTTCAACGGCGGTGTAACTGGAGTTAAACAGCAATGTTACTGGTGTTAAACTGCAAGGTTACTGGAGTTAAACGGCAGTTAAACAGCAATGTTACTGGAGTTAAACAGCAACGTTACTGGTGTTAAACAGCAATGTTACTGGAGTTAAGCAGCAACGTTACTGGTGTTAAACAGCAAGGTTACTGGAGTTAAACGGCAGTTAAACAGCAATGTTACTGGAGTTAAACAGCAATGTTACTGGTGTTAAACAGCCACGTTACTGGTGTTAAACAGCAATGTTACTGGAGTTAAACAGCAATGTTACTGGAGTTAAACAGCAATGTTACTGGAGTTAAACGGCAGTTAAACAGCAATGTTACTGGAGTTAAACAGCAAGGTTACTGGAGTTAAACGGCAGTTAAACAGCAATGTTACTGGAGTTAAACAGCAAGGTTACTGGAGTTAAACGGCAAGGTTACTGGAGTTAAACGGCAGTTAAACAGCAATGTTACTGGAGTTAAACAGCAATGTTACTGGTGTTAAACAGCAATGTTACTGGAGTTAAACAGCAATGTTACTGGAGTTAAACAGCAACGTTACTGGAGTTAAACAGCAATGTTACTGGAGTTAAACAGCAACGTTACTGGAGTTAAACAGCAACGTTACTGGTGTTAAACTGCAACGTTACTGGTGTTAAACTGCAACGTTACTGGAGTTAAACAGCAATGTTACTGGAGTTAAACAGCAATGTTACTGGAGTTAAACAGCAATGTTACTGGAGTTAAACAGCAACGTTACTGGAGTTAAACGGCAGTTAAACAGCAATGTTACTGGAGCTAAACAGCAATGTTACTGGAGTTAAACAGCAATGTTACTGGAGTTAAACAGCAATGTTACTGGAGTTAAACGGCAGTTAAACAGCAATGTTACTGGTGTTAAACAGCAATGTTACTGGAGTTAAACAGCAATGTTACTGGAGTTAAACAGCAGTGTTACTGGAGTTAAACAGCAATGTTACTGGTGTTAAACAGCAATGTTACTGGAGTTAAACAGCAATGTTACTGGAGTTAAACAGCAACGTTACTGGAGTTAAACGGCAGTTAAACAGCAATGTTACTGGAGTTAAACAGCAATGTTACTGGAGTTAAACAGCAACGTTACTGGAGTTAAACAGCAAGGTTACTGGAGTTAAACGGCAGTTAAACAGCAATGTTACTGGAGTTAAACAGCAATGTTACTGGAGTTAAACAGCAACGTTACTGGTGTTAAACAGCAGTGTTACTGGAGTTAAACAGCAACGTTACTGGTGTTAAACAATAACGTTACTGGAGTTAAACAGCAACGTTACTGGAGTTAAACAGCAACGTTACTGGAGTTAAACAGCAATGTTACTGGAGTTAAACAGCAACGTTACTGGTGTTAAACAGCAGTGTTACTGGAGTTAAACAGCAACGTTACTGGAGTTAAACAGCAACGTTACTGGTGTTAAACAGCAACGTTACTGGAGTTAAACAGCAACGTTACTGGTGTTAAACAGCAACGTTACTGGTGTTAAACAGCAACGTTACTGGAGTTTAACAGCAACGTTACTGGTGTTAAACAGCAACGTTACTGGAGTTAAACAGCAACGTTACTGGTGTTAAACAGCAACGTTACTGGAGTTAAACAGCAATGTTACTGGAGTTAAACAGCAATGTTACTGGAGTTAAACAGCAATGTTACTGGAGTTAAACAGCAACGTTACTGGAGTTAAACAGCAACGTTACTGGAGTTAAACAGCAATGTTACTGGAGTTAAACAGCAGCGTTACTGGAGTTAAACAGCAGCGTTACTGGAGTTAAACGGCAGTGTTACTGGAGTTAAACGGCAATGTTACTGGTGTTAAACGGCAGTGTTACTGGAGTTAAACGGCAGTGTTACTGGAGTTAAACGGCAATGTTACTGGTGTTAAACGGCAGTGTTACTGGAGTTAAACGGCAGTGTTACTGGAGTTAAACGGCAATGTTACTGGTGTTAAACGGCAGTGTTACTGGAGTTAAACGGCAATGTTACTGGTGTTAAACGGCAGCGTTACTGGAGTTAAACAGCAACGTTACTGGAGTTAAACAGCAACGTTACTGGAGTTAAACAGCAACGTTACTGGAGTTAAACAGCAACGTTACTGGAGTTAAACAGCAACGTTACTGGAGTTAAACAGCAACGTTACTGGAGTTAAACGGCAATGTTACTGGTGTTAAACGGCAGTGTTACTGGAGTTAAACGGCAGTGTTACTGGAGTTAAACGGCAATGTTACTGGTGTTAAACGGCAGCGTTACTGGAGTTAAACAGCAACGTTACTGGAGTTAAACAGCAGCGTTACTGGAGTTAAACAGCAATGTTACTGGAGTTAAACAGCAACGTTACTGGAGTTAAACAGCAACGTTACTGGAGTTAAACAGCAACGTTACTGGAGTTAAACAGCAACGTTACTGGAGTTAAACAGCACCGTTACTGGAGTTAAACAGCAGCGTTACTGGAGTTAAACAGCAGCGTTACTGGAGTTAAACAGCAATGTTACTGGAGTTAAACAGCAACGTTACTGGAGTTAAACGGCAACGTTACTGGAGTTAAACGGCAATGTTACTGGTGTTAAACGGCAGCGTTACTGGAGTTAAACAGCAACGTTACTGGAGTTAAACAGCAGCGTTACTGGAGTTAAACAGCAATGTTACTGGAGTTAAACAGCAACGTTACTGGAGTTAAACAGCAACGTTACTGGAGTTAAACAGCAACGTTACTGGAGTTAAACAGCAGCGTTACTGGAGTTAAACAGCAGCGTTACTGGAGTTAAACAGCAGCGTTACTGGAGTTAAACAGCAACGTTACTGGAGTGAAACAGCAGCGTTACTGGAGTTAAACAGCAGCGTTACTGGAGTTAAACAGCAACGTTACTGGTGTTAAACGGCAGCGTTACTGGAGTTAAACGGCGGTGTTACTGGAGTTAAACGGCGGTGTTACTGGAGTTAAACGGCGGTGTTATTGGAGTTAAACGGCGGTGTTATTGGAGTTAAACGGCAGCGTTACTGGAGTGAAACGGCAATGTTACTGGTGTTAAACAGCAGCGTTACTGGAGTTAAACAGCAACGTTACTGGTGTTAAACGGCAGTGTTACTGGAGTGAAACGGCAGTGTTACTGGAGTTAAACGGCAACGTTACTGGTGTTAAACAGCAACGTTACTGGTGTTAAACGGCAGTGTTACTGGAGTTAAACGGCAGTGTTACTGGAGTTAAACGGCGGTGTTACTGGAGTTAAACGGCGGTGTTATTGGAGTTAAACGGCGGTGTTATTGGAGTTAAACGGCGGTGTTATTGGAGTTAAACGGCGGTGTTATTGGAGTTAAACGGCGGTGTTACTGGAGTTAAACCGCGGTGTTACTGGAGTTAAACCGCGGTGTTACTGGAGGTAAACGGCGGTGTTACTGGTGTAAAACGGCGGTGTTACTGGTGTAAAACGGCGGTGTTACTGGACTTCAACGGCGGTGTTACTGGAGTTCAACGGCGGTGTTACTGGAGTTCAACGGCGGTGTTCCTGGTGTTCAACGGCGGTGTAACTGGAGTTATACAGCAATGTTACTGGAGTTAAACAGCAACGTTACTGGTGTTAAACAGCAAGGTTACTGGAGTTAAACGGCAGTTAAACAGCAATGTTACTGGAGTTAAACAGCCACGTTACTGGTGTTAAACAGCAATGTTACTGGAGTTAAACAGCAATGTTACTGGAGTTAAACAGCAACGTTACTGGAGTTAAACAGCAATGTTACTGGAGTTAAACAGCAATGTTACTGGAGTTAAACAGCAATGTTACTGGAGTTAAACAGCAATGTTACTGGAGTTAAACAGCCACGTTACTGGTGTTAAACAGCAATGTTACTGGAGTTAAACAGCAATGTTACTGGAGTTAAACAGCAACGTTACTGGAGTTAAACAGCAATGTTACTGGAGTTAAACAGCCACGTTACTGGTGTTAAACAGCAACGTTACTGGAGTTAAACAGCAATGTTACTGGAGTTAAACAGCAACGTTACTGGAGTTAAACAGCAACGTTACTGGAGTTAAACAGCAATGTTACTGGTGTTAAACAGCAACGTTACTGGAGTTAAACAGCCACGTTACTGGTGTTAAACAGCAACGTTACTGGAGTTAAACAGCAATGTTACTGGAGTTAAACAGCAACGTTACTGGAGTTAAACAGCAACGTTACTGGAGTTAAACAGCAATGTTACTGGTGTTAAACAGCAATGTTACTGGTGTTAAACAGCAATGTTACTGGTGTTAAACAGCAATGTTACTGGAGTTAAACAGCAATGTTACTGGAGTTAAACAGCAATGTTACTGGAGTTAAACGGCAGTTAACCAGCAATGTTACTGGAGTTAACCAGCAATGTTACTGGAGTTAAACAGCAATGTTACTGCAGTTAAACAGCAGCGTTACTGGAGTTAAACAGCAATGTTACTGGAGTTAAACAGCAACGTTACTGGTGTTAAACAGCAAGGTTACTGGAGTTAAACAGCAAGGTTACTGGAGTTAAACAGCAATGTTACTGGAGTTAAACAGCAATGTTACTGGAGTTAAACAGCAACGTTACTGGTGTTAAACAGCAAGGTTACTGGAGTTAAACAGCAATGTTACTGGTGTTAAACAGCAACGTTACTGGAGTTAAACGGCAGTTAAACAGCAATGTTACTGGAGTTAAACAGCAATGTTACTGGAGTTAAACAGCAATGTTACTGGAGTTAAACAGCAGCGTTACTGGAGTTAAACAGCAATGTTACTGGAGTTAAACAGCAATGTTACTGGAGTTAAACAGCAATGTTACTGGAGTTAAACAGCAATGTTACTGGAGTTAAACAGCAACGTTACTGGTGTTAAACAGCAACGTTACTGGAGTTAAACGGCAGTTAAACAGCAATGTTACTGGAGTTAAACAGCAATGTTACTGGAGTTAAACAGCAATGTTACTGGAGTTAAACAGCAATGTTACTGGTGTTAAACAGCAACGTTACTGGAGTTAAACAGCAAGGTTACTGTAGTTAAACGGCAGTTAAACAGCAATGTTACTGGAGTTAAACGGCAGTTAAACAGCAATGTTACTGGAGTTAAACAGCCACGTTACTGGTGTTAAACAGCAATGTTACTGGAGTTAAACGGCAGTTAAACAGCAATGTTACTGGAGTTAAACAGCCACGTTACTGGTGTTAAACAGCAATGTTACTGGAGTTAAACGGCAGTTAAACAGCAATGTTACTGGAGTTAAACAGCCACGTTACTGGTGTTAAACAGCAATGTTACTGGAGTTAAACAGCAATGTTACTGGAGTTAAACAGCAATGTTACTGGAGTTAAACAGCAACGTTACTGGAGTTAAACGGCAGTTAAACAGCAATGTTACTAGAGTTAAACAGCAATGTTACTGGAGTTAAACAGCAACGTTACTGGAGTTAAACAGCAAGGTTACTGGAGTTAAACGGCAGTTAAACAGCAATGTTACTGGAGTTAAACAGCAATGTTACTGGAGTTAAACAGCAATGTTACTGGAGTTAAACAGCAATGTTACTGGAGTTAAACAGCAACGTTACTGGTGTTAAACAGCAACGGTACTGGAGTTAAACAGCAATGTTACTGGAGTTAAACAGCAACGTTACTGGAGTTAAACAGCAACGTTACTGGAGTTAAACAGCAATGTTACTGGAGTTAAACAGCAACGTTACTGGTGTTAAACAGCAACGTTACTGGAGTTAAACAGCAATGTTACTGGAGTTAAACAGCAACGTTACTGGAGTTAAACAGCAACGTTACTGGTGTTAAACAGCAACGTTACTGGAGTTAAACAGCAATGTTACTGGTGTTAAACAGCAGTGTTACTGGAGTTAAACAGCAACGTTACTGGAGTTAAACAGCAACGTTACTGGAGTTAAACAGCAACGTTACTGGTGTTAAACAGCAACGTTACTGGTGTTAAACAGCAACGTTACTGGAGTTAAACAGCAATGTTACTGGAGTTAAACAGCAACGTTACTGGTGTTAAACAGCAACGTTACTGGTGTTAAACAGCAACGTTACTGGAGTTAAACAGCAATGTTACTGGAGTTAAACAGCAACGTTACTGGTGCTAAACAGCAACGTTACTGGTGTTAAACAGCAACGTTACTGGTGTTAAACAGCAACGTTACTGGAGTTAAACAGCAATGTTACTGGTGTTAAACAGCAGTGTTACTGGAGTTAAACAGCAACGTTACTGGAGTTAAACAGCAACGTTACTGGTGTTAAACAGCAACGTTACTGGTGTTAAACAGCAACATTACTGGAGTTAAACAGCAACGTTACTGGTGTTAAACAGCAACGTTACTGGTGTTAAACAGCAACGTTACTGGAGTTAAACAGCAATGTTACTGGAGTTAAACAGCAATGTTACTGGAGTTAAACAGCAACGTTACTGGAGTTAAACAGCAACGTTACTGGAGTTAAACAGCAACGTTACTGGAGTTAAACGGCAACGTTACTGGAGTTAAACGGCAATGTTACTGGAGTTAAACAGCAACGTTACTGGAGTTAAACAGCAATGTTACTGGTGTTAAACAGCCACGTTACTGGAGTTAAACAGCAATGTTACTGGGGTTAAACAGCAACGTTACTGGAGTTAAACAGCAACGTTACTGGAGTTAAACAGCAATGTTACTGGAGTTAAACAGCAATGTTACTGGTGTTAAACAGCCACGTTACTGGAGTTAAACAGCAATGTTACTGGGGTTAAACAGCAACGTTACTGGAGTTAAACAGCAACGTTACTGGAGTTAAACAGCAATGTTACTGGAGTTAAACAGCAATGTTACTGGAGTTAAACAGCAATGTTACTGGTGTTAAACAGCAATGTTACTGGTGTTAAACAGCAATGTTACTGGTGTTAAACAGCAATGTTACTGGAGTTAAACAGCAACGTTACTGGAGTTAAACGGCAGTTAAACAGCAATGTTACTGGTGTTAAACAGCAATGTTACTGGAGTTAAACAGCAATGTTACTGGAGTTAAACAGCAACGTTACTGGAGTTAAACGGCAGTTAAACAGCAACGTTACTGGTGTTAAACAGCAACGTTACTGGAGTTAAACGGCAGTTAAACAGCAATGTTACTGGAGTTAAACAGCAACGTTACTGGAGTTAAACGGCAGTTAAACAGCAATGTTACTGGAGTTAAACAGCAATGTTACTGGAGTTAAACAGCAGTGTTACTGGAGTTAAACAGCAATGTTACTGGTGTTAAACAGCAACGTTACTGGTGTTAAACAGCAAAGTTACTGGTGTTAAACAGCAAAGTTACTGGTGTTAAACAGCAAAGTTACTGGTGTTAAACAGCAACGTTACTGATGTTAAACAGCAGTGTTACTGGTGTTAAACAGCAAAGTTACTGATGTTAAACAGCAAAGTTACTGGTGTTAAACAGCAACGTTACTGATGTTAAACAGCAGTGTTACTGGTGTTAAACAGCAAAGTTACTGGTGTTAAACAGCAAAGTTACTGGTGTTAAACAGCAACGTTACTGATGTTAAACAGCAGTGTTACTGGTGTTAAACAGCAAAGTTACTGGTGTTAAACAGCAAAGTTACTGGTGTTAAACAGCAATGTTACTGATGTTAAACAGCAGTGTTACTGGTGTTAAACAGCAACGTTACTGATGTTAAACAGCAATGTTACTGGTGTTAAACAGCAGCTAAACAGCAACGTTACTGGTGTTAAACAGCAAAGTTACTGGTGTTAAACAGCAATGTTACTGATGTTAAACAGCAGTGTTACTGGTGTTAAACAGCAACGTTACTGATGTTAAACAGCAGTGTTACTGGTGTTAAACAGCAACGTTACTGATGTTAAACAGCAATGTTACTGGTGTTAAACAGCAGTTAAACAGCAACGTTACTGGTGTTAAACAGCATTGTTACTGGTGTTAAACAGCAATGTTACTGGTGTTAAACAGCAGTTAAACAGCAACGTTACTGATGTTAAACAGCAATGTTACTGATGTTAAACGGTAATGTTACTGGTGTTAAACAGCAGTTAAACAGCAACGTTACTGGTGTTAAACAGCAACGTTACTGATGTTAAACGGCAGTGTTACTGGTGTTAAACAGCAGTTAAACAGCAACGTTACTGGTGTTAAACAGCAGTCAAACAGCAACGTTACTGGTGTTAAACAGCAACGTTACTGATGTTAAACGGTAATGTTACTGGTGTTAAACAGCAGTCAAACAGCAACGTTACTGGTGTTAAACAGCAACGTTACTGATGTTAAACGGCAGTTAAACAGCAACGTTACTGGTGTTAAACAGCAACGTTACTGGTGTTAAACAGCATTGTTACTGGTGTTAAACAGCAATGTTACTGATGTTCAACAGCAACGTTACTGGTGTTAAACAGCAATGTTACTGATGTTCAACAGCAGTGTTGCTGGTGTTCAACAGCAGTGTTGCTGGTGTTCAACAGCAGTGTTGCTGGTGTTCAACGGCTGTATTACTGGTGTTCAATGGCAGTGTTACTGGTGTTAAACAGCAGTTAAACAGCACTGTTACTGGTGTTAAACAGCAGTTAAACAGCACTGTTACTGGTGTTAAACAGCAACGTTACTGATGTTAAACGGTAATGTTACTGGTGTTAAACAGCAGTTAAACAGCAACGTTACTGGTGTTAAACAGCAACGTTACTGGTGTTAAACAGCATTGTTACTGGTGTTAAACAGCAATGTTACTGATGTTCAACAGCAACGTTACTGGTGTTAAACAGCAATGTTACTGGAGTTAAACAGCAATGTTACTGGAGTTAAACAGCAACGTTACTGGAGTTAAACAGCAATGTTACTGGAGTTAAACAGCAATGTTACTGGAGTTAAACAGCCACGTTACTGGTGTTAAACAGCAATGTTACTGGAGTTAAACAGCAATGTTACTGGAGTTAAACAGCAACGTTACTGGAGTTAAACAGCAACGTTACTGGAGTTAAACAGCAACGTTACTGGAGTTAAACAGCAACGTTACTGGAGTTAAACAGCAACGTTACTGGAGTTAAACAGCAACGTTACTGGAGTTAAACAGCAACGTTACTGGAGTTAAACAGCAATGTTACTGGTGTTAAACAGCAATGTTACTGGTGTTAAACAGCAATGTTACTGGTGTTAAACAGCAATGTTACTGGAGTTAAACAGCAATGTTACTGGAGTTAAACAGCAATGTTACTGGAGTTAAACGGCAGTTAACCAGCAATGTTACTGGAGTTAACCAGCAATGTTACTGGAGTTAAACAGCAATGTTACTGCAGTTAAACAGCAGCGTTACTGGAGTTAAACAGCAATGTTACTGGAGTTAAACAGCAACGTTACTGGTGTTAAACAGCAAGGTTACTGGAGTTAAACAGCAACGTTACTGGAGTTAAACAGCAATGTTACTGGAGTTAAACAGCAACGTTACTGGTGTTAAACAGCAACGTTACTGGAGTTAAACAGCAATGTTACTGGAGTTAAACAGCAACGTTACTGGAGTTAAACAGCAACGTTACTGGTGTTAAACAGCAACGTTACTGGAGTTAAACAGCAATGTTACTGGTGTTAAACAGCAGTGTTACTGGAGTTAAACAGCAACGTTACTGGAGTTAAACAGCAACGTTACTGGTGTTAAACAGCAACGTTACTGGTGTTAAACAGCAACGTTACTGGAGTTAAACAGCAATGTTACTGGAGTTAAACAGCAACGTTACTGGTGCTAAACAGCAACGTTACTGGTGTTAAACAGCAACGTTACTGGTGTTAAACAGCAACGTTACTGGAGTTAAACAGCAATGTTACTGGTGTTAAACAGCAGTGTTACTGGAGTTAAACAGCAACGTTACTGGAGTTAAACAGCAACGTTACTGGTGTTAAACAGCAACGTTACTGGTGTTAAACAGCAACGTTACTGGAGTTAAACAGCAACGTTACTGGTGTTAAACAGCAACGTTACTGGTGTTAAACAGCAACGTTACTGGAGTTAAACAGCAATGTTACTGGAGTTAAACAGCAATGTTACTGGAGTTAAACAGCAACGTTACTGGAGTTAAACAGCAACGTTACTGGAGTTAAACAGCAACGTTACTGGAGTTAAACGGCAACGTTACTGGAGTTAAACGGCAATGTTACTGGAGTTAAACAGCAATGTTACTGGAGTTAAACAGCAATGTTACTGGTGTTAAACAGCCACGTTACTGGAGTTAAACAGCAATGTTACTGGGGTTAAACAGCAATGTTACTGGAGTTAAACAGCAACGTTACTGGAGTTAAACAGCAATGTTACTGGAGTTAAACAGCAATGTTACTGGTGTTAAACAGCCACGTTACTGGAGTTAAACAGCAATGTTACTGGGGTTAAACAGCAATGTTACTGGAGTTAAACAGCAACGTTACTGGAGTTAAACAGCAACGTTACTGGAGTTAAACAGCAATGTTACTGGAGTTAAACAGCAATGTTACTGGTGTTAAACAGCAATGTTACTGGTGTTAAACAGCAATGTTACTGGTGTTAAACAGCAATGTTACTGGAGTTAAACAGCAACGTTACTGGAGTTAAACGGCAGTTAAACAGCAATGTTACTGGTGTTAAACAGCAATGTTACTGGAGTTAAACAGCAATGTTACTGGAGTTAAACAGCAACGTTACTGGAGTTAAACGGCAGTTAAACAGCAACGTTACTGGTGTTAAACAGCAACGTTACTGGAGTTAAACGGCAGTTAAACAGCAATGTTACTGGAGTTAAACAGCAACGTTACTGGAGTTAAACGGCAGTTAAACAGCAATGTTACTGGAGTTAAACAGCAATGTTACTGGAGTTAAACAGCAGTGTTACTGGAGTTAAACAGCAATGTTACTGGTGTTAAACAGCAACGTTACTGGTGTTAAACAGCAACGTTACTGGTGTTAAACAGCAAAGTTACTGGTGTTAAACAGCAAAGTTACTGGTGTTAAACAGCAAAGTTACTGGTGTTAAACAGCAACGTTACTGATGTTAAACAGCAGTGTTACTGGTGTTAAACAGCAAAGTTACTGATGTTAAACAGCAAAGTTACTGGTGTTAAACAGCAACGTTACTGATGTTAAACAGCAGTGTTACTGGTGTTAAACAGCAAAGTTACTGGTGTTAAACAGCAAAGTTACTGGTGTTAAACAGCAACGTTACTGATGTTAAACAGCAGTGTTACTGGTGTTAAACAGCAAAGTTACTGGTGTTAAACAGCAATGTTACTGATGTTAAACAGCAGTGTTACTGGTGTTAAACAGCAACGTTACTGATGTTAAACAGCAATGTTACTGGTGTTAAACAGCAGCTAAACAGCAACGTTACTGGTGTTAAACAGCAAAGTTACTGGTGTTAAACAGCAATGTTACTGATGTTAAACAGCAGTGTTACTGGTGTTAAACAGCAACGTTACTGATGTTAAACAGCAGTGTTACTGGTGTTAAACAGCAACGTTACTGATGTTAAACAGCAATGTTACTGGTGTTAAACAGCAGTTAAACAGCAACGTTACTGGTGTTAAACAGCATTGTTACTGGTGTTAAACAGCAATGTTACTGGTGTTAAACAGCAGTTAAACAGCAACGTTACTGATGTTAAACAGCAATGTTACTGATGTTAAACGGTAATGTTACTGGTGTTAAACAGCAGTTAAACAGCAACGTTACTGGTGTTAAACAGCAACGTTACTGATGTTAAACGGCAGTGTTACTGGTGTTAAACAGCAGTTAAACAGCAACGTTACTGGTGTTAAACAGCAGTCAAACAGCAACGTTACTGGTGTTAAACAGCAACGTTACTGATGTTAAACGGTAATGTTACTGGTGTTAAACAGCAGTCAAACAGCAACGTTACTGGTGTTAAACAGCAACGTTACTGATGTTAAACGGTAATGTTACTGGTGTTAAACAGCAGTTAAACAGCAACGTTACTGGTGTTAAACAGCAACGTTACTGGTGTTAAACAGCATTGTTACTGGTGTTAAACAGCAATGTTACTGATGTTCAACAGCAACGTTACTGGTGTTAAACAGCAATGTTACTGATGTTCAACAGCAGTGTTGCTGGTGTTCAACAGCAGTGTTGCTGGTGTTCAACAGCAGTGTTGCTGGTGTTCAACGGCTGTATTACTGGTGTTCAACGGCAGTGTTACTGGTGTTCAACGGCGGTGTTACTGGAGTTCAACGGCAGTGTTACTGGAGTTGAACGGCAGTGTTAGTGGAGTTAAACGGCGGTGTTACTGGTGTTAAACGGCGGTGTTACTGGTGTTAAACGGCGGTGTTACTGGTGTTCAACGGCGGTGTTACTGGTGTTCAACGGCGCTGTTACTGGTGTTCAATGGCAGTGTTACTGGTGTTAAACGGCAGTGTTAGTGGAGTTAAATGGCGGTGTTACTGGTGTTAAACGGCGGTGTTACTGGTGTTAAACGGCGGTGTTACTGGTGTTCAACGGCGGTGTTACTGGTGTTCAACGGCGGTGTTACTGGTGTTCAACGGCGGTGTTAGTGGACTTAAACGGCGGTGTTAGTGGAGTTAAACGGCGGTGTTAGTGGAGTTAAACGGCGGTGTTCGTGGAGTTAAACGGCGGTGTTACTGGTGTTCAACGGCGGTGTTACTGGTGTTCAACGGCGGTGTTAGTGGAGTTAAACGGCGGTGTTAGTGGAGTTAAACGGCGGTGTTACTGGTGTTCAACGGCGGTGTTACTGGTGTTCAACGGCAGTGTTACTGGTGTTAAACGGCGGTGTTACTGGTGTTAGCGGCGGTGTTACTGGAGTAAAACGGCAGTGTTACTGGTGTTAAACGGCGGTGTTAGTGGCGTTAAATGGCTGTGTTACTGGTGTACAACGGCGGTGTTAGTGGAGTTAAACGGCGGTGTTAGTGGAGTTAAACGGCGGTGTTAGTGGAGTTAAACGGCGGTGTTAGTGGAGTTAAACGGCGGTGTTAGTGGAGTTAAACGGCGGTGTTACTGGAGTTAAACGGCGGTGTTACTGGAGTTAAACAGCAGTTAAACAGCAGCGTTACTGGTGTTAAACTGCAGTGTTACTGGTGTTAAACGGCAGTTAAACAGCAATGTTACTGGTGTTAAATAGCATTGTTACTGGTGTTAAACGGCAGTGTTACTGGTGTTCAACGGCAGTGTTACTGGAGTTAAACAGCAGTGTTACTGGAGTTCAACGGCAGTGTTATTGGAGTTAAACGGCAGTGTTAGTGGAGTTAAACGGCGGTGTTACTGGTGTTAAACGGCGGTGTTACTGGTGTTAAACGGCGGTGTTACTGGTGTTCAACGGCGGTGTTACTGGTGTTCAACGGCGGTGTTACTGGTGTTCAACGGCAGTGTTACTGGTGTTAAACGGCAGTGTTAGTGGAGTTAAATGGCGGTATTACTGGTGTTAAACGGCGGTGTTACTGGTGTTAAACGGCGGTGTTACTGGTGTTCAACGGCGGTGTTACTGGTGTTCAACGGCGGTGTTACTGGTGTTCAACGGCAGTGTTACTGGTGTTAAACTGCAGTGTTACTGGTGTTAAACGGCAGTTAAACAGCATTGTTACTGGTGTTAAACGGCAGTGTTACTGGTGTTCAACGGCGGTGTTACTGGAGTTCAACGGCAGTGTTACTGGAGTTAAACGGCAGTGTTAGTGGAGTTAAACGGCGGTGTTACTGGTGTTAAACGGCGGTGTTACTGGTGTTAAACGGCGGTGTTACTGGTGTTCAACGGCGGTGTTACTGGTGTTCAACGGCGGTGTTACTGGTGTTCAACGGCAGTGTTACTGGTGTTAAACGGCAGTGTTAGTGGAGTTAAATGGCGGTGTTACTGGTGTTAAACGGCGGTGTTACTGGTGTTCAACGGCGGTGTTACTGGTGTTCAACGGCGGTGTTACTGGTGTTCAACGGCGGTGTTACTGGTGTTCAACGGCAGTGTTACTGGTGTTCAACGGCGGTGTTAGTGGAGTTAAACGGCGGTCTTAGTGGAGTTAAACGGCGGTGTTCGTGGAGTTAAACGGCGGTGTTACTGGTGTTCAACGGCGGTGTTACTGGTGTTCAACGGCGGTGTTAGTGGAGTTAAACGGCGGTGTTAGTGGAGTTAAACGGCGGTGTTACTGGTGTTAAACGGCGGTGTTACTGGAGTTAAACGGCGGTGTTACTGGAGTTAAACGGCGGTGTTATTGGTGTTAAACGGCAGTGTTATTGGTGTTAAACGGCAGTGTTACTGGTGTTAAACGGCAGTGTTACTGGTGTTAAACGGCAGTGTTACTGGTGTTAAACGGCAGTGTTGGTGGTGTTAAACGGCGGTGTTACTGGTGTTAAACGGCAGTGTTACTGGTGTTCAACGGCGGTGTTACTGGAGTTAAACGGCGGTCTTACTGGTGTTAAACGGCGGTGTTACTGGAGTTAAACGGCAGTGTTACTGGAGTTAAACGGCAGTGTTACTGGAGTTAAACGGCAGTGTTACTGGAGTTAAACGGCAGTGTTACTGGTGTTAAACGGCGGTGTTACTGGTGTTAGCGGCGGTGTTACTGGAGTAAAACGGCAGTGTTACTGGTGTTAAACGGCGGTGTTAGTGGCGTTAAATGGCTGTGTTACTGGTGTACAACGGCGGTGTTAGTGGAGTTAAACGGCGGTGTTAGTGGAGTTAAACGGCGGTGTTAGTGGAGTTAAACGGCGGTGTTAGTGGAGTTAAACGGCGGTGTTAGTGGAGTTAAACGGCGGTGTTAGTGGAGTTAAACGGCGGTGTTAGTGGAGTTAAACGGCGGTGTTACTGGAGTTAAACAGCAGCGTTACTGGTGTTAAACTGCAGTGTTACTGGTGTTAAACGGCAGTTAAACAGCAATGTTACTGGTGTCAAATAGCATTGTTACCTGTGTTAAATAGCATTGTTACTGGTGTTAAACAGCCATGTTACTGGTGTTAAACAGCAGTGTTACTGGTGTTAAACGGCAATGTTACTGGAGAGAAGCGGCAGTGTTACTGGAGTTAAATGGCAGTGTTACTGGAGTTAAATGGCAGTGTTACTGGAGTTAAACGGCATTGTTACTGGAGTTAAACGGCAGTGTTACTGGAGTTAAATGGCAGTGTTACTGGAGTTAAACAGCAGTGTTACTGGCGTTAAACAGCAGTGCTCCAGGAGTTAAACGGCAGTGTTACTGGAGTTAAACGGCAGTGTTACTGGAGATAAACGGCAGTGTTACTGGAGATAAACGGCAGTGTTACTGGAGATAAACGGCAGTGTTGCTGGAGTTAAACAGCAGTGTTCCTGCAGTTAAACAGCAATGTTATTGGAGATAAACAGAAGTGTTACTGGTGTTAAACGGCGGTGTTACTGGTGTTAAACGGCGGTGTTACTGGTGTTCAACGGCGGTGTGACTGGTGTTCAACGGCCGTGTGACTGGTGTTCAACGGCGGTGTGACTGGTGTTCAACGGCGGTGTTACTGGTGTTGAACGGCGGTGTTGCTGGTGTTCAACGGCGGTGTGACTGGTGTTCAACGGGGGTGTGACTGGTGTTCAACGGCGGTGTTACTGGTGTTCAACGGCGGTGTTACTGGTGTTCAACGGCGGTGTTACTGGTGTTCAACGGCGGTGTGACTGGTGTTCAACGGGGGTGTGACTGGTGTTCAACGGCGGTGTTACTGGTGTTCAGCAGCGGTGTTGCTGGTGTTCAACGGCAGTGTTACTGGAGTTAAACGGCAATGTTACTGGAGGTAAAAGGCAGTGGTACTGGAGTTAAACAGCAATGTTACTGGAGGTAAAAGGCAGTGTGACTGGAGTTAAACGGCAGTGTTTCTGGTGTTCAACGGCGGTGTTTCTGGTCTTCAACGGCGGTGTTTCTGGTGTTCAACGGCGGTGTTACTGGTGTTCAACGGCGGTGTTACTGGTGTTCAACGGCGGTGTTACTGGTGTTCAACGGCGGTGTTACTGGAGTTAAACGGCGGTGTTATTGGTGTTAAACGGCAGTGTTACTGGTGTTAAACGGCAGTGTTACTGGTGTTAAACGGCAGTGTTGGTGGTGTTAAACGGCGGTGTTACTGGTGTTAAACGGCAGTGTTACTGGTGTTCAACGGCGGTGTTACTGGAGTTAAACGGCGGTCTTACTGGTGTTAAACGGCGGTGTTACTGGAGTTAAACGGCAGTGTTACTGGAGTTAAACGGCAGTGTTACTGGAGTTAAACGGCAGTGTTACTGGAGTTAAACGGCAGTGTTACTGGAGTTAAACGGCAGTGTTACTGGAGTTAAACGGCAGTGTTACTGGTGTTAAACGGCAGTGTTACTGGTGTTAGCGGCGGTGTTACTGGAGTAAAACGGCAGTGTTACTGGTGTTAAACGGCGGTGTTACTGGAGTAAAACGGCAGTGTTACTGGTGTTAAACGGCGGTGTTAGTGGCGTTAAATGGCTGTGTTACTGGTGTACAACGGCGGTGTTAGTGGAGTTAAACGGCGGTGTTAGTGGAGTTAAACGGCGGTGTTAGTGGAGTTAAACGGCGGTGTTACTGGAGTTAAACGGCGGTGTTAGTGGAGTTAAACGGCGGTGTTACTGGAGTTAAACGGCGGTGTTACTGGAGTTAAACAGCAGTTAAACAGCAGCGTTACAGGAGTTAAACGGCAGTGTTACTGGAGTTAAATGGCAGTGTTACTGGAGATAAACGGAAGTGTTACTGGAGAGAAACGGCAGTGTTACTGGCGTTAAACAGCAGTTAAACAGCAGTGTTACAGGAGTTAAACGGCAGTGTTACTGGAGTTAAATGGCAGTGTTACTGGAGTTAAACGGAAGTGTTACTGGAGAGAAACGGCAGTGTTACTGGAGTTAAACAGCAGTTAAACAGCAGTGTTACAGGAGTTAAACGGCAGTGTTACTGGAGTTAAATGGCAGTGTTACTGGAGTTAAACGGCAGTGTTACTGGAGATAAACGGCAGTGTTACTGGCGTTAAACAGCAGTGCTCCAGGAGTTAAACGGCAGTGTTACTGGAGTTAAACGGCAGTGTTACTGGAGATAAACGGCAGTGTTACTGGAGATAAACGGCAGTGTTACTGGAGATAAACGGCAGTGTTGCTGGAGTTAAACAGCAGTGTTCCTGCAGTTAAACAGCAATGTTATTGGAGAAAAACAGAAGTGTTACTGGTGTTAAACGGCGGTGTTACTGGTGTTCAACGGCGGTGTGACTGGTGTTCAACGGCGGTGTGACTGGTGTTCAACGGCGGTGTGACTGGTGTTCAACGGCCGTGTGACTGGTGTTCAACGGGGGTGTGACTGGTGTTCAACAGCAGTGTTGCTGGTGTTCAACGGCAGTGGTACTGGAGTTAAACAGCAATGTTACTGGAGGTAAAAGGCAGTGGTACTGGAGTTAAACGGCAGTGGTACTGGAGTTAAACGGCAGTGTTTCTGGTGTTCAACAGCGGTGTTTCTGGTGTTCAACGGCGGTGTTTCTGGTCTTCAACGGCGGTGTTTCTGGTGTTCAACGGGGGTGTGACTGGTGTTCAACGGCGGTGTGACTGGTGTTCAACGGGGGTGTGACTGGTGTTCAACGGCGGTGTGACTGGTCTTCAACGGCGGTGTTACTGGTGTTCAACGGCGGTGTTACTGGAGTTAAACAGCAGTTAAACAGCAATGTTACTGGAGTTAAACAGCAATGTTACTGGAGGTAAACGCCAGTGTTACTGGAGTTAAACAGCAGTGAAACAGCAATGTTACTGGAGGTAAACGGCAGTATTACTAGAGTTAAACAGCAGTGAAACAGCAATGTTACTGGAGTTAAACAGCAATGTTACTGGCGCTAAACGGCGGTGTTACTGGAGTTAAACGGCGGTGTTACTGGTGTTAAACGGCGGTGTTACTGGAGTTAAACGGCGGTGTTACTGGAGTTAAACAGCAATGTTACTGGCGCTAAACGGCGGTGTTACTGGAGTTAAACGGCAGTGTTACTGGAGGTAAACGGCAGTGTTACTGGAGTTAAACAGCAGTGAAACAGCAATGTTACTGGAGTTAAACAGCAATGTTACTGGTGTTAAACAGCAGTGTTACTGGTGTTAAACAGCATTGTTGCTGGTGTTAAACAGCCATGTTACTGGTGTTAAATAGCATTGTTACTGGTGTTAAACAGCCATGTTACTGGTGTTAAACAGCAGTGTTACTGGTGTTAAACAGCATTGTTACTGGTGTTAAACAGCAGTGTTACTGGTGTTAAATAGCATTGTTACTGGTGTTAAACAGCAGTGTTACTGGTGTTAAATAGCATTGTTACTGGTGTTAAATAGCATTGTTACTGGTGTTAAACAGCCATGTTACTGGTGTTAAACAGCAGTGTTACTGGTGTTAAACAGCCATGTTACTGGTGTTAAACAGCAGTGTTACTGGTGTTAAATAGCATTGTTACTGGTGTTAAACAGCAGTGTTACTGGTGTTAAACAGCAGTGTTACTGGTGTTAAACAGCCATGTTACTGGTGTTAAACAGCAGTGTTACTGGTGTTAAACAGCCATGTTACTGGTGTTAAATAGCATTGTTACTGGTGTTAAACAGCCATGTTACTGGTGTTAAACAGCAGTGTTACTGGTGTTAAACAGCATTGTTACTGGTGTTAAACAGCCATGTTACTGGTGTTAAACAGCAGTGTTACTGGTGTTAAACAGCATTGTTACTGGTGTTAAACAGCCATGTTACTGGTGTTAAACAGCAGTGTTACTGATGTTAAACAGCATTGTTACTGGTGTTAAACAGCCATGTTACTGGTGTTAAACAGCAGTGTTACTGGTGTTAAACAGCATTGTTACTGGAGATAAACGGAAGTGTTACTGGTGAGAAACGGCAGTGTTACTGGCGTTAAACAGCAGTTAAACAGCAGTGTTACAGGAGTTAAACGGCAGTGTTACTGGAGTTAAATGGCAGTGTTACTGGAGTTAAACGGCAGTGTTACTGGCGTTAAACAGCAGTGCTCCAGGAGTAAAACGGCAGTGTTACTGGAGTTAAACGGCAGTGTTACTGGAGATAAACGGCAGTGTTACTGGAGATAAACGGCAGTGTTGCTGGAGTTAAACAGCAGTGTTCCTGCAGTTAAACAGCAATGTTATTGGAGATAAACAGAAGTGTTACTGGTGTTAAACGGCGGTGTGACTGTTGTTCAACGGCCGTGTGACTGGTGTTCAACGGGGGTGTGACTGGTGTTCAACGGCGGTGTGACTGGTGTTCAACGGCGGTGTGACTGGTGTTCAACGGGGGTGTGACTGGTGTTCAACGGCGGTGTGACTGGTGTTCAACGGGGGTGTGACTGGTGTTCAACGGCGGTGTTGCTGGTGTTCACCGGCGGTGTGACTGATGTTCAACGGGGGTGTGACTGGTGTTCAACGGCGGTGTTACTGGTGTTCAACGGCGGTGTTGCTGGTGTTCAACGGCGGTGTGACTGGTGTTCAACGGGGGTGTGACTGGTGTTCAACGGCGGTGTTACTGGTGTTCAACGGCGGTGTTGCTGGTGTTCAACGGCAGTGGTACTGGAGTTAAACAGCAATGTTACTGGAGGTAAAAGGCAGTGGTACTGGAGTTAAACAGCAATGTTACTGGAGGTAAAAGGCAGTGTGACTGGAGTTAAACGGCAGTGGTACTGGAGTTAAACGGCAGTGTTTCTGGTGTTCAACAGCGGTGTTTCTGGTGTTCAACGGCGGTGTTTCTGGTCTTCAACGGCGGTGTTTCTGGTGTTCAACGGCGGTGTTACTGGTGTTCAACGGCGGTGTTACTGGTGTTCAACGGCGGTGTTACTGGAGTTAAACGGCGGTGTTTTTGGTGTTAAACGGCAGTGTTACTGGTGTTAAACGGCAGTGTTACTGGTGTTAAACGGCAGTGTTGGTGGTGTTAAACGGCGGTGTTACTGGTGTTAAACGGCAGTGTTACTGGTGTTCAACGGCGGTGTTACTGGAGTTAAACGGCGGTCTTACTGGTGTTAAACGGCGGTGTTACTGGAGTTAAACGGCAGTGTTACTGGAGTTAAACGGCAGTGTTACTGGAGTTAAACGGCAGTGTTACTGGTGTTAAACGGCGGTGTTACTGGTGTTAGCGGCGGTGTTACTGGAGTAAAACGGCAGTGTTACTGGTGTACAACGGCGGTGTTAGTGGAGTTAAACGGCGGTGTTAGTGGAGTTAAACGGCGGTGTTAGTGGAGTTAAACGGCGGTGTTAGTGGAGTTAAACGGCGGTGTTAGTGGAGTTAAACGGCGGTGTTAGTGGAGTTAAACGGCGGTGTTAGTGGAGTTAAACGGCGGTGTTACTGGAGTTAAACAGCAGTTAAACAGCAGCGTTACTGGTGTTAAACGGCAGTTAAACAGCAATGTTACTGGTGTTAAACGGCGGTGTTACTGGTGTTCAACGGCGGTGTGACTGGTGTTCAACGGCGGTGTGACTGGTGTTCAACGGCGGTGTGACTGGTGTTCAACGGCCGTGTGACTGGTGTTCAACGGCCGTGTGACTGGTGTTCAACGGGGGTGTGACTGGTGTTCAACGGCAGTGTTGCTGGTGTTCAACGGCAGTGGTACTGCAGTTAAACAGCAATGTTACTGGAGGTAAAAGGCAGTGGTACTGGAGTTAAACGGCAGTGGTACTGGAGTTAAACGGCAGTGTTTCTGGTGTTCAACAGCGGTGTTTCTGGTGTTCAACGGCGGTGTTTCTGGTCTTCAACGGCGGTGTTTCTGGTGTTCAACGGGGGTGTGACTGGTGTTCAACGGCGGTGTGACTGGTGTTCAACGGGGGTGTGACTGGTGTTCAACGGCGGTGTGACTGGTCTTCAACGGCGGTGTTTCTGGTGTTCAACGGCGGTGTTACTGGTGTTCAACGGCGGTGTTACTGGTGTTCAACGGCGGTGTTACTGGAGTTAAACAGCAGTTAAACAGCAATGTTACTGGAGTTAAACAGCAATGTTACTGGAGGTAAACGCCAGTGTTACTGGAGTTAAACAGCAGTGAAACAGCAATGTTACTGGAGGTAAACGGCAGTATTACTAGAGTTAAACAGCAGTGAAACAGCAATGTTACTGGAGTTAAACACCAATGTTACTGGCGCTAAACGGCGGTGTTACTGGAGTTAAACAGCAGTGAAACAGCAATGTTACTGGAGTTAAACAGCAATGTTACTGGCGCTAAACGGCGGTGTTACTGGAGTTAAACGGCGGTGTTACTGGAGTTAAACGGCGGTGTTACTGGAGTTAAACAGCAATGTTACTGGCGCTAAACGGCAGTGTTACTGGAGTTAAACGGCGGTGTTACTGGAGTTAAACAGCAATGTTACTGGAGTTAAACGGCAGTGTTACTGGAGGTAAACGGCAGTGTTACTGGAGTTAAACAGCAGTGAAACAGCAATGTTACTGGAGTTAAACAGCAATGTTACTGGTGTTAAACAGCAGTGTTACTGGTGTTAAACAGCATTGTTGCTGGTGTTAAACAGCCATGTTACTGGTGTTAAATAGCATTGTTACTGGTGTTAAACAGCCATGTTACTGGTGTTAAACAGCAGTGTTACTGGTGTTAAACAGCATTGTTACTGGTGTTAAACAGCCATGTTACTGGTGTTAAACAGCAGTGTTACTGGTGTTAAACAGCCATGTTACTGGTGTTAAACAGCCATGTTACTGGTGTTAAACAGCAGTGTTACTGGTGTTAAACAGCCATGTTACTGGTGTTAAACAGCCATGTTACTGATGTTAAACAGCATTGTTACTGGTGTTAAACAGCCATGTTACTGGTGTTAAACAGCCATGTTACTGGTGTTAAACAGCAGTGTTACTGGTGTTAAACAGCCATGTTACTGGTGTTAAACAGCCATGTTACTGATGTTAAACAGCATTGTTACTGGTGTTAAACAGCCATGTTACTGGTGTTAAACAGCCATGTTACTGGTGTTAAACAGCAGTGTTACTGGTGTTAAACAGCCATGTTACTGATGTTAAACAGCATTGTTACTGGTGTTAAACAGCCATGTTACTGGTGTTAAACAGCCATGTTACTGGTGTTAAACAGCAGTGTTACTGGTGTTAAATAGCATTGTTACTGATGTTAAACAGCATTGTTACTGGTGTTAAACAGCCATGTTACTGGTGTTAAACAGCCATGTTACTGGTGTTAAACAGCAGTGTTACTGGTGTTAAACAGCATTGTTACTGGTGTTAAACAGCATTGTTACTGGTGTTAAACAGCCATGTTACTGGTGTTAAACAGCAGTGTTACTGATGTTAAACAGCATTGTTACTGGTGTTAAACAGCCATGTTACTGGTGTTAAACAGCAGTGTTACTGGTGTTAAACAGCATTGTTACTGGTGTTAAACAGCCATGTTACTGGTGTTAAACAGCAGTGTTACTGATGTTAAACAGCATTGTTACTGGTGTTAAACAGCCATGTTACTGGTGTTAAACAGCAGTGTTACTGGTGTTAAACAGCATTGTTACTGGTGTTAAACAGCAGTGTTACTGGTGTTAAACGGCAATGTTACTGGAGATAAACGGAAGTGTTACTGGAGAGAAACGGCAGTGTTACTGGCGTTAAACAGCAGTTAAACAGCAGTGTTACAGGAGTTAAACGGCAGTGTTACTGGAGTTAAATGGCAGTGTTACTGGAGTTAAATGGCAGTGTTACTGGAGTTAAACGGCAGTGTTACTGGCGTTAAACAGCAGTGCTCCAGGAGTAAAACGGCAGTGTTACTGGAGTTAAACGGCAGTGTTACTGGAGATAAACGGCAGTGTTACTGGAGATAAACGGCAGTGTTGCTGGAGTTAAACAGCAGTGTTCCTGCAGTTAAACAGCAATGTTATTGGAGATAAACAGAAGTGTTACTGGTGTTAAACGGCGGTGTGACTGGTGTTCAACGGCGGTGTGACTGGTGTTCAACGGCCGTGTGACTGGTGTTCAACGGGGGTGTGACTGGTGTTCAACGGCGGTGTGACTGGTGTTCAACGGCGGTGTGACTGGTGTTCAACGGGGGTGTGACTGGTGTTCAACGGCGGTGTGACTGGTGTTCAACGGGGGTGTGACTGGTGTTCAACGGCGGTGTTGCTGGTGTTCAACGGCGGTGTTGCTGGTGTTCAACGGCGGTGTGACTGGTGTTCAACGGCGGTGTGACTGGTGTTCAACGGGGGTGTGACTGGTGTTCAACGGCGGTGTGACTGGTGTTCAACGGGGGTGTGACTGGTGTTCAACGGCGGTGTTGCTGGTGTTCAACGGCGGTGTTGCTGGTGTTCAACGGCGGTGTGACTGGTGTTCAACGGGGGTGTGACTGGTGTTCAACGGCGGTGTTACTGGTGTTCAACGGCGGTGTTGCTGGTGTTCAACGGCAGTGCTACTGGAGTTAAACAGCAATGTTACTGGAGGTAAAAGGCAGTGGTACTGGAGTTAAACAGCAATGTTACTGGAGGTAAAAGGCAGTGTGACTGGAGTTAAACGGCAGTGGTACTGGAGTTAAACGGCAGTGTTTCTGGTGTTCAACAGCGGTGTTTCTGGTGTTCAACGGCGGTGTTTCTGGTCTTCAACGGCGGTGTTTCTGGTGTTCAACGGCAGTGTTTCTGGTGTTCAACGGCGGTGTTACTGGTGTTCAACGGCGGTGTTACTGGTGTTCAACGGCGGTGTTACTGGAGTTAAACGGCGGTGTTTTTGGTGTTAAACGGCAGTGTTACTGGTGTTAAACGGCAGTGTTACTGGTGTTAAACGGCAGTGTTGGTGGTGTTAAACGGCGGTGTTACTGGTGTTAAACGGCGGTGTTACTGGTGTTAAACGGCAGTGTTACTGGTGTTCAACGGCGGTGTTACTGGAGTTAAACGGCGGTCTTACTGGTGTTAAACGGCGGTGTTACTGGAGTTAAACGGCAGTGTTACTGGAGTTAAACGGCAGTGTTACTGGAGTTAAACGGCAGTGTTACTGGAGTTAAACAGCAGTTAAACAGCAATGTTACTGGAGTTAAACAGCAATGTTACTGGAGGTAAACGCCAGTGTTACTGGAGTTAAACAGCAGTGAAACAGCAATGTTACTGGAGGTAAACGGCAATGTTACTGGCGCTAAACGGCGGTGTTACTGGAGTTAAACAGCAGTGAAACAGCAATGTTACTGGAGGTAAACAGCAATGTTACTGGCGCTAAACGGCGGTGTTACTGGAGTTAAACGGCGGTGTTACTGGAGTTAAACGGCGGTGTTACTGGAGATAAACAGCAGTTAAACAGCAGTGTTACTGGAGTTAAACAGCAATGTTACTGGAGATAAACAGCAATGTTACTGGAGATAAGTAGCAGTTCAACAGCAACGTTACTGGAGTTAAATAACAGTTAAACGGCAATGTTACTGGAGTTAAACAGCATTGTTACTGGAGAGTAACGGCAGTGTTACTGGAGAGTAACGGCAGTGTTACTGGAGATAAACGGTATTGTTACTGGAGATAAACGGCAGTGTTACTGGAGTTAAACAGCAACGTTACTGGAGTTAAACAGCAATGTTACTGGAGTTAAACAGCAATGTTACTGGAGATGAACGGCAGTGTTACTGGAGTTAAAAGGCAATGTTACTGGAGTTGAACAGCAATGTTACTGGAGTTAAACAGCAATGTTACTGGAGATAAACGGCAGTGTTACTGGAGTTAAACGGCAATGTTACTAGAGTTAAACAGCAATGTTACTGGAGTTAAACAGCATTGTTACTGGAGATAAAGGCAGGGTTACTGGTGTTAATTGGCGGTGTTACTGGAGTTAAATGGCGGTGTTACTGGAGTTAAATTGCGGTGTTACTGATGTTAAATGGCGGTGTTACTGGAGTTAAATGGCGGTGTTACTGGAGTTAAATGGCGGTGTTACTGGAGTTAAACGGCGGTGTTACTGGTGTTAAACGGCGGTGTTACTGGAGATAAACGGCAATGTTACTGGAGATAAACGGCAATGTTACTGGAGATAAACGGCAGTGTTACTGGAGATAAACGGCAGTGTGACTGGAGATAAACGGCAGTGTTACTGGAGATAAACAGCAGGTAAACGGCAATGTTACTGGAGATAAACGGCAATGTTACTGGAGACAAACGGCAATGTTACTGGAGACAAACGGCAATGTTACTGGAGACAAACGGCAATGTTACTGGAGTTAAACAGCAGTTAAACAGCAATGTTACTGGAATAGAACGGCAGTGTTACTGGAGTTAAACAGCAGTTAAACAGCAATATTACTGGTGTTAAACAGCAATGTTACAAGAGTTAAACAGCAATGTTACTGGAGGTAAACAGCAATGTTACTGGAGGTAAACAGCAGTGTTACTGGAGATAAATGGCAATGTTACAAGAGTTAAACAGCAATGTTACTGGAGTTAAGCAGCAATGTTACTGGAGATAAGCGGCAGTGTTACTGGAGTTAAACGGCAGTGTTACTCGAGAGAAACAGCAATATTACTGTAGTTCAACAACAATGTTACTGCAGTTAAACAGCAATGTTACTGGAGATAAATGGCAGTGTTACTGGAGTTAAACGGCAGTGTTACTGGAGATAAACGGCAATGTTACTGGAGATAAACGGCAGTGTGACTGGAGATAAACGGCAGTGTTACTGGAGATAAACGGCAGTGTTACTGGAGATAAACGGCAGTGTTACTGGAGATAAACGGCAGTGTTACTGGAGATAAACGGCAGTGTTACTGGAGATAAACGGCAGTGTGACTGGAGATAAACGGCAGTGTTACTGGAGATAAACGGCAGTGTTACTGGAGATAAACGGCAATTTTCCTGGAGATAAACGGCAATTTTCCTGGAGATAAACGGCAATGTTACTGGAGATAAACGGCAGTGTTTCTGGAGATAAACGGCAATGTTACTGGAGATAAACGGCAGTGTTTCTGGAGATAAACGGCAATGTTACTGGAGTTAAACGGCAATGTTACTGGAGTTAAACGGCAATGTTACTGGAGTTAAACGGCGGTGTTTCTGGAGATAAACGGCAGAGTTACTGGAGTTATACGGCGGTGTTTCTGGAGATAAACGGCAATGTTACTGGAGTTAAACGGCACTGTTACTGGAGGTAAACGGCAGTGTTACTGGAGTTAAACAGCAGTTAAACAGCAATGTTACTGGAGTAAAACGGCAGTGTTACTGGAGTTAAACAGCAGTTAAACAGCAATGTTACTGGTGTTAAACAGCAGTGTTACTGGAATAAAACGGCAGTGTTACTGGAGTTAAACAGCAGTTAAACAGCAATATTACTGGTGTTAAACAGCAATGTTACTGGAGGTAAACGGCAGTGTGACGGAAGTTAAACAGCAGTTAAATAGCAATGTTACTGGAGTTAAACAGCAATGTTACAAGAGTTAAACAGCAATGTTACTGGAGGCAAACAGCAGTGTTACTGGAGGCAAACAGCAGTGTTACTGGAGATAAACGGCAATGTTACAAGAGTTAAACGGCAATGTTACTGGAGATAAACGGCGGTGTTACTGGAGTTAAACAGCAGTTAAACAGCAATGTTACTGGAGTTAAGCAGCAATGTTACTGGAGATAAAGGCAGTGTTACTGGAGTTAAACGGCAGTGTTACTCGAGAGAAACAGCAATATTACTGGAGTTCAACAGCAATGTTACTGGAGGTAAACGGCAATGTTACTGCAGTTAAACAGCAATGTTACTGGAGATAAACGGCAGTGTTACAGGAGTTAAACGGCGGTGTTACTGGAATTAAACGGCGGTGTTACTGGAGTTAAACGGCGGTGTCACTGGAGTTAACCGGCGGTGTTACTGGACTTAAACGGCGGTGTTACTGGAGTTAAACGGCAGTGTTACTGTAGATAAACGGCAGTGTTACTGGTGTTAAACGACAAAGTTACTGGAGATAAACAGCAATGTTACTGGAGGGAAACGGCAGTGTTACTGGAGTTAAACCGCAGTTAAACAGCAATGTTACTGGAGTTAAACAGCAATGTTACTGGAGATAAAGGCAGTGTTACTGGAGTTAAACGGCAGTGTTACTCGAGATAAACAGCAATATACTGGAGATAAACGGCAATTTTTCTGGAGATAAACGGCAATGTTTCTGGAGATAAACAGCAGTGTTACTGGAGATAAACGGCAATGTTACTGGAGATAAACGGCAAAGTTTCTGGAGATAAACGGCAGTGTTACTGGAGATAAACGGCAATTTTTCTGGAGATAAACGGCAATTTTTCTGGAGATAAAGGGCAATTTTTCTGGAGATAAACGGCAATGTTTCTGGAGATAAACGGCAGTGTTGCTGGAGATAAACGGCAGTGTTGCTGGAGATAAACGGCAGTGTTACTGGAGATAAACGGCAGTGTTACTGGAGTTAAACGGCAGTGTTACTGGAGATAAACGGCAATGTTACTGGAGATAAACGGCAGTGTTACTGGAGATAAACGGCAGTGTTACTGGAGTTAAACGGCAGTGTTACTGGAGATAAACGGCAGTGTTACTGGAGATAAACGGCAGTGTTACTGGAGATAAACGGCAGTGTTACTGGAGATAAACGGCAGTGTTTCTGGAGATAAACGGCAATGTTTCTGGAGATAAACGGCAGTGTTTCTGGAGATACACGGCAATGTTTCTGGAGATAAACGGCAGTGTTCCTTGAGATTAACGGCAGTGTTACTGGAGATTAACGGCAGTGTTACTGGAGATTAACGGCAGTGTTACTGGAGATAAACGGCAATGTTACTGGAGTTAAACGGCAGTGTTACTGGAGTTAAACGGCAGTGTTACTGGAGATAAACAGCAACGTTACTGATGTGAAACAACATTGTTACTGGTGTTAAACGGCAGTGTTACTGGTGTTAAACGGCAGTGTTACTGGAGATAAACGGCAGTGTTACTGGAGTTCAACGGCAGTGTTACTGGAGTTCAACGGCAGTGTTACTGGAGTTAACGGCAGTGTTACTGGAGTTAAACGGCGGTGTTACTGGAGTTCAACGGCAGTGTTACTGGAGTTCAACGGCGGTGTTACTGGAGGTAAACGGCAGTGTTACCGGAGGTAAACGGCAGTGTTACTGGTGTTAAACAGCAGTTAAACAGCAACGTGACTGGAGTAAAACGGCACTTTAACAGCCATGTTACTGGAGATAAATGGCAATGTTACTGGAGATAAACAGCAGATAAACAGCAATGTTACTGGAGTTTAGCAACAACGTTACTAGTGTTTTAGCAGCAGTGTTATTGGAGTTAAACAGCAGTGTTACTGGAGTTACACGGCAGTGTTACTGGAGTTAAACGGCAGTGTTACTGGAGTTAAACGGCAGTGTTACTGGAGTTAAACGGCAATGTTACTGGAGTTAAACGGCAGTGTTACTGGAGTTAAACGGCAGTGTTACTGGAGTTAAACGGCAGTGTTACTGGAGTTAAACGGCAATGTTACTGGAGTTAAACGGCAGTGTTACTGGAGTTAAACGGCAGTGTTACTGGAGTTAAACGGCAGTGTTTCTGGATTTAAACGGCAATGTTACTGGGGATAAACGGCAATGTTACTGTCGTTAAACAGCAATTTTACTGGAGATAAAGGCAGTGTTACTGGCGATAAACGGAAATGTTACTGGAGTTAAACAGCAGTTAAACAGCAATGTTACTGGAGATAAATGGCAATGTTACTGGGGAGAAACGGCAATGTGAAAGGGGATAAACGGCAGTGTTTCTGGATTTAAACGGCAATGTTACTGGAGATAAACGGCAATGTTACTGTCGTTAAACAGCAATTTTACTGGAGATAAAGGCAGTGTTACTGGCGATAAACGGAAATGTTACTGGAGTTAAACAGCAGTTAAACAGCAATGTTACTGGAGTTAAATGGCAATGTTACTGTAGTTAAACAGCAATTTTACTGGAGATAAAGGCAGTGTTACTGGCGATAAACGGAAATGTTACTGGAGTTAAACAGCAGTTAAACAGCAATGTTACTGGAGGTAAACGGCAGTGTTACTGGAGATAAACGGCAGTGTTACTGGAGTTAAACAGCAGTTTACCAGCAATGTTACTGGAGTTAAACAGCAGTTAACCAGCAATGTTACTGAAGGTAAATGGCAGTGTTACTGGAGATAAACGGCAGTGTTACTGGAGTTAAACAGCAGTTTACCAGCAATGTTACTGGAGTTAAACAGCATTTAACCAGCAATGTTGCTGGACGTAAACGGCAGTGTTACTGGAGATAAACGGCGGTGTTACTGGAGATAAACGGCAATGTTACTGGAGTTAAACAGCAATGTTACTGGAGATAAACGGCAACGTTACTGGAGTTAAACAGCAACGTTACTGGAGTTAAAAAGCAATGTTACTGGAGTTAAACAGCAATGTTACTGGAGTTAAACAGCAGCGTTACTGGAGTTAAACAGCAACGTTACTGGAGTTAAACAGCAACGTTACTGGAGTTAAAAAGCAATGTTACTGGAGTTAAACAGCAATGTTACTGGAGTTAAACAGCAATGTTACTGGAGGTAAACGGCAGTATTACTGGAGTTAAACAGCAGTTAAACAGCAATATTACTTGGGTTAAACAGCAATGTGACTGGAGTTGAACAGCAATGTTACTGGAGATAAACGGCAGTGTTACTGGAGTTAAACGGCAGTGTTACTGGAGTTAAACGGCAGTGTTACTGGAGTTAAACAGCAGTGTTACTGAAGTTAAACAGCAGTGTTACTGGAGTTCAACAGTTAAACTGCAATGTTACTGGAGTTAAACGGCAATGTTACTGGAGATAAACGGCAGTGTTACAGGAGTTAAACAGCAGTTAAACAGCAATGTTACTGGAGTTATACAGCAGTTAAACAGCAATGTTACTGCAGTTCAACAGCAATGTTACTAGAGTTAAACAGCAATTAAACGGCAGTGTTACTGGAGTCTTCTTTTGGGCCTCCTTATCTCGAGAGACAATGGATACGCGCCTGGAGGTGGTCAGTGGTTTGTGAAGCAGCGCCTGGAGTGGCTATAAAGGCCAATTCTGGAGTGACAGGCTCTTCCACAGGTGCTGCAGAGAAATTTGTTTGTTGGGGCTGTTGCACAGTTGGCTCTCCCCTTGCGCCTCTGTCTTTTTTCCTGCCAACTACTAAGTCTCTTCGATCGCCACAATTTAGCCCTGTCTTTATGGCTGCCCGCCAGCTCTGGCGAATGCTGGCAACTGACTCCCACGACTTGTGATCAATGTCACACGATTTCATGTCGCGTTTGCAGACGTCTTTATAACGGAGACATGGACGGCCGGTGGGTCTGATACCAGTGGCGAGCTCGCTGTACAATGTGTCTTTGGGGATCCTGCCATCTTCCATGCGGCTCACATGGCCAAGCCATCTCAAGCGCCGCTGACTCAGTAGTGTG
Source organism: Heterodontus francisci (assembly GCF_036365525.1). NCBI lineage: Eukaryota > Metazoa > Chordata > Chondrichthyes > Heterodontiformes > Heterodontidae > Heterodontus > Heterodontus francisci. The sequence continues at coordinate 14,360,522 of NC_090413.1, read as the reverse complement.
TATAAGCTGGGGGTGTTGGCCGCTTCAAGGACTTCTGTGTTGGAGATATAGTCCTGCCACCTGATGCCAAGTATTCTCCGAAGGCAGCGAAGATGGAATGAATTGAGACGTCACTCTTGGCTGGCATACGTTGTCCAGACCTCGCTGCCGTAGAGCAAGGTACTGAGGACACAGGCCTGATACACTCGGACTTTTGTGTTCCGTGTCAGTGCGCCATTTTCCCACACTCTCTTGGCCAGTCTGGACATAGCAGTGGAAGCCTTACCCATGCGCTTGTTGATTTCTGCATCTAGAGACAGGTTACTGGTGATAGTTGAACTGGAGTTAAACAGCAGTTAAACAGCAATGTTACAGGAGTTAAACAGCAATGTTACTGGAGTTATACAGCAGTTAAACAGCAATGTTACTGCAGTTCAACAGCAGTTAAACGGCAATGTTGCTGGAGATAAACGGCAATGCTACTGGAGATAAACGGCACTGTTACTGACGATAAACGGCAATGTTACTGGAGATAAACGGCAGTGTTACTGCAGTTAAACGGCAGTGTTACTGCAGTTAAACGGCGGTGTTACTGGAGTATAACAGCACTTTAACAGCCATGTTACTGGAGATAAACGGCAATGTTACTGGAGATAAACAGCAGTTAAACAGCAATGTTACTGGAGTTAAACAGCAACGTTACTAGTGTTTTAGCAGCAGTGTTATTGGAGTTAAACAGCAGTTAAACAGCAATGTTACTGGAGTTAAATGGCAATGTTACTGGAGTTAAATGGCAATGTTACTGGGGATAAACGGCAATGTGAAAGGGGATAAACGGCAGTGTTTCTGGATTTAAACGGCAATGTTACTGGAGATAAACGGCAATGTTACTGTCGTTAAACAGCAATTTTACTGGAGATAAAGGCAGTGTTACTGGCGATAAACGGAAATGTTACTGGAGTTAAACAGCAGTTGAACAGCAATGTTACTGGAGGTAAACGGCAGTGTTACTGGGGAGAAACGGCAATGTGAAAGGGGATATACGGCAGTGTTTCTGGATTTAAACGGCAATGTTACTGGAGATAAACGGCAATGTTACTGTCGTTAAACAGCAATTTTACTGGAGATAAAGGCAGTGTTACTGGCGATAAACGGAAATGTTACTGGAGTTAAACAGCAGTTAAACAGCCATGTTACTGGAGTTAAACAGCAGTTAAACAGCAATGTTACTGGAGATAAACGGCAGTGTTACTGGAGTTAAACAGCAGTTTACCAGCAATGTTACTGGAGTTAAACAGCAGTTAACCAGCAATGTTACTGAAGGTAAACGGCAGTGTTACTGGAGTTAAACAGCAGTTAAACAGCAATATTACTTGGGTTAAACAGCAATGTGACTGGAGTTGAACAGCAATGTTACTGGAGATAAACGGCAATGTTACTGGGGAGAAACGGCAATGTGAAAGGGGATATACGGCAGTGTTTCTGGATTTAAACGGCAATGTTACTGGAGATAAACGGCAATGTTACTGTCGTTAAACAGCAATTTTACTGGAGATAAAGGCAGTGTTACTGGCGATAAACGGAAATGTTACTGGAGTTAAACAGCAGTTAAACAGCCATGTTACTGGAGTTAAACAGCAGTTAAACAGCAATGTTACTGGAGATAAACGGCAGTGTTACTGGAGTTAAACAGCAGTTTACCAGCAATGTTACTGGAGTTAAACAGCAGTTAACCAGCAATGTTACTGAAGGTAAACGGCAGTGTTACTGGAGTTAAACAGCAGTTAAACAGCAATATTACTTGGGTTAAACAGCAATGTGACTGGAGTTGAACAGCAATGTTGCTGGAGATAAACGGCAGTGTTACTGGAGATAAACGGCAGTGTTACTGGAGTTAAACGGCAGTGTTACTGGAGATAAACGGCAATGTTACTGGAGATAAACGGCAGTGTTACTGGAGATAAACGGCAGTGTTACTGGAGTTAAACGGCAGTGTTACTGGAGATAAACGGCAGTGTTACTGGAGATAAACGGCAGTGTTACTGGAGATAAACGGCAGTGTTACTGGAGATAAACGGCAGTGTTTCTGGAGATAAACGGCAATGTTTCTGGAGATAAACGGCAGTGTTTCTGGAGATACACGGCAATGTTTCTGGAGATAAACGGCAGTGTTCCTTGAGATTAACGGCAGTGTTACTGGAGATTAACGGCAGTGTTACTGGAGATTAACGGCAGTGTTACTGGAGATAAACGGCAATGTTACTGGAGTTAAACGGCAGTGTTACTGGAGTTAAACGGCAGTGTTACTGGAGATAAACAGCAACGTTACTGATGTGAAACAACATTGTTACTGGTGTTAAACGGCAGTGTTACTGGTGTTAAACGGCAGTGTTACTGGAGATAAACGGCAGTGTTACTGGAGTTCAACGGCAGTGTTACTGGAGTTCAACGGCAGTGTTACTGGAGTTAAACGGCAGTGTTACTGGAGTTAAACGGCGGTGTTACTGGAGTTCAACGGCAGTGTTACTGGAGTTCAACGGCGGTGTTACTGGAGGTAAACGGCAGTGTTACCGGAGGTAAACGGCAGTGTTACTGGTGTTAAACAGCAGTTAAACAGCAACGTGACTGGAGTAAAACGGCACTTTAACAGCCATGTTACTGGAGATAAATGGCAATGTTACTGGAGATAAACAGCAGATAAACAGCAATGTTACTGGAGTTTAGCAACAACGTTACTAGTGTTTTAGCAGCAGTGTTATTGGAGTTAAACAGCAGTGTTACTGGAGTTACACGGCAGTGTTACTGGAGTTAAACGGCAGTGTTACTGGAGTTAAACGGCAGTGTTACTGGAGTTAAACGGCAATGTTACTGGAGTTAAATGGCAATGTTACTGGGGATAAACGGCAATGTTACTGTCGTTAAACAGCAATTTTACTGGAGATAAAGGCAGTGTTACTGGCGATAAACGGAAATGTTACTGGAGTTAAACAGCAGTTAAACAGCAATGTTACTGGAGATAAATGGCAATGTTACTGGGGAGAAACGGCAATGTGAAAGGGGATAAACGGCAGTGTTTCTGGATTTAAACGGCAATGTTACTGGAGATAAACGGCAATGTTACTGTCGTTAAACAGCAATTTTACTGGAGATAAAGGCAGTGTTACTGGCGATAAACGGAAATGTTACTGGAGTTAAACAGCAGTTAAACAGCAATGTTACTGGAGTTAAATGGCAATGTTACTGTAGTTAAACAGCAATTTTACTGGAGATAAAGGCAGTGTTACTGGCGATAAACGGAAATGTTACTGGAGTTAAACAGCAGTTAAACAGCAATGTTACTGGAGGTAAACGGCAGTGTTACTGGAGATAAACGGCAGTGTTACTGGAGTTAAACAGCAGTTTACCAGCAATGTTACTGGAGTTAAACAGCAGTTAACCAGCAATGTTACTGAAGGTAAATGGCAGTGTTACTGGAGATAAACGGCAGTGTTACTGGAGTTAAACAGCAGTTTACCAGCAATGTTACTGGAGTTAAACAGCATTTAACCAGCAATGTTGCTGGACGTAAACGGCAGTGTTACTGGAGATAAACGGCGGTGTTACTGGAGATAAACGGCAATGTTACTGGAGTTAAACAGCAATGTTACTGGAGATAAACGGCAACGTTACTGGAGTTAAACAGCAACGTTACTGGAGTTAAAAAGCAATGTTACTGGAGTTAAACAGCAATGTTACTGGAGTTAAACAGCAGCGTTACTGGAGTTAAACAGCAACGTTACTGGAGTTAAACAGCAACGTTACTGGAGTTAAAAAGCAATGTTACTGGAGTTAAACAGCAATGTTACTGGAGTTAAACAGCAATGTTACTGGAGGTAAACGGCAGTATTACTGGAGTTAAACAGCAGTTAAACAGCAATATTACTTGGGTTAAACAGCAATGTGACTGGAGTTGAACAGCAATGTTACTGGAGATAAACGGCAGTGTTACTGGAGTTAAACGGCAGTGTTACTGGAGTTAAACGGCAGTGTTACTGGAGTTAAACAGCAGTGTTACTGAAGTTAAACAGCAGTGTTACTGGAGTTCAACAGTTAAACTGCAATGTTACTGGAGTTAAACGGCAATGTTACTGGAGATAAACGGCAGTGTTACAGGAGTTAAACAGCAGTTAAACAGCAATGTTACTGGAGTTATACAGCAGTTAAACAGCAATGTTACTGCAGTTCAACAGCAATGTTACTAGAGTTAAACAGCAATTAAACGGCAGTGTTACTGGAGTCTTCTTTTGGGCCTCCTTATCTCGAGAGACAATGGATACGCGCCTGGAGGTGGTCAGTGGTTTGTGAAGCAGCGCCTGGAGTGGCTATAAAGGCCAATTCTGGAGTGACAGGCTCTTCCACAGGTGCTGCAGAGAAATTTGTTTGTTGGGGCTGTTGCACAGTTGGCTCTCCCCTTGCGCCTCTGTCTTTTTTCCTGCCAACTACTAAGTCTCTTCGATCGCCACAATTTAGCCCTGTCTTTATGGCTGCCCGCCAGCTCTGGCGAATGCTGGCAACTGACTCCCACGACTTGTGATCAATGTCACACGATTTCATGTCGCGTTTGCAGACGTCTTTATAACGGAGACATGGACGGCCGGTGGGTCTGATACCAGTGGCGAGCTCGCTGTACAATGTGTCTTTGGGGATCCTGCCATCTTCCATGCGGCTCACATGGCCAAGCCATCTCAAGCGCCGCTGACTCAGTAGTGTGTATAAGCTGGGGGTGTTGGCCGCTTCAAGGACTTCTGTGTTGGAGATATAGTCCTGCCACCTGATGCCAAGTATTCTCCGAAGGCAGCGAAGATGGAATGAATTGAGACGTCACTCTTGGCTGGCATACGTTGTCCAGACCTCGCTGCCGTAGAGCAAGGTACTGAGGACACAGGCCTGATACACTCGGACTTTTGTGTTCCGTGTCAGTGCGCCATTTTCCCACACTCTCTTGGCCAGTCTGGACATAGCAGTGGAAGCCTTACCCATGCGCTTGTTGATTTCTGCATCTAGAGACAGGTTACTGGTGATAGTTGAACTGGAGTTAAACAGCAGTTAAACAGCAATGTTACAGGAGTTAAACAGCAATGTTACTGGAGTTATACAGCAGTTAAACAGCAATGTTACTGCAGTTCAACAGCAGTTAAACGGCAATGTTGCTGGAGATAAACGGCAATGCTACTGGAGATAAACGGCACTGTTACTGACGATAAACGGCAATGTTACTGGAGATAAACGGCAGTGTTACTGCAGTTAAACGGCAGTGTTACTGCAGTTAAACGGCGGTGTTACTGGAGTATAACAGCACTTTAACAGCCATGTTACTGGAGATAAACGGCAATGTTACTGGAGATAAACAGCAGTTAAACAGCAATGTTACTGGAGTTAAACAGCAACGTTACTAGTGTTTTAGCAGCAGTGTTATTGGAGTTAAACAGCAGTTAAACAGCAATGTTACTGGAGTTAAATGGCAATGTTACTGGAGTTAAATGGCAATGTTACTGGGGATAAACGGCAATGTGAAAGGGGATAAACGGCAGTGTTTCTGGATTTAAACGGCAATGTTACTGGAGATAAACGGCAATGTTACTGTCGTTAAACAGCAATTTTACTGGAGATAAAGGCAGTGTTACTGGCGATAAACGGAAATGTTACTGGAGTTAAACAGCAGTTGAACAGCAATGTTACTGGAGGTAAACGGCAGTGTTACTGGGGAGAAACGGCAATGTGAAAGGGGATATACGGCAGTGTTTCTGGATTTAAACGGCAATGTTACTGGAGATAAACGGCAATGTTACTGTCGTTAAACAGCAATTTTACTGGAGATAAAGGCAGTGTTACTGGCGATAAACGGAAATGTTACTGGAGTTAAACAGCAGTTAAACAGCCATGTTACTGGAGTTAAACAGCAGTTAAACAGCAATGTTACTGGAGATAAACGGCAGTGTTACTGGAGTTAAACAGCAGTTTACCAGCAATGTTACTGGAGTTAAACAGCAGTTAACCAGCAATGTTACTGAAGGTAAACGGCAGTGTTACTGGAGTTAAACAGCAGTTAAACAGCAATATTACTTGGGTTAAACAGCAATGTGACTGGAGTTGAACAGCAATGTTACTGGAGATAAACGGCAATGTTACTGGGGAGAAACGGCAATGTGAAAGGGGATATACGGCAGTGTTTCTGGATTTAAACGGCAATGTTACTGGAGATAAACGGCAATGTTACTGTCGTTAAACAGCAATTTTACTGGAGATAAAGGCAGTGTTACTGGCGATAAACGGAAATGTTACTGGAGTTAAACAGCAGTTAAACAGCCATGTTACTGGAGTTAAACAGCAGTTAAACAGCAATGTTACTGGAGATAAACGGCAGTGTTACTGGAGTTAAACAGCAGTTTACCAGCAATGTTACTGGAGTTAAACAGCAGTTAACCAGCAATGTTACTGAAGGTAAACGGCAGTGTTACTGGAGTTAAACAGCAGTTAAACAGCAATATTACTTGGGTTAAACAGCAATGTGACTGGAGTTGAACAGCAATGTTACTGGAGATAAACGGCAGTGTTACTGGAGTTAAACGGCAGTGTTACTGAAGTTAAACAGCAGTTAAACAGCAACGTTACTGGAGTTAAACAGCAACGTTACTGGAGTTAAAAAGCAATGTTACTGGAGTTAAACAGCACTGTTACTGGAGTTAAACAGCAGTTAAACAGCAATATTACTTGGGTTAAACAGCAATGTGACTGGAGTTGAACAGCAATGTTACTGGAGATAAACGGCAGTGTTACTGGAGTTAAACGGCAGTGTTACTGGAGTTAAACGGCAGTGTTACTGAAGTTAAACAGCAGTGTTACTGGAGTTCAACAGTTAAACTGCAATGTTACTGGAGTTAAACAGCAGTTAAACAGCAATGTTACTGGAGTTAAACAGCAATGTTACTGGAGTTATACAGCAGTTAAACAGCAATGTTACTGCAGTTTAACAGCAATGTTACTAGAGTTAAACAGCAGTTAAACGGCAGTGTTACTGGAGTTAAACAGCAGTTAAACAGCAATGTTACAGGAGTTAAACAGCAATGTTACTGGAGTTATACAGCAGTTAAACAGCAATGTTACTGCAGTTCAACAGCAGTTAAACGGCAATGTTGCTGGAGATAAAGGGCAATGTTACTGGAGATAAACGGCACTGTTACTGACGATAAACGGCAATGTTACTGGAGATAAACGGCAGTGTTACTGCAGATAAACGGCAGTGTTACTGACGATAAACGGCAATGTTACTGGAGTTAAACAGTTAAACGGCGGGGTTACTGGAGTTAAACAGCGGTGTTACTGGAGATAAACGGCAGTGTTACTGGAGTTCAACGGCAGTGTTACTGGTATTCAACGGCGGTGTTACCGGAGTTAAACGGCGGTGTTACTGGAGTTAAACGGCGGTGTTACTGGAGTTAAACGGCAGTGTTACTGGAGATAAACGGCAGTGTTACTGGAGATAAACGGCAATGTTACTGGAGATAAAGGCAATGTTACAGGAGTTAAACAGCAATGTTACTGGAGTTAAACAGCAGATAAACAGCAATGTTACTGGAGTTAAACAGCAATGTTACTGGAGATAAACGGCAATGTCACTGGAGATAAACAGCAGTTAAACAGCCATGTTACTGGAGTTAAACAGCAATGTTACTGGAGTTAAACAGCAGTTCAACAGCAATGTTACTGGAGTTAAACGGCAATGTTACTGGAGATAAACGGCAATGTTACTGGAGGTAAACAGCAGTGTTACTGGAGATAAACGGCAGTGTTACTGCAGTTCAACAGCAATGTTACTGGAGATAAACGGTGGTGTTTCTGGAGTTAAACAGCAGTGAAACAGCAATGTTACTGGAGTTAATCAGCAGTTAAACAGCAATGTTACTGGAGATAAACGGCAGTGTTACTGGAGTTAAACGGCAATGTTACTGGAGTTAAACGGCAATGTTACTGGAGATAAAGGCAATGTTACAGGAGTTAAACAGCAATGTTACTGGAGATAAACAGCAGTTAAACAGCCATGTCACTGGAGATAAACAGCAGTTAAACAGCAATGTTACTGGAGTTAAACAGCAACATGACTGGAGTTAAACGGCAGTGTTACTGGAGTTAAACAGCAGTTTAACAGCCATGTTACTGGAGACAAACGGCAATGTTACTGGAGATAAACAGCAGTTAAACAGCAATGTTACTGGAGTTAAACAGCAGTTAAACAGCAATTTTACTGGAGTTAAACGGCAATGTTACTGGAGATAAACGGCAATGTTAATGGAGGTAAACGGCAGTGTTACTGGAGTTAAACAGTAGTGTTACTGGAGTTAAACAGTAGTGTTACTGGAGTTAAACAGCAGTGTTACCGGAGGTAAACGGCAGTGTTACTGGAGTTAAACAGTTAAACTGCAATGTTACTGGAGTTAAACGCAATGTTACTGGAGATAAACGGCGGTGTTACTGGAGTTAAACAGCAGTTCAACAGCAATGTTATTGGAGTTAAACAGCAATGTTACTGGAGTTATACAGCAGTGTTACTGGAGTTAAACAGCAGTTCAACAGCAATGTTACTGGAGTTAAACAGCAATGTTACTGGAGGTAAACAGCAGTGTTACTGGAGTTAAACAGCAGTTCAACAGCAATGTTACTGGAGTTAAACAGCAATGTTACTGGAGGTAAACGGCAGTGTTACTGGAGTTAAACAGCAGTTCAACAGCAATGTTACTGGAGGTAAACAGCAGTGTTACTGGAGTTAAACAGCAGTTCAACAGCAATGTTACTGGAGTTAAACGGCAATGTTACTGGAGATAAACGGCAATGTTACTGGAGGTAAACCGCAGTGTTACTGGAGATAAACGGCAGTGTTACTGCAGTTCAACAGCAATGTTACTGGAGATAAACGGCGGTGTTTCTGGAGTTAAGCAGCAGTTAAACAGCAATTTTACTGGCGATAAACGGCAATGTTACTGGAGTTAAACAGCAGTTAAATGGCGGTGTTACTGGGGTTAATCGGCGGTGTTACTGGAGTTAAACGGCGGTGTTACTGGTATTCAACGGCGTAGTTACTGGTGTTCAACGACAGTTAAATAGCAATGTTACTGGAGTTAAACAGCAGTTAAACAGCAATGTTACAGGAGTTAAACAGCAGTTAAACAGCAATGTTACTGGAGTTAAATGGCGGTGTTACTGGTATTCAACGGCGTTGTTACTGGTGTTCAACGGTAGTTAAATAGCAATGTTACAGGAGTTAAACAGCAGTTAAACAGCAGTGTTGCTGGAGATAAACGGCAATGTTACTGGAGATAAATAGCAGTTAAACAGCAATGTTACAGGAGTTAAACAGCAGTTAAACAGCAATGTTACTGGAGTTAAATGGCGGTGTTACTGGAGTTAAACAGCAATGTTACTGGAGATAAACGGCAGTGTTACCGGAGGTAAACGGCAGTGTTACTGGAGTTAAACAGTTAATCTGCAATGTTACTGGAGTTTAACAGCAGTGTTACCGGAGGTAAACGGCAGTGTTACTGGAGTTAAACAGCAGTTAAACAGCAACGTTACTAGTGTTTTAGCATCAGTGTTATTGGAGTTAAACAGCAGTTAAACAGCAATGTTACTGGAGTTAAATGGCAATGTTACTGTAGTTAAACAGCAATTTTACTGGAGATAAAGGCAGTGTTACTGGCGATAAACGGAAATGTTACTGGAGTTAAACAGCAGTTAAACAGCAATGTTACTGGAGGTAAACGGCAGTGTTACTGGAGATAAACGGCAGTGTTACTGGAGATAAACGGCAATGTTACTGGAGTTAAAAAGCAATGTTACTGGAGTTAAACAGCAATGTTACTGGAGTTAAACAGCAGTTAAACAGCAATGTTACTGGAGGTAAACAGCAGTTAACCAGCAATGTTACTGAAGGTAAACGGCAGTGTTACTGGAGTTAAACAGCAGTTAACCAGCAATGTTACTGGACGTAAACGGCAGTGTTACTGGAGATAAACGGCGGTGTTACTGGAGATAAACGGCAATGTTACTGGAGTTAAAAAGCAATGTTACTGGAGTTAAACAGCAATGTTACTGGAGTTAAACAGCAGTTAAACAGCAATGTTACTGGAGGTAAACGGCAGTGTTACTGGAGTTAAACAGCAGTTAAACAGCAATATTACTTGGGTTCAACAGCAGGGTTACTGGAGTTAAACGGCAGTGTTACTGAAGTTAAACAGCAGTGTTACTGGAGTTAAACGGCAGTGTTACTGGAGTTAAACAGTTAAACTGCAATGTTACTGGAGTTAAACGGCAATGTTACTGGAGATAAACGGCAGTGTTACTGGAGTTAAACAGTTAAACTGCAATGTTACTGGAGTTAAACGGCAATGTTACTGGAGATAAACGGCAGTGTTACTGGAGTTAAACAGTTAAACTGCAATGTTACTGGAGTTAAACGGCAATGTTACTGGAGATAAACGGCAGTGTTACTGGAGATAAACGGCAGTGTTACCGGAGGTAAACGGCAGTGTTACTGGAGTTAAACAGTTAAACTGCAATGTTACTGGAGTTTAACAGCAGTGTTACCGGAGGTAAACGGCAGTGTTACCGGAGATAAACGGCAGTGTTACTGGAGTTAAACGGCAGTGTTACTGGAGTTAAACGGCAGTGTTACTGGAGTTAAACGGCAGTGTTACTGGAGTTAAACTGCAATGTTACTGGAGTTAAACGGCAATGTTACTGGAGATAAACGGCAGTGTTACTGGAGTTAAACAGCAGTTAAACGGCAGTGTTACTGGAGTTAAACAGCAGTTAAACAGCAATGTTACAGGAGTTAAACAGCAATGTTACTGCAGTTCAACAGCAATGTTACTGGAGTTAAACAGCAGTTAAACAGCAATGTTACAGGAGTTAAACAGCAATGTTACTGGAGTTATACAGCAGTTAAACAGCAATGTTACTGGAGTTAAACAGCAGTTAAACGGCAGTGTTACTGGAGTTAAACAGCAATGTTACTGCAGTTCAACAGCAATGTTACTGGAGTTATACGGCAATGTTGCTGGAGATAAACGGCAATGTTACTGGAGATAAACGGCACTGTTACTGACGTTAAACGGCAATGTTACTGGAGATAAACGGCAGTGTTACTGCAGTTAAACAGCAGTGTCACTGGAGTTCAACGGCAGTGTTACTGGTATTCAACGGCGGTGTCACTGGTATTTAACGGCGGTGTTAATGGTGTTCAACGGCGGTGTTGCTGGTGTTCACCGGCGGTGTTACTGGAGTTAAACAGCAATGTTACTGGAGATAAACAGCAGTGTTACTGGAGATAAACGGCAGTGTTACTGGAGATAAACGGCAATGTTACTGGAGGTAAACGGCAGTGTTACTGGAGATAAACAGTAGTGTTACTGGAGATAAACGGCAATGTTACTGGAGTTAAACGGCAATGTTACTGGAGATAAACGGCAGTGTTACTGGAGTTCAACGGCAGTGTTACTGGTATTCAACGGCGGTGTCACTGGTATTTAACGGCGGTGTTAATGGTGTTCAACGGCGGTGTTGCTGGTGTTCACCGGCGGTGTTACTGGAGTTAAACAGCAATGTTACTGGAGATAAACAGCAGTGTTACTGGAGATAAACGGCAGTGTTACTGGAGATAAACGGCAATGTTACTGGAGGTAAACGGCAGTGTTACTGGAGATAAACAGTATTGTTACTGGAGATAAACGGCAATGTTACTGGAGTTAAACGGCAATGTTACTGGAGATAAACGGCAGTGTTACTGGAGTTAAACAGCAGGTAAACGGCAGTGTTACTGGAGTGAAACAGCAATGTTACTTGAGTTAAACAGCAGTTAAACAGCAGTGTTACTGGAGTTAAACAGCAATGTTACTGGAGTTAAACAGCAATGTTACTGGAGTTAAACGCAATGTTACTGGAGATAAACGGCAGTGTTACTGGAGTTAAACAGCAGGTAAACGGCAGTGTTACTGGAGTGAAACAGCAATGTTACTTGAGTTAAACAGCAGTTAAACAGCAGTGTTACTGGAGTTAAACAGCAATGTTACTGGAGTTAAACAGCAATGTTACTGGAGTTAAACAGCAGTTCAACAGCAATGTTATTGGAGTTAAACGGCAATGTTACTGGAGATAAACGGCAATGTAACTGGAGGTAAACAGCAGTGTTACTGGAGATAAACGGCAGTGTTACTGCAGTTCAACAGCAATGTTACTGGAGTTAAACGGCAATGTTACTGGAGATAAACGGCAATGTTACTGGAGGTAAACAGCAGTGTAACTGGAGATAAACGGCAGTGTTACTGCAGTTCAACAGCAATGTTACTGGAGATAAACGGTGGTGTTTCTGGAGTTAAACAGCAGTGAAACAGCAATGTTACTGGAGATAAACGGCAGTGTTACTGGAGTTAAACGGCAATGTTACTGGAGTTAAACGGCAATGTTACTGGAGATAAAGGCAATGTTACAGGAGTTAAACAGCCATGTTACTGGAGTTAAACAGCAGTTAAACAGCAATGTTACTGGAGATAAACGGCAATGTCACTGGAGATAAACGGCAATGTCACTGGAGATAAACAGCAGTTAAACAGCAATGTTACTGGAGTTAAACAGCAACGTGACTGGAGTTAAACAGCAGTGTTACTGGAGTTAAACAGCAGTTTAACAGCCATGTTACTGGAGACAAACGGCAATGTTACTGGAGATAAACAGCAGTTAAACAGCAATATTACTGGAGTTAAACAGCAGTTAAACAGCAATTTTACTGGAGTTAAACGGCAATGTTACTGGAGATAAACGGCAATGTTAATGGAGGTAAACGGCAGTGTTACTGGAGTTAAACAGTAGTGTTACTGGAGTTAAACAGTAGTGTTACTGGAGTTAAACAGCAGTGTTACCGGAGGTAAACGGCAGTGTTACTGGAGTTAAACAGTTAAACTGCAATGTTACTGGAGTTAAACGCAATGTTACTGGAGTTAAACAGCAGGTAAACGGCAGTGTTACTGGAGTTAAACAGCAATGTTACTGGAGTTAAACAGCAGTTCAACAGCAATGTTATTGGAGTTAAACAGCAATGTTACTGGAGTTATACAGCAGTTAAACAGCAATGTTATTGGAGTTAAACAGCAATGTTACTGGAGCTAAACAGCAATGTTACTGGAGGTAAACAGCAGTGTTACTGGAGTTAAACAGCAGTTCAACAGCAATGTTACTGGAGTTAAACGGCAATGTTACTGGAGATAAACGGCAATGTGACTGGAGGTAAACAGCAGTGTTACTGGAGATAAACGGCAGTGTTACTGCAGTTCAACAGCAATGTTACTGGAGATAAACGGCGGTGTTTCTGGAGTTAAGCAGCAGTTAAACAGCAATGTTACTGGAGGTAAAAGGCAGTTAAACAGCAATGTTACTGGAGTTAAACAGCAATTTTACTGGCGATAAACGGCAATGTTACTGGAGTTAAACAGCAGTTAAATGGCGGTGTTACTGGGGTTAATCGGCGGTGTTACTGGAGTTAAACGGCGGTGTTACTGGTGTTCAACGGCAGTTAAATAGCAATGTTACTGGAGATAAACAGCCATGTTGCTGAAGATAAACGGCAATGTTACTGGAGATAAATAGCAGTTAAACAGCAACGTTACTGGAGTTGAACAGCAGTTAAACAGCAATGTTACAGGAGTTAAACAGCAGTTAAACAGCAATGTTACTGGAGTTAAATGGCGGTGTTACTGGAGTTAAACAGCAATGTTACTGGAGATAAACGGCAGTGTTACCGGAGGTAAACGGCAGTGTTACTGGAGTTAAACAGTTAAACAGCAATGTTACTGGAGTTTAACAGCAGTGTTACCGGAGGTAAACGGCAGTGTTACTGGAGTTAAACAGCAAAGTTACTGGAGATAAACTGCAATGTTACTGGTGTTAAACAGCAGTTAAACAGCAACGTTACTGGTGTTAAACAGCAGTTAAACAGCAACGTGACTGGAGTTAAACAGCAGTTAAACAGCAACGTTACTAGTGTTTTAGCATCAGTGTTATTGGAGTTAAACAGCAGTTAAACAGCAATGTTACTGGAGTTAAACAGCAATTTTACTGGAGATAAAGGCAGTGTTACTGGCGATAAACGGAAATGTTACTGGAGTTAAACAGCAGTTAAACAGCAATGTTACTGGAGGTAAACGGCAGTGTTACTGGAGGTAAACGGCAGTGTTACTGGAGATAAACGGCAGTGTTACTGGAGTTAAACAGCAGTTTACCAGCAATGTTACTGGAGTTAAACAGCAGTTAACCAGCAATGTTACTGAAGGTAAACGGCAGTGTTACTGGAGTTAAACAGCAGTTAACCAGCAATGTTACTGGACGTAAACGGCAGTGTTACTGGAGATAAACGGCGGTGTTACTGGAGATAAACAGCAATGTTACTGGAGTTAAACAGCAATGTTACTGGAGTTAAAAAGCAATGTTACTGGAGTTAAACAGCAATGTTACTGGAGTTAAACAGCAGTTAAACAGCAATGTTACTGGAGGTAAACGGCAGTGTTACTGGAGTTAAACAGCAGTTAAACAGCAATATTACTTGGGTTCAACAGCAGGGTTACTGGAGTTAAACGGCAGTGTTACTGAAGTTAAACAGCAGTGTTACTGGAGTTAAACGGCAGTGTTACTGGAGTTAAACAGTTAAACTGCAATGTTACTGGAGTTAAACGGCAATGTTACTGGAGATAAACGGCAGTGTTACTGGAGTTAAACAGTTAAACTGCAATGTTACTGGAGTTAAACGGCAATGTTACTGGAGATAAACGGCAGTGTTACTGGAGTTAAACAGTTAAACTGCAATGTTACTGGAGTTAAACGGCAATGTTACTGGAGATAAACGGCAGTGTTACTGGAGATAAACGGCAGTGTTACTGGAGATAAACGGCAGTGTTACTGGAGATAAACGGCAGTGTTACCGGAGGTAAACGGCAGTGTTACTGGAGTTAAACAGTTAAACTGCAATGTTACTGGAGTTTAACAGCAGTGTTACCGGAGGTAAACGGCAGTGTTACTGGAGATAAACGGCAGTGTTACTGGTGTTAAACAGCAGTTAAACAGCAACGTTACTGGTGTTAAACAGCAATGTTACTGGAGTATAACAGCAGTTAAACAGCAATGTTACTGGAGTTAAATGGCAATGTTACTGGAGGTAAACGGCAGTGGTACTGGAGTTAAAAAGCAATGTTACTGGAGTTAAACAGCAATGTTACTGGAGTTAAACAGCAATGTTACTGGAGGTAAACGGCAGTGTTACTGGAGTTAAACAGCAGTTAAACAGCAATGTTACTGGAGTTGAACAGCAATGTTACTGGAGATAAACGGCAGTGTTACTGGAGTTAAACGGCGGTGTTACTGGAGTTAAACGGCAGTGTTACTGGAGTTAAACGGCAGTGTTACTGGAGTTAAACGGCAGTGTTACCGGAGGTAAACGGCAGTGTTACTGGAGTTAAACTGCAATGTTACTGGAGTTAAACGGCAATGTTACTGGAGATAAACGGCAGTGTTACTGGAGTTAAACAGCAGTTAAACGGCAATGTTACAGGAGTTAAACAGCAATGTTACTGCAGTTCAACAGCAATGTTACTGGAGTTAAACAGCAGTTAAACAGCAATGTTACAGGAGTTAAACAGCAATGTTACTGGAGTTATACAGCAGTTAAACTGCAATGTTACTGGAGTTAAACAGCAGCTAAACGGCAGTGTTACTGGAGTTAAACAGCAATGTTACTGCAGTTCAACAGCAATGTTACTGGAGTTATACGGCAATGTTGCTGGAGATAAACGGCAATGTTACTGGAGATAAACAGCAACGTTACTGGAGATAAACGGCACTGTTACTGACGATAAACGGCAATGTTACTGGAGATAAACGGCAGTGTTACTGCAGTGAAACAGCAGTGTCACTGGAGTTCAACGGCAGTGTTACTGGTATTCAACGGCGGTGTCACTGGTATTCAACGGCGGTGTTAATGGTGTTCAACGGCGGTGTTGCTGGTGTTCACCGGCGGTGTTACTGGAGTTAAACAGCAATGTTACTGGAGATAAACAGCAGTGTTACTGGAGATAAACGGCAATGTTACTGGAGATAAACAGTAGTGTTACTGGAGTTAAACAGTTAAACTGCAATGTTACTGGAGTTAAACGCAATGTTACTGGAGATAAACGGCAGTGTTACTGGAGTTAAACAGCAGGTAAACGGCAGTGTTACTGGAGTTAAACAGCAATGTTACTTGAGTTAAACAGCAGTTAAACAGCAGTGTTACTGGAGTTAAACAGCAATGTTACTGGAGTTAAACAGCAATTTTACTGGCGATAAACGGCAATGTTACTGGAGTTAAACAGCAGTTAAATGGCGGTGTTACTGGGGGTAAGCAGCAATGTTACTGGAGATAAACGGCGGAGTTACTGGAGTTAAACAGCAGTTAAACAGCAATGTTACTGGAGATATACGGCGGTGTTACTGGAGTTAAGCAGCAGTTAAACAGCAACGTTCCTGGAGATAAACGGCGGAGTTACTGGAGTTAAACAGCAGTTAAACAGCAATGTTACGGGAGATAAACGGCAGTGTTACTGGAGTTAAACAGCAGTTAAACAGCAATGTTACTGGAGATATGCAGCGGTGTTACTGGAGTTAAACAGCAATGTTACTGGAGATAAACAGCAGTTAAACAGCAATGTTACTGGAGGTAAACGGCAGTGTTACTGGAGTTAAACAGCAATTTAACAGCAGTGTTACTGGAGGTAAACGGCAATGTTACTGGAGATAAACAGTAGTGTTACTGGAGTTAAACAGTTAAACTGCAATGTTACTGGAGTTAAACGCAATGTTACTGGAGATAAACGGCAGTGTTACTGGAGTTAAACAGCAGGTAAACGGCAGTGTTACTGGAGTTAAACAGCAATGTTACTTGAGTTAAACAGCAGTTAAACAGCAGTGTTACTGGAGTTAAACAGCAATGTTACTGGAGTTAAACAGCAATTTTACTGGCGATAAACGGCAATGTTACTGGAGTTAAACAGCAGTTAAATGGCGGTGTTACTGGGGGTAAGCAGCAATGTTACTGGAGATAAACGGCGGAGTTACTGGAGTTAAACAGCAGTTAAACAGCAATGTTACTGGAGATATACGGCGGTGTTACTGGAGTTAAGCAGCAGTTAAACAGCAACGTTCCTGGAGTTAAACGGCGGTGTTACTGGGGGTAAGCAGCAATGTTACGGGAGATAAACGGCAGTGTTACTGGAGTTAAACAGCAGTTAAACAGCAATGTTACTGGAGATATACAGCGGTGTTACTGGAGTTAAACAGCAATGTTACTGGAGATAAACAGCAGTTAAACAGCAATGTTACTGGAGGTAAACGGCAGTGTTACTGGAGTTAAACAGCAATTTAACAGCAGTGTTACTGGAGGTAAACGGCAGTGTTACTGGAGTTAAACAGTTGTTAAACAGCAATGTTACTGGAGTTAAACAGCAATGTTACTGGAGTTAAACAGCAATGTTACTGGAGTTAAACAGCAGTTAAACAGGAATGTTACTGGAGTTGAACAGCAATGTTACTGGCGGTAAACGGCAGTGTTACTGGAGTTAAACGGCAGTGTTACTGGAGTTAAACCAGCAGTGTTACTGGAGGTAAACGGCAGTGTTACTGGAGTTAAACAGTTAAACTGCAATGTCAGTGGAGTTAAACGGCAATGTTACTGAGATAAACAGCAATGTTACTGGAGTTATCCAGCAGTTAAACAGCAATGTTACTGGAGTTAAACAGCAATGTTACTGGAGTTAAACAGCAATGTTACTGGAGGTAAACAGCAGTGTTACTGGAGTTAAACAGCAGTTCAACAGCAATGTTACTGGAGTTAAACGGCAATGTTACTGGAGATAAACGGCAGTGTTACTCGAGTTAAACAGCAGTTAAACGGCAATGTTACTGGAGTCAAACAGCAATGTTACTGGAGTTATACAGCAGTTAAACAGCAATGTTACTGGAGTTAAACAGCAATGTTACTGGAGGTAAACAGCTGTGTTACTGGAGTTAAACAGCAGTTCAACAGCAATGTTACTGTAGTTAAACAGCAATGTTACTGGAGGTAAAAGGTAGTTAAACAGCAGTGTTACTGGAGTTAAACAGCAATCTTACTGGATATAAAGGCAGTGTTACCGGGGATAAACGACAATGTTACTGGAGTTAAACAGCTGTTAAATGGCGGTGTTACTGGAGTTAAACGGCGGTGTTACTGGTGTTCAAGGGCGGTGTTACTGGTGTTCAACAGCAGTTAAACAGCAAAGTTACTGACGAAAAACAGCAATTTACTGGAGTTAAACAGCAGTTCAACAGCCATGTTACTGGAGATAAACGGCAATGTTACTGGAGTTAAACAGCAGTTAAACAGCAATGTGACTGGAGTTAAATGGCAATGTTACTGGAGATAAACGCAATGTTAATGGAGTTAAACAGCAATGTTACTGGAGATAAACAGTAGTTAAACAGCAATGTTACTGGAGTTAAAAAGCAATGTTACTGAAGTTAAACAGCAATGTTACTGGAGGTAAACGGCAGTGCTACTGGAGTTAAACAGCAGTTAAACTGCAATATTACTTGGGTTAAACAGCAGTTAAACAGCAATGTTACTGGAGTTGAACAGCAATGTTACTGGAGATAAACGGCAGTGTTACTGGAGTGAAACAGCAGTGTTACTGGAGTTAAACAGCAGTGTTACCGGAGGTAAACGGCAGTGTTACTGGAGTTAAACAGCAGTTAAATAGCAATTTTACTGGAGTTAAACAGCAATTTTACTGGAGTTAAACGGCAATGTTACTGGAGATAAACGGCAATGTTACTGGAGATAAACGGTTAAACTGCAATGTTAGTGGAGTTAAACGGCAATGTTACTGGAGTTAAACAGTTAAACTGCAATGTTAGTGGAGTTAAACGGCAATGTTACTGGAGATAAACGGCAGTGTTACTGGAGTTAAACAGCAGTTAAACGGCAATGTTACTGGAGTCAAACAGCAATGTTACTGGAGTTATACAGCAGTTAAACAGCAAAGTTACTGGAGTTAAACAGCAATGTTACTGGAGTTAAACAGCAATGTTACTGGAGATAAACGACAGTGTTACTGGCGATAAACGGCAATGTTACTGGAGTTAAACAGCAGTTAAATGGCGGTGTTACTGGAGTTAAACGGCGGTGTTACTGGTGTTCAACGTCGGTGTTACTGGTGTTCAACGGCGGTGTTACTGGTGTTCAACGGCGGTGTTAGTGATGTTCAACGGCAGTTAAACAGCAATGTTACTGGAGATAAACAGCCATGTTACTGGAGATAAACGGCAATGTTACTAGTGTTAAACAGCAGTTAAACAGCAATGTTACCGGAGATAAACAGCCATGTTACTGGAGATAAACAGCAGTTAAACAGCAATGTTACTGGAGATAAACGGCAGTGTTACTGGAGTGAAACAGCAGTGTTACTGGAGTTAAACAGCAGTGTTACCGGAGGTAAACGGCAGTGTTACTGGAGTTAAACAGTTAAACTGCAGTGTTACTGGAGTTAAACAGCAATGTTACTGGAGATAAAGGCAGTGTTACTGGAGTTAAACGGCAATGTTACTGGAGTTAAACAGCAATGTTACTGGAGTTAAACAGCAGTTAAACAGCATTGTTACTGGAGGTAAACGGCAGTTAAACAGCAATGTTACTGGAGATAAACAGCAGTTAAACAGCAATGTTACTGGAGGTAAACGGCAGTTAAACAGCAATGTTACTGGAGATAAACAGCAGTTAAACAGCAATGTTACTGGAGGTAAACGGCAGTTAAACAGCAGTGTTACTGGAGATAAACAGCAGTGTTTCTGGAGTTAAACAGCAGTTAAACAGCAATGTTACTGGAGGTAAACGGCAGTGTTACTGGTGTTAAACAGCAGTTAAACAGCAATGTTACTGGAGGTAAACGGCAGTGTTACTGGTGTTAAACAGCAGTTAAACAGCAATGTTACTGGAGGTAAACGGCAGTTAAACAGCAATGTTACTGGAGATAAACAGCAATGTTACTGGAGTTAAACAGCGGTTAAACAGCAATGTTACTGGAGATAAACAGCAGTGTTTCTGGAGTTAAACAGCAGTTAAACAGCAATGTTTCTGGAGTTAAACAGCGGTTAAACAGCAATGTTACTGGAGATAAACAGCAGTGTTTCTGGAGTTAAACAGCAGTTAAACAGCAATGTTACTGGAGTTAAACGGCAATGTTACTGGAGATAAACAGCAGTGTTACTGGTGTTAAACAGCAGTTAAACAGCAATGTTACTGGAGATAAAGGCAGTGTTACTGGTGATAAACGGCATTGTTACAGCAGTTAAACAGCAATGTTACTGGAGATAAACGGCGGTTTTACTGTTGTTGAACGGCGGTGTTGCTGTTGTTAAACGGCGGTGTTGCCTGTGTTGAACGGCGGTGTTGCCTGTGTTGAAGGGCGGTGTTGCTAGTGTTCAACGGCGGTGTTGCTGGTGTTCACCGGCGGTGTTACTGGTGTTCAACGGCGGTGTTGCTAGTGTTCAACGGCGGTGTTGCTAGTGTTCAACGGCGGTGTTGCTGGTGTTCACCGGCGGTGTTACTGGTGTTCAACGGCGGTGTTGCTAGTGTTCACCGGCGGTGTTCCTGGTGTTCAACGGCGGTGTTGCTAGTGTTCAACGGCGGTGTTGCTGGTGTTCACCGGCGGTGTTACTGGTGTTCCACGGCGGTGTTGCTAGTGTTCAACGGCGGTGTTACTGGTGTTCAACGGCGGTGTTGCTGGTGTTCAACGGCGGTGTTACTGGTGTTGAACGGCGGTGTTGCTGTTGTTGAACGGCGGTGTTGCTGGTGTTGAACGGCGGTGTTGCTTGTGTTGAACGGCGGTGTTGCTGGTGTTGAACGGCGGTGTTGCTGGTGTTGAACGGCGGTGTTGCTGTTGTTGAACGGCGGTGTTGCTGTTGTTGAACGGCGGTGTTGCTGTTGTTGAACGGCGGTGTTGCTGGTGTTGAACGGCGGTGTTGCTGGTGTTGAACGGCGGTGTTGCTTGTGTTGAACGGCGGTGTTGCTGGTGTTCAACGGCGGTGTTGCTGGTGTTCACCGGCGGTGTTGCTGGTGTTGAACGGCGGTGTTGCTGTTGTTGAACGGCGGTGTTGCTGGTGTTGAACGGCGGTGTTGCTGGTGTTCAACGGCGGTGTTGCTGGTGTTCAACGGCGGTGTTGCTGGTGTTCAACGGCGGTGTTGCTGGTGTTCAACGGCGGTGTTGCTGGTGCTCAACGGCGGTGTTGCTGGAGGTAAACGGCAGTGTTGTTGGAGGTAAACGGCAGTGTTACTGGAGTTAAACGGCAACGTTACTGGAATTAAACAGCAGTTAAACAGCAATGTTACTGGACGTAAACAGCAGTGTTACTGGAGTTAAACAGCAGTTAAACAGCAGTGTTACTGGAGTTAAACAGCAGTTAAACAGCAATGTTACTGGAGATAAACGGCGGTGTTTCTGGAGTTAAACGGCAGTGTTACTGGAGTTAAACGGCAATGTTACTGGAGATAAACGGCAGTGTTACTGGAGTTAAACAGCAACGTTACTGGAGTTAAACAGCAGTTAAACAGCAATGTTACTGGAGTTAAACAGCAGTTAAACGGCAGTGTTCCTGCAGTTAAACAGCAACGTTACTGGAAATAAACGGCAGTGTTCCTGCAGTTAAACAGCAATGTTACTGGAGATAAACGGCGGTGTTTCTGGGGTTAAACAGCAGTGTTACTGGAGTTAAACAGCAGTGTTACTGGAGTTAAACAGCAGTGTTACTGGAGGTAAACAGCAATGTTACTGGAGTTAAACAGCAGTGTTACTGGAGGTAAACGTCAGTGTTACTGGAGTTAAACAGCAGTTAAACAGCAATGTTACTGGAGTTAAACAGCAATGTTACTGGAGGTAAACAGCAATGTTACTGGAGGTAAACGGCAGTGTTCCTGGAGTTAAACGGCATTGTTACTGGAGATAAACGGCAGTGTTACTGGAGTTAAACGGCAGTGTTGCTGGGGTTACACGGCTGTGATACTGGAGATAAACGGCAACGTTACTGGTGTTAAAAGGCAATGTTACTGGAGTTACACGGCTGTGTTACTGGAGATAAACGGCAATGTTACTGGAGTTACACGGCTGTGTTTTTGGAGATAGACGGCAATGTTACTGGAGGTAAACGGCAATGTTACTGGAGTTACACGGCTGTGTTACTGGAGGTAAACGGCAATGTTACTGGAGATAAACGGCAATGTTACTGGAGATAAACGGCAATGTTACTGGAGTTACACGGCTGTGTTACTGGAGATAAACGGCAATGTTACTGGAGTTACACGGCTGTGTTACTGGAGATAAACGGCAATGTTACTGGAGATAAACGGCAATGTTACTGGAGATAAACGGCAATGTTACTGGAGATAAACGGCAATGTTACTGGAGTTACACGGCTGTGTTACTGGAGATAAACGGCAGTTAAACAGCAATATTACTGGAGTGAAACAGCAATGTTACTGGAGTGAAACAGCAATGTTACTGGAGTGAACCGGCAATGTTACTGGAGGTAAACAGCAGTTCAGCAGCAATATTACTGGAGGTAAACGGCAATGTTACTGGAGGTAAACGGCAATGTTACTGGAGGTAAACGGCAGTTAAACAGCAGTGTTACTGGAGGTAAACGGCAGTGTTACTGGAGTTAAACGGCAATGTTACTGGAGTTGAACAGCAGTTAAACGGCAAGTTTACTGGAGATAAACGGCAGTGTTACTGGAGTTAAACAGCAGTTAAACAGCAATATTACTGGAGTGAAACAGCAATGTGACTGGAGGTAAACGGCAATATTACTGGAGGTAAACGGCAATGTTACTGGAGGTAAACAGCAGTTAAACAGCAATGTTACTGGAGTTAAACAGCAGTTAAACAGCAATGTTACTGGAGTTAAACAGCAGTTAAACAGCAATGTTACTGGAGGTAAACAGCAGTGTTACTGGAGCTAAACAGCAGTTAAACAGCAATGTTACTGGAGTTAAACAGCAGTTAAACAGCAATGTTACTGGAGTTAAACAGCAGTTAAACGGCAGTGTTACTGGAGTTAAACAGCAATGTTACTGGAGGGAAAAAGCAGTGTTACTGGAGTTAAACAGCAGTTAAACGGCAATGTTACTGGACGTAAACAGCAGTGTTACTGGAGTTAAACAGCAGTTAAACAGCAATGTTACTGGAGTTAAACAGCAGTTAAACAGCAATGTTACTGGAGATAAACGGCAAGTTTACTGGAGATAAACGGCAGTGTTACTGGAGTTAAACAGCAGTTAAACGGCAATGTTACTGGACGTAAACAGCAGTGTTACTGGAGTTAAACAGCAGTTAAACAGCAATGTTACTGGAGTTAAACAGCAGTTAAACGGCAGTGTTACTGGAGTTAAACAGCAGTTAAACGGCAATGTTACTGGACGTAAACAGCAGTGTTACTGGAGTTAAACAGCAGTTAAACAGCAATGTTACTGGAGTTAAACAGCAGTTAAACAGCAATGTTACTGGAGTTAAACAGCAGTTAAACAGCAATATTACTGGAGTGAAACAGCAATGTGACTGGAGGTAAACGGCAATATTACTGGAGGTAAACGGCAATGTTACTGGAGGTAAACAGCAGTTAAACAGCAATGTTACTGGAGTTAAACAGCAGTTAAACAGCAATATTACTGGAGTGAAACAGCAATGTGACTGGAGGTAAACGGCAATATTACTGGAGGTAAACGGCAATGTTACTGGAGGTAAACAGCAGTTAAACAGCAATGTTACTGGAGTTAAACAGCAGTTAAACAGCAATATTACTGGAGTTAAACAGCAGTTAAACAGCAATGTTACTGGAGGTAAACAGCAGTGTTACTGGGGCTAAACAGCAGTTAAACAGCAATGTTACTGGAGTTAAACAGCAGTTAAACAGCAATGTTACTGGAGTTAAACAGCAGTTAAACGGCAGTGTTACTGGAGTTAAACAGCAATGTTACTGGAGGGAAAAAGCAGTGTTACTGGAGTTAAACAGCAGTTAAACGGCAATGTTACTGGACGTAAACAGCAGTGTTACTGGAGTTAAACAGCAGTTAAACAGCAATGTTACTGGAGTTAAACAGCAGTTAAACAGCAATGTTACTGGAGATAAACGGCGGTGTTTCTGGAGTTAAACGGCAGTGTTACTGGAGTTAAACAGTTAAACGGCAATGTTACTGGAGATAAACGGCAGTGTTACTGGAGTTAAACAGCAACGTTACTGGAGTTAAACAGCAGTTAAACAGCAATGTTACTGGAGTTAAACAGCAGTTAAACGGCAGTGTTCCTGCAGTTAAACAGCAACGTTACTGGAAATAAACGGCAGTGTTCCTGCAGTTAAACAGCAATGTTACTGGAGATAAACGGCGGTGTTTCTGGGGTTAAACAGCAGTGTTCCTGGAGTTAAACAGCAGTGTTACTGGAGTTAAACAGCAGTGTTACTGGAGGTAAACAGCAATGTTACTGGAGTTAAACAGCAGTGTTACTGGAGGTAAACGTCAGTGTTACTGGAGTTAAACAGCAGTTAAACAGCAATGTTACTGGAGTTAAACAGCAATGTTACTGGAGGTAAACAGCAATGTTACTGGAGGTAAACGGCAGTGTTCCTGGAGTTAAACGGCATTGTTACTGGAGATAAACGGCAGTGTTACTGGAGTTAAACGGCAGTGTTGCTGGGGTTACACGGCTGTGATACTGGAGATAAACGGCAACGTTACTGGTGTTAAAAGGCAATGTTACTGGATTTACACGGCTGTGTTACTGGAGATAAACGGCAATGTTACTGGAGTTACACGGCTGTGTTTTTGGAGATAGACGGCAATGTTACTGGAGGTAAACGGCAATGTTACTGGAGTTACACGGCTGTGTTACTGGAGGTAAACGGCAATGTTACTGGAGATAAACGGCAATGTTACTGGAGATAAACGGCAATGTTACTGGAGTTACACGGCTGTGTTACTGGAGATAAACGGCAATGTTACTGGAGTTACACGGCTGTGTTACTGGAGATAAACGGCAATGTTACTGGAGATAAACGGCAATGTTACTGGAGATAAACGGCAATGTTACTGGAGTTACACGGCTGTGTTACTGGAGATAAACGGCAGTTAAACAGCAATATTACTGGAGTGAAACAGCAATGTTACTGGAGTGAAACAGCAATGTTACTGGAGTGAACCGGCAATGTTACTGGAGGTAAACAGCAGTTCAGCAGCAATATTACTGGAGGTAAACGGCAATGTTACTGGAGGTAAACGGCAATGTTACTGGAGGTAAACGGCAGTTAAACAGCAGTGTTACTGGAGGTAAACGGCAGTGTTACTGGAGTTAAACGGCAATGTTACTGGAGTTGAACAGCAGTTAAACGGCAAGTTTACTGGAGATAAACGGCAGTGTTACTGGAGTTAAACAGCAGTTAAACAGCAATATTACTGGAGTGAAACAGCAATGTGACTGGAGGTAAACGGCAATATTACTGGAGGTAAACGGCAATGTTACTGGAGGTAAACAGCAGTTAAACAGCAATGTTACTGGAGTTAAACAGCAGTTAAACAGCAATGTTACTGGAGTTAAACAGCAGTTAAACAGCAATGTTACTGGAGGTAAACAGCAGTGTTACTGGAGCTAAACAGCAGTTAAACAGCAATGTTACTGGAGTTAAACAGCAGTTAAACAGCAATGTTACTGGAGTTAAACAGCAGTTAAACGGCAGTGTTACTGGAGTTAAACAGCAATGTTACTGGAGGGAAAAAGCAGTGTTACTGGAGTTAAACAGCAGTTAAACGGCAATGTTACTGGAGATAAACGGCAGTGTTTCTGGAGTTAAACGGCAGTGTTACTGGAGTTAAACAGTTAAACGGCAATGTTGCTGGAGATAAACGGCGGTGTTTCTGGAGTTAAACGGCAGTGTTACTGGAGTTAAACAGTTAAACGGCAATGTTACTGGAGATAAACGGCAGTGTTACTGGAGTTAAACGGCAGTGTTACTGGAGTTAAACAGTTAAACGGCAATGTTACTGGAGATAAACGGCAGTGTTACTGGAGTTAAACAGCAGTGTTACTGGAATTAAACAGCAGTGTTACTGGAGTTAAACAGCAGTGTTACTGGAGGTAAACAGCAATGTTACTGGAGTTAAACAGCAGTGTTACTGGAGGTAAACGTCAGTGTTACTGGAGTTAAACAGCAGTTAAACAGCAATGTTACTGGAGTTAAACAGCAATGTTACTGGAGGTAAACAGCAATGTTACTGGAGGTAAACGTCAGTGTTCCTGGAGTTAAACGGCATTGTTACTGGAGATAAACGGCAGTGTTACTGGAGTTAAACGGCAGTGTTGCTGGGGTTACACGGCTGTGATACTGGAGATAAACGGCAACGTTACTGGTGTTAAAAGGCAATGTTACTGGAGTTACACGGCTGTGTTACTGGAGATAAACGGCAATGTTACTGGAGTTACACGGCTGTGTTTTTGGAGATAGACGGCAATGTTACTGGAGGTAAACGGCAATGTTACTGGAGTTACACGGCTGTGTTACTGGAGGTAAACGGCAATGTTACTGGAGATAAACGGCAATGTTACTGGAGGTAAACGGCAATGTTACTGGAGTTACACGGCTGTGTTACTGGAGATAAACGGCAATGTTACTGGAGATAAACGGCAATGTTAC
Source organism: Heterodontus francisci (assembly GCF_036365525.1). Lineage (NCBI taxonomy): Eukaryota > Metazoa > Chordata > Chondrichthyes > Heterodontiformes > Heterodontidae > Heterodontus > Heterodontus francisci. The sequence continues at coordinate 14,333,726 of NC_090413.1, read as the reverse complement.
TGGAGATAAACAGCAATGTTACTGGAGTTACACGGCTGTGTTACTGGAGATAAACGGCAGTTAAACAGCAATATTACTGGAGTGAAACAGCAATGTTACTGGAGTGAAACCGCAATGTTACTGGAGGTAAACAGCAGTTCAGCAGCAATATTACTGGAGGTAAACGGCAATGTTACTGGAGGTAAACGGCAATGTTACTGGAGGTAAACGGCAGTTAAACAGCAATGTTACTGGAGTTAAACAGCAGTGTTACTGGAGGTAAACGGCAGTGTTACTGGAGTTAAACAGCAATGTTATTGGAGTTAAACAGCAGTTAAACAGCAATGTTACTGGAGTTAAACAGCAGTGTTACTGGAGTGAAACAGCAATGTTACTGGAGTGAAACGGCAATGTTACTGGAGGTAAACAGCAGTTCAGCAGCAATATTACTGGAGGTAAACGGCAATGTTACTGGAGGTAAACGGCAGTTAAACAGCAGTGTTACTGGAGGTAAACGGCAGTGTTACTGGAGTTAAACGGCAATGTTACTGGAGTTGAACAGCAGTTAAACGGCAAGTTTACTGGAGATAAACGGCAGTGTTACTGGAGTTAAACAGCAGTTAAACAGCAATATTACTGGAGTGAAACAGCAATGTGACTGGAGGTAAACGGCAATGTTACTGGAGGTAAACGGCAATGTTACTGGAGGTAAACAGCAGTTAAACAGCAATGTTACTGGAGTTAAACAGCAGTTAAACAGCAATGTTACTGGAGTTAAACAGCAGTTAAACAGCAATGTTACTGGAGGTAAACAGCAGTGTTACTGGAGCTAAACAGCAGTTAAACAGCAATGTTACTGGAGTTAAACAGCAGTTAAACAGCAATGTTACTGGAGTTAAACAGCAGTTAAACGGCAATGTTACTGGAGATAAACGGCAGTGTTTCTGGAGTTAAACGGCAGTGTTACTGGAGTTAAACGGCAATGTTACTGGAGATAAACGGCAGTGTTACTGGAGTTAAACGGCAATTAAACAGCAATGTTACTGGAGTTAAACAGCAGTTAAACAGCAATGTTACTGGAGGTAAACAGCAGTGTTACTGGAGCTAAACAGCAGTTAAACAGCAATGTTACTGGAGTTAAACAGCAGTTAAACAGCAATGTTACTGGAGTTAAACAGCAGTTAAACGGCAATGTTACTGGAGATAAACGGCAGTGTTTCTGGAGTTAAACGGCAGTGTTACTGGAGTTAAACAGCAACGTTACTGGAGTTAAACAGCAGTTAAACAGCAATGTTACTGGAGTTAAACAGCAGTTAAACGGCAATGTTACTGGAGATAAACGGCAGTGTTTCTGGAGTTAAACGGCAGTGTTACTGGAGTTAAACAGCAGTTAAACAGCAATGTTACTGGAGGTAAACAGCAGTTAAACAGCAATGTTACTGGAGTTAAACAGCAGTTAAACGGCAATGTTACTGGAGATAAACGGCAGTGTTTCTGGAGTTAAACGGCAGTGTTACTGGAGTTAAACGGCAGTGTTACTGGAGTTAAACAGCAACGTTACTGGAGTTAAACAGCAGTTAAACAGCAATGTTACTGGAGTTAAACAGCAGTTAAACGGCAGTGTTCCTGCAGTTAAACAGCAGTTAAACGGCAGTGTTCCTGGAGTTAAACAGCAACGTTACTGGAGTTAAACAGCAGTTAAACAGCAATGTTACTGGAGTTAAACAGCAGTTAAACAGCAATGTTACTGGAGATAAACGGCAGTGTTTCTGGAGTTAAACGGCAGTGTTACTGGAGTTAAACAGTTAAACGGCAATGTTACTGGAGATAAACGGCGGTGTTTCTGGAGTTAAACGGCAGTGTTACTGGAGTTAAACAGTTAAACGGCAATGTTACTGGAGATAAACGGCAGTGTTACTGGAGTTAAACAGCAACGTTACTGGAGTTAAACAGCAGTTAAACAGCAGTGTTTCTGGAGTTAAACAGCAGTGTTACTGGAGTTAAACAGCAGTGTTACTGGAGTTAAACAGCAGTGTTACTGGAGGTAAACAGCAATGTTACTGGAGTTAAACAGCAGTGTTACTGGAATTAAACAGCAGTGTTACTGGAGTTAAACAGCAGTGTTACTGGAGGTAAACAGCAATGTTACTGGAGTTAAACAGCAGTGTTACTGGAGGTAAACGTCAGTGTTACTGGAGTTAAACAGCAGTGTTACAGGAGTTAAACAGCAATGTTACTGGAGGTAAACAGCAACGTTACTGGAGGTAAACGTCAGTGTTACTGGAGTTAAACGGCATTGTTACTGGAGATAAACGGCAGTGTTACTGGAGTTAAACGGCAGTGTTGCTGGGGTTACACGGCTGTGATACTGGAGATAGACGGCAACGTTACTGGTGTTAAAAGGCAATGTTACTGGAGTTACACGGCTGTGTTACTGGAGATAAACGGCAGTTAAACAGCAATATTACTGGAGTGAAACAGCAATGTTACTGGAGGTAAACGGCAATGTTACTGGAGGTAAACGGCAGTTAAACAGCAATGTTACTGGAGTTAAACAGCAGTGTTACTGGAGGTAAACGGCAGTGTTACTGGAGTTAAACAGCAATGTTATTGGAGTTAAACAGCAGTTAAACAGCAATGTTACTGGAGGTAAACGGCAGTGTTACTGGAGTTAAACAGCAATGTTATTGGAGTTGAACGGCAGTGTGACTGGAGTTAAACAAGCAGTTAAACGGCAGTGTTACTGGAGTTAAACAGCAATGTTACTGGAGGTAAACAGCAGTGTTACTGGAGATAAACGGCAGTGTGACTGGAGTTAAACAAGCAGTTAAACGGCAGTGTTACTGGAGTTAAACAGCAATGATCCTGGAGGTAAACAGCAGTTAAACAGCAATGTTACTGCAGTTAAACAGCAATGTTACTGCAGTTAAACAGCAATGTTACTGGAGATAAACGGCGGTGTTTCTGGAGTTAAACAGCAGTGTTACTGGAGTTAAACAGCAACGTTACTGGAGGTAAACGGCAGTGTTACTGGAGTTAAACAGCAGTTAAACAGCAAAGTTACTGGAGTTAAACAGCAGTTAAACAGCAAAGTTACTGGAGATAAAGGCAGTGTTACTGGCGATAAACGGCAATGTTACTGGAGTTAAACGGCACTTTTACTGGAGTTAAACGGCGGTGTTACTGGAGAGAAACGGCACTTTTACTGGAGTTAAACGGCAGTGTTACTGGGGTTAAACAGCAGTTAAACAGCAATGTTACTGGAGTTAAACAGCAATGTTACTGGAGTTAAACGGCGGTGTTACTGGAGATAAACGGCAGTGTTACTGGGGTTAAACAGCAGTTAAACAGCAATGTTACTGGAGTTAAACAGCAGTTAATCAGCAATGTTACTGGAGTTAAACAGCAATGTTACTGGAGATAAACGGCAGTTTTACTGTAGTTAAACGGCGGTGTTACTGGAGTTAAACGGCGGTGTTACTGGAGTTAAACGGCGGTGTTACTGGAGTTAAACTGCGGTTGTACTGGAGTTAAACGGCAGTGTTACTGGAGTAAAACGGCAGTTTTACTGGAGTTAAACAGCAGTTAATCAGCAATGTTACTGGAGTTAAACGGCAGTTTTACTGGAGTTAAACGGCGGTGTTACTGGAGTTAAACGGCGGTGTTACTGGAGTTAAACGGCAGTTTTACTGGAGATATACGGCAGTTTTACTGGAGTTAAACGGCAGTGTTACTGGAGATAAATGGCAGTTTTACTGGAGTTAAACAGCAGTTAATCAGCAATGTTACTGGAGTTAAACAGCAATGTTACTGGAGATAAACGGCGGTGTTACTGGAGTTAAACGGCGGTGTTACTGGAGTTAAATGGCGGTGTTACTGGAGTTAAACGGCGGTGTTACAGGAGTTAAACGGCGGTGTTACTGGAGTTAAACGGCGGTTGTACTGGAGTTAAACGGCAGTGTTACTGGAGTTAAACAGTTAAACGGCAATGTTACTGGAGATAAACGGCAGTTAAACGGCAGTGTTACTCGAGTTAAACAGCAACGTTATTGGAGTTAAACAGCAGTTAAACAGCAATGTTACTGGAGTTAAACAGCAGTTAAACAGCAATGTTACTGGAGGTAAACAGCAATGTTACTGGAGCTAAACAGCAGTTAAACAGCAATGTTACTGGAGTTAAACAGCAGTTAAACAGCAATGTTACTGGAGCTAAACAGCAGTTAAACAGCAATGTTACTGGAGGTAAACAGCAATGTTACTGGAGTTAAACAGCAGTTAAACGGCAGTGTTCCTGCAGTTAAACAGCAATGTTACTGGAGGTAAACAGCAGTTAAACGGCAGTGTTACTGGAGATAAACGGCGGTGTTTCTGGAGTTAAACGGCAGTGTTACTGGAGTTAAACAGTTAAACGGCAATGTTACTGGAGATAAACGGCAGTGTTACTGGAGTTAAACAGCAACGTTACTGGAGTTAAACAGCAGTTAAACAGCAATGTTACTGGAGTTAAACAGCAGTTAAATGGCAATGTTACTGGATATAAACGGCAGTGTTACTGGAGTTAAACAGTTAAACGGCAATGTTACTGGAGATAAACGGCAGTGTTACTGGAGTTAAACAGCAACGTTACTGGAGTTAAACAGCAATGTTACTGGAGTTAAACAGCAATGTTACTGGAGTTAAACAGCAGTGTTACTGGAGGTAAATGTCAGTGTTACTGGAGTTAAACAGCAGTTAAACAGCAATGTTACTGGAGTTAAACAGCAATGTTACTGGAGGTAAACAGCAATGTTACTGGAGTTAAACAGCAGTGTTACTGGAGGTAAACGTCAGTGTTACTGGAGTTAAACAGCAGTTAAACAGCAATGTTACTGGAGGTAAACAGCAATGTTACTGGAGGTAAACGGCAGTGTTCCTGGAGTTAAACGGCATTGTTACTGGAGATAAACGGCATTGTTACTGGAGATAAACGGCAGTGTTACTGGAGTTAAACGGCAGTGTTACTGGAGATAAACGGCAGTGTTACTGGAGTTAAACGGCAGTGTTGCTGGGGTTACACGGCTGTGATACTGGAGATAAACGGCAACGTTACTGGTGTTAAAAGGCAATGTTACTGGAGTTACACGGCTGTGTTACTGGAGATAAACGGCAATGTTACTGGAGGTAAACGGCAATGTTACTGGCGTGAAAAGGCAATGTTACTGGAGTTACACGGCTGTGTTACTGGAGATAAACGGCAATGTTACTGGAGTTACTCGGCTGTGTTTTTGGAGATAGACGGCAATGTTACTGGAGGTAAACGGCAATGTTACTGGAGTTACACAGCTGTGTTACTGGAGGTAAACGGCAATGTTACTGGAGATAAACGGCAATGTTACTGGAGATAAACGGCAATGTTACTGGAGATAAACGGCAATGTTACTGGAGATAAACGGCTGTGTTACTGGAGATAAACGGCAGTGTTAGTGGAGTTACACAGCTGTGTTACTGGAGGTAAACGGCAATGTTACTGGAGATAAACGGCAATGTTACTGGAGATAAACGGCAATGTTACTGGAGATAAACGGCAATGTTACTGGAGGTAAACGGCAATGTTACTGGAGTTACACGGCTGTGTTACTGGAGATAAACGGCAATGTTACTGGAGATAAACGGCAGTGTTAGTGGAGTTACACAGCTGTGTTACTGGAGGTAAACGGCAATGTTACTGGAGTTACACAGCTGTGTTACTGGAGGTAAACGGCAATGTTACTGGAGATAAACGGCAATGTTACTGGAGATAAACGGCAATGTTACTGGAGATAAACGGCAATGTTACTGGAGATAAACGGCTGTGTTACTGGAGATAAACGGCAGTGTTAGTGGAGTTACACAGCTGTGTTACTGGAGGTAAACGGCAATGTTACTGGAGATAAACGGCAATGTTACTGGAGATAAACGGCAATGTTACTGGAGGTAAACGGCAATGTTACTGGAGTTAAACAGCAATGTTACTGGAGTGAAACAGCAATGTTACTGGAGTGAAACAGCAATGTTACTGGAGTGAAACGGCAATGTTACTGGAGGTAAACGGCAGTTAAACAGCAATGTTACTGGAGGTAAACGGCAATGTTACTGGAGGTAAACGGCAATGTTACTGGAGGTAAACAGCAGTTCAGCAGCAATATTACTGGAGGTAAACGGCAATGTTACTGGAGGTAAACGGCAATGTTACTGGAGGTAAACGGCAGTTAAACAGCAATGTTACTGGAGGTAAACAGCAATGTTACTGGAGGTAAACAGCAATGTTACTGGAGTTAAACAGCAGTGTTACTGGAGGTAAACGTCAGTGTTACTGGAGTTAAACAGCAGTTAAACAGCAATGTTACTGGAGGTAAACAGCAATGTTACTGGAGATAAACGGCAGTGTTCCTGGAGTTAAACGGCATTGTTACTGGAGATAAACGGCATTGTTACTGGAGATAAACGGCAGTGTTACTGGAGTTAAACGGCAGTGTTACTGGAGATAAACGGCAGTGTTACTGGAGTTAAACGGCAGTGTTGCTGGGGTTACACGGCTGTGATACTGGAGATAAACGGCAACGTTACTGGTGTTAAAAGGCAATGTTACTGGAGTTACACGGCTGTGTTACTGGAGATAAACGGCAATGTTACTGGAGGTAAACGGCAATGTTACTGGCGTGAAAAGGCAATGTTACTGGAGTTACACGGCTGTGTTACTGGAGATAAACGGCAATGTTACTGGAGTTACTCGGCTGTGTTTTTGGAGATAGACGGCAATGTTACTGGAGGTAAACGGCAATGTTACTGGAGTTACACAGCTGTGTTACTGGAGGTAAACGGCAATGTTACTGGAGATAAACGGCAATGTTACTGGAGATAAACGGCAATGTTACTGGAGATAAACGGCAATGTTACTGGAGATAAACGGCTGTGTTACTGGAGATAAACGGCAATGTTACTGGAGATAAACGGCTGTGTTACTGGAGATAAACGGCAGTGTTAGTGGAGTTACACAGCTGTGTTACTGGAGGTAAACGGCAATGTTACTGGAGATAAACGGCAATGTTACTGGAGATAAACGGCAATGTTACTGGAGGTAAACGGCAATGTTACTGGAGTTACACGGCTGTGTTACTGGAGATAAACGGCAATGTTACTGGAGATAAACGGCAGTGTTAGTGGAGTTACACAGCTGTGTTACTGGAGGTAAACGGCAATGTTACTGGAGTTACACAGCTGTGTTACTAGAGGTGAACGGCAATGTTACTGGAGATAAACGGCAATGTTACTGGAGATAAACGGCAATGTTACTGGAGATAAACGGCAATGTTACTGGAGATAAACGGCTGTGTTACTGGAGATAAACGGCAGTGTTAGTGGAGTTACACAGCTGTGTTACTGGAGGTAAACGGCAATGTTACTGGAGATAAACGGCAATGTTACTGGAGATAAACGGCAATGTTACTGGAGGTAAACGGCAATGTTACTGGAGTTAAACAGCAATGTTACTGGAGTGAAACAGCAATGTTACTGGAGTGAAACAGCAATGTTACTGGAGTGAAACGGCAATGTTACTGGAGTGAAACAGCAGTTCAGCAGCAATATTACTGGAGGTAAACGGCAATGTTACTGGAGGTAAACGGCAATGTTACTGGAGGTAAACGGCAGTTAAACAGCAATGTTACTGGAGGTAAACGGCAGTTAAACAGCAATGTTACTGGAGATAAACAGCAGTTAAACAGCAGTGTTACTGGAGTTAAACAGCAATGTTACTGGAGAAAAACGGCAGTGTGACTGGAGTTAAACAAGCAGTTAAACGGCAGTGTTACTGGAGTTAAACAGCAATGTTACTGGAGGTAAACAGCAGTGTTACTGGAGTTAAACAGCAGTTAAACAGCAATGTTACTGGAGATAAACGGCGGTGTTTCTGGAGTTAAACAGCAGTGTTACTGGAGTTAAACAGCAACGTTACTGGAGGTAAACGGCAGTGTTACTGGAGTTAAACAGCAGTTAAACAGCAAAGTTACTGGAGTTAAACAGCAGTTAAACAGCAAAGTTACTGGAGATAAAGGCAGTGTTACTGGAGATAAAGGCAGTGTTACTGGCGATAAACGGCAATGTTACTGGAGTTAAACGGCGGTGTTACTGGAGATAAACGGCACTTTTACTGGAGTTAAACGGCGGTGTTACTGGAGTTAAACGGCGGTGTTACTGGAGTTAAACGGCGGTGTTACTGGAGTTAAACAGCAATGTTACTGGAGTTAAACAGCAATGTTACTGGAGATAAATGGCCGGTTTACTGGAGAGAAACGGCGGTGTTACTGGAGCTAAACAGCAGTGTTACAGGGGTTAAACAGCAGTTAAACAGCAATGTTACTGGAGATAAACGGCAGTGTTACTGGGGTTAAACAGCAGTTAAACAGCAATGTTACTGGAGATAAACGGCAGTGTTACTGGTGTTAAACAGCAGTTAATCAGCAATGTTACTGGAGTTAAACAGCAATGTTACTGGAGATAAACGGCAGTGTTACTGGGGTTAAACAGCAGTTAATCAGCAATGTTACTGGAGTTAAACAGCAATGTTACTGGAGATAAACGGCAGTTTTACTGGAGTTAAACGGCGGTGTTACTGGAGTTAAACGGCGGTGTTACTGGAGTTAAACAGCAGTGTTACAGGGGTTAAACAGCAGTTAAACAGCAATGTTACTGGAGATAAACGGCAGTGTTACTGGGGTTAAACAGCAGTTAAACAGCAATGTTACTGGAGATAAACGGCAGTGTTACTGGGGTTAAACAGCAGTTAAACAGCAATGTTACTGGAGATAAACGGCAGTGTTACTGGGGTTAAACAGCAGTTAATCAGCAATGTTACTGGAGTTAAACAGCAATGTTACTGGAGATAAACGGCAGTGTTACTGGGGTTAAACAGCAGTTAATCAGCAATGTTACTGGAGTTAAACAGCAATGTTACTGGAGATAAACGGCAGTTTTACTGGAGTTAAACGGCGGTGTTACTGGAGTTAAACGGCGGTGTTACTGGAGTTAAACGGCGGTGTTACTGGAGTTAAACGGCGGTTGTACTGGAGTTAAACGGCAGTGTTACTGGAGTTAAACAGCAGTTAAACAGCAATGTTACTGGAGTTAAACCGCAGTTAAACAGCAATGTTACTGGAGTTAAACCGCAGTTAAACAGCAGTGTTACTGGAGTTAAACAGCAGTTAAACAGCAATGTTACTGGAGTTAAACAGCAGTTAAACGCCAGTGTTACTGGAGGTAAACGGCAGTTAAACAGCAATGTTACTGGAGTTAAACAGCAGTTAAACGCCAATGTTACTGGAGGTAAACGTCAGTGTTACTAGAGTGATACAGCAATGTTACTGGAGGTAAACGTCAGTGTTACAGGAGTTAAACAGCAATGTTACTGGAGGTAAACGGCAGTGTAACTGGAGTTAAACGGCAGTGTTACTGGAGGTAAACGGCAGCGTTACAGGAGTTAAACAGCAATGTTACTGGAGGTAAACGGCAGTGTAACTGGAGTTAAACGGCAGTGTTACTGGAGGTAAACGGCAGTGTTACTGGAGATAAACGGCAGTGTTGCTGGAGATAAAGAGCAGTTAAACAGCAACGTTACTGGAGTGAAGCAGCAGTTAAACAGCAACGTTACTGGAGTTAAATGGCAGTGTCAGTGGAGGTAAACGGCAGTGTTACTGGAGGTAAACGGCAGTTAAACAGCAGTGTTAGGGGAGTTAAACAGCAGTGTTAGTGGAGTTAAACAGCAGTGTTTTTGGAGATAAACAGCAATGTTACTGGCGATAAACGGCAATGTTACTGGAGTTAAACAGCAATGTTACTGGAGGTAAAGGCAGTGTGACTGGAGTTAAACGGCGGTGTTACTGGAGTTGAACGGCAGTGTTACTGGAGTTACACGGCTGTGTTACTGGAGATAAACAGCAATGTTACTGGAGATAAACGGCAATGTTACTGGAGTTAAACGGCAGTGTTACTGGAGTGAAACGGCAGTGTTACTGGAGTTACACGGCTGTGTTACTGGAGATAAACGGCAGTGTTACTGGAGTTAAACGGCAGTGTTACTGGAGATAAACGGCTGTGTTACTGGAGTTATACGGCAATGTTACTGGAGTTAAACGGCAGTGTTACTGGAGTTAAACGGCAATGTTACTGGAGTTAAACGGCAGTGTTACTGGAGTTAAACGGCTGTGTTACTGGAGTTATACGGCAATGTTGCTGGAGTTAAACGGCAGTGTTACTGGAGTTACACGGCTGTGTTACTGGAGATAAACGGCAGTGTTACTGGAGTTAAACGGCAGTGTTACTGGAGTTACACGGCTGTGTTACTGGAGTTAAACGGCAGTGTTACTGGAGTTACACGGCTGTGTTACTGGAGTTAAACGGCAGTGTTACTGGAGTTAAACGGCAATGTTACTGGAGTTACACGGCTGTGTTACTGGAGATAAACGGCGGTGTTACTGGAGTTAAACGGCAGTGTTACTGGTGTTAAACGGCAGTGTTACTGGTGTTAAACGGCGGTGTTGCTGGTGTTAAACAGCAGTGTTACTGGAGTTAAACGGCAGTGTTGCTGGTGTTAAACGGCAGTGTTACTGGAGTTAAACGCCAGTGTTGCTGGTGTTAAACGGCGGTGTTGCTGGTGTTAAACAGCAGTGTTACTGGAGTTAAACGGCAGTGTTACTGGTGTTAAACGGCAGTGTTACTGGAGTTAAACGCCAGTGTTGCTGGTGTTAAACGGCAGTGTTACTGGAGTTAAACGCCAGTGTTGCTGGTGTTAAACGGCGGTGTTGCTGGTGTTAAACAGCAGTGTTACTGGAGTTAAACGGCAGTGTTGCTGGTGTTAAACGGCAGTGTTACTGGAGTTAAACGCCAGTGTTGCTGGTGTTAAACGGCGGTGTTGCTGGTGTTAAACAGCAGTGTTACAGCAGTTAAACGCCAGTGTTGCTGGTGTTAAACGGCAGTGTTACTGGAGTTAAACGGCAGTGTTGCTGGTGTTAAACGGCAGTGTTACTGGTGTTAAACGCCAGTGTTGCTGGTGTTAAACGGCGGTGTTGCTGGTGTTAAACGGCAGTGTTACTGGAGTTAAACGCCAGTGTTGCTGTTGTTAAACGGCAGTGTTACTGGAGTTAAACGGCAGTGTTGCTGGTGTTAAACGGCTGTGTTACTGGTGTTAAACGCCAGTGTTGTTGGTGTTAAACGGCAGTGTTGCTGGTGTTAAACGGCAGTGTTACTGGTGTTAAACGGCAGTGTTACTGGTGTTAAACGCCGGTGTTGCTGGTGTTAAACGGCAGTGTTGCTGGTGTTAAACGGCAGTGTCGCTGGTGTTAAACGGCAGTGTCACTGGTGTTAAACGGCAGTGTTGCTGGTGTTAAACGGCAGTGTCACTGGTGTTAAACGGCAGTGTCACTGGTGTTAAACGGCAGTGTTACTGGAGTTCAACGGCAGTGTTACTGGAGTTAAACGGCAGTGTTACTGGTGTTAAACGGCAGTGTTACTGGAGTTAAACGGCAGTCTTACTGGAGTTAAACGGCATTGTTACTGGAGTTAAACGGCAGTGTTACTGGAGTTCAACGGCAGTGTTACTGGAGTTCAACGGCAGTGTTACTGGAGTTAAACGGCAGTGTTACTGGTGTTAAACGGCAGTGTTACTGGAGTTAAACGGCAATGTTACTGGAGTTAAACGGCATTGTTACTGGAGTTAAATGGCAGTGTTACTGGAGTTCAACGGCAGTGTTACTGGAGTTAAACGGCAGTGTTACTGGTGTTAAACGGCAGTGTTACTGGAGTTAAACGGCAGTGTTACTGGAGTTCAACGGCAGTGTTACTGGAGTTAAACGGCAGTGTTACTGGAGTTCAACGGCAGTGTTACTGGAGTTAAACGGCAGTGTTACTGGAGTTCAACGGCAGTGTTACTGGTGTTAAACGGCAGTGTTACTGGAGCTAAACGGCAATGTTACTGGAGTTAAACGGCAGTGTTGCTGGAGTTCAACAGCAGTTAAACAGCAACGTTACTGGTGTTAAACGGCAGTGTTACTGGAGATAAACGGCAGTGTTACTGGAGATAAACGGCAGTGTTACTGGAGTTAAACGGCAGTGTTACTGGAGTTAAACGGCAGTGTTACTGGAGTTAAACGGCAGTGTTACTGGAGTTACACGGCTGTGTTACTGGAGATAAACGGCAGTGTTACTGGAGTTGAACGGCAGTGTTCCTGGAGTTGAACGGCAGTGTTACTGGAGTTACACGGCTGTGTTACTGGAGGTAAACGGCAGTGTTACTGGAGTTAAACGGCAGTGTTACTGGAGATAAACGGCTGTGTTACTGGAGTTATACGGCAATGTTACTGGAGTTAAACGGCAGTGTTACTGGAGTTAAACGGCAATTTTACTGGAGTTAAACGGCAGTGTTACTGGAGTTACACGGCTGTGTTACTGGAGTTACACGGCAATGTTACTGGAGTTACACGGCTGTGTTACTGGAGATAAACGGCAGTGTTACTGGAGTTAAACGGCAGTGTTACTGGAGTTAAACGGCACTGTTACTGGAGTTATACGGCAATGTTACTGGAGTTATACGGCAATGTTACTGGAGTTACACGGCTGTGTTACTGGAGATAAACGGCAATGTTACTGGAGTTACTCGGCTGTGTTTTTGGAGATAGACGGCAATGTTACTGGAGGTAAACGGCAATGTTACTGGAGTTACACAGCTGTGTTACTGGAGGTAAACGGCAATGTTACTGGAGATAAACGGCAATGTTACTGGAGATAAACGGCAATGTTACTGGAGATAAACGGCAATGTTACTGGAGATAAACGGCTGTGTTACTGGAGATAAACGGCAATGTTACTGGAGATAAACGGCTGTGTTACTGGAGATAAACGGCAGTGTTAGTGGAGTTACACAGCTGTGTTACTGGAGGTAAACGGCAATGTTACTGGAGATAAACGGCAATGTTACTGGAGATAAACGGCTGTGTTACTGGAGATAAACGGCAATGTTACTGGAGATAAACGGCTGTGTTACTGGAGATAAACGGCAATGTTACTGGAGATAAACGGCAATGTTACTGGAGATAAACGGCAATGTTACTGGAGGTAAACGGCAATGTTACTGGAGATAAACGGCAATGTTACTGGAGATAAACGGCAATGTTACTGGAGGTAAACGGCAATGTTACTGGAGTTACACGGCTGTGTTACTGGAGATAAACGGCAATGTTACTGGAGATAAACGGCAGTGTTAGTGGAGTTACACAGCTGTGTTACTGGAGGTAAACGGCAATGTTACTGGAGTTACACAGCTGTGTTACTGGAGGTAAACGGCAATGTTACTGGAGATAAACGGCAATGTTACTGGAGATAAACGGCTGTGTTACTGGAGATAAACGGCAGTGTTAGTGGAGTTACACAGCTGTGTTACTGGAGGTAAACGGCAATGTTACTGGAGATAAACGGCAATGTTACTGGAGATAAACGGCAATGTTACTGGAGGTAAACGGCAATGTTACTGGAGTTAAACAGCAATGTTACTGGAGTGAAACAGCAATGTTACTGGAGTGAAACAGCAATGTTACTGGAGTGAAACGGCAATGTTACTGGAGGTAAACAGCAGTTCAGCAGCAATATTACTGGAGGTAAACGGCAATGTTACTGGAGGTAAACGGCAATGTTACTGGAGGTAAACGGCAGTTAAACAGCAATGTTACTGGAGATAAACAGCAGTTAAACAGCAGTGTTACTGGAGTTAAACAGCAATGTTACTGGAGAAAAACGGCAGTGTGACTGGAGTTAAACAAGCAGTTAAACGGCAGTGTTACTGGAGTTAAACAGCAATGTTACTGGAGGTAAACAGCAGTGTTACTGGAGTTAAACAGCAGTTAAACAGCAATGTTACTGGAGATAAACGGCGGTGTTTCTGGAGTTAAACAGCAGTGTTACTGGAGTTAAACAGCAACGTTACTGGAGGTAAACGGCAGTGTTACTGGAGTTAAACAGCAGTTAAACAGCAAAGTTACTGGAGTTAAACAGCAGTTAAACAGCAAAGTTACTGGAGATAAAGGCAGTGTTACTGGAGATAAAGGCAGTGTTACTGGCGATAAACGGCAATGTTACTGGAGTTAAACGGCACTTTTACTGGAGTTAAACGGCGGTGTTACTGGAGATAAACGGCACTTTTACTGGAGTTAAACGGCGGTGTTACTGGAGTTAAACGGCGGTGTTACTGGAGTTAAACGGCGGTGTTACTGGAGTTAAACAGCAGTTAAACAGCAATGTTACTGGAGTTAAACAGCAATGTTACTGGAGATAAATGGCCGGTTTACTGGAGAGAAACGGCGGTGTTACTGGAGCTAAACAGCAGTGTTACAGGGGTTAAACAGCAGTTAAACAGCAATGTTACTGGAGATAAACGGCAGTGTTACTGGGGTTAAACAGCAGTTAAACAGCAATGTTACTGGAGATAAACGGCAGTGTTACTGGTGTTAAACAGCAGTTAATCAGCAATGTTACTGGAGTTAAACAGCAATGTTACTGGAGATAAACGGCAGTGTTACTGGGGTTAAACAGCAGTTAATCAGCAATGTTACTGGAGTTAAGCAGCAATGTTACTGGAGATAAACGGCAGTTTTACTGGAGTTAAACGGCGGTGTTACTGGAGTTAAACGGCGGTGTTACTGGAGTTAAACGGCGGTTGTACTGGAGTTAAACGGCGGTTGTACTGGAGTTAAACGGCAGTGTTACTGGAGTTAAACAGCAGTTAAACAGCAATGTTACTGGAGTTAAACAGCAGTTAAACGCCAGTGTTACTGGAGGTAAACGGCAGTTAAACAGCAATGTTACTGGAGTTAAACAGCAGTTAAACGCCAATGTTACTGGAGGTAAACGTCAGTGTTACAGGAGTTAAACAGCAATGTTACTGGAGGTAAACGTCAGTGTTACAGGAGTTAAACAGCAATGTTACTGGAGGTAAACGGCAGTGTAACTGGAGTTAAACGGCAGTGTTACTGGAGGTAAACGGCAGCGTTACAGGAGTTAAACAGCAATGTTACTGGAGGTAAACGGCAGTGTAACTGGAGTTAAACGGCAGTGTTACTGGAGGTAAACGGCAGTGTTACTGGAGATAAACGGCAGTGTTGCTGGAGATAAAGAGCAGTTAAACAGCAACGTTACTGGAGTGAAGCAGCAGTTAAACAGCAACGTTACTGGAGTTAAATGGCAGTGTCAGTGGAGGTAAACGGCAGTGTTACTGGAGGTAAACGGCAGTTAAACAGCAGTGTTACGGGAGTTAAACAGCAGTGTTAGTGGAGTTAAACAGCAGTGTTTTTGGAGATAAACAGCAATGTTACTGGCGATAAACGGCAATGTTACTGGAGTTAAACAGCAATGTTACTGGAGGTAAAGGCAGTGTGACTGGAGTTAAACGGCGGTGTTACTGGAGTTGAACGGCAGTGTTACTGGAGTTACACGGCTGTGTTACTGGAGATAAACAGCAATGTTACTGGAGATAAACGGCAATGTTACTGGAGTTAAACGGCAGTGTTACTGGAGTTAAACGGCAGTGTTACTGGAGTTACACGGCTGTGTTACTGGAGATAAACGGCAGTGTTACTGGAGTTAAACGGCAGTGTTACTGGAGATAAACGGCTGTGTTACTGGAGTTATACGGCAATGTTACTGGAGTTAAACGGCAGTGTTACTGGAGTTAAACGGCAATGTTACTGGAGTTAAACGGCACTGTTGCTGGAGTTAAACGGCAGTGTTACTGGAGTTACACGGCTGTGTTACTGGAGATAAACGGCAGTGTTACTGGAGTTAAACGGCAGTGTTACTGGAGTTACACGGCTGTGTTACTGGAGTTAAACGGCAGTGTTACTGGAGTTACACGGCTGTGTTACTGGAGTTAAACGGCAGTGTTACTGGAGTTAAACGGCAATGTTACTGGAGTTACACGGCTGTGTTACTGGAGATAAACGGCGGTGTTACTGGAGTTAAACGGCAGTGTTACTGGTGTTAAACGGCAGTGTTACTGGTGTTAAACGGCGGTGTTGCTGGTGTTAAACAGCAGTGTTACTGGAGTTAAACGGCAGTGTTGCTGGTGTTAAACGGCAGTGTTGCTGGTGTTAAACGGCGGTGTTGCTGGTGTTAAACAGCAGTGTTACTGGAGTTAAACGGCAGTGTTACTGGTGTTAAACGGCAGTGTTACTGGAGTTAAACGCCAGTGTTGCTGGTGTTAAACGGCAGTGTTAGTGGAGTTAAACGCCAGTGTTGCTGGTGTTAAACGGCGGTGTTGCTGGTGTTAAACAGCAGTGTTACTGGAGTTAAACGGCAGTGTTGCTGGTGTTAAACGGCAGTGTTACTGGAGTTAAACGCCAGTGTTGCTGGTGTTAAACGGCGGTGTTGCTGGTGTTAAACAGCAGTGTTACAGCAGTTAAACGCCAGTGTTGCTGGTGTTAAACGGCAGTGTTACTGGAGTTAAACGGCAGTGTTGCTGGTGTTAAACGGCAGTGTTACTGGTGTTAAACGCCAGTGTTGCTGGTGTTAAACGGCGGTGTTGCTGGTGTTAAACGGCAGTGTTACTGGAGTTAAACGCCAGTGTTGCTGTTGTTAAACGGCAGTGTTACTGGAGTTAAACGCCAGTGTTGCTGGTGTTAAACGGCAGTGTTAGTGGAGTTAAACGCCAGTGTTGCTGGTGTTAAACGGCGGTGTTGCTGGTGTTAAACAGCAGTGTTACTGGAGTTAAACGGCAGTGTTGCTGGTGTTAAACGGCAGTGTTACTGGAGTTAAACGCCAGTGTTGCTGGTGTTAAACGGCGGTGTTGCTGGTGTTAAACAGCAGTGTTACAGCAGTTAAACGCCAGTGTTGCTGGTGTTAAACGGCAGTGTTACTGGAGTTAAACGGCAGTGTTGCTGGTGTTAAACGGCAGTGTTACTGGTGTTAAACGCCAGTGTTGCTGGTGTTAAACGGCGGTGTTGCTGGTGTTAAACGGCTGTGTTACTGGTGTTAAACGCCAGTGTTGTTGGTGTTAAACGGCAGTGTTGCTGGTGTTAAACGGCAGTGTTACTGGTGTTAAACGGCAGTGTTACTGGTGTTAAACGCCGGTGTTGCTGGTGTTAAACGGCAGTGTTGCTGGTGTTAAACGGCAGTGTCGCTGGTGTTAAACGGCAGTGTCACTGGTGTTAAACGGCAGTGTTGCTGGTGTTAAACGGCAGTGTCACTGGTGTTAAACGGCAGTGTCACTGGTGTTAAACGGCAGTGTCACTGGTGTTAAACGGCAGTGTTACTGGAGTTCAACGGCAGTGTTACTGGAGTTAAACGGCAGTGTTACTGGTGTTAAACGGCAGTGTTACTGGAGTTAAACGGCAGTCTTACTGGAGTTAAACGGCATTGTTACTGGAGTTAAACGGCAGTGTTACTGGAGTTCAACGGCAGTGTTACTGGAGTTAAACGGCAGTGTTACTGGTGTTAAACGGCAGTGTTACTGGAGTTAAACGGCAATGTTACTGGAGTTAAACGGCATTGTTACTGGAGTTAAATGGCAGTGTTACTGGAGTTCAACGGCAGTGTTACTGGAGTTAAACAGCAGTGTTACTGGTGTTAAACGGCAGTGTTACTGGAGTTAAACGGCAGTGTTACTGGAGTTCAACGGCAGTGTTACTGGAGTTAAATGGCAGTGTTACTGGAGTTCAACGGCAGTGTTACTGGAGTTAAACGGCAGTGTTACTGGAGTTCAACGGCAGTGTTACTGGTGTTAAACGGCAGTGTTACTGGAGCTAAACGGCAATGTTACTGGAGTTAAACGGCAGTGTTGCTGGAGTTCAACAGCAGTTATACGGCAATGTTACTGGAGTTAAACGGCAGTGTTACTGGAGTTACACGGCTGTGTTACTGGAGTTACACGGCAATGTTACTGGAGTTAAACGGCAGTGTTACTGGAGTTACACGGCTGTGTTACTGGAGATAAACGGCAGTGTTACTGGAGTTAAACGGCAGTGTTACTGGAGTTAAACGGCACTGTTACTGGAGTTATACGGCAATGTTACTGGAGTTATACGGCAATGTTACTGGAGTTAAACGGCAGTGTTACTGGAGTTATACGGCAATGTTACTGGAGTTATACGGCAATGTTACTGGAGTTAAACGGCAGTGTTACTGGAGTTACACGGCTGTGTTACTGGAGTTAAACGGCAGTGTTACTGGAGTTACACGGCTGTGTTACTGGATTAAACGGCAGTGTTACTGGAGTTAAACGGCAGTGTTACTGGAGTTAAACGGCAATGTTACTGGAGTTAAACGGCAGTGTTACTGGAGATAAACGGCAGTGTTACTGGAGTTACACGGCTGTGTTACTGGAGTTAAACGGCAGTGTTACTGGAGTTACACGGCTGTGTTACTGGAGTTAAACGGCAGTGTTACTGGAGTTACACGGCTGTGTTACTGGAGTTAAACGGCAGTGTTACTGGAGTTAAACGGCAGTGTTACTGGAGATAAACGGCAGTGTTACTGGAGTTACACGGCTGTGTTACTGGAGTTAAACGGCAGTGTTTTTGGAGATAAACGGCTGTGTTACTGGAGATAAACGGCAGTGTTACTGGAGTTGAACGGCAGTGTTACTGGAGTTGAACGGCAGTGTTACTGGAGTTGAACGGCAGTGTTACTGGAGTTACACGGCTGTGTTACTGGAGATAAACAGCAATGTTACTGGAGATAAACGGCAATGTTACTGGAGTTACACGGCTGTGTTACTGGAGTTAAACAGCAACGTTACTGGTGTTAAACGGCAGTGTTACTGGAGATAAACGGCAGTGTTACTGGAGTTAAACGGCAGTGTTACTGGTGTTCAACGGCAATGTTACTGGAGTTACACGGCTGTGTTACTGGAGATAAACGGCAGTGTTACTGGAGTTGAACGGCAGTGTTACTGGAGTTGAACGGCAGTGTTACTGGAGTTGAACGGCAGTGTTACTGGAGTTACACGGCTGTGTTACTGGAGATAAACAGCAATGTTACTGGAGATAAACGGCAATGGTACTGGAGTTCAACGGCAGTGTTACTGGAGTTAAACGGCAGTTTTACTGGAGTTACACGGCTGTGTTACTGGAGATAAACGGCAGTGTTACTGGAGTTAAACGGCAGTGTTACTGGAGATAAACGGCTGTGTTACTGGAGTTATACGGCAATGTTACTGGAGTTAAACGGCAGTGTTACTGGAGTTAAACGGCAATGTTACTGGAGTTAAACGGCAGTGTTACTGGAGTTACACGGCTGTGTTACTGGAGTTACACGGCAATGTTACTGGAGTTAAACGGCAGTGTTACTGGAGTTACACGGCTGTGTTACTGGAGATAAACGGCAGTGTTACTGGAGTTAAACGGCAGTGTTACTGGAGTTACACGGCTGTGTTACTGGAGTTAAACGGCAGTGTTACTGGAGTTACACGGCTGTGTTACTGGAGTTACACGGCAGTGTTACTGGAGTTACACGGCTGTGTTACTGGAGTTAAACGGCAGTGTTACTGGAGTTAAACGGCAATGTTACTGGAGTTACACGGCTGTGTTACTGGAGATAAACGGCGGTGTTACTGGAGTTAAACGGCAGTGTTACTGGTGTTAAACGGCAGTGTTACTGGAGTTAAACGCCAGTGTTGCTGGTGTTAAACGGCAGTGTTACTGGAGTTAAACGCCAGTGTTGCTGGTGTTAAACGGCGGTGTTGCTGGTGTTAAACAGCAGTGTTACTGGAGTTAAACGGCAGTGTTGCTGGTGTTAAACGGCAGTGTTACTGGAGTTAAACGCCAGTGTTGCTGGTGTTAAACGGCGGTGTTGCTGATGTTAAACAGCAGTGTTACTGGAGTTAAACGGCAGTGTTACTGGTGTTAAACGGCAGTGTTACTGGAGTTAAACGCCAGTGTTGCTGGTGTTAAACGGCAGTGTTACTGGAGTTAAACGCCAGTGTTGCTGGTGTTAAACGGCGGTGTTGCTGGTGTTAAACAGCAGTGTTACTGGAGTTAAACGGCAGTGTTGCTGGTGTTAAACGGCAGTGTTACTGGAGTTAAACGCCAGTGTTGCTGGTGTTAAACGGCGGTGTTGCTGGTGTTAAACAGCAGTGTTACAGCAGTTAAACGCCAGTGTTGCTGGTGTTAAATGGCAGTGTTACTGGAGTTAAACGGCAGTGTTGCTGGTGTTAAACGGCAGTGTTACTGGTGTTAAACGCCAGTGTTGCTGGTGTTAAACGGCGGTGTTGCTGGTGTTAAACGGCAGTGTTACTGGAGTTAAACGCCAGTGTTGCTGTTGTTAAACGGCAGTGTTACTGGAGTTAAACGGCAGTGTTGCTGGTGTTAAACGGCAGTGTTACTGGTGTTAAACGCCAGTGTTGTTGGTGTTAAACGGCTGTGTTGCTGGTGTTAAACGGCAGTGTTACTGGTGTTAAACGGCAGTGTTACTGGTGTTAAACGCCGGTGTTGCTGGTGTTAAACGGCTGTGTTACTGGAGATAAACGGCAGTGTTACTGGAGTTAAACGGCAGTGTTACTGGAGTTACACGGCTGTGTTACTGGAGTTAAACGGCAGAGTTACTGGAGTTACACGGCTGTGTTACTGGAGTTAAACGGCAGTGTTACTGGAGTTACACGGCTGTGTTACTGGAGTTGAACGGCAGTGTTACTGGAGTTACACGGCTGTGTTACTGGAGTTAAACGGCAGTGTTACTGGAGTTAAACGGCAATGTTACTGGAGTTACACGGCTGTGTTACTGGAGATAAACGGCGGTGTTATTGGAGTTAAACGGCAGTGTTACTGGTGTTAAACGGCAGTGTTACTGGTGTTAAACGGCGGTGTTGCTGGTGTTAAACGGCAGTGTTACTGGTGTTAAACGCCAGTGTTGTTGGTGTTAAACGGCTGTGTTACTGGAGATAAACGGCAGTGTTACTGGAGTTAAACGGCAGTGTTCCTGGAGTTACACGGCTGTGTTACTGGAGTTAAACGGCAGTGTTACTGGAGTTACACGGCTGTGTTACTGGAGTTAAACGGCAGTGTTACTGGAGTTAAACGGCAATGTTACTGGAGTTACACGGCTGTGTTACTGGAGATAAACGGCGGTGTTACTGGTGTTAAACGGCGGTGTTGCTGGTGTTAAACAGCAGTGTTACTGGAGTTAAACGGCAGTGTTACTGGTGTTAAACGGCAATGTTACTGGAGTTAAACGCCAGTGTTGCTGGTGTTAAACGGCAGTGTTACTGGAGTTAAACGCCAGTGTTGCTGGTGTTAAACGGCAGTGTTACTGGAGTTAAACGGCAGTGTTACTGGTGTTAAACGGCAGTGTTACTGGAGTTAAACGCCAGTGTTGCTGGTGTTAAACGGCAGTGTTACTGGAGTTAAACGCCAGTGTTGCTGGTGTTAAACGGCAGTGTTACTGGAGTTAAACGGCAGTGTTACTGGAGTTAAACGCCAGTGTTGCTGGTGTTAAACAGCAGTGTTACTGGAGTTAAACGGCAGTGTTACTGGTGTTAAACGGCAGTGTTACTGGAGTTAAACGCCAGTGTTGCTGGTGTTAAACGGCAGTGTTACTGGAGTTAAACGCCAGTGTTGCTGGTGTTAAACGGCGGTGTTGCTGGTGTTAAACAGCAGTGTTACTGGAGTTAAACGGCAGTGTTGCTGGTGTTAAACGGCAGTGTTACTGGAGTTAAACGCCAGTGTTGCTGGTGTTAAACGGCGGTGTTGCTGGTGTTAAACAGCAGTGTTACAGCAGTTAAACGCCAGTGTTGCTGGTGTTAAACGGCAGTGTTACTGGAGTTAAACGGCAGTGTTGCTGGTGTTAAACGGCAGTGTTACTGGTGTTAAACGCCAGTGTTGCTGGTGTTAAACGGCGGTGTTGCTGGTGTTAAACGGCAGTGTTACTGGAGTTAAACGCCAGTGTTGCTGTTGTTAAACGGCAGTGTTACTGGAGTTAAACGGCAGTGTTGCTGGTGTTAAACGGCTGTGTTGCTGGTGTTAAACGGCAGTGTTACTGGTGTTAAACGGCAGTGTTACTGGTGTTAAACGCCGGTGTTGCTGGTGTTAAACGGCAGTGTTGCTGGTGTTAAACGGCAGTGTTGCTGGTGTTAAACGGCAGTGTTGCTGGTGTTAAACGGCAGTGTCACTGGTGTTAAACGGCAGTGTCACTGGTGTTAAACGGCAGTGTTACTGGAGTTCAACGGCAGTGTTACTGGAGTTCAACGGCAGTGTTACTGGAGTTAAACGGCAGTGTTACTGGTGTTAAACGGCAGTGTTACTGGAGTTAAACGGCAGTCTTACTGGAGTTAAACGGCATTGTTACTGGAGTTAAACGGCAGTGTTACTGGAGTTCAACGGCAGTGTTACTGGAGTTCAACGGCAGTGTTACTGGAGTTCAACGGCAGTGTTACTGGAGTTCAACGGCAGTGTTACTGGAGTTAAACGGCAGTGTTACTGGTGTTAAACGGCAGTGTTACTGGAGTTAAACGGCAATGTTACTGGAGTTAAACGGCATTGTTACTGGAGTTAAATGGCAGTGTTACTGGAGTTCAACGGCAGTGTTACTGGAGTTCAACAGCAGTTAAACAGCAACGTTACTGGTGTTAAAC
This sequence comes from Heterodontus francisci, assembly GCF_036365525.1. Taxonomy (NCBI): domain Eukaryota; kingdom Metazoa; phylum Chordata; class Chondrichthyes; order Heterodontiformes; family Heterodontidae; genus Heterodontus; species Heterodontus francisci. The sequence continues at coordinate 14,311,129 of NC_090413.1, read as the reverse complement.
GGCAGTGTTACTGGAGATAAACGGCAGTGTTACTGGAGATAAACGGCAGTGTTACTGGAGTTAAACGGCAGTGTTACTGGAGTTAAACGTCAGTGTTACTGGAGTTAAACGGCAGTGTTACTGGAGTTACACGGCTGTGTTACTGGAGATAAACGGCAGTGTTACTGGAGTTGAACGGCAGTGTTCCTGGAGTTGAACGGCAGTGTTACTGGAGTTACACGGCTGTGTTACTGGAGGTAAACGGCAGTGTTACTGGAGTTAAACGGCAGTGTTACTGGAGATAAACGGCTGTGTTACTGGAGTTATACGGCAATGTTACTGGAGTTAAACGGCAATTTTACTGGAGTTAAACGGCAGTGTTACTGGAGTTACACGGCTGTGTTACTGGAGTTACACGGCAATGTTACTGGAGTTAAACGGCAGTGTTACTGGAGTTACACGGCTGTGTTACTGGAGATAAACGGCAGTGTTACTGGAGTTAAACGGCAGTGTTACTGGAGTTAAACGGCACTGTTACTGGAGTTATACGGCAATGTTACTGGAGTTATACGGCAATGTTACTGGAGTTAAACGGCAGTGTTACTGGAGTTATACGGCAATGTTACTGGAGTTAAACGGCAGTGTTACTGGAGTTACACGGCTGTGTTACTGGAGTTAAACGGCAGTGTTACTGGAGTTACACGGCTGTGTTACTGGAGTTAAACGGCAGTGTTACTGGAGTTAAACGGCAGTGTTACTGGTGTTAAACGGCAATGTTACTGGAGTTAAACGGCAGTGTTACTGGAGATAAACGGCAGTGTTACTGGAGTTACACGGCTGTGTTACTGGAGTTAAACGGCAGTGTTACTGGAGTTGAACGGCTGTGTTACTGGAGTTAAACGGCAGTGTTACTGGAGTTACACGGCTGTGTTACTGGAGTTAAACGGCAGTGTTACTGGAGTTAAACGGCAGTGTTACTGGAGATAAACGGCAGTGTTACTGGAGTTACACGGCTGTGTTACTGGAGTTAAACGGCAGTGTTACTGGAGTTACACGGCTGTGTTGCTGGAGTTAAACGGCAGTGTTACTGGAGTTACACGGCTGTGTTACTGGAGTTAAACGGCAGTGTTACTGGAGTTACACGGCTGTGTTACTGGAGTTAAACGGCAATGTTACTGGAGTTAAACGGCAGTGTTACTGGAGTTACACGGCTGTGTTACTGGAGTTAAACGGCAGTGTTACTGGAGTTACACGGCTGTGTTACTGGAGTTAAACGGCAGTGTTACTGGAGTTAAACGGCAGTGTTACTGGAGTTAAACGGCAATGTTACTGGAGTTAAACGGCAGTGTTACTGGAGTTACACGGCTGTGTTACTGGAGATAAATGGCTGTGTTACTGGAGTTACACGGCTGTGTTACTGGAGTTAAACGGCAGTGTTACTGGAGTTAAACGCCAGTGTTACTGGAGTTAAACGCCAGTGTTGCTGGTGTTAAACGGCAGTGTTACTGGAGTTAAACGCCAGTGTTGCTGGTGTTAAACGGCGGTGTTGCTGGTGTTAAACAGCAGTGTTACTGGAGTTAAACGGCAGTGTTGCTGGTGTTAAACGGCAGTGTTACTGGAGTTAAACGCCAGTGTTGCTGGTGTTAAACGGCGGTGTTGCTGGTGTTAAACAGCAGTTAAACGCCAGTGTTGCTGGTGTTAAATGGCAGTGTTACTGGAGTTAAACGGCAGTGTTGCTGGTGTTAAACGGCAGTGTTACTGGTGTTAAACGCCAGTGTTGCTGGTGTTAAACGGCGGTGTTGCTGGTGTTAAACGGCAGTGTTACTGGAGTTAAACGCCAGTGTTGCTGTTGTTAAACGGCAGTGTTACTGGAGTTAAACGGCAGTGTTGCTGGTGTTAAACGGCAGTGTTACTGGTGTTAAACGCCAGTGTTACTGGTGTTAAACGGCAGTGTTACTGGTGTTAAACGCCGGTGTTGCTGGTGTTAAACGGCTGTGTTACTGGAGATAAACGGCAGTGTTACTGGAGTTAAACGGCAGTGTTACTGGAGTTACACGGCTGTGTTACTGGAGTTAAACGGCAGAGTTACTGGAGTTACACGGCTGTGTTACTGGAGTTAAACGGCAGTGTTACTGGAGTTACACGGCTGTGTTACTGGAGTTGAACGGCAGTGTTACTGGAGTTACACGGCTGTGTTACTGGAGTTAAACGGCAGTGTTACTGGAGTTAAACGGCAATGTTACTGGAGTTACACGGCTGTGTTACTGGAGATAAACGGCGGTGTTATTGGAGTTAAACGGCAGTGTTACTGGTGTTAAACGGCAGTGTTACTGGTGTTAAACGGCGGTGTTGCTGGTGTTAAACGGCAGTGTTACTGGTGTTAAACGCCAGTGTTGTTGGTGTTAAACGGCTGTGTTACTGGAGATAAACGGCAGTGTTACTGGAGTTAAACGGCAGTGTTCCTGGAGTTACACGGCTGTGTTACTGGAGTTAAACGGCAGTGTTACTGGAGTTACACGGCTGTGTTACTGGAGTTAAACGGCAGTGTTACTGGAGTTAAACGGCAATGTTACTGGAGTTACACGGCTGTGTTACTGGAGATAAACGGCGGTGTTACTGGTGTTAAACGGCGGTGTTGCTGGTGTTAAACAGCAGTGTTACTGGAGTTAAACGGCAGTGTTACTGGTGTTAAACGGCAATGTTACTGGAGTTAAACGCCAGTGTTGCTGGTGTTAAACGGCAGTGTTACTGGAGTTAAACGCCAGTGTTGCTGGTGTTAAACGGCAGTGTTACTGGAGTTAAACGCCAGTGTTGCTGGTGTTAAACGGCAGTGTTACTGGAGTTAAACGCCAGTGTTGCTGGTGTTAAACGGCAGTGTTACTGGAGTTAAACGGCAGTGTTACTGGAGTTAAACGCCAGTGTTGCTGGTGTTAAACAGCAGTGTTACTGGAGTTAAACGGCAGTGTTACTGGTGTTAAACGGCAGTGTTACTGGAGTTAAACGCCAGTGTTGCTGGTGTTAAACGGCAGTGTTTCTGGAGTTAAACGCCAGTGTTGCTGGTGTTAAACGGCGGTGTTGCTGGTGTTAAACAGCAGTGTTACTGGAGTTAAACGGCAGTGTTGCTGGTGTTAAACGGCAGTGTTACTGGAGTTAAACGCCAGTGTTGCTGGTGTTAAACGGCGGTGTTGCTGGTGTTAAACAGCAGTGTTACAGCAGTTAAACGCCAGTGTTGCTGGTGTTAAACGGCAGTGTTACTGGAGTTAAACGGCAGTGTTGCTGGTGTTAAACGGCAGTGTTGCTGGTGTTAAACGGCAGTGTTACTGGTGTTAAACGCCAGTGTTGCTGGTGTTAAACGGCGGTGTTGCTGGTGTTAAACGGCAGTGTTACTGGAGTTAAACGCCAGTGTTGCTGTTGTTAAACGGCAGTGTTACTGGAGTTAAACGGCAGTGTTGCTGGTGTTAAACGGCTGTGTTGCTGGTGTTAAACGGCAGTGTTACTGGTGTTAAACGGCAGTGTTACTGGTGTTAAACGCCGGTGTTGCTGGTGTTAAACGGCAGTGTTGCTGGTGTTAAACGGCAGTGTTGCTGGTGTTAAACGGCAGTGTTGCTGGTGTTAAACGGCAGTGTCACTGGTGTTAAACGGCAGTGTCACTGGTGTTAAACGGCAGTGTTACTGGAGTTCAACGGCAGTGTTACTGGAGTTCAACGGCAGTGTTACTGGAGTTAAACGGCAGTGTTACTGGTGTTAAACGGCAGTGTTACTGGAGTTAAACGGCAGTCTTACTGGAGTTAAACGGCATTGTTACTGGAGTTAAACGGCAGTGTTACTGGAGTTCAACGGCAGTGTTACTGGAGTTCAACGGCAGTGTTACTGGAGTTCAACGGCAGTGTTACTGGAGTTCAACGGCAGTGTTACTGGAGTTAAACGGCAGTGTTACTGGTGTTAAACGGCAGTGTTACTGGAGTTAAACGGCAATGTTACTGGAGTTAAACGGCATTGTTACTGGAGTTAAATGGCAGTGTTACTGGAGTTCAACGGCAGTGTTACTGGAGTTCAACAGCAGTTAAACAGCAACGTTACTGGTGTTAAACGGCAGTGTTACTGGAGATAAACGGCAGTGTTACTGGAGATAAACGGCAGTGTTACTGGAGTTAAACGGCAGTGTTACTGGAGTTAAACGGCAGTGTTACTGGAGTTAAACGGCAGTGTTACTGGAGTTACACGGCTGTGTTACTGGAGATAAACGGCAGTGTTACTGGAGTTGAACGGCAGTGTTCCTGGAGTTGAACGGCAGTGTTACTGGAGTTACACGGCTGTGTTACTGGAGGTAAACGGCAGTGTTACTGGAGTTAAACGGCAGTGTTACTGGAGATAAACGGCTGTGTTACTGGAGTTATACGGCAATGTTACTGGAGTTAAACGGCAGTGTTACTGGAGTTAAACGGCAATTTTACTGGAGTTAAACGGCAGTGTTACTGGAGTTACACGGCTGTGTTACTGGAGTTACACGGCAATGTTACTGGAGTTAAACGGCAGTGTTACTGGAGTTACACGGCTGTGTTACTGGAGATAAACGGCAGTGTTACTGGAGTTAAACGGCAGTGTTACTGGAGTTAAACGGCACTGTTACTGGAGTTATACGGCAATGTTACTGGAGTTATACGGCAATGTTACTGGAGTTAAACGGCAGTGTTACTGGAGTTGTACGGCAATGTTACTGGAGTTAAACGGCAGTGTTACTGGAGTTACACGGCTGTGTTACTGGAGTTAAACGGCAGTGTTACTGGAGTTACACGGCTGTGTTACTGGAGTTAAACGGCAGTGTTACTGGAGTTAAACGGCAGTGTTACTGGTGTTAAACGGCAATGTTACTGGAGTTAAACGGCAGTGTTACTGGAGATAAACGGCAGTGTTACTGGAGTTACACGGCTGTGTTACTGGAGTTAAACGGCAGTGTTACTGGAGTTACACGGCTGTGTTACTGGAGTTAAACGGCAGTGTTACTGGAGTTACACGGCTGTGTTACTGGAGTTAAACGGCAGTGTTACTGGAGTTAAACGGCAGTGTTACTGGAGATAAACGGCAGTGTTACTGGAGTTACACGGCTGTGTTACTGGAGTTAAACGGCAGTGTTACTGGAGTTACACGGCTGTGTTGCTGGAGTTAAACGGCAGTGTTACTGGAGTTACACGGCTGTGTTACTGGAGTTAAACGGCAGTGTTACTGGAGTTACACGGCTGTGTTACTGGAGTTAAACGGCAATGTTACTGGAGTTAAACGGCAGTGTTACTGGAGTTACACGGCTGTGTTACTGGAGTTAAACGGCAGTGTTACTGGAGTTACACGGCTGTGTTACTGGAGTTAAACGGCAGTGTTACTGGAGTTAAACGGCAGTGTTACTGGAGTTAAACGGCAATGTTACTGGAGTTAAACGGCAGTGTTACTGGAGTTACACGGCTGTGTTACTGGAGATAAACGGCTGTGTTACTGGAGTTATACGGCAATGTTACTGGAGTTAAACGGCAATGTTACTGGAGTTAAACGGCAGTGTTGCTGGAGTTAAACGGCAGTGTTGCTGGAGTTAAACGGCAGTGTTACTGGAGTTTACGGCAGTGTTACTGGAGTTCAACGGCAGTGTTACTGGAGTTAAACGGCAGTGTTACTGGAGTTTACGGCAGTGTTACTGGAGTTCAACGGCAGTGTTACTGGAGTTAAACGGCAGTGTTACTGGTGTTCAACGGCAATGTTACTGGAGTTAAACGGCAGTGTTGCTGGAGTTCAACAGCAGTTAAACAGCAACGTTACTGGTGTTAAACGGCAGTGTTACTGGAGATAAACGGCAGTGTTACTGGAGTTAAACGGCAGTGTTACTGGTGTTCAACGGCAATGTTACTGGAGTTACACGGCTGTGTTACTGGAGATAAACGGCAGTGTTACTGGAGTTGAACGGCAGTGTTACTGGAGTTGAACGGCAGTGTTACTGGAGTTACACGGCTGTGTTACTGGAGATAAACGGCAATGTTACTGGAGATAAACGGCAATGTTACTGGAGTTCAACGGCAGTGTTACTGGAGTTAAACGGCAGTTTTACTGGAGTTACACGGCTGTGTTACTGGAGATAAACGGCAGTGTTACTGGAGTTAAACGGCAGTGTTACTGGAGATAAACGGCTGTGTTACTGGAGTTATACGGCAATGTTACTGGAGTTATACGGCAATGTTACTGGAGTTAAACGGCAGTGTTACTGGAGTTAAACGGCAATGTTACTGGAGTTAAACGGCAGTGTTACTGGAGTTACACGGCTGTGTTACTGGAGTTACACGGCAATGTTACTGGAGTTAAACGGCAGTGTTACTGGAGTTACACGGCTGTGTTACTGGAGATAAACGGCAGTGTTACTGGAGTTAAACGGCAGTGTTACTGGAGTTACACGGCTGTGTTACTGGAGTTAAACGGCTGTGTTACTGGAGTTAAACGGCAGTGTTACTGGAGTTACACGGCTGTGTTACTGGAGTTAAACGGCAGTGTTACTGGAGTTAAACGGCAATGTTACTGGAGTTACACGGCTGTGTTACTGGAGATAAACGGCGGTGTTACTGGAGTTAAACGGCAGTGTTACTGGTGTTAAACGGCAGTGTTACTGGAGTTAAACGCCAGTGTTGCTGGTGTTAAACGGCAGTGTTACTGGAGTTAAACGCCAGTGTTGCTGGTGTTAAACGGCGGTGTTGCTGGTGTTAAACAGCAGTGTTACTGGAGTTAAACGGCAGTGTTGCTGGTGTTAAACGGCAGTGTTACTGGAGTTAAACGCCAGTGTTGCTGGTGTTAAACGGCGGTGTTGCTGGTGTTAAACAGCAGTGTTACTGGAGTTAAACGGCAGTGTTACTGGTGTTAAACGGCAGTGTTACTGGAGTTAAACGCCAGTGTTGCTGGTGTTAAATGGCAGTGTTACAGCAGTTAAACGCCAGTGTTGCTGGTGTTAAATGGCAGTGTTACTGGAGTTAAACGGCAGTGTTGCTGGTGTTAAACGGCAGTGTTACTGGTGTTAAACGCCAGTGTTGCTGGTGTTAAACGGCGGTGTTGCTGGTGTTAAACGGCAGTGTTACTGGAGTTAAACGCCAGTGTTGCTGTTGTTAAACGGCAGTGTTACTGGAGTTAAACGGCAGTGTTGCTGGTGTTAAACGGCAGTGTTACTGGTGTTAAACGCCAGTGTTGTTGGTGTTAAACGGCTGTGTTGCTGGTGTTAAACGGCAGTGTTACTGGTGTTAAACGGCAGTGTTACTGGTGTTAAACGCCGGTGTTGCTGGTGTTAAACGGCTGTGTTACTGGAGATAAACGGCAGTGTTACTGGAGTTAAACGGCAGTGTTACTGGAGTTACACGGCTGTGTTACTGGAGTTAAACGGCAGAGTTACTGGAGTTACACGGCTGTGTTACTGGAGTTAAACGGCAGTGTTACTGGAGTTACACGGCTGTGTTACTGGAGTTAAACGGCAGTGTTACTGGAGTTACACGGCTGTGTTACTGGAGTTAAACGGCAGTGTTACTGGAGTTAAACGGCAATGTTACTGGAGTTACACGGCTGTGTTACTGGAGATAAACGGCGGTGTTACTGGTGTTAAACGGCAGTGTTACTGGTGTTAAACGGCGGTGTTGCTGGTGTTAAACGCCAGTGTTGTTGGTGTTAAACGGCTGTGTTACTGGAGATAAACGGCAGTGTTACTGGAGTTAAACGGCAGTGTTCCTGGAGTTACACGGCTGTGTTACTGGAGTTAAACGGCAGTGTTACTGGAGTTACACGGCTGTGTTACTGGAGTTAAACGGCAGTGTTACTGGAGTTAAACGGCAATGTTACTGGAGTTACACGGCTGTGTTACTGGAGATAAACGGCGGTGTTACTGGTGTTAAACGGCGGTGTTGCTGGTGTTAAACAGCAGTGTTACTGGAGTTAAACGGCAGTGTTACTGGTGTTAAACGGCAATGTTACTGGAGTTAAACGCCAGTGTTGCTGGTGTTAAACGGCAGTGTTACTGGAGTTAAACGCCAGTGTTGCTGGTGTTAAACGGCAGTGTTACTGGAGTTAAACGGCAGTGTTACTGGTGTTAAACGGCAGTGTTACTGGAGTTAAACGGCAGTGTTGCTGGTGTTAAACGGCAGTGTTACTGGAGTTAAACGCCAGTGTTGCTGGTGTTAAACGGCAGTGTTACTGGAGTTAAACGGCAGTGTTACTGGAGTTAAACGGCAGTGTTACTGGTGTTAAACGGCAGTGTTACTGGAGATAAACGGCTGTGTTACTGGAGTTATACGGCAATGTTACTGGAGTTAAACGGCAGTGTTACTGGAGTTAAACGGCAATTTTACTGGAGTTAAACGGCAGTGTTACTGGAGTTACACGGCTGTGTTACTGGAGTTACACGGCAATGTTACTGGAGTTAAACGGCAGTGTTACTGGAGTTACACGGCTGTGTTACTGGAGATAAACGGCAGTGTTACTGGAGTTAAACGGCAGTGTTACTGGAGTTAAACGGCACTGTTACTGGAGTTATACGGCAATGTTACTGGAGTTATACGGCAATGTTACTGGAGTTAAACGGCAGTGTTACTGGAGTTATACGGCAATGTTACTGGAGTTATACGGCAATGTTACTGGAGTTAAACGGCAGTGTTACTGGAGTTACACGGCTGTGTTACTGGAGTTAAACGGCAGTGTTACTGGAGTTACACGGCTGTGTTACTGGAGTTAAACGGCAGTGTTACTGGAGTTAAACGGCAGTGTTACTGGTGTTAAACGGCAATGTTACTGGAGTTAAACGGCAGTGTTACTGGAGATAAACGGCAGTGTTACTGGAGTTACACGGCTGTGTTACTGGAGTTAAACGGCAGTGTTACTGGAGTTACACGGCTGTGTTACTGGAGTTAAACGGCAGTGTTACTGGAGTTACACGGCTGTGTTACTGGAGTTAAACGGCAGTGTTACTGGAGTTAAACGGCAGTGTTACTGGAGTTAAACGGCAGTGTTACTGGAGATAAACGGCAGTGTTACTGGAGTTACACGGCTGTGTTACTGGAGTTAAACGGCAGTGTTACTGGAGTTACACGGCTGTGTTACTGGAGTTAAACGGCAGTGTTACTGGAGTTACACGGCTGTGTTACTGGAGTTAAACGGCAGTGTTACTGGAGTTACACGGCTGTGTTACTGGAGTTAAACGGCAATGTTACTGGAGTTAAACGGCAGTGTTACTGGAGTTACACGGCTGTGTTACTGGAGTTAAACGGCAGTGTTACTGGAGTTACACGGCTGTGTTACTGGAGTTAAACGGCAGTGTTACTGGAGTTAAACGGCAGTGTTACTGGAGTTAAACGGCAATGTTACTGGAGTTAAACGGCAGTGTTACTGGAGTTACACGGCTGTGTTACTGGAGATAAACGGCTGTGTTACTGGAGTTATACGGCAATGTTACTGGAGTTAAACGGCAATGTTACTGGAGTTAAACGGCAGTGTTGCTGGAGTTAAACGGCAGTGTTGCTGGAGTTAAACGGCAGTGTTACTGGAGTTTACGGCAGTGTTACTGGAGTTCAACGGCAGTGTTACTGGAGTTTACGGCAGTGTTACTGGAGTTCAACGGCAGTGTTACTGGAGTTAAACGGCAGTGTTACTGGTGTTCAACGGCAATGTTACTGGAGTTAAACGGCAGTGTTGCTGGAGTTCAACAGCAGTTAAACAGCAACGTTACTGGTGTTAAACGGCAGTGTTACTGGAGATAAACGGCAGTGTTACTGGAGTTAAACGGCAGTGTTACTGGTGTTCAACGGCAATGTTACTGGAGTTACACGGCTGTGTTACTGGAGATAAACGGCAGTGTTACTGGAGATAAACGGCAGTGTTACTGGAGTTGAACGGCAGTGTTACTGGAGTTGAACGGCAGTGTTACTGGAGTTACACGGCTGTGTTACTGGAGATAAACAGCAATGTTACTGGAGATAAACGGCAATGTTACTGGAGTTCAACGGCAGTGTTACTGGAGTTAAACGGCAGTTTTACTGGAGTTACACGGCTGTGTTACTGGAGATAAACGGCAGTGTTACTGGAGTTAAACGGCAGTGTTACTGGAGATAAACGGCTGTGTTACTGGAGTTATACGGCAATGTTACTGGAGTTAAACGGCAGTGTTACTGGAGTTAAACGGCAATGTTACTGGAGTTAAACGGCAGTGTTACTGGAGTTACACGGCTGTGTTACTGGAGTTACACGGCAATGTTACTGGAGTTAAACGGCAGTGTTACTGGAGTTACACGGCTGTGTTACTGGAGATAAACGGCAGTGTTACAGGAGTTAAACGGCAGTGTTACTGGAGTTACACGGCTGTGTTACTGGAGTTAAACGGCAGTGTTACTGGAGTTACACGGCTGTGTTACTGGAGTTAAACGGCAGTGTTACTGGAGTTACACGGCTGTGTTACTGGAGTTAAACGGCAGTGTTACTGGAGTTAAACGGCAATGTTACTGGAGTTACACGGCTGTGTTACTGGAGATAAACGGCGGTGTTACTGGAGTTAAACGGCAGTGTTACTGGTGTTAAACGGCAGTGTTACTGGAGTTAAACGCCAGTGTTGCTGGTGTTAAACGGCAGTGTTACTGGAGTTAAACGCCAGTGTTGCTGGTGTTAAACGGCGGTGTTGCTGGTGTTAAACAGCAGTGTTACTGGAGTTAAACGGCAGTGTTGCTGGTGTTAAACGGCAGTGTTACTGGAGTTAAACGCCAGTGTTGCTGGTGTTAAACGGCGGTGTTGCTGGTGTTAAACAGCAGTGTTACTGGAGTTAAACGGCAGTGTTACTGGTGTTAAACGGCAGTGTTACTGGAGTTAAACGCCAGTGTTGCTGGTGTTAAACGGCAGTGTTACTGGAGTTAAACGCCAGTGTTGCTGGTGTTAAACGGCGGTGTTGCTGGTGTTAAACAGCAGTGTTACTGGAGTTAAACGGCAGTGTTGCTGGTGTTAAACGGCAGTGTTACTGGAGTTAAACGCCAGTGTTGCTGGTGTTAAACGGCGGTGTTGCTGGTGTTAAACAGCAGTGTTACAGCAGTTAAACGCCAGTGTTGCTGGTGTTAAACGGCAGTGTTACTGGAGTTAAACGGCAGTGTTGCTGGTGTTAAACGGCAGTGTTACTGGTGTTAAACGCCAGTGTTGCTGGTGTTAAACGGCGGTGTTGCTGGTGTTAAACGGCAGTGTTACTGGAGTTAAACGCCAGTGTTGCTGTTGTTAAACGGCAGTGTTACTGGAGTTAAACGGCAGTGTTGCTGGTGTTAAACGGCAGTGTTACTGGAGTTAAACGCCAGTGTTGCTGGTGTTAAACGGCTGTGTTGCTGGTGTTAAACGGCAGTGTTACTGGTGTTAAACGGCAGTGTTACTGGTGTTAAACGGCAGTGTTACTGGTGTTAAACGCCGGTGTTGCTGGTGTTAAACGGCTGTGTTACTGGAGTTAAACGGCAGTGTTACTGGAGTTACACGGCTGTGTTACTGGAGTTAAACGGCAGAGTTACTGGAGTTACACGGCTGTGTTACTGGAGTTAAACGGCAGTGTTACTGGAGTTACACGGCTGTGTTACTGGAGTTAAACGGCAGTGTTACTGGAGTTACACGGCTGTGTTACTGGAGTTAAACGGCAGTGTTACTGGAGTTAAACGGCAATGTTACTGGAGTTACACGGCTGTGTTACTGGAGATAAACGGCGGTGTTATTGGAGTTAAACGGCAGTGTTACTGGTGTTAAACGGCAGTGTTACTGGTGTTAAACGGCGGTGTTGCTGGTGTTAAACGGCAGTGTTACTGGTGTTAAACGCCAGTGTTGTTGGTGTTAAACGGCTGTGTTACTGGAGATAAACGGCAGTGTTACTGGAGTTAAACGGCAGTGTTCCTGGAGTTACACGGCTGTGTTACTGGAGTTAAACGGCAGTGTTACTGGAGTTACACGGCTGTGTTACTGGAGTTAAACGGCAGTGTTACTGGAGTTAAACGGCAATGTTACTGGAGTTACACGGCTGTGTTACTGGAGATAAACGGCGGTGTTACTGGTGTTAAACGGCGGTGTTGCTGGTGTTAAACAGCAGTGTTACTGGAGTTAAACGGCAGTGTTACTGGTGTTAAACGGCAGTGTTACTGGAGTTAAACGCCAGTGTTGCTGGTGTTAAACGGCAGTGTTACTGGAGTTAAACGCCAGTGTTGCTGGTGTTAAACGGCGGTGTTGCTGGTGTTAAACAGCAGTGTTACTGGAGTTAAACGGCAGTGTTACTGGTGTTAAACGGCAGTGTTACTGGAGTTAAACGCCAGTGTTGCTGGTGTTAAACGGCAGTGTTACTGGAGTTAAACGCCAGTGTTGCTGGTGTTAAACGGCGGTGTTGCTGGTGTTAAACAGCAGTGTTACTGGAGTTAAACGGCAGTGTTGCTGGTGTTAAACGGCAGTGTTACTGGAGTTAAACGCCAGTATTGCTGGTGTTAAACAGCAGTGTTACAGCAGTTAAACGCCAGTGTTGCTGGTGTTAAACGGCAGTGTTACTGGAGTTAAACGGCAGTGTTGCTGGTGTTAAACGGCAGTGTTACTGGTGTTAAACGCCAGTGTTGCTGGTGTTAAACGGCGGTGTTGCTGGTGTTAAACGGCAGTGTTACTGGAGTTAAACGCCAGTGTTGCTGTTGTTAAACGGCAGTGTTACTGGAGTTAAACGGCAGTGTTGCTGGTGTTAAACGGCAGTGTTACTGGTGTTAAACGCCAGTGTTGTTGGTGTTAAACGGCTGTGTTGCTGGTGTTAAACGGCAGTGTTACTGGTGTTAAACGGCAGTGTTACTGGTGTTAAACGCCGGTGTTGCTGGTGTTAAACGGCAGTGTTGCTGGTGTTAAACGGCAGTGTTGCTGGTGTTAAACGGCAGTGTTACTGGTGTTAAACGGCAGTGTCACTGGTGTTAAACGGCAGTGTCACTGGTGTTAAACGGCAGTGTCACTGGTGTTAAACGGCAGTGTTACTGGAGTTCAACGGCAGTGTTACTGGAGTTAAACGGCAGTGTTACTGGTGTTAAACGGCAGTGTTACTGGAGTTAAACGGCAGTCTTACTGGAGTTAAACGGCATTGTTACTGGAGTTAAACGGCAGTGTTATTGGAGTTCAACGCCAGTGTTACTGGAGTTCAACAGCAGTTAAACAGCAACGTTACTGGTGTTAAACGGCTGTGTTACTGGAGATAAACGGCAGTGTTACTGGAGTTAAACGGCAGTGTTCCTGGAGTTACACGGCTGTGTTACTGGAGTTAAACGGCAGTGTTACTGGAGTTACACGGCTGTGTTACTGGAGTTAAACGGCAGTGTTACTGGAGTTAAACGGCAATGTTACTGGAGTTACACGGCTGTGTTACTGGAGATAAACGGCGGTGTTACTGGAGTTAAACGGCAGTGTTACTGGTGTTAAACGGCAGTGTTACTGGTGTTAAACGGCAGTGTTACTGGTGTTAAACGGCGGTGTTGCTGGTGTTAAACAGCAGTGTTACTGGAGTTAAACGGCAGTGTTACTGGTGTTAAACGGCAGTGTTACTGGAGTTAAACGCCAGTGTTGCTGGTGTTAAACGGCAGTGTTACTGGAGTTAAACGCCAGTGTTGCTGGTGTTAAACGGCGGTGTTGCTGGTGTTAAACAGCAGTGTTACTGGAGTTAAACGGCAGTGTTGCTGGTGTTAAACGGCAGTGTTACTGGAGTTAAACGCCAGTGTTGCTGGTGTTAAACGGCGGTGTTGCTGGTGTTAAACGGCAGTGTTACTGGAGTTAAACGCCAGTGTTGCTGTTGTTAAACGGCAGTGTTACTGGAGTTAAACGGCAGTGTTGCTGGTGTTAAACGGCAGTGTTACTGGAGTTATACGGCAATGTTACTGGAGTTATACGGCAATGTTACTGGAGTTAAACGGCAGTGTTACTGGAGTTATACGGCAATGTTACTGGAGTTATACGGCAATGTTACTGGAGTTAAACGGCAGTGTTACTGGAGTTACACGGCTGTGTTACTGGAGTTAAACGGCAGTGTTACTGGAGTTACACGGCTGTGTTACTGGAGTTAAACGGCAGTGTTACTGGAGTTAAACGGCAGTGTTACTGGTGTTAAACGGCAATGTTACTGGAGTTAAACGGCAGTGTTACTGGAGATAAACGGCAGTGTTACTGGAGTTACACGGCTGTGTTACTGGAGTTAAACGGCAGTGTTACTGGAGTTACACGGCTGTGTTACTGGAGTTAAACGGCAGTGTTACTGGAGTTACACGGCTGTGTTACTGGAGTTAAACGGCAGTGTTACTGGAGTTAAACGGCAGTGTTACTGGAGATAAACGGCAGTGTTACTGGAGTTACACGGCTGTGTTACTGGAGTTAAACGGCAGTGTTACTGGAGTTACACGGCTGTGTTACTGGAGTTAAACGGCAGTGTTACTGGAGTTACACGGCTGTGTTACTGGAGTTAAACGGCAGTGTTACTGGAGTTACACGGCTGTGTTACTGGAGTTAAACGGCAATGTTACTGGAGTTAAACGGCAGTGTTACTGGAGTTACACGGCTGTGTTACTGGAGTTAAACGGCAGTGTTACTGGAGTTACACGGCTGTGTTACTGGAGTTAAACGGCAGTGTTACTGGAGTTAAACGGCAGTGTTACTGGAGTTAAACGGCAATGTTACTGGAGTTAAACGGCAGTGTTACTGGAGTTACACGGCTGTGTTACTGGAGATAAACGGCTGTGTTACTGGAGTTATACGGCAATGTTACTGGAGTTAAACGGCAGTGTTGCTGGAGTTAAACGGCAGTGTTACTGGAGTTTACGGCAGTGTTACTGGAGTTCAACGGCAGTGTTACTGGAGTTAAACGGCAGTGTTACTGGAGTTTACGGCAGTGTTACTGGAGTTCAACGGCAGTGTTACTGGAGTTAAACGGCAGTGTTACTGGTGTTCAACGGCAATGTTACTGGAGTTAAACGGCAGTGTTGCTGGAGTTCAACAGCAGTTAAACAGCAACGTTACTGGTGTTAAACGGCAGTGTTACTGGAGATAAACGGCAGTGTTACTGGAGTTAAACGGCAGTGTTACTGGTGTTCAACGGCAATGTTACTGGAGTTACACGGCTGTGTTACTGGAGATAAACGGCAGTGTTACTGGAGTTGAACGGCAGTGTTACTGGAGTTGAACGGCAGTGTTACTGGAGTTACACGGCTGTGTTACTGGAGATAAACAGCAATGTTACTGGAGATAAACGGCAATGTTACTGGAGTTCAACGGCAGTGTTACTGGAGTTAAACGGCAGTTTTACTGGAGTTACACGGCTGTGTTACTGGAGATAAACGGCAGTGTTACTGGAGTTAAACGGCAGTGTTACTGGAGATAAACGGCTGTGTTACTGGAGTTATACGGCAATGTTACTGGAGTTAAACGGCAGTGTTACTGGAGTTAAACGGCAATGTTACTGGAGTTAAACGGCAGTGTTACTGGAGTTACACGGCTGTGTTACTGGAGTTACACGGCAATGTTACTGGAGTTAAACGGCAGTGTTACTGGAGTTACACGGCTGTGTTACTGGAGATAAACGGCAGTGTTACAGGAGTTAAACGGCAGTGTTACTGGAGTTACACGGCTGTGTTACTGGAGTTAAACGGCAGTGTTACTGGAGTTACACGGCTGTGTTACTGGAGTTAAACGGCAGTGTTACTGGAGTTACACGGCTGTGTTACTGGAGTTAAACGGCAGTGTTACTGGAGTTAAACGGCAATGTTACTGGAGTTACACGGCTGTGTTACTGGAGATAAACGGCGGTGTTACTGGAGTTAAACGGCAGTGTTACTGGTGTTAAACGGCAGTGTTACTGGAGTTAAACGCCAGTGTTGCTGGTGTTAAACGGCAGTGTTACTGGAGTTAAACGCCAGTGTTGCTGGTGTTAAACGGCGGTGTTGCTGGTGTTAAACAGCAGTGTTACTGGAGTTAAACGGCAGTGTTGCTGGTGTTAAACGGCAGTGTTACTGGAGTTAAACGCCAGTGTTGCTGGTGTTAAACGGCGGTGTTGCTGGTGTTAAACAGCAGTGTTACTGGAGTTAAACGGCAGTGTTACTGGTGTTAAACGGCAGTGTTACTGGAGTTAAACGCCAGTGTTGCTGGTGTTAAACGGCAGTGTTACTGGAGTTAAACGCCAGTGTTGCTGGTGTTAAACGGCGGTGTTGCTGGTGTTAAACAGCAGTGTTACTGGAGTTAAACGGCAGTGTTGCTGGTGTTAAACGGCAGTGTTACTGGAGTTAAACGCCAGTGTTGCTGGTGTTAAACGGCGGTGTTGCTGGTGTTAAACAGCAGTGTTACAGCAGTTAAACGCCAGTGTTGCTGGTGTTAAACGGCAGTGTTACTGGAGTTAAACGGCAGTGTTGCTGGTGTTAAACGGCAGTGTTACTGGTGTTAAACGCCAGTGTTGCTGGTGTTAAACGGCGGTGTTGCTGGTGTTAAACGGCAGTGTTACTGGAGTTAAACGCCAGTGTTGCTGTTGTTAAACGGCAGTGTTACTGGAGTTAAACGGCAGTGTTGCTGGTGTTAAACGGCAGTGTTACTGGTGTTAAACGCCAGTGTTGTTGGTGTTAAACGGCTGTGTTGCTGGTGTTAAACGGCAGTGTTACTGGTGTTAAACGGCAGTGTTACTGGTGTTAAACGCCGGTGTTGCTGGTGTTAAACGGCTGTGTTACTGGAGATAAACGGCAGTGTTACTGGAGTTAAACGGCAGTGTTACTGGAGTTACACGGCTGTGTTACTGGAGTTAAACGGCAGAGTTACTGGAGTTACACGGCTGTGTTACTGGAGTTAAACGGCAGTGTTACTGGAGTTACACGGCTGTGTTACTGGAGTTAAACGGCAGTGTTACTGGAGTTACACGGCTGTGTTACTGGAGTTAAACGGCAGTGTTACTGGAGTTAAACGGCAATGTTACTGGAGTTACACGGCTGTGTTACTGGAGATAAACGGCGGTGTTATTGGAGTTAAACGGCAGTGTTACTGGTGTTAAACGGCAGTGTTACTGGTGTTAAACGGCGGTGTTGCTGGTGTTAAACGGCAGTGTTACTGGTGTTAAACGCCAGTGTTGTTGGTGTTAAACGGCTGTGTTACTGGAGATAAACGGCAGTGTTACTGGAGTTAAACGGCAGTGTTCCTGGAGTTACACGGCTGTGTTACTGGAGTTAAACGGCAGTGTTACTGGAGTTACACGGCTGTGTTACTGGAGTTAAACGGCAGTGTTACTGGAGTTAAACGGCAATGTTACTGGAGTTACACGGCTGTGTTACTGGAGATAAACGGCGGTGTTACTGGTGTTAAACGGCGGTGTTGCTGGTGTTAAACAGCAGTGTTACTGGAGTTAAACGGCAGTGTTACTGGTGTTAAACGGCAGTGTTACTGGAGTTAAACGCCAGTGTTGCTGGTGTTAAACGGCAGTGTTACTGGAGTTAAACGCCAGTGTTGCTGGTGTTAAACGGCGGTGTTGCTGGTGTTAAACAGCAGTGTTACTGGAGTTAAACGGCAGTGTTACTGGTGTTAAACGGCAGTGTTACTGGAGTTAAACGCCAGTGTTGCTGGTGTTAAACGGCAGTGTTACTGGAGTTAAACGCCAGTGTTGCTGGTGTTAAACGGCGGTGTTGCTGGTGTTAAACAGCAGTGTTACTGGAGTTAAACGGCAGTGTTGCTGGTGTTAAACGGCAGTGTTACTGGAGTTAAACGCCAGTGTTGCTGGTGTTAAACAGCAGTGTTGCAGCAGTTAAACGCCAGTGTTGCTGGTGTTAAACGGCAGTGTTACTGGAGTTAAACGGCAGTGTTGCTGGTGTTAAACGGCAGTGTTACTGGTGTTAAACGCCAGTGTTGCTGGTGTTAAACGGCGGTGTTGCTGGTGTTAAACGGCAGTGTTACTGGAGTTAAACGCCAGTGTTGCTGTTGTTAAACGGCAGTGTTACTGGAGTTAAACGGCAGTGTTGCTGGTGTTAAACGGCAGTGTTGCTGGTGTTAAACGGCAGTGTTACTGGTGTTAAACGCCAGTGTTGTTGGTGTTAAACGGCTGTGTTGCTGGTGTTAAACGGCAGTGTTACTGGTGTTAAACGGCAGTGTTACTGGTGTTAAACGCCGGTGTTGCTGGTGTTAAACGGCAGTGTTGCTGGTGTTAAACGGCAGTGTTGCTGGTGTTAAACGGCAGTGTTACTGGTGTTAAACGGCAGTGTCACTGGTGTTAAACGGCAGTGTCACTGGTGTTAAACGGCAGTGTTACTGGAGTTCAACGGCAGTGTTACTGGAGTTAAACGGCAGTGTTACTGGTGTTAAACGGCAGTGTTACTGGAGTTAAACGGCAGTCTTACTGGAGTTAAACGGCATTGTTACTGGAGTTAAACGGCAGTGTTATTGGAGTTCAACGGCAGTGTTACTGGAGTTCAACGGCAGTGTTACTGGAGTTAAACGGCAGTGTTACTGGTGTTAAACGGCATTGTTACTGGAGTTAAATGGCAGTGTTACTGGAGTTCAACGGCAGTGTTACTGGAGTTCAACGGCAGTGTTACTGGAGTTAAACGGCAGTGTTACTGGTGTTAAACGGCAGTGTTACTGGTGTTAAACGGCAGTGTTACTGGTGTTAAACGGCAGTGTTACTGGAGTTAAACGGCAATGTTACTGGAGTTAAACGGCAGTGTTACTGGAGTTAAACGGCAGTGTTACTGGAGTTCAACGGCAGTGTTACTGGAGTTCAACGGCAGTGTTACTGGAGTTAAACGGCAGTGTTACTGGAGTTAAACGGCAGTGTTACTGGAGTTAAACGGCAGTGTTACTGGTGTTAAACGGCAGTGTTACTGGTGTTAAACGGCAGTGTTACTGGAGCTAAACGGCAATGTTACTGGAGTTAAACGGCAGTGTTGCTGGAGTTCAACAGCAGTTAAACAGCAACGTTACTGGTGTTAAACGGCTGTGTTACTGGGGATAAACGGCAGTGTTACTGGAGTTAAACGGCAGTGTTCCTGGAGTTACACGGCTGTGTTACTGGAGTTAAACGGCAGTGTTACTGGAGTTACACGGCTGTGTTACTGGAGTTAAACGGCAGTGTTACTGGAGTTAAACGGCAATGTTACTGGAGTTACACGGCTGTGTTACTGGAGATAAACGGCGGTGTTACTGGAGTTAAACGGCAGTGTTACTGGTGTTAAACGGCAGTGTTACTGGTGTTAAACGGCAGTGTTACTGGTGTTAAACGGCGGTGTTGCTGGTGTTAAACAGCAGTGTTACTGGAGTTAAACGGCAGTGTTACTGGTGTTAAACGGCAGTGTTACTGGAGTTAAACGCCAGTGTTGCTGGTGTTAAACGGCAGTGTTACTGGAGTTAAACGCCAGTGTTGCTGGTGTTAAACGGCGGTGTTGCTGGTGTTAAACAGCAGTGTTACTGGAGTTAAACGGCAGTGTTGCTGGTGTTAAACGGCAGTGTTACTGGAGTTAAACGCCAGTGTTGCTGGTGTTAAACGGCGGTGTTGCTGTTGTTAAACGGCAGTGTTACTGGAGTTAAACGGCAGTGTTGCTGGTGTTAAACGGCAGTGTTACTGGTGTTAAACGCCAGTGTTGTTGGTGTTAAACGGCTGTGTTGCTGGTGTTAAACGGCAGTGTTACTGGTGTTAAACGGCAGTGTTACTGGTGTTAAACGCCGGTGTTGCTGGTGTTAAACGGCAGTGTTGCTGGTGTTAAACGGCAGTGTTGCTGGTGTTAAACGGCAGTGTTGCTGGTGTTAAACGGCAGTGTCACTGGTGTTAAACGGCAGTGTCACTGGTGTTAAACGGCAGTGTCACTGGTGTTAAACGGCAGTGTTACTGGAGTTCAACGGCAGTGTTACTGGAGTTAAATGGCAGTGTTACTGGTGTTAAACGGCAGTGTTACTGGTGTTAAACGGCAGTGTTACTGGAGTTAAACGGCAGTCTTACTGGAGTTAAACGGCATTGTTCCTGGAGTTAAACGGCAGTGTTACTGGAGTTAAACGCCAGTGTTGCTGTTGTTAAACGGCAGTGTTACTGGAGTTAAACGGCAGTGTTGCTGGTGTTAAACGGCAGTGTTGCTGGTGTTAAACGGCAGTGTTACTGGTGTTAAACGCCAGTGTTGTTGGTGTTAAACGGCTGTGTTGCTGGTGTTAAACGGCAGTGTTACTGGTGTTAAACGGCAGTGTTACTGGTGTTAAACGCCGGTGTTGCTGGTGTTAAACGGCAGTGTTGCTGGTGTTAAACGGCAGTGTTGCTGGTGTTAAACGGCAGTGTTACTGGTGTTAAACGGCAGTGTCACTGGTGTTAAACGGCAGTGTCACTGGTGTTAAACGGCAGTGTTACTGGAGTTCAACGGCAGTGTTACTGGAGTTAAACGGCAGTGTTACTGGTGTTAAACGGCAGTGTTACTGGAGTTAAACGGCAGTCTTACTGGAGTTAAACGGCATTGTTACTGGAGTTAAACGGCAGTGTTATTGGAGTTCAACGGCAGTGTTACTGGAGTTCAACGGCAGTGTTACTGGAGTTAAACGGCAGTGTTACTGGTGTTAAACGGCATTGTTACTGGAGTTAAATGGCAGTGTTACTGGAGTTCAACGGCAGTGTTACTGGAGTTCAACGGCAGTGTTACTGGAGTTAAACGGCAGTGTTACTGGTGTTAAACGGCAGTGTTACTGGTGTTAAACGGCAGTGTTACTGGTGTTAAACGGCAGTGTTACTGGAGTTAAACGGCAATGTTACTGGAGTTAAACGGCAGTGTTACTGGAGTTAAACGGCAGTGTTACTGGAGTTCAACGGCAGTGTTACTGGAGTTCAACGGCAGTGTTACTGGAGTTAAACGGCAGTGTTACTGGAGTTAAACGGCAGTGTTACTGGAGTTAAACGGCAGTGTTACTGGTGTTAAACGGCAGTGTTACTGGTGTTAAACGGCAGTGTTACTGGAGCTAAACGGCAATGTTACTGGAGTTAAACGGCAGTGTTGCTGGAGTTCAACAGCAGTTAAACAGCAACGTTACTGGTGTTAAACGGCTGTGTTACTGGGGATAAACGGCAGTGTTACTGGAGTTAAACGGCAGTGTTCCTGGAGTTACACGGCTGTGTTACTGGAGTTAAACGGCAGTGTTACTGGAGTTACACGGCTGTGTTACTGGAGTTAAACGGCAGTGTTACTGGAGTTAAACGGCAATGTTACTGGAGTTACACGGCTGTGTTACTGGAGATAAACGGCGGTGTTACTGGAGTTAAACGGCAGTGTTACTGGTGTTAAACGGCAGTGTTACTGGTGTTAAACGGCAGTGTTACTGGTGTTAAACGGCGGTGTTGCTGGTGTTAAACAGCAGTGTTACTGGAGTTAAACGGCAGTGTTACTGGTGTTAAACGGCAGTGTTACTGGAGTTAAACGCCAGTGTTGCTGGTGTTAAACGGCAGTGTTACTGGAGTTAAACGCCAGTGTTGCTGGTGTTAAACGGCGGTGTTGCTGGTGTTAAACAGCAGTGTTACTGGAGTTAAACGGCAGTGTTGCTGGTGTTAAACGGCAGTGTTACTGGAGTTAAACGCCAGTGTTGCTGGTGTTAAACGGCGGTGTTGCTGTTGTTAAACGGCAGTGTTACTGGAGTTAAACGGCAGTGTTGCTGGTGTTAAACGGCAGTGTTACTGGTGTTAAACGCCAGTGTTGTTGGTGTTAAACGGCTGTGTTGCTGGTGTTAAACGGCAGTGTTACTGGTGTTAAACGGCAGTGTTACTGGTGTTAAACGCCGGTGTTGCTGGTGTTAAACGGCAGTGTTGCTGGTGTTAAACGGCAGTGTTGCTGGTGTTAAACGGCAGTGTTGCTGGTGTTAAACGGCAGTGTCACTGGTGTTAAACGGCAGTGTCACTGGTGTTAAACGGCAGTGTCACTGGTGTTAAACGGCAGTGTTACTGGAGTTCAACGGCAGTGTTACTGGAGTTAAATGGCAGTGTTACTGGTGTTAAACGGCAGTGTTACTGGTGTTAAACGGCAGTGTTACTGGAGTTAAACGGCAGTCTTACTGGAGTTAAACGGCATTGTTCCTGGAGTTAAACGGCAGTGTTACTGGAGTTCAACGGCAGTGTTACTGGAGTTCAACGGCAGTGTTACTGGAGTTAAACGGCAGTGTTACTGGTGTTCAACGGCAGTGTTACTGGAGTTAAACGGCAATGTTACTGGAGTTAAACGGCATTGTTACTGGAGTTAAATGGCAGTGTTACTGGAGTTCAACGGCAGTGTTACTGGAGTTAAACGGCAGTGTTACTGGTGTTAAACGGCAGTGTTACTGGAGTTAAACGGCAATGTTACTGGAGTTAAACGGCAGTGTTACTGGAGTTAAACGGCAGTGTTACTGGAGTTCAACGGCAGTGTTACTGGAGTTAAACGGCAGTGTTACTGGAGTTCAACGGCAGTGTTACTGGTGTTAAACGGCAGTGTTACTGGAGCTAAACGGCAATGTTACTGGAGTTAAACGGCAGTGTTGCTGGAGTTCAACAGCAGTTAAACAGCAACGTTACTGGTGTTAAACGGCAGTGTTACTGGAGATAAACGGCAGTGTTACTGGAGATAAACGGCAGTGTTACTGGAGTTAAACGGCAGTGTTACTGGAGTTAAACGGCAGTGTTACTGGAGTTAAACGGCAGTGTTACTGGAGTTACACGGCTGTGTTACTGGAGATAAACGGCAGTGTTACTGGAGTTGAACGGCAGTGTTCCTGGAGTTGAACGGCAGTGTTACTGGAGTTACACGGCTGTGTTACTGGAGATAAACGGCAGTGTTACTGGAGTTAAACGGCAGTGTTACTGGAGATAAACGGCTGTGTTACTGGAGTTAAACGTCTGTGTTACTGGAGTTAAACGGCAGTGTTACTGGAGTTAAACGGCAATGTTACTGGAGTTAAACGGCAGTGTTACTGGAGTTAAACGGCAGTGTTACTGGAGTTCAACGGCAGTGTTACTGGTGTTAAACGGCAGTGTTACTGGAGTTAAACGGCAGTGTTACTGGAGTTAAACGGCAATGTTACTGGAGTTAAACGGCAGTGTTACTGGAGTTACACGGCTGTGTTACTGGAGATAAACGGCTGTGTTACTGGAGTTATATGGCAATGTTACTGGAGTTAAACGGCAATGTTACTGGAGATAAACGGCTGTGTTACTGGAGTTATACGGCAATGTTACTGGAGTTAAACGGCAGTGTTGCTGGAGTTAAACGGCAGTGTTGCTGGAGTTAAACGGCAGTGTTGCTGGAGTTAAACGGCAGTGTTACTGGAGTTTACGGCAGTGTTACTGGAGTTCAACGGCAGTGTTACTGGAGTTAAACGGCAGTGTTACTGGAGTTTACGGCAGTGTTACTGGAGTTCAACGGCAGTGTTACTGGAGTTAAACGGCAGTGTTACTGGTGTTCAACGGCAATGTTACTGGAGTTAAACGGCAGTGTTGCTGGAGTTCAACAGCAGTTAAACAGCAACGTTACTGGTGTTAAACGGCAGTGTTACTGGAGATAAACGGCAGTGTTGCTGGAGTTCAACAGCAGTTAAACAGCAACGTTACTGGTGTTAAACGGCAGTGTTACTGGAGTTAAACGGCAGTGTTGCTGGAGTTCAACAGCAGTTAAACAGCAACGTTACTGGTGTTAAACGGCAGTGTTACTGGAGTTAAACGGCAGTGTTGCTGGAGTTCAACAGCAGTTAAACAGCAATGTTACTGGAGATAAACGGCAGTGTTACTGGAGTTAAACGGCAGTGTTACTGGTGTTCAACGGCAATGTTACTGGAGTTACACGGCTGTGTTACTGGAGATAAACGGCAGTGTTACTGGAGTTGAACGGCAGTGTTACTGGAGTTGAACGGCAGTGTTACTGGAGATAAGCGGCTGTGTTACTGGAGTTACACGGCTGTGTTACTGGAGATAAACGGCAGTGTTACTGGAGATAAACGGCAATGTTACTGGAGTTCAACGGCAGTGTTACTGGAGTTAAACGGCAGTGTTACTGGAGTTACACGGCTGTGTTACTGGAGATAAACGGCAGTGTTACTGGAGTTAAACGGCAGTGTTACTGGAGTTAAACGGCAATGTTACTGGAGTTAAACTGCAGTGTTACTGGAGATAAACGGCTGTGTTACTGGAGTTATACGGCAATTTTACTGGAGTTAAACGGCAGTGTTACTGGAGTTAAACGGCAATGTTACTGGAGTTAAACGGCAGTGTTACTGGAGTTACACGGCTGTGTTACTGGAGTTACACGGCAATGTTACTGGAGTTAAACGGCAGTGTTACTGGAGTTACACGGCTGTGTTACTGGAGATAAACGGCAGTGTTACTGGAGTTAAACGGCAGTGTTACTGGAGTTACACGGCTGTGTTACTGGAGTTAAACGGCAGTGTTACTGGAGTTACACGGCTGTGTTACTGGAGTTAAACGGCAGTGTTACTGGAGTTAAACGGCAATGTTACTGGAGTTACACGGCTGTGTTACTGGAGATAAACGGCGGTGTTACTGGAGTTAAACGGCAGTGTTACTGGTGTTAAACGGCAGTGTTACTGGAGTTAAACGCCAGTGTTGCTGGAGTTAAACGCCAGTGTTGCTGGTGTTAAACGGCAGTGTTACTGGAGTTAAACGCCAGTGTTGCTGGTGTTAAACGGCGGTGTTGCTGGTGTTAAACAGCAGTGTTGCTGGAGTTAAACGGCAGTGTTGCTGGTGTTCAACGGCAGTGTTACTGGAGTTAAACGCCAGTGTTGCTGGTGTTAAACGGCGGTGTTGCTGGTGTTAAACAGCAGTGTTACTGGAGTTAAACGGCAGTGTTACTGGTGTTAAACGGCAGTGTTACTGGAGTTAAACGCCTGTGTTGCTGGTGTTAAACGGCAGTGTTGCTGGAGTTAAACGCCAGTGTTGCTGGTGTTAAACGGCGGTGTTGCTGGTGTTAAACAGCAGTGTTACTGGAGTTAAACGGCAGTGTTGCTGGTGTTAAACGACAGTGTTACTGGAGTTAAACGCCAGTGTTGCTGGTGTTAAACGGCGGTGTTGCTGGTGTTAAACAGCAGTGTTACAGCAGTTAAACGCCAGTGTTGCTGGTGTTAAACGGCAGTGTTACTGGAGTTAAACGGCAGTGTTGCTGGTGTTAAACGGCAGTGTTACTGGTGTTAAA
Organism: Heterodontus francisci; assembly: GCF_036365525.1. Taxonomy (NCBI): domain Eukaryota; kingdom Metazoa; phylum Chordata; class Chondrichthyes; order Heterodontiformes; family Heterodontidae; genus Heterodontus; species Heterodontus francisci. Next base: position 14,285,981 of record NC_090413.1, on the reverse strand, counting down.
CGCCAGTGTTGCTGGTGTTAAACGGCGGTGTTGCTGGTGTTAAACGGCAGTGTTACTGGAGTTAAACGCCAGTGTTGCTGTTGTTAAACGGCATTGTTACTGGAGTTAAACGGCAGTGTTGCTGGTGTTAAACGGCAGTGTTAGTGGTGTTAAACGCCAGTGTTGTTGGTGTTAAACGGCTGTGTTGCTGGTGTTAAACGGCAGTGTTACTGGTGTTAAACGGCAGTGTTACTGGTGTTAAACGCCGGTGTTGCTGGTGTTAAACGGCAGTGTTGCTGGTGTTAAACGGCAGTGTTGCTGGTGTTAAACGGCAGTGTTACTGGTGTTAAACGGCACTGTTACTGGTGTTAAACGGCAGTGTCACTGGTGTTAAACGGCAGTGTCACTGGTGTTAAACGGCAGTGTCACTGGAGTTCAACGGCAGTGTTACTGGAGTTAAACGGCAGTGTTACTGGTGTTAAACGGCAGTGTTACTGGAGTTAAACGGCAGTCTTACTGGAGTTAAACGGCATAGTTACTGGAGTTAAACGGCAGTGTTACTGGAGTTCAACGGCAGTGTTACTGGAGTTAAACGGCAGTGTTACTGGTGTTAAACGGCAGTGTTACTGGAGTTAAACGGCAATGTTACTGGAGTTAAACGGCATTGTTACTGGAGTTAAATGGCAGTGTCAGTGGAGGTAAACGGCAGTGTTACTGGAGGTAAACGGCAGTTAAACAGCAGTGTTAGGGGAGTTAAACAGCAGTGTTAGTGGAGTTAAACAGCAGTGTTTTTGGTGATAAACAGCAATGTTACTGGCGATAAACGGCAATGTTACTGGAGTTAAACAGCAATGTTACTGGAGGTAAAGGCAGTGTGACTGGAGTTAAACGGCGGTGTTACTGGAGTTGAACGGCAGTGTTACTGGAGTTACACGGCTGTGTTACTGGAGATAAACAGCAATGTTACTGGAGATAAACGGCAATGTTACTGGAGTTAAACGGCAGTGTTACTGGAGTTAAACGGCAGTGTTACTGGAGTTACACGGCTGTGTTACTGGAGATAAACGGCAGTGTTACTGGAGTTAAACGGCAGTGTTACTGGAGATAAACGGCTGTGTTACTGGAGTTATACGGCAATGTTACTGGAGTTAAACGGCAATGTTACTGGAGTTAAACGGCAGTGTTACTGGAGTTACACGGCTGTGTTACTGGAGTTACACGGCAATGTTACTGGAGTTAAACGGCAGTGTTACTGGAGTTACACGGCTGTGTTACTGGAGATAAACGGCAGTGTTACTGGAGTTAAACGGCAGTGTTACTGGAGTTACACGGCTGTGTTACTGGAGTTAAACGGCAGTGTTACTGGAGTTACACGGCTGTGTTACTGGAGTTAAACGGCAGTGTTACTGGAGTTAAACGGCAATGTTACTGGAGTTACACGGCTGTGTTACTGGAGATAAACGGCGGTGTTACTGGAGTTAAACGGCAGTGTTACTGGTGTTAAACGGCAGTGTTACTGGAGTTAAACGCCAGTGTTGCTGGTGTTAAACGGCAGTGTTACTGGAGTTAAACGCCAGTGTTGCTGGTGTTAAACGGCGGTGTTGCTGGTGTTAAACAGCAGTGTTACTGGAGTTAAACGGCAGTGTTGCTGGTGTTAAACGGCAGTGTTACTGGAGTGAAACGCCAGTGTTGCTGGTGTTAAACGGCGGTGTTGCTGGTGTTAAACAGCAGTGTTACTGGAGTTAAACGGCAGTGTTACTGGTGTTAAACGGCAGTGTTACTGGAGTTAAATGCCAGTGTTGCTGGTGTTAAACGGCAGTGTTACTGGAGTTAAACGCCAGTGTTGCTGGTGTTAAACGGCGGTGTTGCTGGTGTTAAACAGCAGTGTTACTGGAGTTAAACGGCAGTGTTGCTGGTGTTAAACGGCAGTGTTACTGGAGTTAAACGCCAGTGTTGCTGGTGTTAAACGGCGGTGTTGCTGGTGTTAAACAGCAGTGTTACTGGAGTTAAACGGCAGTGTTGCTGGTGTTAAATGGCAGTGTTACTGGAGTTAAACGCCAGTGTTGCTGGTGTTAAACGGCAGTGTTACTGGAGTTAAACGCCAGTGTTGCTGGTGTTAAACGGCGGTGTTGCTGGTGTTAAACAGCAGTGTTACAGCAGTTAAACGCCAGTGTTGCTGGTGTTAAACGGCAGTGTTACTGGAGTTAAACGGCAGTGTTGCTGGTGTTAAACGGCAGTGTTACTGGTGTTAAACGCCAGTGTTGCTGGTGTTAAACGGCGGTGTTGCTGGTGTTAAACGGCAGTGTTACTGGAGTTAAACGCCAGTGTTGCTGTTGTTAAACGGCAGTGTTACTGGTGTTAAACGCCAGTGTTGTTGGTGTTAAACGGCTGTGTTACTGGTGTTAAACGGCAGTGTTACTGGTGTTAAACGCCGGTGTTGCTGGTGTTAAACGGCAGTGTTACTGGAGTTAAACGCCAGTGTTGCTGTTGTTAAACGGCAGTGTTACTGGTGTTAAACGCCAGTGTTGTTGGTGTTAAACGGCAGTGTTACTGGTGTTAAACGCCGGTGTTGCTGGAGTTAAACGCCAGTGTTGCTGGTGTTAAACGGCAGTGTTACTGGAGTTAAACGGCAGTCTTACTGGAGTTAAACGGCATTGTTCCTGGAGTTAAACGGCAGTGTTACTGGAGTTCAACGGCAGTGTTACTGGAGTTCAACGGCAGTGTTACTGGAGTTAAACGGCAGTGTTACTGGAGTTAAACGGCAGTGTTACTGGTGTTCAACGGCAGTGTTACTGGAGTTAAACGGCAATGTTACTGGAGTTAAACGGCATTGTTACTGGAGTTAAATGGCAGTGTTACTGGAGTTCAACGGCAGTGTTACTGGAGTTAAACGGCAGTGTTACTGGTGTTAAACGGCAGTGTTACTGGAGTTAAACGGCAATGTTACTGGAGTTAAACGGCAGTGTTACTGGAGTTAAACGGCAGTGTTACTGGAGTTCAACGGCAGTGTTACTGGAGTTAAACGGCAGTGTTACTGGAGTTCAACGGCAGTGTTACTGGTGTTAAACGGCAGTGTTACTGGAGCTAAACGGCAATGTTACTGGAGTTAAACGGCAGTGTTGCTGGAGTTCAACAGCAGTTAAACAGCAACGTTACTGGTGTTAAACGGCAGTGTTACTGGAGATAAACGGCAGTGTTACTGGAGATAAACGGCAGTGTTACTGGAGTTAAACGGCAGTGTTACTGGAGTTAAACGGCAGTGTTACTGGAGTTAAACGGCAGTGTTACTGGAGTTAAACGGCAGTGTTACTGGAGTTACACGGCTGTGTTACTGGAGATAAACGGCAGTGTTACTGGAGTTGAACGGCAGTGTTCCTGGAGTTGAACGGCAGTGTTACTGGAGTTACACGGCTGTGTTACTGGAGATAAACGGCAGTGTTACTGGAGATAAACGGCAGTGTTACTGGAGATAAACGGCTGTGTTACTGGAGTTAAACGGCTGTGTTACTGGAGTTAAACGGCAGTGTTACTGGAGTTAAACGGCAGTGTTACTGGAGTTAAACGGCAGTGTTACTGGAGTTAAACGGCAGTGTTACTGGAGTTAAACGGCAGTGTTACTGGAGTTCAACGGCAGTGTTACTGGTGTTAAACGGCAGTGTTACTGGAGTTAAACGGCAGTGTTACTGGAGTTAAACGGCAATGTTACTGGAGTTAAACGGCAGTGTTACTGGAGTTACACGGCTGTGTTACTGGAGATAAACGGCTGTGTTACTGGAGTTATATGGCAATGTTACTGGAGTTAAACGGCAATGTTACTGGAGATAAACGGCTGTGTTACTGGAGTTATACGGCAGTGTTGCTGGAGTTAAACGGCAGTGTTGCTGGAGTTAAACGGCAGTGTTGCTGGAGTTAAACGGCAGTGTTACTGGAGTTTACGGCAGTGTTACTGGAGTTCAACGGCAGTGTTACTGGAGTTAAACGGCAGTGTTACTGGAGTTTACGGCAGTGTTACTGGAGTTCAACGGCAGTGTTACTGGAGTTAAACGGCAGTGTTACTGGTGTTCAACGGCAATGTTACTGGAGTTAAACGGCAGTGTTGCTGGAGTTCAACAGCAGTTAAACAGCAACGTTACTGGTGTTAAACGGCAGTGTTACTGGAGATAAACGGCAGTGTTGCTGGAGTTCAACAGCAGTTAAACAGCAACGTTACTGGTGTTAAACGGCAGTGTTACTGGAGTTAAACGGCAGTGTTGCTGGAGTTCAACAGCAGTTAAACAGCAACGTTACTGGTGTTAAACGGCAGTGTTACTGGAGTTAAACGGCAGTGCTGCTGGAGTTCAACAGCAGTTAAACAGCAATGTTACTGGAGATAAACGGCAGTGTTACTGGAGTTAAACGGCAGTGTTACTGGTGTTCAACGGCAATGTTACTGGAGTTACACGGCTGTGTTACTGGAGATAAACGGCAGTGTTACTGGAGTTGAACGGCAGTGTTACTGGAGTTGAACGGCAGTGTTACTGGAGATAAACGGCTGTGTTACTGGAGTTACACGGCTGTGTTACTGGAGATAAACGGCAGTGTTACTGGAGATAAGCGGCAATGTTACTGGAGTTAAACGGCAGTGTTACTGGAGTTACACGGCTGTGTTACTGGAGTTGAACGGCAGTGTTACTGGAGATAAACGGCTGTGTTACTGGAGTTATACGGCAATGTTACTGGAGTTAAACGGCAGTGTTACTGGAGTTAAACGGCAATGTTACTGGAGTTAAACGGCAGTGTTACTGGAGTTACACGGCTGTGTTACTGGAGTTACACGGCAGTGTTACTGGAGTTAAACGGCAGTGTTACTGGTGTTCAACGGCAATGTTACTGGAGTTACACGGCTGTGTTACTGGAGATAAACGGCAGTGTTACTGGAGTTGAACGGCAGTGTTACTGGAGTTGAACGGCAGTGTTACTGGAGATAAACGGCTGTGTTACTGGAGTTATACGGCAATGTTACTGGAGTTAAACGGCAGTGTTACTGGAGTTAAACGGCAATGTTACTGGAGTTAAACGGCAGTGTTACTGGAGTTACACGGCTGTGTTACTGGAGTTACACGGCAGTGTTACTGGAGTTAAACGGCAGTGTTACTGGAGTTACACGGCTGTGTTACTGGAGTTAAACGGCAGTGTTACTGGAGTTACACGGCTGTGTTACTGGAGTTAAACGGCAGTGTTACTGGAGTTAAACGGCAATGTTACTGGAGTTACACGGCTGTGTTACTGGTGTTAAACGGCAGTGTTACTGGAGTTAAACGCCAGTGTTGCTGGTGTTAAACGGCGGTGTTGCTGGTGTTAAACAGCAGTGTTACTGGAGTTAAACGGCAGTGTTGCTGGTGTTCAACGGCAGTGTTACTGGAGTTAAACGCCAGTGTTGCTGGTGTTAAACGGCGGTGTTGCTGGTGTTAAACAGCAGTGTTACTGGAGTTAAACGGCAGTGTTACTGGTGTTAAACGGCAGTGTTACTGGAGTTAAACGCCTGTGTTGCTGGTGTTAAACGGCAGTGTTACTGGAGTTAAACGCCAGTGTTGCTGGTGTTAAACGGCGGTGTTGCTGGTGTTAAACAGCAGTGTTACTGGAGTTAAACGGCAGTGTTGCTGGTGTTAAACGGCAGTGTTACTGGAGTTAAACGCCAGTGTTGCTGGTGTTAAACGGCGGTGTTGCTGGTGTTAAACAGCAGTGTTACAGCAGTTAAACGCCAGTGTTGCTGGTGTTAAACGGCAGTGTTACTGGAGTTAAACGGCAGTGTTGCTGGTGTTAAACGGCAGTGTTACTGGTGTTAAACGCCAGTGTTGCTGGTGTTAAACGGCGGTGTTGCTGGTGTTAAACGGCAGTGTTACTGGAGTTAAACGCCAGTGTTGCTGTTGTTAAACGGCATTGTTACTGGAGTTAAACGGCAGTGTTGCTGGTGTTAAACGGCAGTGTTGCTGGTGTTAAACGGCGGTGTTGCTGGTGTTAAACAGCAGTGTTACAGCAGTTAAACGCCAGTGTTGCTGGTGTTAAACGGCAGTGTTACTGGAGTTAAACGGCAGTGTTGCTGGTGTTAAACGGCAGTGTTACTGGTGTTAAACGCCAGTGTTGCTGGTGTTAAACGGCGGTGTTGCTGGTGTTAAACGGCAGTGTTACTGGAGTTAAACGCCAGTGTTGCTGTTGTTAAACGGCATTGTTACTGGAGTTAAACGGCAGTGTTGCTGGTGTTAAACGGCAGTGTTAGTGGTGTTAAACGCCAGTGTTGTTGGTGTTAAACGGCTGTGTTGCTGGTGTTAAACGGCAGTGTTACTGGTGTTAAACGGCAGTGTTACTGGTGTTAAACGCCGGTGTTGCTGGTGTTAAACGGCAGTGTTGCTGGTGTTAAACGGCAGTGTTGCTGGTGTTAAACGGCAGTGTTACTGGTGTTAAACGGCACTGTTACTGGTGTTAAACGGCAGTGTCACTGGTGTTAAACGGCAGTGTCACTGGTGTTAAACGGCAGTGTTACTGGAGTTCAACGGCAGTGTTACTGGAGTTAAACGGCAGTGTTACTGGTGTTAAACGGCAGTGTTACTGGAGTTAAACGGCAGTCTTACTGGAGTTAAACGGCATAGTTACTGGAGTTAAACGGCAGTGTTACTGGAGTTCAACGGCAGTGTTACTGGAGTTAAACGGCAGTGTTACTGGTGTTAAACGGCAGTGTTACTGGAGTTAAACGGCAATGTTACTGGAGTTAAACGGCATTGTTACTGGAGTTAAATGGCAGTGTCAGTGGAGGTAAACGGCAGTGTTACTGGAGGTAAACGGCAGTTAAACAGCAGTGTTAGGGGAGTTAAACAGCAGTGTTAGTGGAGTTAAACAGCAGTGTTTTTGGTGATAAACAGCAATGTTACTGGCGATAAACGGCAATGTTACTGGAGTTAAACAGCAATGTTACTGGAGGTAAAGGCAGTGTGACTGGAGTTAAACGGCGGTGTTACTGGAGTTGAACGGCAGTGTTACTGGAGTTACACGGCTGTGTTACTGGAGATAAACAGCAATGTTACTGGAGATAAACGGCAATGTTACTGGAGTTAAACGGCAGTGTTACTGGAGTTAAACGGCAGTGTTACTGGAGTTAAACGGCAGTGTTACTGGAGTTACACGGCTGTGTTACTGGAGATAAACGGCAGTGTTACTGGAGTTAAACGGCAGTGTTACTGGAGATAAACGGCTGTGTTACTGGAGTTATACGGCAATGTTACTGGAGTTAAACGGCAATGTTACTGGAGTTAAACGGCAGTGTTACTGGAGTTACACGGCTGTGTTACTGGAGTTACACGGCAATGTTACTGGAGTTAAACGGCAGTGTTACTGGAGTTACACGGCTGTGTTACTGGAGATAAACGGCAGTGTTACTGGAGTTAAACGGCAGTGTTACTGGAGTTACACGGCTGTGTTACTGGAGTTAAACGGCAGTGTTACTGGAGTTACACGGCTGTGTTACTGGAGTTAAACGGCAGTGTTACTGGAGTTAAACGGCAATGTTACTGGAGTTACACGGCTGTGTTACTGGAGATAAACGGCGGTGTTACTGGAGTTAAACGGCAGTGTTACTGGTGTTAAACGGCAGTGTTACTGGAGTTAAACGCCAGTGTTGCTGGTGTTAAACGGCAGTGTTACTGGAGTTAAACGCCAGTGTTGCTGGTGTTAAACGGCGGTGTTGCTGGTGTTAAACAGCAGTGTTACTGGAGTTAAACGGCAGTGTTACTGGTGTTAAACGGCAGTGTTACTGGAGTTAAACGCCAGTGTTGCTGGTGTTAAACGGCAGTGTTACTGGAGTTAAACGCCAGTGTTGCTGGTGTTAAACGGCGGTGTTGCTGGTGTTAAACAGCAGTGTTACTGGAGTTAAACGGCAGTGTTGCTGGTGTTAAACGGCAGTGTTACTGGAGTTAAACGCCAGTGTTGCTGGTGTTAAACGGCGGTGTTGCTGGTGTTAAACAGCAGTGTTACTGGAGTTAAACGGCAGTGTTGCTGGTGTTAAACGGCAGTGTTACTGGAGTTAAACGCCAGTGTTGCTGGTGTTAAACGGCAGTGTTACTGGAGTTAAACGCCAGTGTTGCTGGTGTTAAACGGCGGTGTTGCTGGTGTTAAACAGCAGTGTTACAGCAGTTAAACGCCAGTGTTGCTGGTGTTAAACGGCAGTGTTACTGGAGTTAAACGGCAGTGTTGCTGGTGTTAAACGGCAGTGTTACTGGTGTTAAACGCCAGTGTTGCTGGTGTTAAACGGCGGTGTTGCTGGTGTTAAACGGCAGTGTTACTGGAGTTAAACGCCAGTGTTGCTGTTGTTAAACGGCAGTGTTACTGGTGTTAAACGCCAGTGTTGTTGGTGTTAAACGGCTGTGTTACTGGTGTTAAACGGCAGTGTTACTGGTGTTAAACGCCGGTGTTGCTGGTGTTAAACGGCAGTGTTACTGGAGTTAAACGCCAGTGTTGCTGTTGTTAAACGGCAGTGTTACTGGTGTTAAACGCCAGTGTTGTTGGTGTTAAACGGCAGTGTTACTGGTGTTAAACGCCGGTGTTGCTGGAGTTAAACGCCAGTGTTGCTGGTGTTAAACGGCAGTGTTACTGGAGTTAAACGGCAGTGTTGCTGGTGTTAAACGGCAGTGTTACTGGTGTTAAACGCCAGTGTTGTTGGTGTTAAACGGCTGTGTTACTGGTGTTAAACGGCAGTGTTACTGGTGTTAAACGCCGGTGTTGCTGGTGTTAAACGGCAGTGTTGCTGGTGTTAAACGGCAGTGTTGCTGGTGTTAAACGGCAGTGTTACTGGTGTTAAACGGCACTGTTACTGGTGTTAAACGGCAGTGTCACTGGTGTTAAACGGCAGTGTCACTGGTGTTAAACGGCAGTGTTACTGGAGTTCAACGGCAGTGTTACTGGAGTTAAACGGCAGTGTTACTGGTGTTAAACGGCAGTGTTACTGGAGTTAAACGGCAGTCTTACTGGAGTTAAACGGCATTGTTACTGGAGTTCAACGGCAGTGTTACTGGAGTTCAACGGCAGTGTTACTGGAGTTAAACGGCAGTGTTACTGGTGTTAAACGGCAGTGTTACTGGAGTTAAACGGCAATGTTACTGGAGTTAAACGGCATTGTTACTGGAGTTAAACGGCAGTGTTACTGGAGTTCAACGGCAGTGTTACTGGAGTTAAACGGCAGTGTTACTGGTGTTAAACGGCAGTGTTACTGGAGTTAAACGGCAATGTTACTGGAGTTAAACGGCATTGTTACTGGAGTTAAACGGCAGTGTTAATGGAGTTCAACGGCAGTGTTACTGGAGTTCAACGGCAGTGTTACTGGAGTTAAACGGCAGTGTTACTGGTGTTAAACGGCAGTGTTACTGGAGTTAAACGGCAATGTTACTGGAGTTAAACGGCATTGTTACTGGAGTTAAACGGCAGTGTTACTGGAGTTAAACGGCAGTGTTACTGGAGTTCAACGGCAGTGTTACTGGAGTTAAACGGCAGTGTTACTGGAGTTAAACGGCAGTGTTACTGGAGTTCAACGGCAGTGTTACTGGAGTTAAACGGCAGTGTTACTGGAGTTAAACGGCAGTGTTACTGGAGTTCAACGGCAGTGTTACTGGAGTTAAACGGCAGTGTTACTGGAGTTAAACGGCAGTGTATTTGGAGTTAAACGGCAATGTTACTGGAGTTAAACGGCAGTGTTACTGGAGTTCAACAGCAGTTAAACAGCAACGTTACTGGTGTTAAACGGCAGTGTTACTGGAGATAAACGGCAGTGTTACTGGAGATAAACGGCAGTGTTACTGGAGTTAAACGGCAGTGTTACTGGAGTTAAACGGCAGTGTTACTGGAGTTAAACGGCAGTGTTACTGGAGTTAAACGGCAGTGTTACTGGAGTTAAACGGCAATGTTACTGGAGTTAAACGGCAATGTTACTGGAGATAAACGGCAATGTTACTGGAGATAAACGGCAATGTTACTGGAGTTAAACGGCGGTGGTACTGGAGTTAAACGGCAGTGTTACTGGAGTTAAACGGCAGTGTTACTGGAGTTAAACGGCAGTGTTACTGGAGTTAAACGGCAATGTTACTCGAATTAAACGGCAGTGTTACTGGAGTTAAACGGCAGTGTTACTGGAGTTAAACGGCAGTGTTACTGGAGTTAAACGGCAGTGTTACTGGAGTTAAACGGCACTGTTACTGGAGTTCAACGGCAGTGTTACTGGAGTTAAACGGCAGTGTTACTCGAATTAAACGTCGGTGTTACTGGAGTTAAACGTCGGTGTTACTGGAGTTAAACGGCAATGTTACTGGAGTTAAACGGCAGTGTTACTGGAGTTAAACGGCAGTGTTACTGGAGTTAAACGGCAGTGTTACGGGAGTTAAACGGCAGTGTTACTGCAGGGAAACGGCAGTGTCACTCGAATTAAACAGCAATGTTACTGGAGTTAAACGGCAGTGTTAGTGGAGTTAAACGGCAGTGTTACTGGAGATAAACGGCAGTGTTACTGGAGTTAGACGGCAGTGTTACTGGAGTTAAGCGGCAACGTTACTGGAGTTAAGCGGCAACGTTACTGGAGTTAAGCGGCAGTGTTACTGGAGTTAAACGGCAGTGTTACTGGAGTTAAACGGCAGTGTTACTGGAGTTAAACGGCATTGTTACTGGAGTTAAACAGCAGTTAAACAGCGACGTTCCTGGAGTTAAACGGCAACGTTACTGGAGTGAAACGGCAGTGTTACTGGAGTTAGACGGCAGTGTTACTGGAGTTAAGCGGCAACGTTACTGGAGTTAAGCGGCAACGTTACTGGAGTTAAGCGGCAACGTTACTGGAGTTAAGCGGCAGTGTTACTGGAGTTAAACGGCAGTGTTACTGGAGTTAAACGGCATTGTTACTGGAGTTAAACAGCAGTTAAACAGCAACGTTACTGGAGTTAAGCGGCAACGTTACTGGAGTTAAGCGGCAGTGTAACTGGAGTTAAACGGCAGTGTCACTGGTGTTCAACGGCAGTGTCACTGGTGTTCAACGGCAGTGTCACTGGTGTTCAACGGCAGTGTCACTGGTGTTCAACGGCAGTGTCACTGGGGTTCAACGGCAGTGTTACTGGAGTTAAACGGCAGTGTTACTGGAGTTAAACGGCAGTGTTACTGGAGTTAAACGGCATTGTTACTGGAGTTAAACAGCAGTTAAACAGCAACGTTTCTGGAGATAAACGGCAGTGTTAGTGGAGTTAAATGGCAGTGTTACTGGAGTTAAACGGCAGTGTTATTGGAGTTAAACAGCAATGTTACTGGAGATAAACAGCAATGTTACTGGAGATAAACAGCAATGTTACTGGAGATAAACAGCAATGTTGCTGGAGATAAACAGCAATGTTACTGGAGATAATCGGCGGTGTTTCTGGAGATAAACGGCAGTGTTAGTGGAGTTAAACGGCAGTGTTAGTGGAGTTAAACGGCAGTGTTACTGGAGTTAAACGGCAGTGTTAGTGGAGTTAAACGGCAATGTTACTGGAGATAAACGGCAATGTTACTGGAGATAAACGGCAGTGTTACTGGAGTTAAACGGCAGTGTTACAGGAGTTAAACGGCAGTGTTACTGGAGTTAAACGGCAGTGTTACTGGAGTTAAACGGCAGTGTTACTGGAGTTAAACGGCAGTTAAACGGCAGTGTTACTGGAGACAAACAGCAGTGAAACGGCAGTGTTACTGGCGATAAACGGCAGTGTTACTGGCAATAAACGGCAGTGTTACTGGCGATAAACGGCAGTGTTACTGGAGTTAAACGGCAGTGTTACTGGAGTTAAACGGCACTTTTACTGGTGTTAAACGGCAGTGTTACTGGAGTTAAACGGCAGTGTTACTGGAGTTAAACGGCAGTGTTACTGGAGTTAAACGGCAGTGTTACTGGAGTTAAACGGCAGTGTTACTGGAGGTAAACGGCAGTGTTACTGGAGGTAAACGGCAGTGTTACTGGAGGTAAACGGCAATGTTACTGGAGTTAAACGTCGGTGTTACTGGAGTTAAACGGCAATGTTACTGGAGTTAAACGGCAGTGTTACTGGAGTTAAACGGCAGTGTTACTGGAGTTAAACGGCAGTGTTACTGGAGGTAAACGGCAGTGTTACTCGAATTAAACGGCAATGTTACTGGAGTTAAACGGCAGTGTTAGTGGAGTTAAACGGCAGTGTTACTGGAGATAAACGGCAGTGTTCCTGGAGTTAAACGGCAGTGTTACTGGAGTTAAACGGCAGTGTTACTGGAGTTAAACGGCAGTGTTACTGGAGTTAAACGCCAGTGTTGCTGGTGTTAAACGGCGGTGTTGCTGGTGTTAAACAGCAGTGTTACTGGAGTTAAACGGCAGTGTTGCTGGTGTTCAACGGCAGTGTTACTGGAGTTAAACGCCAGTGTTGCTGGTGTTAAACGGCGGTGTTGCTGGTGTTAAACAGCAGTGTTACTGGAGTTAAACGGCAGTGTTACTGGTGTTAAACGGCAGTGTTACTGGAGTTAAACGCCTGTGTTGCTGGTGTTAAACGGCAGTGTTACTGGAGTTAAACGCCAGTGTTGCTGGTGTTAAACGGCGGTGTTGCTGGTGTTAAACAGCAGTGTTACTGGAGTTAAACGGCAGTGTTGCTGGTGTTAAACGGCAGTGTTACTGGAGTTAAACGCCAGTGTTGCTGGTGTTAAACGGCGGTGTTGCTGGTGTTAAACAGCAGTGTTACAGCAGTTAAACGCCAGTGTTGCTGGTGTTAAACGGCAGTGTTACTGGAGTTAAACGGCAGTGTTGCTGGTGTTAAACGGCAGTGTTACTGGTGTTAAACGCCAGTGTTGCTGGTGTTAAACGGCGGTGTTGCTGGTGTTAAACGGCAGTGTTACTGGAGTTAAACGCCAGTGTTGCTGTTGTTAAACGGCATTGTTACTGGAGTTAAACGGCAGTGTTGCTGGTGTTAAACGGCAGTGTTAGTGGTGTTAAACGCCAGTGTTGTTGGTGTTAAACGGCTGTGTTGCTGGTGTTAAACGGCAGTGTTACTGGTGTTAAACGGCAGTGTTACTGGTGTTAAACGCCGGTGTTGCTGGTGTTAAACGGCAGTGTTGCTGGTGTTAAACGGCAGTGTTGCTGGTGTTAAACGGCAGTGTTACTGGTGTTAAACGGCACTGTTACTGGTGTTAAACGGCAGTGTCACTGGTGTTAAACGGCAGTGTCACTGGTGTTAAACGGCAGTGTTACTGGAGTTCAACGGCAGTGTTACTGGAGTTAAACGGCAGTGTTACTGGTGTTAAACGGCAGTGTTACTGGAGTTAAACGGCAGTCTTACTGGAGTTAAACGGCATAGTTACTGGAGTTAAACGGCAGTGTTACTGGAGTTCAACGGCAGTGTTACTGGAGTTAAACGGCAGTGTTACTGGTGTTAAACGGCAGTGTTACTGGAGTTAAACGGCAATGTTACTGGAGTTAAACGGCATTGTTACTGGAGTTAAATGGCAGTGTCAGTGGAGGTAAACGGCAGTGTTACTGGAGGTAAACGGCAGTTAAACAGCAGTGTTAGGGGAGTTAAACAGCAGTGTTAGTGGAGTTAAACAGCAGTGTTTTTGGTGATAAACAGCAATGTTACTGGCGATAAACGGCAATGTTACTGGAGTTAAACAGCAATGTTACTGGAGGTAAAGGCAGTGTGACTGGAGTTAAACGGCGGTGTTACTGGAGTTGAACGGCAGTGTTACTGGAGTTACACGGCTGTGTTACTGGAGATAAACAGCAATGTTACTGGAGATAAACGGCAATGTTACTGGAGTTAAACGGCAGTGTTACTGGAGTTAAACGGCAGTGTTACTGGAGTTAAACGGCAGTGTTACTGGAGTTACACGGCTGTGTTACTGGAGATAAACGGCAGTGTTACTGGAGTTAAACGGCAGTGTTACTGGAGATAAACGGCTGTGTTACTGGAGTTATACGGCAATGTTACTGGAGTTAAACGGCAATGTTACTGGAGTTAAACGGCAGTGTTACTGGAGTTACACGGCTGTGTTACTGGAGTTACACGGCAATGTTACTGGAGTTAAACGGCAGTGTTACTGGAGTTACACGGCTGTGTTACTGGAGATAAACGGCAGTGTTACTGGAGTTAAACGGCAGTGTTACTGGAGTTACACGGCTGTGTTACTGGAGTTAAACGGCAGTGTTACTGGAGTTACACGGCTGTGTTACTGGAGTTAAACGGCAGTGTTACTGGAGTTAAACGGCAATGTTACTGGAGTTACACGGCTGTGTTACTGGAGATAAACGGCGGTGTTACTGGAGTTAAACGGCAGTGTTACTGGTGTTAAACGGCAGTGTTACTGGAGTTAAACGCCAGTGTTGCTGGTGTTAAACGGCAGTGTTACTGGAGTTAAACGCCAGTGTTGCTGGTGTTAAACGGCGGTGTTGCTGGTGTTAAACAGCAGTGTTACTGGAGTTAAACGGCAGTGTTGCTGGTGTTAAACGGCAGTGTTACTGGAGTGAAACGCCAGTGTTGCTGGTGTTAAACGGCGGTGTTGCTGGTGTTAAACAGCAGTGTTACTGGAGTTAAACGGCAGTGTTACTGGTGTTAAACGGCAGTGTTACTGGAGTTAAACGCCAGTGTTGCTGGTGTTAAACGGCAGTGTTACTGGAGTTAAACGCCAGTGTTGCTGGTGTTAAACGGCGGTGTTGCTGGTGTTAAACAGCAGTGTTACTGGAGTTAAACGGCAGTGTTGCTGGTGTTAAACGGCAGTGTTACTGGAGTTAAACGCCAGTGTTGCTGGTGTTAAACGGCGGTGTTGCTGGTGTTAAACAGCAGTGTTACTGGAGTTAAACGGCAGTGTTGCTGGTGTTAAACGGCAGTGTTACTGGAGTTAAACGCCAGTGTTGCTGGTGTTAAACGGCAGTGTTACTGGAGTTAAACGCCAGTGTTGCTGGTGTTAAACGGCGGTGTTGCTGGTGTTAAACAGCAGTGTTACAGCAGTTAAACGCCAGTGTTGCTGGTGTTAAACGGCAGTGTTACTGGAGTTAAACGGCAGTGTTGCTGGTGTTAAACGGCAGTGTTACTGGTGTTAAACGCCAGTGTTGCTGGTGTTAAACGGCGGTGTTGCTGGTGTTAAACGGCAGTGTTACTGGAGTTAAACGCCAGTGTTGCTGTTGTTAAACGGCAGTGTTACTGGTGTTAAACGCCAGTGTTGTTGGTGTTAAACGGCTGTGTTACTGGTGTTAAACGGCAGTGTTACTGGTGTTAAACGCCGGTGTTGCTGGTGTTAAACGGCAGTGTTACTGGAGTTAAACGCCAGTGTTGCTGTTGTTAAACGGCAGTGTTACTGGTGTTAAACGCCAGTGTTGTTGGTGTTAAACGGCAGTGTTACTGGTGTTAAACGCCGGTGTTGCTGGAGTTAAATGCCAGTGTTGCTGGTGTTAAACGGCAGTGTTACTGGAGTTAAACGGCAGTGTTGCTGGTGTTAAACGGCAGTGTTACTGGTGTTAAACGCCAGTGTTGTTGGTGTTAAACGGCTGTGTTACTGGTGTTAAACGGCAGTGTTACTGGTGTTAAACGCCGGTGTTGCTGGTGTTAAACGGCAGTGTTGCTGGTGTTAAACGGCAGTGTTGCTGGTGTTAAACGGCAGTGTTACTGGTGTTAAACGGCACTGTTACTGGTGTTAAACGGCAGTGTCACTGGTGTTAAACGGCAGTGTCACTGGTGTTAAACGGCAGTGTTACTGGAGTTCAACGGCAGTGTTACTGGAGTTAAACGGCAGTGTTACTGGTGTTAAACGGCAGTGTTACTGGAGTTAAACGGCAGTCTTACTGGAGTTAAACGGCATTGTTACTGGAGTTCAACGGCAGTGTTACTGGAGTTCAACGGCAGTGTTACTGGAGTTAAACGGCAGTGTTACTGGTGTTAAACGGCAGTGTTACTGGAGTTAAACGGCAATGTTACTGGAGTTAAACGGCATTGTTACTGGAGTTAAACGGCAGTGTTACTGGAGTTCAACGGCAGTGTTACTGGAGTTAAACGGCAGTGTTACTGGTGTTAAACGGCAGTGTTACTGGAGTTAAACGGCAATGTTACTGGAGTTAAACGGCATTGTTACTGGAGTTAAACGGCAGTGTTAATGGAGTTCAACGGCAGTGTTACTGGAGTTCAACGGCAGTGTTACTGGAGTTAAACGGCAGTGTTACTGGTGTTAAACGGCAGTGTTACTGGAGTTAAACGGCAATGTTACTGGAGTTAAACGGCATTGTTACTGGAGTTAAACGGCAGTGTTACTGGAGTTAAACGGCAGTGTTACTGGAGTTCAACGGCAGTGTTACTGGAGTTAAACGGCAGTGTTACTGGAGTTAAACGGCAGTGTTACTGGAGTTCAACGGCAGTGTTACTGGAGTTAAACGGCAGTGTTACTGGAGTTCAACGGCAGTGTTACTGGAGTTAAACGGCAGTGTTACTGGAGTTAAACGGCAGTGTATTTGGAGTTAAACGGCAATGTTACTGGAGTTAAACGGCAGTGTTACTGGAGTTCAACAGCAGTTAAACAGCAACGTTACTGGTGTTAAACGGCAGTGTTACTGGAGATAAACGGCAGTGTTACTGGAGATAAACGGCAGAGTTACTGGAGTTAAACGGCAGTGTTACTGGAGTTAAACGGCAGTGTTACTGGAGTTACACGGCTGTGTTACTGGAGATAAACGGCAGTGTTACTGGAGTTGAACGGCAGTGTTACTGGAGTTGAACGGCAGTGTTACTGGAGTTGAACGGCAGTGTTACTTGAGTTACACGGCTGTGTTACTGGAGTTACACGGCTGTGTTACTGGAGTTAAACGGCAGTGTTACTGGAGTTAAACGGCAATGTTACTGGAGTTACACGGCTGTGTTACTGGTGTTAAACGGCAGTGTTACTGGAGTTAAACGCCAGTGTTGCTGGTGTTAAACGGTGGTGTTGCTGGTGTTAAACAGCAGTGTTACTGGAGTTAAACGGCAGTGTTGCTGGTGTTCAACGGCAGTGTTACTGGAGTTAAACGCCAGTGTTGCTGGTGTTAAACGGCGGTGTTGCTGGTGTTAAACAGCAGTGTTACTGGAGTTAAACGGCAGTGTTACTGGTGTTAAACGGCAGTGTTACTGGAGTTAAACGCCTGTGTTGCTGGTGTTAAACGGCAGTGTTACTGGAGTTAAACGCCAGTGTTGCTGGTGTTAAACGGCGGTGTTGCTGGTGTTAAACAGCAGTGTTACTGGAGTTAAACGGCAGTGTTGCTGGTGTTAAACGGCAGTGTTACTGGAGTTAAACGCCAGTGTTGCTGGTGTTAAACGGCGGTGTTGCTGGTGTTAAACAGCAGTGTTACAGCAGTTAAACGCCAGTGTTGCTGGTGTTAAACGGCAGTGTTACTGGAGTTAAACGGCAGTGTTGCTGGTGTTAAACGGCAGTGTTACTGGTGTTAAACGCCAGTGTTGCTGGTGTTAAACGGCGG
Source organism: Heterodontus francisci (assembly GCF_036365525.1). Classification (NCBI taxonomy): domain Eukaryota; kingdom Metazoa; phylum Chordata; class Chondrichthyes; order Heterodontiformes; family Heterodontidae; genus Heterodontus; species Heterodontus francisci. The sequence continues at coordinate 14,268,523 of NC_090413.1, read as the reverse complement.
TGTTGCTGGTGTTAAACGGCAGTGTTACTGGAGTTAAACGCCAGTGTTGCTGTTGTTAAACGGCATTGTTACTGGAGTTAAACGGCAGTGTTGCTGGTGTTAAACGGCAGTGTTAGTGGTGTTAAACGCCAGTGTTGTTGGTGTTAAACGGCTGTGTTGCTGGTGTTAAACGGCAGTGTTACTGGTGTTAAACGGCAGTGTTACTGGTGTTAAACGCCGTTGTTGCTGGTGTTAAACGGCAGTGTTGCTGGTGTTAAACGGCAGTGTTGCTGGTGTTAAACGGCAGTGTTACTGGTGTTAAACGGCACTGTTACTGGTGTTAAACGGCAGTGTCACTGGTGTTAAACGGCAGTGTCACTGGTGTTAAACGGCAGTGTTACTGGAGTTCAACGGCAGTGTTACTGGAGTTAAACGGCAGTGTTACTGGAGTTAAACGGCAGTGTTACTGGTGTTAAACGGCAGTGTTACTGGAGTTAAACGGCAGTCTTACTGGAGTTAAACGGCATAGTTACTGGAGTTAAACGGCAGTGTTACTGGAGTTCAACGGCAGTGTTACTGGAGTTAAACGGCAGTGTTACTGGTGTTAAACGGCAGTGTTACTGGAGTTAAACGGCAATGTTACTGGAGTTAAACGGCATTGTTACTGGAGTTAAATGGCAGTGTCAGTGGAGGTAAACGGCAGTGTTACTGGAGGTAAACGGCAGTTAAACAGCAGTGTTAGGGGAGTTAAACAGCAGTGTTAGTGGAGTTAAACAGCAGTGTTTTTGGTGATAAACAGCAATGTTACTGGCGATAAACGGCAATGTTACTGGAGTTAAACAGCAATGTTACTGGAGGTAAAGGCAGTGTGACTGGAGTTAAACGGCGGTGTTACTGGAGTTGAACGGCAGTGTTACTGGAGTTACACGGCTGTGTTACTGGAGATAAACAGCAATGTTACTGGAGATAAACGGCAATGTTACTGGAGTTAAACGGCAGTGTTACTGGAGTTAAACGGCAGTGTTACTGGAGTTAAACGGCAGTGTTACTGGAGTTAAACGGCAGTGTTACTGGAGTTACACGGCTGTGTTACTGGAGATAAACGGCAGTGTTACTGGAGTTAAACGGCAGTGTTACTGGAGATAAACGGCTGTGTTACTGGAGTTATACGGCAATGTTACTGGAGTTAAACGGCAATGTTACTGGAGTTAAACGGCAGTGTTACTGGAGTTACACGGCTGTGTTACTGGAGTTACACGGCAATGTTACTGGAGTTAAACGGCAGTGTTACTGGAGTTACACGGCTGTGTTACTGGAGATAAACGGCAGTGTTACTGGAGTTAAACGGCAGTGTTACTGGAGTTACACGGCTGTGTTACTGGAGTTAAACGGCAGTGTTACTGGAGTTACACGGCTGTGTTACTGGAGTTAAACGGCAGTGTTACTGGAGTTAAACGGCAATGTTACTGGAGTTACACGGCTGTGTTACTGGAGATAAACGGCGGTGTTACTGGAGTTAAACGGCAGTGTTACTGGTGTTAAACGGCAGTGTTACTGGAGTTAAACGCCAGTGTTGCTGGTGTTAAACGGCAGTGTTACTGGAGTTAAACGCCAGTGTTGCTGGTGTTAAACGGCGGTGTTGCTGGTGTTAAACGGCAGTGTTACTGGAGTTAAACGGCAGTGTTGCTGGTGTTAAACGGCAGTGTTACTGGAGTTAAACGCCAGTGTTGCTGGTGTTAAACGGCGGTGTTGCTGGTGTTAAACAGCAGTGTTACAGCAGTTAAACGCCAGTGTTGCTGGTGTTAAACGGCAGTGTTACTGGAGTTAAACGGCAGTGTTGCTGGTGTTAAACGGCAGTGTTACTGGTGTTAAACGCCAGTGTTGCTGGTGTTAAACGGCGGTGTTGCTGGTGTTAAACGGCAGTGTTACTGGAGTTAAACGCCAGTGTTGCTGTTGTTAAACGGCATTGTTACTGGAGTTAAACGGCAGTGTTGCTGGTGTTAAACGGCAGTGTTAGTGGTGTTAAACGCCAGTGTTGTTGGTGTTAAACGGCTGTGTTGCTGGTGTTAAACGGCAGTGTTACTGGTGTTAAACGGCAGTGTTACTGGTGTTAAACGCCGGTGTTGCTGGTGTTAAACGGCAGTGTTGCTGGTGTTAAACGGCAGTGTTGCTGGTGTTAAACGGCAGTGTTACTGGTGTTAAACGGCACTGTTACTGGTGTTAAACGGCAGTGTCACTGGTGTTAAACGGCAGTGTCACTGGTGTTAAACGGCAGTGTTACTGGAGTTCAACGGCAGTGTTACTGGAGTTAAACGGCAGTGTTACTGGTGTTAAACGGCAGTGTTACTGGAGTTAAACGGCAGTCTTACTGGAGTTAAACGGCATAGTTACTGGAGTTAAACGGCAGTGTTACTGGAGTTCAACGGCAGTGTTACTGGAGTTAAACGGCAGTGTTACTGGTGTTAAACGGCAGTGTTACTGGAGTTAAACGGCAATGTTACTGGAGTTAAACGGCATTGTTACTGGAGTTAAATGGCAGTGTCAGTGGAGGTAAACGGCAGTGTTACTGGAGGTAAACGGCAGTTAAACAGCAGTGTTAGGGGAGTTAAACAGCAGTGTTAGTGGAGTTAAACAGCAGTGTTTTTGGTGATAAACAGCAATGTTACTGGCGATAAACGGCAATGTTACTGGAGTTAAACAGCAATGTTACTGGAGGTAAAGGCAGTGTGACTGGAGTTAAACGGCGGTGTTACTGGAGTTGAACGGCAGTGTTACTGGAGTTACACGGCTGTGTTACTGGAGATAAACAGCAATGTTACTGGAGATAAACGGCAATGTTACTGGAGTTAAACGGCAGTGTTACTGGAGTTAAACGGCAGTGTTACTGGAGTTAAACGGCAGTGTTACTGGAGTTACACGGCTGTGTTACTGGAGATAAACGGCAGTGTTACTGGAGTTAAACGGCAGTGTTACTGGAGATAAACGGCTGTGTTACTGGAGTTATACGGCAATGTTACTGGAGTTATACGGCAATGTTACTGGAGTTAAACGGCAATGTTACTGGAGTTAAACGGCAGTGTTACTGGAGTTACACGGCTGTGTTACTGGAGTTACACGGCAATGTTACTGGAGTTAAACGGCAGTGTTACTGGAGTTACACGGCTGTGTTACTGGAGATAAACGGCAGTGTTACTGGAGTTAAACGGCAGTGTTACTGGAGTTACACGGCTGTGTTACTGGAGTTAAACGGCAGTGTTACTGGAGTTACACGGCTGTGTTACTGGAGTTAAACGGCAGTGTTACTGGAGTTAAACGGCAATGTTACTGGAGTTACACGGCTGTGTTACTGGAGATAAATGGCGGTGTTACTGGAGTTAAACGGCAGTGTTACTGGTGTTAAACGGCAGTGTTACTGGAGTTAAACGCCAGTGTTGCTGGTGTTAAACGGCAGTGTTACTGGAGTTAAACGCCAGTGTTGCTGGTGTTAAACGGCGGTGTTGCTGGTGTTAAACAGCAGTGTTACTGGAGTTAAACGGCAGTGTTGCTGGTGTTAAACGGCAGTGTTACTGGAGTGAAACGCCAGTGTTGCTGGTGTTAAACGGCGGTGTTGCTGGTGTTAAACAGCAGTGTTACTGGAGTTAAACGGCAGTGTTACTGGTGTTAAACGGCAGTGTTACTGGAGTTAAACGCCAGTGTTGCTGGTGTTAAACGGCAGTGTTACTGGAGTTAAACGCCAGTGTTGCTGGTGTTAAACGGCGGTGTTGCTGGTGTTAAACGGCATTGTTACTGGAGTTAAACGGCAGTGTTAATGGAGTTCAACGGCAGTGTTACTGGAGTTAAACGGCAGTCTTACTGGAGTTAAACGGCATTGTTACTGGAGTTCAACGGCAGTGTTACTGGAGTTCAACGGCAGTGTTACTGGAGTTAAACGGCAGTGTTACTGGTGTTAAACGGCAGTGTTACTGGAGTTAAACGGCAATGTTACTGGAGTTAAACGGCATTGTTACTGGAGTTAAACGGCAGTGTTACTGGAGTTCAACGGCAGTGTTACTGGAGTTAAACGGCAGTGTTACTGGTGTTAAACGGCAGTGTTACTGGAGTTAAACGGCAATGTTACTGGAGTTAAACGGCATTGTTACTGGAGTTAAACGGCAGTGTTAATGGAGTTCAACGGCAGTGTTACTGGAGTTCAACGGCAGTGTTACTGGAGTTAAACGGCAGTGTTACTGGTGTTAAACGGCAGTGTTACTGGAGTTAAACGGCAATGTTACTGGAGTTAAACGGCATTGTTACTGGAGTTAAACGGCAGTGTTACTGGAGTTAAACGGCAGTGTTACTGGAGTTCAACGGCAGTGTTACTGGAGTTAAACGGCAGTGTTACTGGAGTTAAACGGCAGTGTTACTGGAGTTCAACGGCAGTGTTACTGGAGTTAAACGGCAGTGTTACTGGAGTTCAACGGCAGTGTTACTGGAGTTAAACGGCAGTGTTACTGGAGTTAAACGGCAGTGTATTTGGAGTTAAACGGCAATGTTACTGGAGTTAAACGGCAGTGTTACTGGAGTTCAACAGCAGTTAAACAGCAACGTTACTGGTGTTAAACGGCAGTGTTACTGGAGATAAACGGCAGTGTTACTGGAGATAAACGGCAGAGTTACTGGAGTTAAACGGCAGTGTTACTGGAGTTAAACGGCAGTGTTACTGGAGTTACACGGCTGTGTTACTGGAGATAAACGGCAGTGTTACTGGAGTTGAACGGCAGTGTTACTGGAGTTGAACGGCAGTGTTACTGGAGTTGAACGGCAGTGTTACTTGAGTTACACGGCTGTGTTACTGGAGTTACACGGCTGTGTTACTGGAGTTAAACGGCAGTGTTACTGGAGTTAAACGGCAATGTTACTGGAGTTACACGGCTGTGTTACTGGTGTTAAACGGCAGTGTTACTGGAGTTAAACGCCAGTGTTGCTGGTGTTAAACGGCGGTGTTGCTGGTGTTAAACAGCAGTGTTACTGGAGTTAAACGGCAGTGTTGCTGGTGTTCAACGGCAGTGTTACTGGAGTTAAACGCCAGTGTTGCTGGTGTTAAACGGCGGTGTTGCTGGTGTTAAACAGCAGTGTTACTGGAGTTAAACGGCAGTGTTACTGGTGTTAAACGGCAGTGTTACTGGAGTTAAACGCCTGTGTTGCTGGTGTTAAACGGCAGTGTTACTGGAGTTAAACGCCAGTGTTGCTGGTGTTAAACGGCGGTGTTGCTGGTGTTAAACAGCAGTGTTACTGGAGTTAAACGGCAGTGTTGCTGGTGTTAAACGGCAGTGTTACTGGAGTTAAACGCCAGTGTTGCTGGTGTTAAACGGCGGTGTTGCTGGTGTTAAACAGCAGTGTTACAGCAGTTAAACGCCAGTGTTGCTGGTGTTAAACGGCAGTGTTACTGGAGTTAAACGGCAGTGTTGCTGGTGTTAAACGGCAGTGTTACTGGTGTTAAACGCCAGTGTTGCTGGTGTTAAACGGCGGTGTTGCTGGTGTTAAACGGCAGTGTTACTGGAGTTAAACGCCAGTGTTGCTGTTGTTAAACGGCATTGTTACTGGAGTTAAACGGCAGTGTTGCTGGTGTTAAACGGCAGTGTTAGTGGTGTTAAACGCCAGTGTTGTTGGTGTTAAACGGCTGTGTTGCTGGTGTTAAACGGCAGTGTTACTGGTGTTAAACGGCAGTGTTACTGGTGTTAAACGCCGGTGTTGCTGGTGTTAAACGGCAGTGTTGCTGGTGTTAAACGGCAGTGTTGCTGGTGTTAAACGGCAGTGTTACTGGTGTTAAACGGCACTGTTACTGGTGTTAAACGGCAGTGTCACTGGTGTTAAACGGCAGTGTCACTGGTGTTAAACGGCAGTGTTACTGGAGTTCAACGGCAGTGTTACTGGAGTTAAACGGCAGTGTTACTGGAGTTAAACGGCAGTGTTACTGGTGTTAAACGGCAGTGTTACTGGAGTTAAACGGCAGTCTTACTGGAGTTAAACGGCATAGTTACTGGAGTTAAACGGCAGTGTTACTGGAGTTCAACGGCAGTGTTACTGGAGTTAAACGGCAGTGTTACTGGTGTTAAACGGCAGTGTTACTGGAGTTAAACGGCAATGTTACTGGAGTTAAACGGCATTGTTACTGGAGTTAAATGGCAGTGTCAGTGGAGGTAAACGGCAGTGTTACTGGAGGTAAACGGCAGTTAAACAGCAGTGTTAGGGGAGTTAAACAGCAGTGTTAGTGGAGTTAAACAGCAGTGTTTTTGGTGATAAACAGCAATGTTACTGGCGATAAACGGCAATGTTACTGGAGTTAAACAGCAATGTTACTGGAGGTAAAGGCAGTGTGACTGGAGTTAAACGGCGGTGTTACTGGAGTTGAACGGCAGTGTTACTGGAGTTACACGGCTGTGTTACTGGAGATAAACAGCAATGTTACTGGAGATAAACGGCAATGTTACTGGAGTTAAACGGCAGTGTTACTGGAGTTAAACGGCAGTGTTACTGGAGTTAAACGGCAGTGTTACTGGAGTTACACGGCTGTGTTACTGGAGATAAACGGCAGTGTTACTGGAGTTAAACGGCAGTGTTACTGGAGATAAACGGCTGTGTTACTGGAGTTATACGGCAATGTTACTGGAGTTAAACGGCAATGTTACTGGAGTTAAACGGCAGTGTTACTGGAGTTACACGGCTGTGTTACTGGAGTTACACGGCAATGTTACTGGAGTTAAACGGCAGTGTTACTGGAGTTACACGGCTGTGTTACTGGAGATAAACGGCAGTGTTACTGGAGTTAAACGGCAGTGTTACTGGAGTTACACGGCTGTGTTACTGGAGTTAAACGGCAGTGTTACTGGAGTTACACGGCTGTGTTACTGGAGTTAAACGGCAGTGTTACTGGAGTTAAACGGCAATGTTACTGGAGTTACACGGCTGTGTTACTGGAGATAAACGGCGGTGTTACTGGAGTTAAACGGCAGTGTTACTGGTGTTAAACGGCAGTGTTACTGGAGTTAAACGCCAGTGTTGCTGGTGTTAAACGGCAGTGTTACTGGAGTTAAACGCCAGTGTTGCTGGTGTTAAACGGCGGTGTTGCTGGTGTTAAACAGCAGTGTTACTGGAGTTAAACGGCAGTGTTGCTGGTGTTAAACGGCAGTGTTACTGGAGTTAAACGCCAGTGTTGCTGGTGTTAAACGGCGGTGTTGCTGGTGTTAAACAGCAGTGTTACAGCAGTTAAACGCCAGTGTTGCTGGTGTTAAACGGCAGTGTTACTGGAGTTAAACGGCAGTGTTGCTGGTGTTAAACGGCAGTGTTACTGGTGTTAAACGCCAGTGTTGCTGGTGTTAAACGGCGGTGTTGCTGGTGTTAAACGGCAGTGTTACTGGAGTTAAACGCCAGTGTTGCTGTTGTTAAACGGCATTGTTACTGGAGTTAAACGGCAGTGTTGCTGGTGTTAAACGGCAGTGTTAGTGGTGTTAAACGCCAGTGTTGTTGGTGTTAAACGGCTGTGTTGCTGGTGTTAAACGGCAGTGTTACTGGTGTTAAACGGCAGTGTTACTGGTGTTAAACGCCGGTGTTGCTGGTGTTAAACGGCAGTGTTGCTGGTGTTAAACGGCAGTGTTGCTGGTGTTAAACGGCAGTGTTACTGGTGTTAAACGGCACTGTTACTGGTGTTAAACGGCAGTGTCACTGGTGTTAAACGGCAGTGTCACTGGTGTTAAACGGCAGTGTTACTGGAGTTCAACGGCAGTGTTACTGGAGTTAAACGGCAGTGTTACTGGTGTTAAACGGCAGTGTTACTGGAGTTAAACGGCAGTCTTACTGGAGTTAAACGGCATAGTTACTGGAGTTAAACGGCAGTGTTACTGGAGTTCAACGGCAGTGTTACTGGAGTTAAACGGCAGTGTTACTGGTGTTAAACGGCAGTGTTACTGGAGTTAAACGGCAATGTTACTGGAGTTAAACGGCATTGTTACTGGAGTTAAATGGCAGTGTCAGTGGAGGTAAACGGCAGTGTTACTGGAGGTAAACGGCAGTTAAACAGCAGTGTTAGGGGAGTTAAACAGCAGTGTTAGTGGAGTTAAACAGCAGTGTTTTTGGTGATAAACAGCAATGTTACTGGCGATAAACGGCAATGTTACTGGAGTTAAACAGCAATGTTACTGGAGGTAAAGGCAGTGTGACTGGAGTTAAACGGCGGTGTTACTGGAGTTGAACGGCAGTGTTACTGGAGTTACACGGCTGTGTTACTGGAGATAAACAGCAATGTTACTGGAGATAAACGGCAATGTTACTGGAGTTAAACGGCAGTGTTACTGGAGTTAAACGGCAGTGTTACTGGAGTTAAACGGCAGTGTTACTGGAGTTACACGGCTGTGTTACTGGAGATAAACGGCAGTGTTACTGGAGTTAAACGGCAGTGTTACTGGAGATAAACGGCTGTGTTACTGGAGTTATACGGCAATGTTACTGGAGTTAAACGGCAATGTTACTGGAGTTAAACGGCAGTGTTACTGGAGTTACACGGCTGTGTTACTGGAGTTACACGGCAATGTTACTGGAGTTAAACGGCAGTGTTACTGGAGTTACACGGCTGTGTTACTGGAGATAAACGGCAGTGTTACTGGAGTTAAACGGCAGTGTTACTGGAGTTACACGGCTGTGTTACTGGAGTTAAACGGCAGTGTTACTGGAGTTACACGGCTGTGTTACTGGAGTTAAACGGCAGTGTTACTGGAGTTAAACGGCAATGTTACTGGAGTTACACGGCTGTGTTACTGGAGATAAACGGCGGTGTTACTGGAGTTAAACGGCAGTGTTACTGGTGTTAAACGGCAGTGTTACTGGAGTTAAACGCCAGTGTTGCTGGTGTTAAACGGCAGTGTTACTGGAGTTAAACGCCAGTGTTGCTGGTGTTAAACGGCGGTGTTGCTGGTGTTAAACAGCAGTGTTACTGGAGTTAAACGGCAGTGTTGCTGGTGTTAAACGGCAGTGTTACTGGAGTGAAACGCCAGTGTTGCTGGTGTTAAACGGCGGTGTTGCTGGTGTTAAACAGCAGTGTTACTGGAGTTAAACGGCAGTGTTACTGGTGTTAAACGGCAGTGTTACTGGAGTTAAACGCCAGTGTTGCTGGTGTTAAACGGCAGTGTTACTGGAGTTAAACGCCAGTGTTGCTGGTGTTAAACGGCGGTGTTGCTGGTGTTAAACAGCAGTGTTACTGGAGTTAAACGGCAGTGTTGCTGGTGTTAAACGGCAGTGTTACTGGAGTTAAACGCCAGTGTTGCTGGTGTTAAACGGCGGTGTTGCTGGTGTTAAACAGCAGTGTTACTGGAGTTAAACGGCAGTGTTGCTGGTGTTAAACGGCAGTGTTACTGGAGTTAAACGCCAGTGTTGCTGGTGTTAAACGGCAGTGTTACTGGAGTTAAACGCCAGTGTTGCTGGTGTTAAACGGCGGTGTTGCTGGTGTTAAACAGCAGTGTTACAGCAGTTAAACGCCAGTGTTGCTGGTGTTAAACGGCAGTGTTACTGGAGTTAAACGGCAGTGTTGCTGGTGTTAAACGGCAGTGTTACTGGTGTTAAACGCCAGTGTTGCTGGTGTTAAACGGCGGTGTTGCTGGTGTTAAACGGCAGTGTTACTGGAGTTAAACGCCAGTGTTGCTGTTGTTAAACGGCAGTGTTACTGGTGTTAAACGCCAGTGTTGTTGGTGTTAAACGGCTGTGTTACTGGTGTTAAACGGCAGTGTTACTGGTGTTAAACGCCGGTGTTGCTGGTGTTAAACGGCAGTGTTACTGGAGTTAAACGCCAGTGTTGCTGTTGTTAAACGGCAGTGTTACTGGTGTTAAACGCCAGTGTTGTTGGTGTTAAACGGCAGTGTTACTGGTGTTAAACGCCGGTGTTGCTGGAGTTAAACGCCAGTGTTGCTGGTGTTAAACGGCAGTGTTACTGGAGTTAAACGGCAGTGTTGCTGGTGTTAAACGGCAGTGTTACTGGTGTTAAACGCCAGTGTTGTTGGTGTTAAACGGCTGTGTTACTGGTGTTAAACGGCAGTGTTACTGGTGTTAAACGCCGGTGTTGCTGGTGTTAAACGGCAGTGTTGCTGGTGTTAAACGGCAGTGTTGCTGGTGTTAAACGGCAGTGTTACTGGTGTTAAACGGCACTGTTACTGGTGTTAAACGGCAGTGTCACTGGTGTTAAACGGCAGTGTCACTGGTGTTAAACGGCAGTGTTACTGGAGTTCAACGGCAGTGTTACTGGAGTTAAACGGCAGTGTTACTGGTGTTAAACGGCAGTGTTACTGGAGTTAAACGGCAGTCTTACTGGAGTTAAACGGCATTGTTACTGGAGTTCAACGGCAGTGTTACTGGAGTTCAACGGCAGTGTTACTGGAGTTAAACGGCAGTGTTACTGGTGTTAAACGGCAGTGTTACTGGAGTTAAACGGCAATGTTACTGGAGTTAAACGGCATTGTTACTGGAGTTAAACGGCAGTGTTACTGGAGTTCAACGGCAGTGTTACTGGAGTTAAACGGCAGTGTTACTGGTGTTAAACGGCAGTGTTACTGGAGTTAAACGGCAATGTTACTGGAGTTAAACGGCATTGTTACTGGAGTTAAACGGCAGTGTTAATGGAGTTCAACGGCAGTGTTACTGGAGTTCAACGGCAGTGTTACTGGAGTTAAACGGCAGTGTTACTGGTGTTAAACGGCAGTGTTACTGGAGTTAAACGGCAATGTTACTGGAGTTAAATGGCATTGTTACTGGAGTTAAACGGCAGTGTTACTGGAGTTAAACGGCAGTGTTACTGGAGTTCAACGGCAGTGTTACTGGAGTTAAACGGCAGTGTTACTGGAGTTAAACGGCAGTGTTACTGGAGTTCAACGGCAGTGTTACTGGAGTTAAACGGCAGTGTTACTGGAGTTCAACGGCAGTGTTACTGGAGTTAAACGGCAGTGTTACTGGAGTTAAACGGCAGTGTATTTGGAGTTAAACGGCAATGTTACTGGAGTTAAACGGCAGTGTTACTGGAGTTCAACAGCAGTTAAACAGCAACGTTACTGGTGTTAAACGGCAGTGTTACTGGAGATAAACGGCAGTGTTACTGGAGATAAACGGCAGTGTTACTGGAGTTAAACGGCAGTGTTACTGGAGTTAAACGGCAGTGTTACTGGAGTTACACGGCTGTGTTACTGGAGATAAACGGCAGTGTTACTGGAGTTGAACGGCAGTGTTACTGGAGTTGAACGGCAGTGTTACTGGAGTTGAACGGCAGTGTTACTTGAGTTACACGGCTGTGTTACTGGAGTTACACGGCTGTGTTACTGGAGTTAAACGGCAGTGTTACTGGAGTTAAACGGCAATGTTACTGGAGTTACACGGCTGTGTTACTGGTGTTAAACGGCAGTGTTACTGGAGTTAAACGCCAGTGTTGCTGGTGTTAAACGGCGGTGTTGCTGGTGTTAAACAGCAGTGTTACTGGAGTTAAACGGCAGTGTTGCTGGTGTTCAACGGCAGTGTTACTGGAGTTAAACGCCAGTGTTGCTGGTGTTAAACGGCGGTGTTGCTGGTGTTAAACAGCAGTGTTACTGGAGTTAAACGGCAGTGTTACTGGTGTTAAACGGCAGTGTTACTGGAGTTAAACGCCTGTGTTGCTGGTGTTAAACGGCAGTGTTACTGGAGTTAAACGCCAGTGTTGCTGGTGTTAAACGGCGGTGTTGCTGGTGTTAAACAGCAGTGTTACTGGAGTTAAACGGCAGTGTTGCTGGTGTTAAACGGCAGTGTTACTGGAGTTAAACGCCAGTGTTGCTGGTGTTAAACGGCGGTGTTGCTGGTGTTAAACAGCAGTGTTACAGCAGTTAAACGCCAGTGTTGCTGGTGTTAAACGGCAGTGTTACTGGAGTTAAACGGCAGTGTTGCTGGTGTTAAACGGCAGTGTTACTGGTGTTAAACGCCAGTGTTGCTGGTGTTAAACGGCGGTGTTGCTGGTGTTAAACGGCAGTGTTACTGGAGTTAAACGCCAGTGTTGCTGTTGTTAAACGGCATTGTTACTGGAGTTAAACGGCAGTGTTGCTGGTGTTAAACGGCAGTGTTAGTGGTGTTAAACGCCAGTGTTGTTGGTGTTAAACGGCTGTGTTGCTGGTGTTAAACGGCAGTGTTACTGGTGTTAAACGGCAGTGTTACTGGTGTTAAACGCCGGTGTTGCTGGTGTTAAACGGCAGTGTTGCTGGTGTTAAACGGCAGTGTTGCTGGTGTTAAACGGCAGTGTTACTGGTGTTAAACGGCACTGTTACTGGTGTTAAACGGCAGTGTCACTGGTGTTAAACGGCAGTGTCACTGGTGTTAAACGGCAGTGTTACTGGAGTTCAACGGCAGTGTTACTGGAGTTAAACGGCAGTGTTACTGGTGTTAAACGGCAGTGTTACTGGAGTTAAACGGCAGTCTTACTGGAGTTAAACGGCATAGTTACTGGAGTTAAACGGCAGTGTTACTGGAGTTCAACGGCAGTGTTACTGGAGTTAAACGGCAGTGTTACTGGTGTTAAACGGCAGTGTTACTGGAGTTAAACGGCAATGTTACTGGAGTTAAATGGCAGTGTCAGTGGAGGTAAACGGCAGTGTTACTGGAGGTAAACGGCAGTTAAACAGCAGTGTTAGGGGAGTTAAACAGCAGTGTTAGTGGAGTTAAACAGCAGTGTTTTTGGTGATAAACAGCAATGTTACTGGCGATAAACGGCAATGTTACTGGAGTTAAACAGCAATGTTACTGGAGGTAAAGGCAGTGTGACTGGAGTTAAACGGCGGTGTTACTGGAGTTGAACGGCAGTGTTACTGGAGTTACACGGCTGTGTTACTGGAGATAAACAGCAATGTTACTGGAGATAAACGGCAATGTTACTGGAGTTAAACGGCAGTGTTACTGGAGTTAAACGGCAGTGTTACTGGAGTTAAACGGCAGTGTTACTGGAGTTACACGGCTGTGTTACTGGAGATAAACGGCAGTGTTACTGGAGTTAAACGGCAGTGTTACTGGAGATAAACGGCTGTGTTACTGGAGTTATACGGCAATGTTACTGGAGTTAAACGGCAATGTTACTGGAGTTAAACGGCAGTGTTACTGGAGTTACACGGCTGTGTTACTGGAGTTACACGGCAATGTTACTGGAGTTAAACGGCAGTGTTACTGGAGTTACACGGCTGTGTTACTGGAGATAAACGGCAGTGTTACTGGAGTTAAACGGCAGTGTTACTGGAGTTACACGGCTGTGTTACTGGAGTTAAACGGCAGTGTTACTGGAGTTACACGGCTGTGTTACTGGAGTTAAACGGCAGTGTTACTGGAGTTAAACGGCAATGTTACTGGAGTTACACGGCTGTGTTACTGGAGATAAACGGCGGTGTTACTGGAGTTAAACGGCAGTGTTACTGGTGTTAAACGGCAGTGTTACTGGAGTTAAACGCCAGTGTTGCTGGTGTTAAACGGCAGTGTTACTGGAGTTAAACGCCAGTGTTGCTGGTGTTAAACGGCGGTGTTGCTGGTGTTAAACAGCAGTGTTACTGGAGTTAAACGGCAGTGTTGCTGGTGTTAAACGGCAGTGTTACTGGAGTGAAACGCCAGTGTTGCTGGTGTTAAACGGCGGTGTTGCTGGTGTTAAACAGCAGTGTTACTGGAGTTAAACGGCAGTGTTACTGGTGTTAAACGGCAGTGTTACTGGAGTTAAACGCCAGTGTTGCTGGTGTTAAACGGCAGTGTTACTGGAGTTAAACGCCAGTGTTGCTGGTGTTAAACGGCGGTGTTGCTGGTGTTAAACAGCAGTGTTACTGGAGTTAAACGGCAGTGTTGCTGGTGTTAAACGGCAGTGTTACTGGAGTTAAACGCCAGTGTTGCTGGTGTTAAACGGCGGTGTTGCTGGTGTTAAACAGCAGTGTTACTGGAGTTAAACGGCAGTGTTGCTGGTGTTAAACGGCAGTGTTACTGGAGTTAAACGCCAGTGTTGCTGGTGTTAAACGGCAGTGTTACTGGAGTTAAACGCCAGTGTTGCTGGTGTTAAACGGCGGTGTTGCTGGTGTTAAACAGCAGTGTTACAGCAGTTAAACGCCAGTGTTGCTGGTGTTAAACGGCAGTGTTACTGGAGTTAAACGGCAGTGTTGCTGGTGTTAAACGGCAGTGTTACTGGTGTTAAACGCCAGTGTTGCTGGTGTTAAACGGCGGTGTTGCTGGTGTTAAACGGCAGTGTTACTGGAGTTAAACGCCAGTGTTGCTGTTGTTAAACGGCAGTGTTACTGGTGTTAAACGCCAGTGTTGTTGGTGTTAAACGGCTGTGTTACTGGTGTTAAACGGCAGTGTTACTGGTGTTAAACGCCGGTGTTGCTGGTGTTAAACGGCAGTGTTACTGGAGTTAAACGCCAGTGTTGCTGTTGTTAAACGGCAGTGTTACTGGTGTTAAACGCCAGTGTTGTTGGTGTTAAACGGCAGTGTTACTGGTGTTAAACGCCGGTGTTGCTGGAGTTAAACGCCAGTGTTGCTGGTGTTAAACGGCAGTGTTACTGGAGTTAAACGGCAGTGTTGCTGGTGTTAAACGGCAGTGTTACTGGTGTTAAACGCCAGTGTTGTTGGTGTTAAACGGCTGTGTTACTGGTGTTAAACGGCAGTGTTACTGGTGTTAAACGCCGGTGTTGCTGGTGTTAAACGGCAGTGTTGCTGGTGTTAAACGGCAGTGTTGCTGGTGTTAAACGGCAGTGTTACTGGTGTTAAACGGCACTGTTACTGGTGTTAAACGGCAGTGTCACTGGTGTTAAACGGCAGTGTCACTGGTGTTAAACGGCAGTGTTACTGGAGTTCAACGGCAGTGTTACTGGAGTTAAACGGCAGTGTTACTGGTGTTAAACGGCAGTGTTACTGGAGTTAAACGGCAGTCTTACTGGAGTTAAACGGCATTGTTACTGGAGTTCAACGGCAGTGTTACTGGAGTTCAACGGCAGTGTTACTGGAGTTAAACGGCAGTGTTACTGGTGTTAAACGGCAGTGTTACTGGAGTTAAACGGCAATGTTACTGGAGTTAAACGGCATTGTTACTGGAGTTAAACGGCAGTGTTACTGGAGTTCAACGGCAGTGTTACTGGAGTTAAACGGCAGTGTTACTGGTGTTAAACGGCAGTGTTACTGGAGTTAAACGGCAATGTTACTGGAGTTAAACGGCATTGTTACTGGAGTTAAACGGCAGTGTTAATGGAGTTCAACGGCAGTGTTACTGGAGTTCAACGGCAGTGTTACTGGAGTTAAACGGCAGTGTTACTGGTGTTAAACGGCAGTGTTACTGGAGTTAAACGGCAATGTTACTGGAGTTAAACGGCATTGTTACTGGAGTTAAACGGCAGTGTTACTGGAGTTAAACGGCAGTGTTACTGGAGTTCAACGGCAGTGTTACTGGAGTTAAACGGCAGTGTTACTGGAGTTAAACGGCAGTGTTACTGGAGTTCAACGGCAGTGTTACTGGAGTTAAACGGCAGTGTTACTGGAGTTCAACGGCAGTGTTACTGGAGTTAAACGGCAGTGTTACTGGAGTTAAACGGCAGTGTATTTGGAGTTAAACGGCAATGTTACTGGAGTTAAACGGCAGTGTTACTGGAGTTCAACAGCAGTTAAACAGCAACGTTACTGGTGTTAAACGGCAGTGTTACTGGAGATAAACGGCAGTGTTACTGGAGATAAACGGCAGTGTTACTGGAGTTAAACGGCAGTGTTACTGGAGTTAAACGGCAGTGTTACTGGAGTTACACGGCTGTGTTACTGGAGATAAACGGCAGTGTTACTGGAGTTGAACGGCAGTGTTACTGGAGTTGAACGGCAGTGTTACTGGAGTTGAACGGCAGTGTTACTTGAGTTACACGGCTGTGTTACTGGAGTTACACGGCTGTGTTACTGGAGTTAAACGGCAGTGTTACTGGAGTTAAACGGCAATGTTACTGGAGTTACACGGCTGTGTTACTGGTGTTAAACGGCAGTGTTACTGGAGTTAAACGCCAGTGTTGCTGGTGTTAAACGGCGGTGTTGCTGGTGTTAAACAGCAGTGTTACTGGAGTTAAACGGCAGTGTTGCTGGTGTTCAACGGCAGTGTTACTGGAGTTAAACGCCAGTGTTGCTGGTGTTAAACGGCGGTGTTGCTGGTGTTAAACAGCAGTGTTACTGGAGTTAAACGGCAGTGTTACTGGTGTTAAACGGCAGTGTTACTGGAGTTAAACGCCTGTGTTGCTGGTGTTAAACGGCAGTGTTACTGGAGTTAAACGCCAGTGTTGCTGGTGTTAAACGGCGGTGTTGCTGGTGTTAAACAGCAGTGTTACTGGAGTTAAACGGCAGTGTTGCTGGTGTTAAACGGCAGTGTTACTGGAGTTAAACGCCAGTGTTGCTGGTGTTAAACGGCGGTGTTGCTGGTGTTAAACAGCAGTGTTACAGCAGTTAAACGCCAGTGTTGCTGGTGTTAAACGGCAGTGTTACTGGAGTTAAACGGCAGTGTTGCTGGTGTTAAACGGCAGTGTTACTGGTGTTAAACGCCAGTGTTGCTGGTGTTAAACGGCGGTGTTGCTGGTGTTAAACGGCAGTGTTACTGGAGTTAAACGCCAGTGTTGCTGTTGTTAAACGGCATTGTTACTGGAGTTAAACGGCAGTGTTGCTGGTGTTAAACGGCAGTGTTAGTGGTGTTAAACGCCAGTGTTGTTGGTGTTAAACGGCTGTGTTGCTGGTGTTAAACGGCAGTGTTACTGGTGTTAAACGGCAGTGTTACTGGTGTTAAACGCCGGTGTTGCTGGTGTTAAACGGCAGTGTTGCTGGTGTTAAACGGCAGTGTTGCTGGTGTTAAACGGCAGTGTTACTGGTGTTAAACGGCACTGTTACTGGTGTTAAACGGCAGTGTCACTGGTGTTAAACGGCAGTGTCACTGGTGTTAAACGGCAGTGTTACTGGAGTTCAACGGCAGTGTTACTGGAGTTAAACGGCAGTGTTACTGGTGTTAAACGGCAGTGTTACTGGAGTTAAACGGCAGTCTTACTGGAGTTAAACGGCATAGTTACTGGAGTTAAACGGCAGTGTTACTGGAGTTCAACGGCAGTGTTACTGGAGTTAAACGGCAGTGTTACTGGTGTTAAACGGCAGTGTTACTGGAGTTAAACGGCAATGTTACTGGAGTTAAACGGCATTGTTACTGGAGTTAAATGGCAGTGTCAGTGGAGGTAAACGGCAGTGTTACTGGAGGTAAACGGCAGTTAAACAGCAGTGTTAGGGGAGTTAAACAGCAGTGTTAGTGGAGTTAAACAGCAGTGTTTTTGGTGATAAACAGCAATGTTACTGGCGATAAACGGCAATGTTACTGGAGTTAAACAGCAATGTTACTGGAGGTAAAGGCAGTGTGACTGGAGTTAAACGGCGGTGTTACTGGAGTTGAACGGCAGTGTTACTGGAGTTACACGGCTGTGTTACTGGAGATAAACAGCAATGTTACTGGAGATAAACGGCAATGTTACTGGAGTTAAACGGCAGTGTTACTGGAGTTAAACGGCAGTGTTACTGGAGTTAAACGGCAGTGTTACTGGAGTTACACGGCTGTGTTACTGGAGATAAACGGCAGTGTTACTGGAGTTAAACGGCAGTGTTACTGGAGATAAACGGCTGTGTTACTGGAGTTATACGGCAATGTTACTGGAGTTAAACGGCAATGTTACTGGAGTTAAACGGCAGTGTTACTGGAGTTACACGGCTGTGTTACTGGAGTTACACGGCAATGTTACTGGAGTTAAACGGCAGTGTTACTGGAGTTACACGGCTGTGTTACTGGAGATAAACGGCAGTGTTACTGGAGTTAAACGGCAGTGTTACTGGAGTTACACGGCTGTGTTACTGGAGTTAAACGGCAGTGTTACTGGAGTTTCACGGCTGTGTTACTGGAGTTAAACGGCAGTGTTACTGGAGTTAAACGGCAATGTTACTGGAGTTACACGGCTGTGTTACTGGAGATAAACGGCGGTGTTACTGGAGTTAAACGGCAGTGTTACTGGTGTTAAACGGCAGTGTTACTGGAGTTAAACGCCAGTGTTGCTGGTGTTAAACGGCAGTGTTACTGGAGTTAAACGCCAGTGTTGCTGGTGTTAAACGGCGGTGTTGCTGGTGTTAAACAGCAGTGTTACTGGAGTTAAACGGCAGTGTTGCTGGTGTTAAACGGCAGTGTTACTGGAGTGAAACGCCAGTGTTGCTGGTGTTAAACGGCGGTGTTGCTGGTGTTAAACAGCAGTGTTACTGGAGTTAAACGGCAGTGTTACTGGTGTTAAACGGCAGTGTTACTGGAGTTAAACGCCAGTGTTGCTGGTGTTAAACGGCAGTGTTACTGGAGTTAAACGCCAGTGTTGCTGGTGTTAAACGGCGGTGTTGCTGGTGTTAAACAGCAGTGTTACTGGAGTTAAACGGCAGTGTTGCTGGTGTTAAACGGCAGTGTTACTGGAGTTAAACGCCAGTGTTGCTGGTGTTAAATGGCGGTGTTGCTGGTGTTAAACAGCAGTGTTACTGGAGTTAAACGGCAGTGTTGCTGGTGTTAAACGGCAGTGTTACTGGAGTTAAACGCCAGTGTTGCTGGTGTTAAACGGCAGTGTTACTGGAGTTAAACGCCAGTGTTGCTGGTGTTAAACGGCGGTGTTGCTGGTGTTAAACAGCAGTGTTACAGCAGTTAAACGCCAGTGTTGCTGGTGTTAAACGGCAGTGTTACTGGAGTTAAACGGCAGTGTTGCTGGTGTTAAACGGCAGTGTTACTGGTGTTAAACGGCGGTGTTGCTGGTGTTAAACGGCAGTGTTACTGGAGTTAAACGCCAGTGTTGCTGTTGTTAAACGGCAGTGTTACTGGTGTTAAACGCCAGTGTTGTTGGTGTTAAACGGCTGTGTTACTGGTGTTAAACGGCAGTGTTACTGGTGTTAAACGCCGGTGTTGCTGGTGTTAAACGGCAGTGTTACTGGAGTTAAACGCCAGTGTTGCTGTTGTTAAACGGCAGTGTTACTGGTGTTAAACGCCAGTGTTGTTGGTGTTAAACGGCAGTGTTACTGGTGTTAAACGCCGGTGTTGCTGGAGTTAAACGCCAGTGTTGCTGGTGTTAAACGGCAGTGTTACTGGAGTTAAACGGCAGTGTTGCTGGTGTTAAACGGCAGTGTTACTGGTGTTAAACGCCAGTGTTGTTGGTGTTAAACGGCTGTGTTACTGGTGTTAAACGGCAGTGTTACTGGTGTTAAACGCCGGTGTTGCTGGTGTTAAACGCCGGTGTTGCTGGTGTTAAACGGCGGTGTTGCTGGTGTTAAACGGCAGTGTTGCTGGTGTTAAACGGCAGTGTTACTGGTGTTAAACGGCACTGTTACTGGTGTTAAACGGCAGTGTCACTGGTGTTAAACGGCAGTGTCACTGGTGTTAAACGGCAGTGTTACTGGAGTTCAACGGCAGTGTTACTGGAGTTAAACGGCAGTGTTACTGGTGTTAAACGGCAGTGTTACTGGAGTTAAACGGCAGTCTTACTGGAGTTAAACGGCATTGTTACTGGAGTTCAACGGCAGTGTTACTGGAGTTCAACGGCAGTGTTACTGGAGTTAAACGGCAGTGTTACTGGTGTTAAACGGCAGTGTTACTGGAGTTAAACGGCAATGTTACTGGAGTTAAACGGCATTGTTACTGGAGTTAAACGGCAGTGTTACTGGAGTTCAACGGCAGTGTTACTGGAGTTAAACGGCAGTGTTACTGGTGTTAAACGGCAGTGTTACTGGAGTTAAACGGCAATGTTACTGGAGTTAAACGGCATTGTTACTGGAGTTAAACGGCAGTGTTAATGGAGTTCAACGGCAGTGTTACTGGAGTTCAACGGCAGTGTTACTGGAGTTAAACGGCAGTGTTACTGGTGTTAAACGGCAGTGTTACTGGAGTTAAACGGCAATGTTACTGGAGTTAAACGGCATTGTTACTGGAGTTAAACGGCAGTGTTACTGGAGTTAAACGGCAGTGTTACTGGAGTTCAACGGCAGTGTTACTGGAGTTAAACGGCAGTGTTACTGGAGTTAAACGGCAGTGTTACTGGAGTTAAACGGCAGTGTTACTGGAGTTCAACGGCAGTGTTACTGGAGTTAAACGGCAGTGTTACTGGAGTTCAACGGCAGTGTTACTGGAGTTAAACGGCAGTGTTACTGGAGTTAAACGGCAGTGTATTTGGAGTTAAACGGCAATGTTACTGGAGTTAAACGGCAGTGTTACTGGAGTTCAACAGCAGTTAAACAGCAACGTTACTGGTGTTAAACGGCAGTGTTACTGGAGATAAACGGCAGTGTTACTGGAGATAAACGGCAGTGTTACTGGAGTTAAACGGCAGTGTTACTGGAGTTAAACGGCAGTGTTACTGGAGTTACACGGCTGTGTTACTGGAGATAAACGGCAGTGTTACTGGAGTTGAACGGCAGTGTTACTGGAGTTGAACGGCAGTGTTACTGGAGTTGAACGGCAGTGTTACTTGAGTTACACGGCTGTATTACTGGAGATAAACGGCAGTGTTACTGGAGTTAAACGGCAGTGTTACTGGAGATAAACGGCTGTGTTACTGGAGTTATACGGCAATGTTTCTGGAGTTAAACGGCAGTGTTACTGGAGTTAAACGGCAATTTTACTGGAGTTAAACGGCAGTGTTACTGGAGTTAAACGGCAGTGTTACTGGAGTTACACGGCTGTGTTACTGGAGTTACACGGCAATGTTACTGGAGTTAAACGGCAGTGTTACTGGAGTTACACGGCTGTGTTACTGGAGATAAACGGCAGTGTTACTGGAGTTAAACGGCAGTGTTACTGGAGTTAAACGGCACTGTTACTGGAGTTATACGGCAATGTTACTGGAGTTAAACGGCAGTGTTACTGGAGTTATACGGCAATGTTACTGGAGTTATACGGCAATGTTACTGGAGTTAAACGGCAGTGTTACTGGAGTTACACGGCTGTGTTACTGGAGTTAAACGGCAGTGTTACTGGAGTTACACGGCTGTGTTACTGGAGTTACACGGCTGTGTTACTGGAGTTAAACGGCAGTGTTACTGGAGTTAAACGGCAGTGTTACTGGAGTTAAACGGCAATGTTACTGGAGTTAAACGGCAGTGTTACTGGAGTTACACTGCTGTGTTACTGGAGATAAACGGCTGTGTTACTGGAGTTATACGGCAATGTTACTGGAGTTAAACGGCAATGTTACTGGAGATAAACGGCTGTGTTACTGGAGTTATACGGCAATGTTACTGGAGTTAAACGGCAGCGTTGCTGGAGTTAAACGGCAGTGTTGCTGGAGTTAAACGGCAGTGTTACTGGAGTTTACGGCAGTGTTACTGGAGTTCAACGGCAGTGTTACTGGAGTTAAACGGCAGTGTTACTGGTGTTCAACGGCAGTGTTACTGGAGTTAAACGGCAGCGTTGCTGGAGTTAAACGGCAGTGTTGCTGGAGTTAAACGGCAGTGTTACTGGAGTTTACGGCAGTGTTACTGGAGTTCAACGGCAGTGTTACTGGAGTTAAACGGCAGCGTTGCTGGAGTTAAACGGCAGTGTTACTGGAGTTTACGGCAGTGTTACTGGAGTTCAACGGCAGTGTTACTGGTGTTAAACGGCAGTGTTACTGGAGATAAACGGCAGTGTTACTTGAGTTAAACGGCAGTGTTACTGGAGTTAAACGGCAGTGTTACTGGAGTTACACGGCTGTGTTACTGGAGATAAACGGCAGTGTTACTGGAGTTGAACGGCAGTGTTACTGGAGTTGAACGGCAGTGTTACTGGAGTTACACGGCTGTGTTACTGGAGATAAACAGCAATGTTACTGGAGATAAACGGCAATGTTACTGGAGTTAAACGGCAGTGTTACTGGAGTTAAATGGCAGTGTTACTGGAGTTACACGGCTGTGTTACTGGAGATAAACGGCAGTGTTACTGGAGTTAAACGGCAGTGTTACTGGAGATAAACGGCTGTGTTACTGGAGTTATACGGCAATGTTGCTGGAGTTAAACGGCAATGTTACTGGAGTTAAACGGCAGTGTTACTGGAGTTACACGGCTGTGTTACTGGAGTTACACGGCAATGTTACTGGAGTTAAACGGCAGTGTTACTGGAGTTACACGGCTGTGTTACTGGAGATAAACGGCAGTGTTACTGGAGTTAAACGGCAGTGTTACTGGAGTTACACGGCTGTGTTACTGGAGTTAAACGGCAGTGTTACTGGAGTTACACGGCTGTGATACTGGAGTTAAACGGCAGTGTTACTGGAGTTAAACGGCAATGTTACTGGAGTTACACGGCTGTGTTACTGGAGATAAACGGCGGTGTTACTGGAGTTAAACATCAGTGTTACTGGAGTTACACGGCTGTGTTACTGGAGATAAACAGCAATGTTACTGGAGATAAACGGCAATGTTACTGGAGTTAAACGGCAGTGTTACTGGAGTTAAATGGCAGTGTTACTGGAGTTAAATGGCAGTGTTACTGGAGATAAACGGCAGTGTTACTGGAGTTAAACGGCAGTGTTACTGGAGATAAACGGCTGTGTTACTGGAGTTATACGGCAATGTTGCTGGAGTTAAACGGCAGTGTTACTGGAGTTAAACGGCAATGTTACTGGAGTTAAACGGCAGTGTTACTGGAGTTACACGGCTGTGTTACTGGAGTTACACGGCAATGTTACTGGAGTTAAACGGCAGTGTTACTGGAGTTACACGGCTGTGTTACTGGAGATAAACGGCAGTGTTACTGGAGTTAAACGGCAGTGTTACTGGAGTTACACGGCTGTGTTACTGGAGTTAAACGGCAGTGTTACTGGAGTTACACGGCTGTGTTACTGGAGTTAAACGGCAGTGTTACTGGAGTTAAACGGCAATGTTACTGGAGTTACACGGCTGTGTTACTGGAGATAAACGGCGGTGTTACTGGAGTTAAACTTCAGTGTTACTGGTGTTAAACGGCAGTGTTACTGGAGTTAAACGCCAGTGTTGCTGGTGTTAAACGGCAGTGTTACTGGAGTTAAACGCCAGTGTTGCTGGTGTTAAACGGCGGTGTTGCTGGTGTTCAACAGCAGTGTTACTGGAGTTAAACGGCAGTGTTGCTGGTGTTAAACGGCAGTGTTACTGGAGTTAAACGCCAGTGTTGCTGGTGTTAAACGGCGGTGTTGCTGGTGTTAAACAGCAGTGTTACTGGAGTTAAACGGCAGTGTTACTGGTGTTAAACGGCAGTGTTACTGGAGTTAAACGCCAGTGTTGCTGGTGTTAAACGGCGGTGTTACTGGAGTTAAACGCCAGTGTTGCTGGTGTTAAACGGCGGTGTTGCTGGTGTTAAACAGCAGTGTTACTGGAGTTAAACGGCAGTGTTGCTGGTGTTAAACGGCAGTGTTACTGGAGTTAAACGCCAGTGTTGCTGGTGTTAAACGGCGGTGTTGCTGGTGTTAAACAGCAGTGTTACAGCAGTTAAACGCCAGTGTTGCTGGTGTTAAACGGCAGTGTTGCTGGTGTTAAACGGCAGTGTTACTGGTGTTAAACGCCAGTGTTGCTGGTGTTAAACGGCGGTGTTGCTGGTGTTAAACGGCAGTGTTGCTGGTGTTAAACGGCAGTGTTACTGGAGTTAAACGCCAGTGTTGCTGTTGTTAAACGGCAGTGTTACTGGAGTTAAACGGCAGTGTTGCTGGTGTTAAACGGCAGTGTTACTGGTGTTAAACGCCAGTGTTGTTGGTGTTAAACGGCTGTGTTGCTGGTGTTAAACGGCAGTGTTACTGGTGTTAAACGGCAGTGTTACTGGTGTTAAACGCCGGTGTTGCTGGTGTTACACAACAGTGTTGCTGGTGTTAAACGGCAGTGTTGCTGGTGTTAAACGGCAGTGTTACTGGTGTTAAACGGCACTGTCACTGGTGTTAAACGGCAGTGTCACTGGTGTTAAACGGCAGTGTCACTGGTGTTAAACGGCAGTGTTACTGGAGT
Organism: Heterodontus francisci; assembly: GCF_036365525.1. Classification (NCBI taxonomy): domain Eukaryota; kingdom Metazoa; phylum Chordata; class Chondrichthyes; order Heterodontiformes; family Heterodontidae; genus Heterodontus; species Heterodontus francisci. The sequence goes on along the minus strand of NC_090413.1, from coordinate 14,244,540 downwards.
TCAACGGCAGTGTTACTGGAGTTCAACGGCAGTGTTACTGGAGTTCAACGGCAGTGTTACTGGAGTTAAACGGCAGTGTTACTGGAGTTAAACGGCAGTGTTACTGGTGTTAAACGGCAGTGTTACTGGAGTTAAACGGCAGTCTTACTGGAGTTAAACGGCAGTCTTACTGGAGTTAAACGGCATTGTTACTGGAGTTAAACGGCAGTGTTACTGGAGTTCAACGGCAGTGTTACTGGAGTTAAACGGCAGTGTTACTGGTGTTAAACGGCAGTGTTCCTGGTGTTAAACGGCAGTGTTACTGGTGTTAAACGGCAGTGTTACTGGTGTTAAACGGCAGTGTTACTGGAGTTAAACGGCAATGTTACTGGAGTTAAACGGCATTGTTACTGGAGTTAAACGGCAGTGTTACTGGAGTTAAACGGCAGTGTTACTGGTGTTAAACGGCAGTGTTACTGGAGTTAAACGGCAATGTTACTGGAGTTAAACGGCATTGTTACTGGAGTTAAACGGCAGTGTTACTGGAGTTCAACGGCAGTGTTACTGGAGTTCAACGGCAGTGTTACTGGAGTTAAACGGCAGTGTTACTGGAGTTCAACGGCAGTGTTACTGGAGTTAAACGGCAGTGTTACTGGAGTTCAACGGCAGTGTTACTGGAGTTAAACGGCAGTGTTACTGGTGTTAAACGGCAGTGTTACTGGAGTTAAACGGCAATGTTACTGGAGTTAAACGGCAGTGTTACTGGAGTTCAACGGCAGTGTTACTGGAGTTAAACGGCAGTGTTACTGGTGTTAAACGGCAGTGTTACTGGTGTTAAACGGCAGTGTTACTGGAGTTCAACGGCAGTGTTACTGGAGTTAAACGGCAGTGTTACTGGAGTTAAACGGCAATGTTACTGGTGTTAAACGGCAGTGTTACTGGAGATAAACGGCAGTGTTACTGGATATAAACGGCAGTGTTACTGGAGTTAAACGGCAGTGTTACTGGAGATAAACGGCAGTGTTACTGGAGTTGAACGGCAGTGTTACTGGAGTTGAACGGCAGTGTTACTGGAGTTACACGGCTGTGTTACTGGAGATAAACGGCAGTGTTACTGGAGTTAAACGGCAGTGTTACTGGAGATAAACGGCTGTGTTACTGGAGTTATACGGCAATGTTACTGGAGTTAAACGGCAGTGTTACTGGAGTTAAACGGCAATTTTACTGGAGTTAAACGGCAGTGTTACTGGAGTTACACGGCTGTGTTACTGGAGTTACACGGCAATGTTACTGGAGTTAAACGGCAGTGTTACTGGAGTTACACGGCTGTGTTACTGGAGATAAACGGCAGTGTTACTGGAGTTAAACGGCAGTGTTACTGGAGTTAAACGGCAGTGTTACTGGAGTTATACGGCAATGTTACTGGAGTTGAACGGCAGTGTTACTGGAGTTATACGGCAATGTTACTGGAGTTATACGGCAATGTTACTGGAGTTAAACGGCAGTGTTACTGGAGTTACACGGCTGTGTTACTGGAGTTAAACGGCAGTGTTACTGGAGTTACACGGCTGTGTTACTGGAGTTAAACGGCAGTGTTACTGGAGTTAAACGGCAGTGTTACTGGAGTTAAACGGCAATGTTACTGGAGTTAAACGGCAGTGTTACTGGAGTTACACGGCTGTGTTACTGGAGATAAACGGCTGTGTTACTGGAGTTATACGGCAATGTTACTGGAGTTAAACGGCAATATTACTGGAGATAAACGGCTGTGTTGCTGGAGTTATACGGCAATGTTACTGGAGTTAAGCGGCAGTGTTGCTGGAGTTAAACGGCAGTGTTGCTGGAGTTAAAAGGCAGTGTTACTGGAGTTATACGGCAGTGTTACTGGAGATAAACGGCAGTGTTACTGGAGTTAAACGGCAGTGTTACTGGAGTTATACGGCAGTGTTGCTGGAGTTAAACGGCAGTGTTACTGGAGTTATACGGCAGTGTTACTGGAGATAAATGGCAGTGTTACTGGAGTTAAACGGCAGTGTTACTGGAGTTAAACGGCAGTGTTACTGGAGATAAACGGCAGTGTTACTGGAGTTAAACGGCAGTGTTACTGGAGTTTACGGCAGTGTTACTGGAGATAAACGGCAGTGTTACTGGAGTTAAACGGCAGTGTTACTGGAGTTACACGGCTGTGTTACTGGAGATAAACGGCTAAGTTACTGGAGTTATACGGCAATGTTACTGGAGTTAAACGGCAGTGTTGCTGGAGTTAAACGGCAGTGTTACTGGAGTTACACGGCTGTGTTACTGGAGATAAACAGCAATGTTACTGGAGTTAAACGGCAGTGTTACTGGAGATAAACGGCTGTGTTACTGGAGTTATACGGCAATGTTACTGGAGTTAAACGGCAGTGTTACTGGAGTTAAACGGCAATTTTACTGGAGTTAAACGGCAGTGTTACTGGAGTTACACGGCTTTGTTACTGGAGTTACACGGCAATGTTACTGGAGTTAAACGGCAGTGTTACTGGAGTTACACGGCTGTGTTACTGGAGATAAACGGCAGTGTTACTGGAGTTAAACGGCAGTGTTACTGGAGTTAAACAGCAATGTTACTGGAGTTATACGGCAGTGTTACTGGTGTTAAACGGCAGTGTTACTGGAGTTATACGATCGACTATTGACATGCTGTTCTCACTTCGTCAGATACAGGAGAAATGCCGTGAACACAGATGCCCCTCTACATTGCTTTCATTGATCTCACCAAAGCCTTTGACCTCGTCAGCAGACGTGGTCTCTTCAGACTACTAGAAAAGATCGGATGTCCACCAAAGCTACTAAGTATCATCACCTCATTCCATGACAATATGAAAGGCACAATTCAACATGGTGGCTCCTCATCAGAGCCCTTTCCTATCCTGAGTGGTGTGAAACAGGGCTGTGTTCTCGCACCCACACTATTTGGGATTTTCTTCTCCCTGCTGCTTTCACATGCGTTCAAATCCTCTGAAGAAGGAATTTTCCTCCACACAAGATCAGGGGGCAGGTTGTTCAACCTTGCCCGTCTAAGAGCGAAGTCCAAAGTACGGAAAGTCCTCATCAGAGAACTCCTCTTTGCTGACGATGCTGCTTTAACATCTCACACTGAAGAATGCCTGCAGAGTCTCATCGACAGGTTTGCGTCTGCCTGCAATGAATTTGGCCTAACCATCAGCCTCAAGAAAACGAACATCATGGGGCAGGATGTCAGAAATGCTCCATCCATCAATATTGGCGACCACGCTCTGGAAGTGGTTCAAGAGTTCACCTACCTAGGCTCAACTATCACCAGTAACCTGTCTCTAGATGCAGAAATCAACAAGCGCATGGGTAAGGCTTCCACTGCTATGTCCAGACTGGCCAAGAGAGTGTGGGAAAATGGCGCACTGACACGGAACACAAAAGTCCGAGTGTATCAGGCCTGTGTCCTCAGTACCTTGCTCTACGGCAGCGAGGCCTGGACAACGTATGCCAGCCAAGAGCGACGTCTCAATTCATTCCATCTTCGCTGCCTTCGGAGAATACTTGGCATCAGGTGGCAGGACTATATCTCCAACACAGAAGTCCTTGAAGCGGCCAACACCCCCAGCTTATGCACACTACTGAGTCAGCGGCGCTTGAGATGGCTTGGCCATGTGAGCCGCATGGAAGATGGCAGGATCCCCAAAGACACATTGTACAGCGAGCTCGCCACTGGTATCAGACCCACCGGCCGTCCATGTCTCCGTTATAAAGACGTCTGCAAACGCGACATGAAATCGTGTGACATTGATCACAAGTCGTGGGAGTCAGTTGCCAGCATTCGCCAGAGCTGGCGGGCAGCCATAAAGACAGGGCTAAATTGTGGCGAGTCGAAGAGACTTAGTAGTTGGCAGGAAAAAAGACAGAGGCGCAAGGGGAGAGCCAACTGTGCAACAGCCCCAACAAACAAATTTCTCTGCAGCACCTGTGGAAGAGCCTGTCACTCCAGAATTGGCCTTTATAGCCACTCCAGGCGCTGCTTCACAAACCACTGACCACCTCCAGGCGCGTATCCATTGTCTCTCGAGATAAGGAGGCCCAAAAGAAAGACGGCAGTGTTACTGGAGTTAAACGGCAGTGTTGCTGGTGTTAAACGGCAATGTTACTGGAGTTATACGGCAGTGTTACTGGAGTTAAACAGCAGTGTTACTGGAGTTAAACGGCAGTCATACTGGAGATAAACGGCAGTGTTGCTGGAGTTAAACGGCAGTGTTGCTGGAGGTAAATGGCAGTGTTGCTGGAGTTAAACGGCAGTGTTGCTGGAGTTAAACGGCAGTGTTGCTGGAGTTAAACGGCAGTGTTGCTGGAGTTAAACGGCAGTGTTGCTGGAGTTAAACGGCAGTGTTGCTGGAGTTAAACGGCAATGTTGCTGGAGTTAAACTGCAGTGTTGCTGGAGTTAAACGGCAGTGTTGCTGGAGTTAAACGGCAGTGTTGCTGGAGTTAAACGGCAGTGTTACTGGAGTTAAACGGCAGTGTTACTGGAGTTAAACGGCAGTGTTTCTGGAGTTATACGGCAGTGTTGCTGGAGTTAAACGGCAATGTTACTGGAGTTACACGGCAGTGTTACTGGAGTTAAACAGCAGTTAAACAGCAACGTTACTGGAGTTAAACAGCAGTTAAACAGCAAAGTTACTGGAGGTAAACGGCAGTGTTACTGGAGTTGAACAGCAGTTAAACAGCAATGTTACTGGAGTTAATCAGCAATGTTACTGGAGATAAAGGCAGTGTTACTGGCGATAAACAGCAATGTTACTGGAGTTAAACGGCGGTGTTACTGGAGTTAAACGGCGGTGTTACTGGAGTTAAACGGCAGTGTTACTGGAGTTAAACGGCGGTGTTACTGGAGTTAAACAGCAGTTAAACAGCATTGTTACTGGAGTTAAACAGCAATGTTACTGGAGTTAAACGGCAGTGTTACTGGAGTTAAACAGCAGTTAAACAGCAATGTTACTGGAGTTAAACAGCAATGTTACTGGAGTTAAACAGCAATGTTACTGGGGTTAAACAGCAGTTAAACAGCAATGTTACTGGAGATAAACGGCAGTTAAACAGCAATGTTACTGGAGATAAAGGCAGTGTTACTGGAGATCAACGGCAGTTTTACTGGAGTTAAACGGCGGTGTTACTGGAGTTAAACGGCGGTGTTACTGGAGTTAAACGGCGGTGTTACTGGAGTTAAACGGCGGTGTTACTGGAGTTAAACGGCGGTGGTACTGGAGTCAAACGGCGGTGGTACTGGAGTCAAACGGCAGTGTTACTGGAGTTAAACAGCAGTTAAACAGCAATGTTACTGGAGTTAAACAGCAATATTACTGGAGTTAAACAGCAGTTAAACACCAGTGTTACTGGAGGTAAACGGCAATGTTACTGGAGTTAAACAGCAATGTTACTGGAGTTAAACAGCAGTTAAACAGCAATGTTACTGGAGTTAAACAGCAATATTACTGGAGGTAAACGTCAGTGTTACTGGAGTTATACGGCAGTGTTGCTGGGGTTAAACGGCAGTGTTACTGGAGTTATACGGCAGTGTTACTGGAGTTAAACGGCAATGTTACTGGAGTTAAACGGCAGTGTTACTGGAGTTAAACGGCAGTGTTACTGGAGTTATACGGCAGTGTTACTGGAGTTAAACGGCAATGTTACTGGTGTTAAACGGCAGTGTTACTGGAGTTAAACGGCAGTGTTGCTGGTGTTAAACGGCAATGTTACTGGTGTGAAACAGCAACGTTACTGGAGTTAAACGGCAGTGTTGCTGGAGTTAAACGGCAATGTTACTGGTGTTAAACAGCAACGTTACTGGAGTTAAACGGCAGTGTTGCTGGTGTTAAACGGCAGTGTTACTGGAGTTAAACGGCAATGTTACTGGTGTTAAACGGCAGTGTTACTGGAGTTATACGGCAGTGTTGCTGGAGTTAAACGGCAGTGTTGCTGGAGTTAAACGGCAGTGTTACTGGAGTTAAACGGCAATGTTCCTGGAGTTATACGGCAGTGTTGCTGGAGTTAAACGGCAGTATTGCTGGAGTTAAACGGCAGTGTTACTGGAGTTATACGGCAGTGTTACTGGTGTTAAACGGCAGTGTTGCTGGAGTTAAACGGCAGTGTTGCTGGAGTTAAACGGCAGTGTTGCTGGAGTTAAACGGCAGTGTTGCTGGAGTTAAACGGCAGTGTTGCTGGAGTTAAACGGCAGTGTTGCTGGAGTTAAACGGCAGTGTTGCTGGAGTTAAACGGCAGTGTTGCTGGAGTTAAACGGCAGTGTTGCTGGAGTTAAACGGCAGTGTTGCTGGAGTTAAACGGCAGTGTTGCTGGAGTTAAACGGCAGTGTTGCTGGAGTTAAACGGCAGTGTTACTGGAGTTAAACGGCAGTGTTACTGGAGTTAAACGGCAGTGTTACTGGAGTTAAACGGCAGTGTTACTGGAGTTAAACGGCAGTGTTACTGGAGTTAAACGGCAGTGTTACTGGAGTTAAACGGCAATGTTACTGGAGTTAAACGGCAGTGTTACTGGAGTTAAACGGCAGTGTTACTGGAGTTAAACGGCAATGTTACTGGAGTTATCCGGCAGTGTTGCTGGAGTTAAACGGCAGTGTTACTGGAGTTAAACGGCAGTGTTACTGGAGTTAAACGGCAGTGTTACTGGAGTTAAACGGCAATGTTACTGGAGTTATACGGCAGTGTTGCTGGAGTTAAACGGCAATGTTACTGGAGTTAAACGGCAATGTTACTGGAGTTATACGGCAGTGTTGCTGGAGTTAAACGGCAATGTTACTGGAGTTACACGGCAGTGTTACTGGAGTTATACGGCAGTGTTGCTGGAGTTAAACGGCAATGTTACTGGAATTACACGGCAGTGTTACTGGAGTTAAACAGCAGTGTTACTGGAGTTAAACGGCAGTGTTACTGGAGATAAACGGCAGTGTTACTGGAGTTATACGGCAGTGTTGCTGGAGTTAAACGGCAGTGTTACTGGAGATAAACGGCAGTGTTACTGGAGTTAAACGGCAGTGTTACTGGATATAAACGGCAGTGTTACTGGAGATAAACGTCAGTGTTACTGGAGTTAAACGGCAGTGTTGCTGGAATTAAACGGCAGTGTTGCTGGAGTTAAACGGCAGTGTTGCTGGAGTTAAACGGCAGTGTTACTGGAGTTAAACGGCAGTGTTACTGGAGATAAACGGCGGTGTTACTGGAGTTAAACGGCGGTGTTACTGGAGTTAAACGGCGGTGTTACTGGAGTTAAACGGCAGTGTTACTGGAGTTAAACAGCAGTTAAACAGCAATGTTACTGGAGTTGAACGGCAATGTTACTGGAGTTAAACGGCAGTGTTACTGGAGTTAAACGGCAGTGTTACTGGGGTTAAACAGCAGTTAAACAGCAATGTTACTGGAGATAAAGGCAGTGTTACTGGCGATAAACGGCAATGTTACTGGAGATAAACGGCAGTTTTACTGGAGTTAAACGGCGGTGTTACTGGAGTTAAACGGCGGTGTTACTGGAGTTAAACGGCGGTGTTACTGGAGTTAAACGGCGGTGTTACTGGAGTCAAACGGCGGTGTTACTGGAGTCAAACGGCGGTGGTACTGGAGTCAAACGGCGGTGGTACTGGAGTCAAACGGCGGTTGTACTGGAGTCAAACGGCAGTGTTACTGGAGTTAAACAGCAGTTAAACAGCAATGTTACTGGAGTTAAACAGCAATATTACTGGAGGTAAACGTCAGTGTTACTGGAGTTAAACAGAAATGTTACTGCAGTTAAACGGCAGTGTTACTGGGGTTAAACGGCAGTGTGACTGGAGTTATACGGCAGTGTTACTGGAGTGAAACGGCAATGTTACTGGAGTTAAACGGCAGTGTTACTGGAGTTAAACGGCAGTGTTACTGGAGTTATACGGCAGTGTTACTGGAGTTATACGGCAGTGTTACTGGAGTTAAACGGCAGTGTTACTGGAGTTAAACGGCAGTGTTACTGGAGTTATACGGCAGTGTTGCTGGTGTTAAACGGCAATGTTACTGGTGTTATAAGGCAGTGTTGCTGGAGTTATACGGCAGTGTTACTGGAGTTAAACGGCAATGTTACTGGAGTTAAACGGCAGTGTTACTGGAGTTAAACAGCAGTGTTACTGGAGGTATACGGCAGTGTTCCTGGAGTTACACGGCAGTGTTGCTGGAGTTATACGGCAATGTTACTGGTGTTAAACGGCAGTGTTACTGGAGTTATACGGCAGTGTTGCTGGTGTTAAACGGCAATGTTACTGGTGTTAAACGGCAGTGTTTCTGGAGTTATACGGCAGTGTTGCTGGTGTTAAACGGCAATGTTACTGGTGTTAAACGGCAGTGTTACTGGAGTTAAACGGCAGTGTTACTGGAGATAAACGGCGGTGTTACTGGAGTTAAACGGCGGTGTTACTGGAGTTAAACGGCGTTGTTACTGGAGTTAAACGGCAGTGTTGCTGGAGTTAAACAGCAGTTAAACAGCAATGTTACTGGAGTTAAACAGCAATGTTACTGGAGTTAAACGGCAGTGTTACTGGAGTTAAACAGCAGTTAACCAGCAATGTTACTGGAGTTAAACAGCAATGTTACTGGAGTTAAACGGCAGTGTTACTGGGGTTAAACAGCAGTTAAACAGCAATGTTACTGGAGATAAAGGCAGTGTTACTGGCGATAAACGGCAATGTTACTGGAGATCAACGGCAGTTTTACTGGAGTTAAACGGCGGTGTTACTGGAGTTAAACGGCGGTGTTACTGGAGTTAAACGGCGGTGTTACTGGAGTTAAACGGCGGTGGTACTGGAGTCAAACGGCGGTGGTACTGGAGTCAAACGGCGGTGGTACTGGAGTCAAACGGCAGTGTTACTGGAGTTAAACAGCAGTTAAACAGCAATGTTACTGGAGTTAAACAGCAATATTACTGGAGTTAAACAGCAGTTAAACAGCAGTGTTACTGGAGGTAAACGGCAATGTTACTGGAGTTAAACAGCAATGTTACTGGAGTTAAACAGCAATGTTACTGGAGTTAAACAGCAGTTAAGCAGCAATGTTACTGGAGTTAAACAGCAATATTACTGGAGGTAAACGTCAGTGTTACTGGAGTTAAACAGCAATGTTACTGCAGTTAAACGGCAATGTTACTGGCGATAAACAGCAATGTTACTGGAGATAAACGGCAGTTAAACAGCAATGTTACTGGAGATAAAGGCAGTGTTACTGGCGATAAACGGCAATGTTACTGGAGTTAAACGGCGGTGTTACTGGAGTTAAACGGCGGTGGTACTGGAGTCAATCGGCGGTGGTACTGGAGTCAAACGGCAGTGTTACTGGAGTTAAACAGCAGTTAAACAGCAATGTTACTGGAGTTAAACAGCAATATTACTGGAGTTAAACAGCAGTTAAACACCAGTGTTACTGGAGGTAAACGGCAATGTTGCTGGAGGTAAACGGCAATGTTACTGGAGATAAACAGCAGTTAAACAGCAACGTTACTGGAGTTAAACGGCAATGTTACTAGAGTTAAACGGCAGTGTTACTGGAGTTAAACAGCAGTTAAACAGCAATGTTACTAGAGTTAAACGACAATGTTACTGGAGATAAACGGCAGTGTTACTGCAGTTAAACAGCAATGTTACTGGAGATAAACGGCAGTGTTACTGGGGTGAAACAGCAGTTAAACAGCAATGTTACTGGAGGTAAACGGCAGTGTTACTGGAGTTAAACGGCAGTGTTACTGGAGTTAAACGGCAGTGTTACTGGAGTTAAACAGCAGTTAAACAGCAATGTTACTGGAGTTAAACAGCAGTGTTACTGGAGGTAAACGGCAATGTTACTGGAGTTAAACAGCAATGTTACTGGAGTTAAACAGCAGTTACTGGAGTTAAACAGCAGTTACTGGAGTTAAACGGCAATGTTACTGGAGGTAAACGGCAGTGTTACTGGAGGTAAACGGCAGTGTAACTTGAGTGAAACGGCAATGTTACTGGAGGTAAACGGCAGTGTTACTGGAGATAAACGGCAGTGTTACTGGAGTTAAACGGCAGTGTTACTGGAGTTAAACGGCAGTGTTACTGGAGTTAAACGGCAATGTTACTGGAGTTAAACGGCAGTGTTACTGGAGTGAAACGGCAGTGTTACTGGAGTTAAACGGCAGTGTTACTGGAGATAAACGGCAGTGTTACTGGAGATAAACGGCAGTGTTACTGGAGATAAACGGCAGTGTTACTGGAGTTAAACGGCAGTGTTACTGGAGTTAAACGGCAGTGTTACTGGAGTTAAACGGCAGTGTTACTGGGGATGGACGGCAATGTTACTGGAGATAGACGGCAATGTTACTGGAGTTAAACAGCAGTTAAACAGCAATGTTACTGGAGATAAATGGCAGTGTTACTGGGGTTAAACAGCAGTTAAACAGCAATGTTACTGGAGGTAAACGGCAGTGTTACTGGAGTTAAACAGCAATGTTACTGGAGATAAATGGCAGTGTTACTGGGGTTAAACAGCAGTTAAACAGCAATGTTACTGGAGGTAAACGGCAGTGTTACTGGAGATAAACGGCAGTGTTACTGCAGTTAAACAGCAATGTTACTGGAGATAAATGGCAGTGTTACTGGGGTTAAACAGCAGTTAAACAGCAATGTTACTGGAGGTAAACGGCAGTGTTACTGGAGTTAAACGGCAGTGTTACTGGAGATAAACGGCGGTGTTACTGGAGTTGAACGGCAGTGTTACTGGAGTTAAACAGCAATGTTACTGGAGTTAAACCGCAGTTAAACACCAGTGTACTGGAGTTAAACGGCAATGTTACTGGAGTTAAACAGCAGTGTTACTGGAGGTAAACGGCAGTGTTACTGGAGGTAAACGGCAGTGTTACTGGAGGTAAACGGCAGTGTTACTGGAGATAAACGGCAGTGTTACTGGAGTTAAACGGCAGTGTTACTGGAGTTAAACGGCAGTGTTACTGGAGTTAAACGGCAGTGTTACTGCAGTTAAACGGCAGTGTTACTGGAGTTAAACGGCAGTGTTACTGGAGGTAAACGGCAGTGTTACTGGAGATAAACGGCAGTGTTACTGGAGTTAAACGGCAGTGTTACTGGAGTTAAACGGCAGTGTTACTGGAGTTAAACGGCAGTGTTACTGCAGTTAAACGGCAGTGTTACTGGAGTTAAACGGCAGTGTTACTGGAGTTAAACGGCAGTGTTACTGGAGTTAAACGGCAGTGTTACTGGAGTGAAACGGCAGTGTTACTGGAGGTAAACGGCAGTGTTACTGGAGGTAAACGGCAGTGTAACTGGAGTTAAAAGGCAATGTTACTGAGGGTAAACGGCAGTGTTACTGGAGGTAAACGGCAATGTTACTGGAGATAAACAGCAATGTTAATGGAGTTAAACGGCAGTGTTACTGGAGGTAAACGGCAGTGTTACTGGAGGTAAACGGCAGTGTAACTGGAGTTAAACGGCAATGTTGCTGGAGATAAACAGCAGTTAAACAGCAATGTTACTGGAGATAAACGGCGGTGTTTCTGGAGTTAAACAGCAGTTAAAGAGCAATGTTACTGGAGGTAAACGGCAGTGTTACTGGAGTTAAACGGCAGTGTTACTGGAGTTAAACGGCAGTGTTACTGGAGGTAAACGGCAGTGTTACTGGAGGTAAACGGCAGTGTAACTGGAGGTAAACGGCAATGTTACTGGAGATAAACAGCAGTTAAACAGCAATGTTACTGGAGATAAACGGCGGTGTTTCTGGAGTTAAACAGCAGTTAAACAGCAATGTTCCTGGAGGTAAACTGCAGTGTTACTGGAGTTAAACAGCAGTTAAACAGCAACGTTACTGGAGTTAAACAGCAGTTAAACAGCAATGTTACTGGAGGTAAACAGCAATGTTACTGGAGATCAAGGCAGTGTTACTGGCGATAAACAGCAATGTTACTGGAGTTAAACAGCAATGTTACTGGAGTTAAACAGCAGTTAAACAGCAATGTTACTGGAGGTAAACGGCGGTTAAACAGCAATGTTACTGGAGTTAAACAGCAATGTTACTGGAGATCAAGGCAGTGTTACTGGCGATAAACAGCAATGTTACTGGCGATAAACGGCAATGTTACTGGAGTTAAACGGCGGTGTTACTGGAGTTAAACGGCTGTGTTACTGGAGTTAAACGGCGGTGTTACTGGAGTTAAACAGCAGTTAAACAGCAATGTTACTGGAGTTAAACAGCAATGTTACTGGAGTTAAACGGCAGTGTTACTGGAGTTAAACAGCAGTTAAACAGCAATGTTACTGGAGTTAAACAGCAATGTTACTGGAGTTAAACGGCAGTGTTACTGGGGTTAAACAGCAGTGTTACTGGAGTTAAACGGCAGTGTTACTGGGGTTAAACAGCAGTTAAACAGCAATGTTACTGGAGATATACGGCAGTTAAACAGCAATGTTACTGGAGATAAAGGCAGTGTTACTGGCGATAATCGGCAATGTTACTGGAGATAAACGGCGGTGTTACTGGAGTCAAACGGCGGTGGTACTGGAGTTAAACGGCAGTGTTACTGGAGTTAAACAGCAATGTTACTGGAGTTAAACGGCAGTGTTACTGGGGTTAAACAGCAGTTAAACAGCAATGTTACTGGAGATATACGGCAGTTAAACAGCAATGTTACTGGAGTTAAACAGCAATATTACTGGAGTGAAACAGCAGTTAAACACCAGTGTTACTGGAGTCAAACGGCGGTGGTACTGGAGTTAAACAGCAGTGTTACTGGAGGTAAACTGCAATGTTACTGGAGTTAAACAGCAGTTGAACAGCAATGTTACTGGAGTTAAACAGCAATATTACTGGAGGTAAACGTCAGTGTTACTGGAGTTAAACAGAAATGTTTCTGCAGTTAAGCGGCAATGTTACTGGCGATAAGCAGCAATGTTACTGGATATAAACAGCAGTTAAACAGCAGTGTTACTGGAGATAAACAGCAATGTTACTGGAGTTAAACAGCAATGTTACTGGAGTTAAACAGCAATGTTACTGGCGATAAACAGCAATGTTATTAGAGCTAAACAGCAGTGTTATTGGAGGTAAACGGCGGTGTTACTGGAGTTAAACGGCAGTGTTGCTGGAGTTAAACGGCAGTGTTGCTGGGGTTAAACGGCAGTGTTACTGGAGTTAAACGGCAGTGTTACTGGAGTTATACAGCAGTGTTGCTGGAGTTAAACGGCAGTGTTGCTGGAGTTAAACGGCAGTGTTGCTGGAGTTAAACGGCAGTGTTACTGGAGTTAAACGGCAGTGTTACTGGAGATAAACGGCGGTGTTACTGGAGTTAAACGGCGGTGTTACTGGAGTTAAACGGCGGTGTTACTGGAGTTAAACGGCGTTGTTACTGGAGTTAAACGGCAGTGTTACTGGAGTTAAACAGCAGTTAAACAGCAATGTTACTGGAGTTAAACAGCAATGTTACTGGAGTTAAACGGCAGTGTTACTGGAGTTAAACAGCAGTTAAACAGCAATGTTACTGGAGTTAAACAGCAATGTTACTGGAGTTAAACGGCAGTGTTACTGGGGTTAAACAGCAGTTAAACAGCAATGTTACTGGAGATAAACGGCAGTTAAACAGCAATGTTACTGGAGATAAACGGCAGTTTTACTGGAGTTAAACGGCGGTGTTACTGGAGTTAAACGGCGGTGTTACTGGAGTTAAACGGCGGTGGTACTGGAGTCAAACGGCGGTGGTACTGGAGTCAAACGGCGGTGGTACTGGAGTCAAACGGCAGTGTTACTGGAGTTAAACAGCAGTTAAACAGCAATGTTACTGGAGTTAAACAGCAATATTACTGGAGTTAAACAGCAGTTAAACACCAGTGTTACTGGAGGTAAACGGCAATGTTACTGGAGGTAAACGGCAATGTTACTGGAGTTAAACAGCAATGTTACTGGAGTTAAACAGCAGTTAAACAGCAATGTTACTGGAGTTAAACAGCAATATTACTGGAGGTAAACGTCAGTGTTACTGGAGTTAAACAGCAATGTTACTGCAGTTAAACGGCAATGTTACTGGCGATAAACAGCAATGTTACTGGAGATAAAGGCAGTGTTACTGGCGATAAACGGCAATGTTACTGGAGATAAACGGCAGTTTTACTGGAGTTAAACGGCGGTGTTACTGGAGTTAAACGGCGGTGTTACTGGAGTTAAACGGCGGTGTTACTGGAGTTAAACGGCGGTGGTACTGGAGTCAAACGGCGGTGGTACTGGAGTCAAACGGCAGTGTTACTGGAGTTAAACAGCAGTTAAACAGCAATGTTACTGGAGTTAAACAGCAATATTACTGGAGTTAAACAGCAGTTAAACACCAGTGTTACTGGAGGTAAACGGCAATGTTACTGGAGGTAAACGGCAGCGTTACTGGAGTTAAACAGCAATGTTACTGGAGTTAAACGGCAATGTTACTAGAGTTAAACGGCAGTGTTACTGGAGTTAAACAGCAGTGTTACTGGAGTTAAACGGCAGTGTTACTGGAGATAAACGGCAGTGTTACTGGAGATAAACGGCAGTGTTAATGGAGATAAACGGCAGTGTTAATGGAGATAAACGGCAGTGTTACTGGAGATAAACGGCAGTGTTACTGGAGATAAACGGCAGTGTTAATGGAGATAAACGGCAGTGTTACTGGAGATGGACGGCAATGTTACTGGAGTTAAACAGCAGTTAAACAGCAACGTTACTGGAGTTAAACAGCAGTTAAACAGCAATGTTACTAGAGTTAAACGGCAGTGTTACTGGGGTTAAACAGCAGTTAAACAGCAATGTTACTGGAGGTAAACGGCAGTGTTACTGGAGTAAAACGGCAGTTACTGGAGTTAAACGGCAATGTTACTGGATATAAACAGCAGTTAAACAGCAATGTTACTGGAGTTAAACGGCGGTGTTACTGGAGTTAAACAGCAATGTTACTGGAGTTAAACAGCAATGTTACTGGAGGTAAACGTCAGTGTTACCGGAGTTAAACAGCAGTTACTGGAGTTAAACGGCAATGTTACTGGATATAAACAGCAGTTAAACAGCAATGTTACTGGAGTTAAACAGCAGTGTTACTGGAGGTAAACGGCAGTGTTACTGGAGGTAAACGGCAGTGTAACTTGAGTGAAACGGCAATGTTACTGGAGGGAAACGGCAATGTTACTGGAGGTAAACGGCAGTGTTACTGGAGATAAACGGCAGTGTTACTGGAGTTAAACGGCAGTGTTACTGGAGTTAAACGGCAGTGTTACTGGAGTTAAACGGCAATGTTACTGGAGTTAAACGGCAGTGTTACTGGAGTTAAACGGCAGTGTTACTGGAGTTAAACGGCAGTGTTACTGGAGTTAAACGGCAGTGTTACTGGAGTTAAACGGCAGTGTTACTGGAGGTAAACGGCAGTGTTACTGGAGGTAAACGGCAGTGTAACTGGAGTTAAAAGGCAATGTTACTGAGGGTAAACGGCAATGTTACTGGAGATAAACAGCAATGTTAAGGGAGTTAAACGGCAGTGTTACTGGAGGTAAACGGCAGTGTTACTGGAGGTAAACGGCAGTGTTACTGGAGGTAAACGGCAGTGTAACTGGAGGTAAACGGCAATGTTACTGGAGATAAACAGCAGTTAAACAGCAATGTTACTGGAGATAAACGGCGGTGTTTCTGGAGTTAAACAGCAGTTAAAGAGCAATGTTACTGGAGGTAAACGGCAGTGTTACTGGAGGTAAACGGCAGTGTTACTGGAGTTAAACGGCAGTGTTACTGGGGTTAAACAGCAGTTAAACAGCAATGTTACTGGAGATAAACGGCAGTGTTACTGGGGTTAAACAGCAGTTAAACAGCAATGTTACTGGAGGTAAACGGCAGTGTTACTGGAGTAAAACGGCAGTGTTACTGGAGATAAACGGCCGTGTTACTGGAGTTAAACAGCAATGTTACTGGAGTTAAACAGCAATGTTACTGGAGGTAAACGTCAGTGTTACCGGAGTTAAACAGCAGTTACTGGAGTTAAACGGCAATGTTACTGGATATAAACAGCAGTTAAACAGCAATGTTACTGGAGTTAAACAGCAGTGTTACTGGAGGTAAACGGCAGTGTTACTGGAGGTAAACGGCAGTGTAACTTGAGTGAAACGGCAATGTTACTGGAGGGAAACGGCAATGTTACTGGAGGTAAACGGCAGTGTTACTGGAGATAAACGGCAGTGTTACTGGAGTTAAACGGCAGTGTTACTGGAGTTAAACGGCAGTGTTACTGGAGTTAAACGGCAGTGTTACTGGAGTTAAACGGCAATGTTACTGGAGTTAAACGGCAGTGTTACTGGAGGTAAACGGCAGTGTAACTTGAGTGAAACGGCAATGTTACTGGAGTTAAACGGCAATGTTACTGGAGGTAAACGGCAGTGTTACTGGAGATAAACGGCAGTGTTACTGGAGTTAAACGGCAGTGTTACTGGAGTTAAACGGCAGTGTTACTGGAGTTAAACGGCAATGTTACTGGAGTTAAACGGCAGTGTTACTGGAGTTAAACGGCAGTGTTACTGGAGTTAAACGGCAGTGTTACTGGAGTTAAACGGCAGTGTTACTGGAGTTAAACGGCAGTGTTACTGGAGGTAAACGGCAGTGTTACTGGAGGTAAACGGCAGTGTAACTGGAGTTAAAAGGCAATGTTACTGAGGGTAAACGGCAATGTTACTGGAGATAAACAGCAATGTTATGGGAGTTAAACGGCAGTGTTACTGGAGGTAAACGGCAGTGTTACTGGAGGTAAACGGCAGTGTTACTGGAGGTAAACGGCAGTGTTACTGGAGTTAAACGGCAATGTTACTGGAGTTAAACGGCAGTGTTACTGGAGTTAAACAGCAATGTTACTGGAGATAAACGGCGGTGTTTCTGGAGTTAAACAGCAGTTAAAGAGCAATGTTACTGGAGGTAAACGGCAGTGTTACTGGAGGTAAACGGCAGTGTTACTGGAGTTAAACGGCAGTGTTACTGGAGGTAAACGGCAGTGTTACTGGAGGTAAACGGCAGTGTAACTGGAGGTAAACGGCAATGTTACTGGAGATAAACAGCAGTTAAACAGCAATGTTCCTGGAGGTAAACTGCAGTGTTACTGGAGTTAAACAGCAGTTAAACAGCAACGTTACTGGAGTTAAACAGCAGTTAAACAGCAATGTTACTGGAGGTAAACAGCAATGTTACTGGAGATAAAGGCAGTGTTACTGGCGATAAACAGCAATGTTACTGGCGATAAACGGCAATGTTACTGGAGTTAAACGGCGGTGTTACTGGAGTTAAACGGCGGTGTTACTGGAGTTAAACGGCGGTGTTACTGGAGTTAAACGGCGGTGTTACTGGAGTTAAACAGCAGTTAAACAGCAATGTTACTGGAGTTAAACAGCAATGTTACTGGAGTTAAACGGCAGTGTTACTGGAGTTAAACAGCAGTTAAACAGCAATGTTACTGGAGTTAAACAGCAATGTTACTGGAGGTAAACGGCAATGTTACTGGAGGTAAACGGCAATGTTACTGGAGTTAAACAGCAATGTTACTGGAGGTAAACGTCAGTGTTACTGGAGTTAAACAGCAATGTTACTGGAGTTAAACAGCAGTGTTACTGGCGATAAACGGCAATGTTACTGGAGATAAACGGCAGTTTTACTGGAGTTAAACGGCGGTGTTACTGGAGTTAAACGGCGGTGTTACTGGAGTTAAACGGCGGTGTTACTGGAGTTAAACGGCGGTGGTACTGGAGTCAAACGGCGGTGGTACTGGAGTCAAACGGCGGTGGTACTGGAGTCAAACGGCGGTGGTACTGGAGTCAAACGGCAGTGTTACTGGAGTTAAACAGCAGTTAAACAGCAATGTTACTGGAGTTAAACAGCAATATTACTGGAGTTAAACAGCAGTTAAACACCAGTGTTACTGGAGTTAAACGGCAGTGTTACTGGAGATAAACGGCAGTGTTACTGGAGATAAACGGCAGTGTTACTGGAGATAAACGGCAGTGTTACTGGAGATAAACGGCAGTGTTAATGGAGATAAACGGCGGTGTTACTGGAGATGGACGGCAATGTTACTGGAGATAAACGGCAGTGTTACTGGAGATAAACACCAGTGTTACTGGAGTTAAACGGCAGTGTTACTGGAGATAAACGGCAGTGTTACTGGAGATAAACGGCAGTGTTACTGGAGATAAACGGCAGTGTTACTGGTGATAAACGGCAGTGTTAATGGAGATAAACGGCGGTGTTACTGGAGATAAACGGCAGTGTTACTGGAGATAAACGGCAGTGTTACTGGAGTTAAACGGCAATGTTACTGGAGATGGACGGCAATGTTACTGGAGTTAAACAGCAGTTAAACAGCAACGTTACTGGAGGTAAACGGCAGTGTTACTGGAGTTAAACGGCAGTGTTACTGGAGATAAACGGCAGTGTTACTGGGGTTAAACAGCAGTTAAACAGCAATGTTACTGGAGGTAAACGGCAGTGTTACTGGAGTTAAACGGCAGTGTTACTGGAGATAAACGGCAGTGTTACTGGGGTTAAACAGCAGTTAAACAGCAATGTTACTGGAGATAAACGGCAGTGTTACTGGGGTTAAACAGCAGTTAAACAGCAATGTTACTGGAGGTAAACGGCAGTGTTACTGGAGTAAAACGGCAGTGTTACTGGAGATAAACGGCGGTGTTACTGGAGTTAAACGGCAGTGTTACTGGAGTTAAACAGCAATGTTACTGGAGTTAAACAGCAATGTTACTGGAGGTAAACGTCAGTGTTACCGGAGTTAAACAGCAGTTACTGGAGTTAAACGGCAATGTTACTGGAGTTAAACAGCAGTGTTACTGGAGGTAAACGGCAGTGTTACTGGAGGTAAACGGCAGTGTAACTTGAGTGAAACGGCAATGTTACTGGAGGGAAACGGCAATGTTACTGGAGGTAAACGGCAGTGTTACTGGAGGTAAACGGCAGTGTTACTGGAGGTAAACGGCAGTGTTACTGGAGGTAAACGGCAGTGTAACTTGAGTGAAACGGCAATGTTACTGGAGGGAAACGGCAATGTTACTGGAGGTAAACGGCAGTGTTACTGGAGATAAACGGCAGTGTTACTGGAGTTAAACGGCAGTGTTACTGGAGTTAAACGGCAGTGTTACTGGAGTTAAACGGCAGTGTTACTGGAGTTAAACGGCAGTGTTACTGGAGGTAAACGGCAGTGTAACTGGAGTTAAAAGGCAATGTTACTGAGGGTAAACGGCAATGTTACTGGAGATAAACGGCAGTGTTACTGGAGGTAAACGGCAGTGTTACTGGAGGTAAACGGCAGTGTTACTGGAGGTAAACGGCAGTGTAACTGGAGGTAAACGGCAATGTTACTGGAGATAAACAGCAGTTAAACAGCAATGTTACTGGAGATAATCGGCGGTGTTTCTGGAGTTAAACAGCAGTTAAAGAGCAATGTTACTGGAGGTAAACGGCAGTGTTACTGGAGGTAAACGGCAGTGTTACTGGAGGTAAACGGCAGTGTTACTGGAGGTAAACGGCAGTGTTACTGGAGTAAAACGGCAGTGTTACTGGAGATAAACGGCGGTGTTACTGGAGTTAAACGGCAGTGTTACTGGAGTTAAACAGCAATGTTACTGGAGTTAAACAGCAATGTTACTGGAGGTAAACGTCAGTGTTACCGGAGTTAAACAGCAGTTACTGGAGTTAAACGGCAATGTTACTGGAGTTAAACAGCAGTGTTACTGGAGGTAAACGGCAGTGTTACTGGAGGTAAACGGCAGTGTAACTTGAGTGAAACGGCAATGTTACTGGAGGGAAACGGCAATGTTACTGGAGGTAAACGGCAGTGTTACTGGAGGTAAACGGCAGTGTTACTGGAGGTAAACGGCAGTGTAACTTGAGTGAAACGGCAATGTTACTGGAGGGAAACGGCAATGTTACTGGAGGTAAACGGCAGTGTTACTGGAGATAAACGGCAGTGTTACTGGAGTTAAACGGCAGTGTTACTGGAGTTAAACGGCAGTGTTACTGGAGTTAAACGGCAGTGTTACTGGAGTTAAACGGCAGTGTTACTGGAGGTAAACGGCAGTGTAACTGGAGTTAAAAGGCAATGTTACTGAGGGTAAACGGCAATGTTACTGGAGATAAACGGCAGTGTTACTGGAGGTAAACGGCAGTGTTACTGGAGGTAAACGGCAGTGTAACTGGAGGTAAACGGCAATGTTACTGGAGATAAACGGCAGTTAAACAGCAATGTTACTGGAGATAATCGGCGGTGTTTCTGGAGTTAAACAGCAGTTAAAGAGCAATGTTACTGGAGGTAAACGGCAGTGTTACTGGAGGTAAACGGCAGTGTTACTGGAGGTAAACGGCAGTGTTACTGGAGGTAAACGGCAGTGTTACTGGAGGTAAACGGCAGTGTAACTGGAGGTAAACGGCAGTGTTACTGGAGGTAAACGGCAGTGTAACTGGAGGTAAACGGCAGTTAAACAGCAACGTTACTGGAGTTAAACAGCAATGTTACTGGAGATAAAGGCAGTGTTACTGGCGATAAACAGCAATGTTACTGGCGATAAACGGCAATGTTACTGGAGTTAAACGGCGGTGTTACTGGAGTTAAACGGCGGTGTTACTGGAGTTAAACGGCGGTGTTACTGGAGTTAAACGGCGGTGTTACTGGAGTTAAACAGCAGTTAAACAGCAATGTTACTGGAGTTAAACAGCAATGTTACTGGAGTTAAACGGCAGTGTTACTGGAGTTAAACAGCAGTTAAACAGCAATGTTACTGGAGTTATACAGCAATGTTACTGGAGTTAAACGGCAGTGTTACTGGAGTTAAACGGCAGTGTTGCTGGGGTGAAGCGGCAGTGTTGCTGGAGTTAAACGGCGGTGTAACTGGAGTTAAACGGCGGTGTTACTGGAGTTAAACGGCGGTGTTACTGGAGTCAAACGGCGGTGGTACTGGAGTTAAACGGCAGTGTTACTGGAGTTAAACAGCAATGTTACTGGAGTTAAACAGCAATATTACTGGAGTTAAACAGCAGTTAAACACCAGTGTTACTGGAGGTAAACTGCAATGTTACTGTAGTTAAACAGCAATGTTACTGGAGTTAAACAGCAGTTGAACAGCAATGTTACTGGAGTTAAACAGCAATATTACTGGAGGTAAACGTCAGTGTTACTGGAGTTAAACAGAAATGTTACTGCAGTTAAGCGGCAGTGTTACTGGCGATAAACAGCAATGTTACTGGAGTTAAACGGCAATGTTACTGGAGGTAAACGGCAGCGTTACTGGAGTTAAACAGCAATGTTACTGGAGTTAAACAGCAATATTACTGGAGGTAAACGTCAGTGTTACTGGAGTTAAACAGCAATGTTACTGCAGTTAAACGGCAATGTTACTGGCGATAAACAGCAATGTTACTGGATATAAACAGCAGTTAAACAGCAATGTTATTAGAGCTAAACAGCAGTGTTACTGGAGGTAAACGACAGCGTTACTGGAGTTAAGCAGCAGTTAAACAGCAACGTTACTGGAGTTAAACGGCAGTGTTACTGGAGTTAAACGGCAGTGTTACTGGAGATAAACGGCAGTGTTCATGGAGATAAACGGCAGTGTTACTGGAGGTAAACGGCAATGTTACTGGAGGTAAACGGCAATGTTACTGGAGTTAAACAGCAATGTTACTGGAGTTAAACAGCAATATTACTGGAGGTAAACGTCAGTGTTACTGGAGTTAAACAGCAATGTTACTGCAGTTAAACGGCAATGTTACTGGCGATAAACAGCAATGTTACTGGATATAAACAGCAGTTAAACAGCAATGTTATTAGAGCTAAACAGCAGTGTTACTGGAGGTAAACGACAGCGTTACTGGAGTTAAACAGCAGTTAAACAGCAACGTTACTGGAGTTAAACGGCAGTGTTACTGGAGTTAAACGGCAGTGTTACTGGAGATAAACGGCAGTGTTCATGGAGATAAACGGCAGTGTTACTGGAGTTAAACGGCAGTGTTACTGGAGTTAGACGGCAGTGTTACTGGAGTTAGACGGCAATGTTACTGGAGATAAACGGCAGTGTTACTGGAGATAAACGGCAGTGTTCATGGAGATAAACGGCAGTGTTACTGGAGTTAAACGGCAGTGTTACTGGAGTTAGACGGCAGTGTTACTGGAGTTAAACGGCAGTGTTACTGGAGTTAGACGGCAGTGTTACTGGAGATAAACGGCAGTGTTACTGGAGATAAACGGCAGTGTTACTGGAGATAAACGGCAGTGTTACTGGAGATAAACGGCAGTGTTACTGGAGATAAACGGCAGTGTTACTGGAGTTAGACGGCAGTGTTACTGGAGTTAAACGGCAGTGTTACTGGAGTTAAACGGCAGTGTTACTGGAGATAAACGGCAGTGTTACTGGAGATAAACGGCAGTGTTCATGGAGATAAACGGCAGTGTTACTGGAGTTAAACAGCAGTTAAACAGCAACGTTACTGGAGTTAAACGGCAGTGTTACTGGAGTTAAACGGCAGTGTTACTGGAGATAAACGGCAGTGTTCATGGAGATAAACGGCAGTGTTACTGGAGTTAAACGGCAGTGTTACTGGAGTTAGACGGCAGTGTTACTGGAGTTAGACGGCAGTGTTCATGGAGATAAACGGCAGTGTTACTGGAGTTAAACGGCAGTGTTACTGGAGTTAGACGGCAGTGTTACTGGAGATAAACGGCAGTGTTACTGGAGATAAACAGCAGTGTTCATGGAGATAAACGGCAGTGTTACTGGAGTTAAACGGCAGTGTTACTGGAGTTAGACGGCAGTGTTACTGGAGTTAAACGGCAGTGTTACTGGAGTTAGACGGCAGTGTTACTGGAGATAAACGGCAGTGTTACTGGAGATAAACGGCAGTGTTACTGGAGATAAACGGCAGTGTTACTGGAGTTAGACGGCAGTGTTACTGGAGTTAAACGGCAGTGTTACTGGAGATAAACGGCAGTGTTACTGGAGATAAACGGCAGTGTTCATGGAGATAAACGGCAGTGTTACTGGAGTTAAACGGCAGTGTTACTGGAGTTAGACGGCAGTGTTACTGGAGTTAGACGGCAGTGTTACTGGAGTTAAACGGCAGTGTTACTGGAGATAAACGGCAGTGTTACTGGAGATAAACGGCAGTGTTACTGGAGTTAGACGGCAATGTTACTGGAGTTAGACGGCAATGTTACTGGAGATAAACGGCAATGTTACTGGAGATAAACGGCAATGTTACTGGAGTTAAACGGCAGTGTTACTGGAGATAAACGGCAGTGTTACTGGAGTTAAACGGCAGTGTTACTGGAGATAAACGGCGGTGTTACTGGAGTTAAACGGCAATGTTACTGGAGATAAACGGCAGTGTTACTGGGGTTAAACGGCAATGTTACTGGAGTTAAACGGCAGTGTTACTGGAGATAAACGGCAGTGTTACTGGAGTTAAACAGCAGTTAAACAGCAATGTTACTGGAGTTAATCGGCAGTTAAACAGCAACGTTACTGGAGGTAAACGGCGGTGTTACTGGAGATAAACGGCAGTGTTACTGGAGTTAAACAGCAGTTAAACAGCAATGTTACTGGAGTTAAACCGCAGTTAAACACCAGTGTACTGGAGTTAAACGGCAATGTTACTGGAGTTAAACAGCAATGTTACTGGAGTTAAACAGCAATGTTACTGGAGATAAACAGCAATGTTACTGGTGTTAAACTGCAGTTAAAGAGCAATGTTACTGGGGTTAAATGGCAATGTTACTGGAGTTAAACAGCAATGTTACTGGTGTTAAACTGCAGTTAAAGAGCAATGTTACTGGGGTTAAATGGCAATGTTACTGGAGTTAAACGGCAGTGTTACTGGAGGTAAACGGCAATGTTACTGGAGGTAAACAGCAGTTAAACAGCAATGTTACTGGAGGTAAACAGCAATGTTGCTGGAGACAAACGGCAATGTTACTGGAGTTCAACAGCAATGTTACTGGAGATAAAGGGCAATGTTACTGGAGTGAAACAGCAGTTTTACTGGAGTGAAACGGCGGTGTTACTGGAGTTAAACGGCAGTTAAACAGCAATGTATCTGGAGTTGAACAGCAGTTAAACAGCAGTGTTACTGGATGTAAACGGCAGTGTTACTGGCGATAAACGGCAATGTTACTGGAGTTAAACGGCAGTTAAACAGCAATGTTACTGGAGTTAAACGGCAGTTAAACAGCAATGTTACTGGAGTTAAACAGCAGTTAAAGAGCAATGTTACTGGTGTTAAACGGCAATGTTGCTGGTGTTAAACGGCAGTGTTACTGCTGTTAAACGGCAGTTAAACAGCAGTGTTACTGGAGATAAAGGCAGTGTTGCTGGTGTTAAACGGCAGTGTTGCTGGAGTTAAACGGCAGTGTTGCTGGAGTTAAACGGCAGTGTTGCTGGGGTTAAACGGCAGTGTTGCTGGAGTTAAACGGCGGTGTTGCTGGAGTTAAACGGCAGTGTTGCTGTGGTTAAACGGCAGTGTTGCTGGGGTTAAACGGCAGTGTTGCTGTGGTTAAATGGCAGTGTTGCTGGGGTTAAACGGCAGTGTTGCTGGAGTTAAACGGCGGTGTTGCTGGAGTTAAACGGCAGTGTTGCTGGGGTTAAACGGCAGTGTTACTGGTGTGAAACGGCATTGTTACTGGTGTTAAACGGCAGTGTTGCTGGAGTTAAATGGCAGTGTTACTGGAGTTCAACGGCAGTGTTGCTGGAGTTAAACGGCAGTGTTGCTGGAGTTAAACGGCAGTGTTGCTGGTGTTAAACGGCAGTGTTACTGGAGTTAAACGGCAGTGTTACTGGAGGTAAACGGCAGCGTTACTGGAGTTAAACAGCAGTTAAACAGCAACGTTACTGGAGTTAAACGGCAGTGTTACTGGAGTTAAACGGCAGTGTTACTGGAGTTAAACGGCAGTGTTACTGGAGATAAACGGGAGTGTTACTGGAGATAAACGGCAGTGTTAATGGAGATAAACGGCAGTGTTACTGGAGTTAGACGGCAGTGTTACTGGAGTTAAACGGGAGTGTTACTGGAGTTAGACGGCAGTGTTACTGGAGTTAGACGGCAATGTTACTGGAGTTAAACGGCAGTGTTAATGGAGATAAACGGCAGTGTTACTGGAGTTAGACGGCAGTGTTACTGGAGTTAGACGGCAGTGTTACTGGAGTTAAACAGCAATGTTACTGGAGTTAAACGGCGGTGTTACTGGAGTTAAACGGCAGTGTTACTGGAGTTAGACGGCAGTGTTACTGGAGTTAGACGGCAGTGTTACTGGAGTTAAACGGCAGTGTTACTGGAGTTAGACGGCAATGTTACTGGAGTTAAACGGCAATGTTACTGGAGTTAAACGGCAGTGTTAATGGAGATAAACGGCAGTGTTACTGGAGTTAGACGGCAGTGTTACTGGAGTTAGACGGCAGTGTTACTGGAGTTAAACGGCAATGTTACTGGAGTTAAACGGCGGTGTTACTGGAGTTAGACGGCAGTGTTACTGGAGTTAGACGGCAGTGTTACTGGAGTTAGACGGCAGTGTTACTGGAGTTAAACGGCAGTGTTAATGGAGATAAACGGCAATGTTACTGGAGTTAGACGGCAATGTTACTGGAGTTAAACGGCAATGTTACTGGAGTTAAACGGCAGTGTTAATGGAGATAAACGGCAGTGTTACTGGAGTTAAACGGCAGTGTTAATGGAGATAAACGGCAGTGTTACTGGAGATAGACGGCAATGTTACTGGAGTTAAACAGCAACGTTACTGGAGTTAGACGGCAGTGTTACTGGAGTTAGACGGCAGTGTTACTGGAGTTAAACGGCAGTGTTACTGGAGATAAACGGCAATGTTACTGGAGATAAACGGCAATGTTACTGGAGTTAAACGGCAGTGTTACTGGAGATAAACGGCAGTGTTACTGGAGATAAACGGCAATGTTACTGGAGATAAACAGCAATGTTACTGGAGTTAAACAGCAGTTAAACAGCAATGTTACTGGAGTTAAACGGCAATGTTACTGGAGTTAAACAGCAGTTAAACAGCAATGTTACTGGAGTTAGACGGCAATGTTACTGGAGTTAGACGGCAGTGTTACTGGAGTTAGACGGCAATGTTACTGGAGTTAAACGGCAGTGTTACTGGAGTTAGACGGCAGTGTTACTGGAGTTAGACGGCAATGTTACTGGAGTTAGACGGCAGTGTTACTGGAGTTAAACGGCAGTGTTACTGGAGTTAGACGGCAGTGTTACTGGAGTTAGACGGCAGTGTTACTGGAGTTAAACGGCAATGTTACTGGAGATAAACGGCAATGTTACTGGAGATAAACGGCAATGTTACTGGAGTTAAACGGCAATGTTACTGGAGATAAACGGCAATGTTACTGGAGTTAAACAGCAGTTAAACGGCAATGTTACTGGAGTTAAACGGCAATGTTACTGGAGTTAAACAGCAGTTAAACAGCAATGTTACTGGAGTTAAACGGCAGTGTTACTGGAGTTAGACGGCAGTGTTACTGGAGATAAACGGCAATGTTACTGGAGTTAAACAGCAGTTAAACAGCAATGTTACTGGAGTTAAACGGCAGTGTTACTGGAGTTAGACGGCAATGTTACTGGAGATAAACGGCAATGTTACTGGAGTTAAACAGCAGTTAAACAGCAATGTTACTGGAGTTAAACGGCAGTGTTACTGGAGTTAGACGGCAATGTTACTGGAGATAAACGGCAATGTTACTGGAGTTAAACAGCAGTTAAACAGCAATGTTACTGGAGTTAAACGGCAGTGTTACTGGAGTTAGACGGCAATGTTACTGGAGATAAACGGCAATGTTACTGGAGTTAAACAGCAGTTAAACAGCAATGTTACTGGAGTTAAACGGCAGTGTTACTGGAGTTAGACGGCAATGTTACTGGAGATAAACGGCAATGTTACTGGAGTTAAACAGCAGTTAAACGGCAGTGTTACTGGAGTTAAACGGCAATGTTACTGGAGATAAACGGCAATGTTACTGGAGATAAACGGCAATGTTACTGGAGTTAAACGGCAGTGTTACTGGAG
This sequence comes from Heterodontus francisci, assembly GCF_036365525.1. Lineage (NCBI taxonomy): Eukaryota > Metazoa > Chordata > Chondrichthyes > Heterodontiformes > Heterodontidae > Heterodontus > Heterodontus francisci. The sequence continues at coordinate 14,217,434 of NC_090413.1, read as the reverse complement.
TTAAACGGCAATGTTACTGGAGATAAACGGCAATGTTACTGGAGATAAACGGCAGTGTTACTGGAGTTAAACGGCAATGTTACTGGAGATAAACGGCAATGTTACTGGAGATAAACGGCAATGTTACTGGAGATAGACGGCAATGTTACTGGAGTTAAACGGCAGTGTTACTGGAGATAAACGGCAATGTTACTGGAGTTAAACAGCAGTTAAACAGCAATGTTACTGGAGTTAAACAGCAGTTAAACAGCAACGTTACTGGAGTTAAACAGCAGTTAAACAGCAATGTTACTGGAGATATACGGCAATGTTACTGGAGTTAAACAGCAGTTAAACAGCAATGTTACTGGAGTTAAACGGCGGTGTTACTGGAGTTAAACGGCAGTGTTACTGGAGATAAACGGCAATGTTACTGGAGATAAACGGCAATGTTACTGGAGATAAACGGCAATGTTACTGGAGATAAACGGCAGTGTTACTGGAGATAAACGGCAATGTTACTGGAGATAAACGGCGGTGTTACTGGAGATAAACGGCGGTGTTACTGGAGTTAAACGGCAGTGTTACTGGAGATAAACGGCAATGTTACTGGAGTTAAACGGCAGTGTTACTGGAGTTAAACGGCAGTGTTACTGGAGTTAAACAGCAGTTAAACAGCAATGTTACTGGAGTTAAACCGCAGTTAAACACCAGTGTTACTGGAGTTAAACAGCAATGTTACTGGAGTTAAACAGCAATGTTACTGGAGATAAACAGCAGTTAAACAGCAATGTTACTGGTGTTAAACTGCAGTTAAAGAGCAATGTTGCTGGAGTTAAACGGCAGTGTTACTGGAGGTAAACGGCAATGTTACTGGAGGTAAACAGCAATGTTGCTGGAGACAAACGGCAATGTTACTGGAGTTAAACAGCAATGGTACTGGAGGTAAACAGCAATGTTGCTGGAGATAAAGGCAGTGTTACTGGCGATAAACGGCAATGTTACTGGAGTGAAACAGCAGTTTTACTGGAGTGAAACGGCGGTGTTACTGGAGTTAAACGGCAGTTAAACAGCAATGTATCTGGAGTTGAACAGCAGTTAAACAGCAGTGTTACTGGAGGTAAACGGCAGTTAAACAGCAGTGTTACTGGATGTAAACGGCAGTGTTACTGGCGATAAACGGCAATGTTACTGGAGTTAAACGGCAGTTAAACAGCAATGTTACTGGCGATAAATGGCAATGTTACTGGAGTTAAACAGCAGTTAAAGAGCAATGTTACTGGTGTTAAACGGCAATGTTGCTGGTGTTAAACGGCAGTGTTACTGGTGTTAAACGGCAGTTAAACAGCAGTGTTACTGGAGATAAAGGCAGTGTTGCTGGTTTTAAACGGCAGTGTTGCTGGGGTTAAACGGCAGTGTTGCTGGAGTTAAACGGCGGTGTTGCTGGAGTTAAACGGCAGTGTTGCTGGGGTTAAACGGCAGTGTTACTGGTGTGAAACGGCATTGTTGCTGGTGTTAAACGGCAGTGTTACTGGAGTTAAACGGCAGTGTTACTGGAGTTAAACGGCAGTGTTGCTGGAGTTAAACGGCAGTGTTACTGGAGTTAAACGGCAGTGTTACTGGAGTTAAACGGCAGTGTTGCTGGAGTTAAACGGCAGTGTTGCTGGAGTTAAACGGCAGTGTTGCTGGAGTTAAACGGCAGTGTTGCTGGTGTTAAACGGCAGTGTTGCTGGAGTTAAACGGCAGTGTTACTGGAGTTAAACGGCAGTGTTACTGGAGTTAAACGGCAGTGTTACTGGAGTTAAACGGCAGTGTTACTGGTGTTAAACGGCAGTGTTGCTGGGGTTAAACGGCAGTGTTACTGGTGTTAAACGGCAGTGTTGCTGGAGTTAAACGGCAGTGTTGCTGGGGTTAAACGGCAGTGTTACTGGAGTTAAACGGCAGTGTTGCTGTGGTTAAACGGCAGTGTTGCTGGTGTTAAACGGCAGTGTTGCTGGTGTTAAACGGCAGTGTCGCTGGGGTTAAACGGCAGTGTCACTGGTGTTAAACGGCAGTGTCGCTGGAGTTAAACGGCAGTGTTGCTGGGGTTAAACGGCAGTGTTACTGGTGCTAAACGGCAGTGTTGCTGTGGTTAAACGGCAGTGTTACTGGGGTTAAACGGCAGTGTTGCTGGGGTTAAACGGCAGTGTTACTGGTGCTAAACGGCAGTGTTGCTGTGGTTAAACGGCAGTGTTGCTGGGGTTAAACGGCAGTGTTGCTGGGGTTAAACGGCAGTGTTACTGGTGCTAAACGGCAGTGTTGCTGTGGTTAAACGGCAGTGTTGCTGGGGTTAAACGGCAGTGTTGCTGGAGTTAAACGGCAGTGTTGCTGGTGTTAAACGGCAGTGTTGCTGGTGTTAAACGGCAGTGTTACTGGTGTTAAACGGCAGTGTTACTGGTGTTAAACGGCAGTGTTGCTGGAGTTAAACGGCGGTGTTGCTGGGGTTAAACGGCAGTGTTACTGGTGTTAAATGGCAGTGTTGCTGGAGTTAAACGGCAGTGTTGCTGGAGGTAAACGGCAGTGTTGCTGGAGTTAAACGGCAGTGTTGCTGGTGTTAAATGGCAGTGTTGCTGGAGTTAAACGGCAGTGTTGCTGGAGGTAAACGGCAGTGTTACTGGAGTTAAACGGGTGTTACTGGTGTTAAACGGCAGTGTTGCTGGAGTTAAACGGCAGTGTTGCTGGGGTTAAACGGCAGTGTTACTGGTGTTAAACGGCAGTGTTGCTGGAGTTAAGCGGCAGTGTTGCTGGGGTTAAACGGCAGTGTTACTGGAGTTAAACGGCAGTGTTACTGGTGTTAAACGGCAGTGTTGCTGGAGTTAAACGGCAGTGTTGCTGGGGTTAAACGGCAGTGTTACTGGAGTGAAACGGCAGTGTTACTGGTGTTAAACGGCAGTGTTGCTGGAGTTAAACGGCAGTGTTACTGGTGTTAAAAGGCAGTGTTACTGGTGTTAAAAGGCAGTGTTACTGGAGTTAAACGGCAGTGTTACTGGAGGTAAACGGCAATGTTGCTGGAGTGAAACGGCGGTGTTACTGGAGTTAAACGGCAGTGTTACTGGAGTTAAACGGCAATGTTACTGGAGTTAAACGGCAATGTTGCTGGAGTGAAACGGCGGTGTTACTGGAGTTAAACGGCAGTGTTACTGGAGTTAAACGGCAGTGTTACTGGAGTTAAACGGCAGTGTTACTGGAGTTAAACGGCAGTGTTACTGGAGTTAAACGGCACTGTTAATGGAGTTAAACGGCAGTGTTACTGGAGGTAAACGGCAGTGTTACTGGAGTTAAACGGCAATGTTGCTGGAGTTAAACGGCGGTGTTACTGGAGATAAACGGCAGTGTTACTGGAGATAAACGGCAGTGTTACTGGAGTTAGACGGCAGTGTTACTGGAGTTAAACGGCAGTGTTACTGGAGATAAACGGCAGTGTTACTGGAGATAAACGGCAGTGTTACTGGAGATAAACGGCAGTGTTCATGGAGATAAACGGCAGTGTTACTGGAGTTAAACGGCAGTGTTACTGGAGATAGACGGCAGTGTTACTGGAGTTAGACGGCAATGTTACTGGAGATAAACGGCAGTGTTACTGGAGTTAAACGGCAATGTTACTGGAGATAAACGGCAGTGTTACTGGAGTTAAACGGCAATGTTACTGGAGTTAGACGGCAATGTTACTGGAGATAAACGGCAGTGTTACTGGAGTTAAACGGCAATGTTACTGCAGTTAAACAGCAATGTTACTGGAGATAAACGGCAGTGTTACTGGAGTTAAACGGCAGTGTTACTGCAGTTAAACAGCAATGTTACTGGAGATAAACGGCAGTGTTACTGGAGTTAAACGGCAGTGTTACTGCAGTTAAACAGCAATGTTACTGGAGATAAACGGCAATGTTACTGGAGTTAAACGGCAGTGTTACTGGAGTTAAACGGCAATGTTACTGCAGTTAAACAGCAATGTTACTGGAGATAAACGGCAGTGTTACTGGAGTTAAACGGCAGTGTTACTGGAGTTAGACGGCAGTGTTACTGGAGTTAGACGGCAGTGTTACTGGAGTTAGACGGCAATGTTACTGCAGATAGACGGCAATGTTACTGGAGTTAAACAGCAGTTAAACAGCAATGTTACTGCAGTTAAACAGCAATGTTACTGGAGATAAACGGCGGTGTTACTGGAGATAAACGGCAGTGTTACTGGAGTTAAACGGCAGTGTTACTGGAGATAAACGGCAGTGTTACTGGGGTTAAACAGCAATGTTACTGGAGGTAAACGGCAATGTTACTGGAGATAAACGGCAGTGTTACTGGAGTTAAACAGCAGTTAAACAGCAATGTTACTGGAGTTAATCGGCAGTTAAACAGCAACGTTACTGGAGGTAAACGGCAATGTTACTGGAGTTAAACGGCAGTGTTACTGGAGATAAACGGCGGTGTTACTGGAGATAAACGGCAGTGTTACTGGAGTTAAACAGCAGTTAAACAGCAATGTTACTGGAGTTAAACCGCAGTTAAACACCAGTGTACTGGAGTTAAACGGCAATGTTACTGGAGTTAAACAGCAATGTTACTGGAGTTAAACAGCAATGTTACTGGAGATAAACAGCAGTTAAACAGCAATGTTACTGGTGTTAAACTGCAGTTAAAGAGCAATGTTACTGGGGTTAAATGGCAATGTTACTGGAGTTAAACGGCAATGTTACTGGAGTTAAACAGCAATGTTACTGGAGTTAAACAGCAATGTTACTGGAGATAAACAGCAGTTAAACAGCAATGTTACTGGTGTTAAACTGCAGTTAAAGAGCAATGTTACTGGGGTTAAATGGCAGTGTAACTGGAGTTAAACGGCAATGTTACTGGAGGTAAACAGCAATGTTGCTGGAGACAAACGGCAATGTTACTGGAGTTCAACAGCAATGGTACTGGAGGTAAACAGCAATGTTACTGGAGATAAAGGGCAATGTTACTGGAGTGAAACAGCAGTTTTACTGGAGTGAAACGGCGGTGTTACTGGAGTTAAACGGCAGTTAAACAGCAATGTTACTGGAGATAAACGGCAGTGTTACTGGAGTTAAACAGCAGTTAAACAGCAATGTTACTGGAGATAAACGGCAGTGTTACTGGAGATAAACGGCAGTGTTACTGGAGTTAAACGGCAGTGTTACTGGAGATAAACGGCAATGTTGCTGGTGTTAAACAGCAATGTTACTGGTGTTAAACGGCAATGTTGCTGGTGTTAAACGGCAGTGTTACTGCTGTTAAACGGCAGTTAAACAGCAGTGTTACTGGAGATAAAGGCAGTGTTGCTGGTTTTAAACGGCAGTGTTGCTGGTGTTAAACGGCAGTTAAACAGCAGTGTTACTGGAGATAAAGGCAGTGTTGCTGGAGTTAAACGGCAGTGTTGCTGGAGTTAAACGGCAGTGTTGCTGGAGTTAAACGGCAGTGTTGCTGGGGTTAAACGGCAGTGTTGCTGGAGTTAAACGGCGGTGTTGCTGGAGTTAAACGGCAGTGTTGCTGTGGTTAAACGGCAGTGTTACTGGAGTTAGACGGCAGTGTTACTGGAGTTAGACGGCAGTGTTACTGGAGTTAGACGGCAATGTTACTGCAGATAGACGGCAATGTTACTGGAGTTAAACAGCAGTTAAACAGCAATGTTACTGCAGTTAAACAGCAATGTTACTGGAGATAAACGGCAGTGTTACTGGAGATAAACGGCAGTGTTACTGGAGTTAAACGGCAGTGTTACTGGAGATAAACGGCGGTGTTACTGGAGTTAAACGGCAGTGTTACTGGAGATAAACGGCAGTGTTACTGGGGTTAAACAGCAATGTTACTGGAGGTAAACGGCAATGTTACTGGAGATAAACGGCAGTGTTACTGGAGTTAAACAGCAGTTAAACAGCAATGTTACTGGAGTTAATCGGCAGTTAAACAGCAACGTTACTGGAGGTAAACGGCAATGTTACTGGAGTTAAACGGCAGTGTTACTGGAGATAAACGGCGGTGTTACTGGAGATAAACGGCAGTGTTACTGGAGTTAAACAGCAGTTAAACAGCAATGTTACTGGAGTTAAACCGCAGTTAAACACCAGTGTACTGGAGTTAAACGGCAATGTTACTGGAGTTAAACAGCAATGTTACTGGAGTTAAACAGCAATGTTACTGGAGATAAACAGCAGTTAAACAGCAATGTTACTGGTGTTAAACTGCAGTTAAAGAGCAATGTTACTGGGGTTAAATGGCAATGTTACTGGAGTTAAACGGCAATGTTACTGGAGTTAAACAGCAATGTTACTGGAGTTAAACAGCAATGTTACTGGAGATAAACAGCAGTTAAACAGCAATGTTACTGGTGTTAAACTGCAGTTAAAGAGCAATGTTACTGGGGTTAAATGGCAGTGTAACTGGAGTTAAACGGCAATGTTACTGGAGGTAAACAGCAATGTTGCTGGAGACAAACGGCAATGTTACTGGAGTTCAACAGCAATGGTACTGGAGGTAAACAGCAATGTTACTGGAGATAAAGGGCAATGTTACTGGAGTGAAACAGCAGTTTTACTGGAGTGAAACGGCGGTGTTACTGGAGTTAAACGGCAGTTAAACAGCAATGTTACTGGAGATAAACGGCAGTGTTACTGGAGTTAAACAGCAGTTAAACAGCAATGTTACTGGAGATAAACGGCAGTGTTACTGGAGATAAACGGCAGTGTTACTGGAGTTAAACGGCAGTGTTACTGGAGATAAACGGCAATGTTGCTGGTGTTAAACAGCAATGTTACTGGTGTTAAACGGCAATGTTGCTGGTGTTAAACGGCAGTGTTACTGCTGTTAAACGGCAGTTAAACAGCAGTGTTACTGGAGATAAAGGCAGTGTTGCTGGTTTTAAACGGCAGTGTTGCTGGTGTTAAACGGCAGTTAAACAGCAGTGTTACTGGAGATAAAGGCAGTGTTGCTGGAGTTAAACGGCAGTGTTGCTGGAGTTAAACGGCAGTGTTGCTGGAGTTAAACGGCAGTGTTGCTGGGGTTAAACGGCAGTGTTGCTGGAGTTAAACGGCGGTGTTGCTGGAGTTAAACGGCGGTGTTGCTGGTGTTAAACGGCAGTGTTGCTGTGGTTAAACGGCAGTGTTGCTGGGGTTAAACGGCAGTGTTGCTGGAGTTAAACGGCGGTGTTGCTGGGGTTAAACGGCAGTGTTGCTGGGGTTAAACGGCAGTGTTGCTGGAGTTAAACGGCAGTGTTGCTGGGGTTAAACGGCAGTGTTGCTGGGGTTAAACGGCAGTGTTGCTGGAGTTAAACGGCAGTGTTGCTGGGGTTAAACGGCAGTGTTGCTGGGGTTAAACGGCAGTATTGCTGGTGTTAAACGGCAGTGTTGCTGGGGTTAAACGGCAGTGTTACTGGTGTGAAACGGCATTGTTACTGGTGTTAAACGGCAGTGTTACTGGAGATAAACGGCAGTGTTACTGGAGATAAACGGCAGTGTTACTGGAGTTAAACGGCAGTGTTACTGGAGATAAACGGCAATGTTGCTGGTGTTAAACAGCAATGTTACTGGTGTTAAACGGCAATGTTGCTGGTGTTAAACGGCAGTGTTACTGCTGTTAAACGGCAGTTAAACAGCAGTGTTACTGGAGATAAAGGCAGTGTTGCTGGTTTTAAACGGCAGTGTTGCTGGTGTTAAACGGCAGTTAAACAGCAGTGTTACTGGAGATAAAGGCAGTGTTGCTGGTGTTAAACGGCAGTGTTGCTGGAGTTAAACGGCAGTGTTGCTGGAGTTAAACGGCAGTGTTGCTGGGGTTAAACGGCAGTGTTGCTGGAGTTAAACGGCGGTGTTGCTGGAGTTAAACGGCAGTGTTGCTGTGGTTAAACGGCAGTGTTGCTGGGGTTAAACGGCAGTGTTGCTGGAGTTAAACGGCGGTGTTGCTGGGGTTAAACGGCAGTGTTGCTGGGGTTAAACGGCAGTGTTGCTGGAGTTAAACGGCAGTGTTGCTGGGGTTAAACGGCAGTGTTGCTGGGGTTAAACGGCAGTGTTGCTGGAGTTAAACGGCAGTGTTGCTGGGGTTAAACGGCAGTGTTGCTGGGGTTAAACGGCAGTGTTGCTGGTGTTAAACGGCAGTGTTGCTGGGGTTAAACGGCAGTGTTACTGGTGTGAAACGGCATTGTTACTGGTGTTAAACGGCAGTGTTGCTGGAGTTAAATGGCAGTGTTACTGGAGTTCAACGGCAGTGTTGCTGGAGTTAAACGGCAGTGTTGCTGGAGTTAAACGGCAGTGTTGCTGGTGTTAAACGGCAGTGTTACTGGAGTTAAACGGCAGTGTTACTGGTGTTAAACAGCAGTGTTACTGGAGTTAAATGGCAGTGTTACTGGAGGTAAACGGCAGCGTTACTGGAGTTAAACAGCAGTGCTACTGGAGTTCAACGGCAGTGTTGCTGGAGTTAAACGGCAGTGTTACTGGAGTTCAACGGCAGTGTTGCTGGTGTTAAACGGCAGTGTTACTGGAGGTAAACGGCAGTGTTGCTGGAGTTAAACGGCAGCGTTACTGGAGTTAAACAGCAGTGTTACTGGAGTTCAACGGCAGTGTTGCTGGAGTTAAACGGCAGTGTTGCTGGTGTTAAACGGCAGTGTTACTGGAGGTAAACAGCACCGTTACTGGAGTTAAACGGCAGTGTTACTGGAGTTAAACGGCAGTGTTACTGGAGTTAAACGGCAGTGTTACTGGAGTTAAACGGCAGTGTTACTGGAGTTAAACGGCAGTGTTACTGGAGTTAAACGGCAATGTTACTGGAGTTAAACGGCAATGTTCCTGGAGGTAAACGGCAGTGTTACTGGAGTTAGACGGCAGTGTTACTGGAGTTAGACGGCAGTGTTACTGGAGTTAGACGGCAGTGTTACTGGAGTTAAACGGCAGTGTTACTGGAGTTAGACGGCAATGTTACTGGAGTTAAACGGCAGTGTTACTGGAGATAGACGGCAATGTTACTGGAGTTAAACGGCAGTGTTACTGGAGATAGACGGCAATGTTACTGGAGTTAAACGGCAGTGTTACTGGAGTTAAACGGCAGTGTTACTGGAGTTAGACGGCAGTGTTACTGGAGTTAAACGGCAGTGTTACTGGAGTTAGACGGCAGTGTTACTGGAGTTAAACGGCAGTGTTACTGGAGTTAGACGGCAATGTTACTGGAGTTAAACGGCAGTGTTACTGGAGATAGACGGCAATGTTACTGGAGTTAAACGGCAGTGTTACTGGAGATAGACGGCAATGTTACTGGAGTTAAACGGCAGTGTTACTGGAGTTAAACGGCAGTGTTACTGGAGATAGACGGCAGTGTTACTGGAGATAGACGGCAATGTTACTGGAGTTAAACGGCAGTGTTACTGGAGTTAAACGGCAGTGTTACTGGAGATAGACGGCAATGTTACTGGAGTTAAACGGCAGTGTTACTGGAGATAGACGGCAGTGTTACTGGAGATAGACGGCAATGTTACTGGAGATAGACGGCAGTGTTACTGGAGATAGACGGCAATGTTACTGGAGTTAAACGGCAGTGTTACTGGAGATAGACGGCAATGTTACTGGAGTTAAACGGCAGTGTTACTGGAGTTAAACGGCAGTGTTACTGGAGATAGACGGCAATGTTACTGGAGTTAAACGGCAGTGTTACTGGAGATAGACGGCAATGTTACTGGAGTTAAACGGCAGTGTTACTGGAGTTAAACGGCAGTGTTACTGGAGATAGACGGCAGTGTTACTGGAGTTAGACGGCAGTGTTACTGGAGATAGACGGCAGTGTTACTGGAGATAGACGGCAATGTTACTGGAGTTAAACGGCAGTGTTACTGGAGATAGACGGCAGTGTTACTGGAGATAGACGGCAGTGTTACTGGAGATAGACGGCAGTGTTACTGGAGGTAAACGGCAGTGTTACTGGAGATAGACGGCAGTGTTACTGGAGTTAGACGGCAATGTTCCTGGAGGTAAACGGCAGTGTTACTGGAGTTAAACGGCGGTGTTACTGGAGATAGACGGCAGTGTTACTGGAGTTAGACGGCAATGTTCCTGGAGGTAAACGGCAGTGTTACTGGAGATAGACGGCAGTGTTACTGGAGTTAGACGGCAATGTTCCTGGAGGTAAACGGCAGTGTTACTGGAGTTAAACGGCGGTGTTACTGGAGATAGACGGCAATGTTACTGGAGATAGACGGCAGTGTTACTGGAGTTAGACGGCAATGTTCCTGGAGGTAAACGGCAGTGTTACTGGAGATAGACGGCAGTGTTACTGGAGATAGACGGCAGTGTTACTGGAGATAGACGGCAGTGTTACTGGAGATAGACGGCAGTGTTACTGGAGGTAAACGGCAGTGTTACTGGAGATAGACGGCAGTGTTACTGGAGATAGACGGCAGTGTTACTGGAGGTAAACGGCAGTGTTACTGGAGATAGACGGCAGTGTTACTGGAGTTAGACGGCAATGTTCCTGGAGGTAAACGGCAGTGTTACTGGAGATAGACGGCAGTGTTACTGGAGGTAAACGGCAATGTTACTGGAGGTAAACGGCAGTGTTACTGGAGATAGACGGCAATGTTACTGGAGTTAGACGGCAGTGTTACTGGAGTTAGACGGCAATGTTCCTGGAGGTAAACGGCAGTGTTACTGGAGATAGACGGCAGTGTTCCTGGAGGTAAACGGCAGTGTTACTGGAGATAAACGGCAGTGTTACTGGAGGTAAACGGCAGTGTTACTGGAGATAAACGGCAGTGTTACTGGAGGTAAACGGCAGTGTTACTGGAGATAGACGGCAGTGTTACTGGAGGTAAACGGCAGTGTTACTGGAGATAGACGGCAATGTTCCTGGAGGTAAACGGCAATGTTACTGGAGGTAAACGGCAGTGTTACTGGAGATAGACGGCAATGTTCCTGGAGGTAAACGGCAGTGTTACTGGAGATAGACGGCAGTGTTCCTGGAGGTAAACGGCAGTGTTACTGGAGATAGACGGCAGTGTTACTGGAGGTAAACGGCAGTGTTACTGGAGATAGACGGCAGTGTTACTGGAGTTAGACGGCAATGTTCCTGGAGGTAAACGGCAGTGTTACTGGAGATAGACGGCAGTGTTCCTGGAGGTAAACGGCAGTGTTACTGGAGTTAGACGGCAATGTTCCTGGAGGTAAACGGCAGTGTTACTGGAGTTAGACGGCAATGTTCCTGGAGGTAAACGGCAGTGTTACTGGAGATAGACGGCAGTGTTACTGGAGATAGACGGCAATGTTCCTGGAGGTAAACGGCAGTGTTACTGGAGATAGACGGCAGTGTTACTGGAGTTAGACGGCAGTGTTACTGGAGATAGACGGCAATGTTCCTGGAGGTAAACGGCAGTGTTACTGGAGTTAAACGGCAGTGTTACTGGAGATAGACGGCAGTGTTACTGGAGGTAAACGGCAGTGTTACTGGAGATAGACGGCAGTGTTACTGGAGTTAGACGGCAATGTTCCTGGAGGTAAACGGCAGTGTTACTGGAGATAGACGGCAGTGTTCCTGGAGGTAAACGGCAGTGTTACTGGAGTTAGACGGCAATGTTCCTGGAGGTAAACGGCAGTGTTACTGGAGATAGACGGCAATGTTCCTGGAGGTAAACGGCAGTGTTACTGGAGATAGACGGCAGTGTTACTGGAGTTAGACGGCAGTGTTACTGGAGATAGACGGCAATGTTCCTGGAGGTAAACGGCAGTGTTACTGGAGTTAAACGGCAGTGTTACTGGAGTTAAACGGCAATGTTACTGGAGTTAAACAGCAATGTTACTGGAGTTAAACGGCAGTGTTACTGGAGATAGACGGCAGTGTTACTGGAGATAGACGGCAGTGTTACTGGAGATAGACGGCAGTGTTACTGGAGGTAAACGGCAGTGTTACTGGAGATAGACGGCAGTGTTACTGGAGTTAGACGGCAATGTTCCTGGAGGTAAACGGCAGTGTTACTGGAGATAGACGGCAGTGTTACTGGAGTTAGACGGCAATGTTCCTGGAGGTAAACGGCAGTGTTACTGGAGATAGACGGCAGTGTTACTGGAGGTAAACGGCAGTGTTACTGGAGATAGACGGCAGTGTTACTGGAGTTAGACGGCAATGTTCCTGGAGGTAAACGGCAGTGTTACTGGAGATAGACGGCAGTGTTCCTGGAGGTAAACGGCAGTGTTACTGGAGATAGACGGCAGTGTTACTGGAGTTAGACGGCAGTGTTACTGGAGTTAGACGGCAATGTTCCTGGAGGTAAACGGCAGTGTTACTGGAGATAGACGGCAGTGTTACTGGAGATAGACGGCAATGTTCCTGGAGGTAAACGGCAGTGTTACTGGAGTTAGACGGCAATGTTCCTGGAGTTAAACGGCAGTGTTACTGGAGTTAGACGGCAATGTTCCTGGAGGTAAACGGCAGTGTTACTGGAGTTAGACGGCAGTGTTACTGGAGATAGACGGCAGTGTTACTGGAGATAGACGGCAGTGTTACTGGAGTTAGACGGCAATGTTACTGGAGTTAGACGGCAATGTTACTGGAGTTAAACGGCAGTGTTACTGGAGATAGACGGCAGTGTTACTGGAGATAGACGGCAGTGTTACTGGAGTTAGACGGCAGTGTTACTGGAGTTAGACGGCAGTGTTACTGGAGTTAGACGGCAATGTTCCTGGAGGTAAACGGCAGTGTTACTGGAGATAGACGGCAATGTTCCTGGAGGTAAACGGCAGTGTTACTGGAGTTAGACGGCAATGTTCCTGGAGTTAAACGGCAGTGTTACTGGAGTTAGACGGCAATGTTCCTGGAGGTAAACGGCAGTGTTACTGGAGTTAGACGGCAGTGTTACTGGAGATAGACGGCAGTGTTACTGGAGATAGACGGCAGTGTTACTGGAGTTAGACGGCAATGTTACTGGAGTTAGACGGCAATGTTACTGGAGTTAAACGGCAGTGTTACTGGAGATAGACGGCAGTGTTACTGGAGATAGACGGCAGTGTTACTGGAGTTAGACGGCAGTGTTACTGGAGTTAGACGGCAGTGTTACTGGAGTTAGACGGCAATGTTCCTGGAGGTAAACGGCAGTGTTACTGGAGATAGACGGCAATGTTCCTGGAGGTAAACGGCAGTGTTACTGGAGTTAGACGGCAATGTTCCTGGAGTTAAACGGCAGTGTTACTGGAGTTAGACGGCAATGTTCCTGGAGGTAAACGGCAGTGTTACTGGAGTTAGACGGCAGTGTTACTGGAGTTAGACGGCAATGTTACTGGAGTTAGACGGCAGTGTTACTGGAGTTAGACGGCAATGTTCCTGGAGGTAAACGGCAGTGTTACTGGAGTTAGACGGCAGTGTTACTGGAGGTAAACGGCAGTGTTACTGGAGTTAGACGGCAGTGTTACTGGAGATAGACGGCAATGTTCCTGGAGGTAAACGGCAATGTTACTGGAGTTAAACGGCAGTGTTACTGGAGTTAGACGGCAGTGTTACTGGAGTTAGACGGCAATGTTCCTGGAGGTAAACGGCAGTGTTACTGGAGATAGACGGCAATGTTACTGGAGTTAAACGGCAGTGTTACTGGAGTTAGACGGCAGTGTTACTGGAGTTAGACGGCAATGTTCCTGGAGGTAAACGGCAGTGTTACTGGAGATAGACGGCAGTGTTACTGGAGGTAAACGGCAGTGTTACTGGAGATAGACGGCAGTGTTACTGGAGATAGACGGCAGTGTTACTGGAGTTAGACGGCAGTGTTACTGGAGTTAGACGGCAATGTTCCTGGAGGTAAACGGCAGTGTTCCTGGAGGTAAACGGCAGTGTTACTGGAGATAGACGGCAGTGTTACTGGAGATAGACGGCAATGTTCCTGGAGGTAAACGGCAGTGTTACTGGAGATAGACGGCAGTGTTACTGGAGTTAGACGGCAGTGTTACTGGAGATAGACGGCAATGTTCCTGGAGGTAAACGGCAGTGTTACTGGAGTTAAACGGCAGTGTTACTGGAGTTAAACGGCAATGTTACTGGAGTTAAACAGCAATGTTACTGGAGGTAAACGGCAGTGTTACTGGAGTTAAACGGCAGTGTTACTGGAGTTAAACGGCAGTGTTACTGGAGTTAAACGGCAATGTTACTGGAGTTAAACGGCAATGTTCCTGGAGGTAAACGGCAGTGTTACTGGAGATAAACGGCAATGTTACTGGAGTTAAACGGCAATGTTACTGGAGATAAACGGCAATGTTACTGGAGTTACACAGCTGTGTTACTGGAGATAAACGGCAATGTTACTGGAGATAAACGGCGGTGTTACTGGAGATAAACGGCAATGTTACTGGAGATAAACGGCAATGTTACTGGAGATAAACGGCAATGTTACTGGAGATAAACGGCAATGTTACTGGAGTTACACAGCTGTGTTACTGGAGATAAACGGCAATGTTACTGGAGATAAACGGCAATGTTACTGGAGATAAACGGCAATGTTACTGGAGATAAACGGCGGTGTTACTGGAGATAAACGGCGGTGTTACTGGAGTTAAACGGCAGTGTTACTGGAGATAAACGGCAATGTTACTGGAGTTAAACGGCAGTGTTACTGGAGATAAACGGCAATGTTACTGGAGTTAAACGGCAGTTAAACAGCAATGTTACTGGAGTTAAACCGCAGTTAAACACCAGTGTTACTGGAGTTAAACAGCAATGTTACTGGAGTTAAACAGCAATGTTACTGGAGATAAACAGCAGTTAAACAGCAGTGTTACTGGAGGTAAACAGCAATGTTGCTGGAGACAAACGGCAATGTTACTGGAGTTAAACAGCAATGGTACTGGAGGTAAACAGCAATGTTGCTGGAGATAAAGGCAGTGTTACTGGCGATAAACGGCAATGTTACTGGAGTGAAACAGCAGTTTTACTGGAGTTAAACGGCAGTTAAACAGCAATGTATCTGGAGTTGAACAGCAGTTAAACAGCAGTGTTACTGGATGTAAACGGCAGTGTTACTGGCGATAAACGGCAATGTTACTGGAGTTAAACGGCAGTTAAACAGCAATGTTACTGGCGATAAATGGCAATGTTACTGGAGTTAAACAGCAGTTAAAGAGCAATGTTACTGGTGTTAAACGGCAATGTTGCTGGTGTTAAACGGCAGTGTTACTGGAGATAAAGGCAGTGTTGCTGGTTTTAAACGGCAGTGTTGCTGGGGTTAAACGGCAGTGTTACTGGAGTTAAACGGCAGTGTTACTGGAGTTAAACGGCAGTGTTACTGGAGTTAAACGGCAGTGTTACTGGTGTTAAACGGCAGTGTTGCTGGGGTTAAACGGCAGTGTTACTGGTGTTAAACGGCAGTGTTGCTGGAGTTAAACGGCAGTGTTGCTGGGGTTAAACGGCAGTGTTGCTGGGGTTAAACGGCAGTGTTACTGGAGGTAAACGGCAGTGTTGCTGGGGTTAAACGGCAGTGTTGCTGGGGTTAAACGGCAGTGTTGCTGGTGTTAAACGGCAGTGTTGCTGTGGTTAAACGGCAGTGTTGCTGTGGTTAAACGGCAGTGTTGCTGGTGTTAAACGGCAGTGTTGCTGGTGTTAAACGGCAGTGTTGCTGGAGTTAAACGGCAGTGTTGCTGGGGTTAAACGGCAGTGTTACTGGTGCTAAACGGCAGTGTTGCTGTGGTTAAACGGCAGTGTTGCTGGAGTTAAACGGCAGTGTTGCTGGGGTTAAACGGCAGTGTTACTGGTGCTAAACGGCAGTGTTACTGGTGCTAAACGGCAGTGTTGCTGTGGTTAAACGGCAGTGTTGCTGGGGTTAAACGGCAGTGTTGCTGGGGTTAAACGGCAGTGTTGCTGGGGTTAAACGGCAGTGTTGCTGGGGTTAAACGGCAGTGTTACTGGTGCTAAACGGCAGTGTTGCTGGAGTTAAACGGCAGTGTTGCTGGGGTTAAACGGCAGTGTTGCTGGGGTTAAACGGCAGTGTTGCTGGGGTTAAACGGCAGTGTTGCTGGAGTTAAACGGCAGTGTTGCTGGGGTTAAACGGCAGTGTTACTGGTGCTAAACGGCAGTGTTGCTGTGGTTAAACGGCAGTGTTGCTGGGGTTAAACGGCAGTGTTGCTGGAGTTAAACGGCAGTGTTGCTGGAGTTAAACGGCAGTGTTGCTGGTGTTAAACGGCAGTGTTGCTGGGGTTAAACGGCAGTGTTACTGGAGTTAAACGGCAATGTTACTGGAGTTAAACGGCAGTGTTACTGGTGTTAAACGGCAGTGTTACTGGTGTTAAACGGCAGTGTTGCTGGAGTTAAACGGCGGTGTTGCTGGGGTTAAACGGCAGTGTTACTGGTGTTATACGGCAGTGTTGCTGGAGTTAAACGGCAGTGTTGCTGGTGTTAAATGGCAGTGTTGCTGGAGTTAAACGGCAGTGTTGCTGGAGGTAAACGGCAGTGTTACTGGAGTTAAACGGGTGTTACTGGTGTTAAACGGCAGTGTTGCTGGAGTTAAACGGCAGTGTTGCTGGGGTTAAACGGCAGTGTTACTGGTGTTAAACGGCAGTGTTGCTGGAGTTAAACGGCAGTGTTGCTGGGGTTAAACGGCAGTGTTACTGGAGTTAAACGGCAGTGTTGCTGGTGTTAAACGGCAGTGTTGCTGGAGTTAAACGGCAGTGTTGCTGGGGTTAAACGGCAGTGTTACTGGAGTGAAACGGCAGTGTTGCTGGGGTTAAACGGCAGTGTTGCTGGAGTTAAACGGCAGTGTTACTGGTGTTAAAAGGCAGTGTTACTGGTGTTAAAAGGCAGTGTTACTGGAGTTAAACGGCAGTGTTACTGGAGGTAAACGGCAATGTTGCTGGAGTGAAACGGCGGTGTTACTGGAGTTAAACGGCAGTGTTACTGGAGTTAAACGGCAATGTTACTGGAGTTAAACGGCAATGTTGCTGGAGTGAAACGGCGGTGTTACTGGAGTTAAACGGCAGTGTTACTGGAGTTAAACGGCAGTGTTGCTGGAGTTAAACGGCGGTGTTACTGGAGTTAAACGGCAGTGTTGCTGGTGTTAAACGGCAATGTTACTGGAGTTAAACGGCAGTGTTACTGGAGTTAAACGGCAGTGTTACTTGAGTTAAACGGCAGTGTTGCTGGAGTTAAACGGCAATGTTGCTGGAGTTAAACGGCGGTGTTGCTGGAGTTAAACGGCAGTGTTACTGGAGTTAAACGGTAGTGTTACTGGAGTTAAACGGCAGTGTTGCTGGAGTTAAACGGCAATGTTGCTGGAGTTAAACGGCAATGTTGCTGGAGTTAAACGGCAGTGTTGCTGGAGTTAAACGGCAATGTTACTGGAGTTAAACGGCAGTGTTGCTGGGGTTAAACGGCAGTGTTGCTGGGGTTAAACGGCAGTGTTACTGGTGTGAAACGGCAGTGTTGCTGGAGTTAAACGGCAGTGTTGCTGGGGTTAAACGGCAGTGTTGCTGGAGTTAAACGGCCGTGTTGCTGGTGTTAAACGGCAGTGTTGCTGGAGTTAAACGGCAGTGTTGCTGGGGTTAAACGGCAGTGTTGCTGGTGCTAAACGGCAGTGTTGCTGGTGTTAAACGGCAGTGTTACTGGTGTTAAACGGCAGTGTTGCTGGAGTTAAACGGCAGTGTTGCTGGGGTTAAACGGCAGTGTTACTGGTGTTAAACGGCAGTGTTACTGGTGTTAAACGGCAGTGTTACTGGAGTGAAACGGCGGTGTTACTGGAGTTAAACGGCAGTGTTACTGGAGTTAAACGGCAGTGTTACTGGAGTTAAACGGCAGTGTTACTGGAGTTAAACGGCACTGTTACTGGAGTTAAACGGCAGTGTTACTGGAGGTAAACGGCAGTGTTACTGGAGTTAAACGGCAATGTTGCTGGAGTTAAACGGCGGTGTTACTGGAGTTAAACGGCAGTGTTGCTGGTGTTAAACGGCAATGTTACTGGAGTTAAACGGCAGTGTTACTGGAGTTAAACGGCAGTGTTACTTGAGTTAAACGGCAATGTTGCTGGAGTTAAACGGCGGTGTTGCTGGAGTTAAACGGCAGTGTTACTGGAGTTAAACGGTAGTGTTACTGGAGTTAAACGGCAGTGTTGCTGGAGTTAAACGGCAATGTTGCTGGAGTTAAACGGCAATGTTGCTGGAGTTAAACGGCAGTGTTGCTGGAGTTAAACGGCAATGTTACTGGAGTTAAACGGCAGTGTTGCTGGGGTTAAACGGCAGTGTTACTGGTGTGAAACGGCAGTGTTGCTGGAGTTAAACGGCAGTGTTGCTGGGGTTAAACGGCAGTGTTGCTGGAGTTAAACGGCCGTGTTGCTGGTGTTAAACGGCAGTGTTGCTGGAGTTAAACGGCAGTGTTGCTGGGGTTAAACGGCAGTGTTGCTGGTGCTAAACGGCAGTGTTGCTGGTGTTAAACGGCAGTGTTACTGGTGTTAAACGGCAGTGTTGCTGGAGTTAAAGGGCAGTGTTGCTGGGGTTAAACGGCAATGTTACTGGTGTTAAACGGCAGTGTTACTGGTGTTAAACGGCAGTGTTGCTGGAGTTAAACGGCAGTGTTACTGGAGTTAAACGGGTGTTACTGGTGTTAAACGGCAGTGTTGCTGGAGTTAAACGGCAGTGTTGCTGGGGTTAAACGGCAGTGTTACTGGTGTTAAACGGCAGTGTTGCTGGGGTTAAACGGCAGTGTTACTGGAGTTAAACGGCAGTGTTACTGGTGTTAAACGGCAGTGTTGCTGGAGTTAAACGGCAGTGTTGCTGGGGTTAAACGGCAGTGTTGCTGGTGCTAAACGGCAGTGTTGCTGGTGTTAAACGGCAGTGTTACTGGAGTTAAACGGCAGAGTTACTGGTGTTAAACGGCAGTGTTGCTGGAGTTAAACGGCAGTGTTGCTGGGGTTAAACGGCAGTGTTGCTGGTGCTAAACGGCAGTGTTGCTGGTGTTAAACGGCAGTGTTGCTGTGGTTAAACGGCAGTGTTGCTGGGGTTAAACGGCAGTGTTGCTGGGGTTAAACGGCAGTGTTGCTGGAGTTAAACGGCAGTGTTGCTGGTGTTAAACGGCAGTGTTGCTGGTGTTAAACGGCAGTGTTGATGGGGTTAAACGGCAGTGTTACTGGAGTTAAACGGCAATGTTACTGGAGTTAAACGGCAGTGTTACTGGTGTTAAACGGCAGTGTTACTGGTGTTAAACGGCAGTGTTGCTGGAGTTAAACGACAGTGTTGCTGGGGTTAAACGGCAGTGTTGCTGGTGTTAAACGGCAGTGTTGCTGGAGTTAAACGGCAGTGTTGCTGGAGTTAAACGGCAGTGTTACTGGAGTTAAACGGCAGTGTTGCTGGTGTTAAACGGCAGTGTTGCTGGAGTAAAACGGCAGTGTTACTGGAGTTAAACGGCAGTGTTACTGGTGTTAAACGGCAGTGTTGCTGGAGTTAAACGGCAGTGTTACTGGAGTTAAACGGCAGTGTTACTGGAGTTAAACGGCAGTGTTACTGGTGTTAAACGGCAGTGTTGCTGGAGTTAAACGGCAGTGTTACTGGAGTTAAACGGCAGTGTTACTGGTGTTAAACGGCAGTGTTGCTGGAGTTAAACGGCAGTGTTGCTGGAGTTAAACGGCAGTGTTGCTGTTGTTAAACGGCAATGTTACTGGAGTTAAACGGCAGTGTTACTGGAGTTAAACGGCAGTGTTACTTGAGTTAAACGGCAGTGTTGCTGGAGTTAAACGGCAATGTTGCTGGAGTTAAACGGCGGTGTTACTGGAGTTAAACGGCAGTGTTGCTGGAGTTAAACGGCAGTGTTGCTGGAGTTAAACGGCAGTGTTGCTGGAGTTAAACGGCAATGTTGCTGGAGTTAAACGGCAATGTTGCTGGAGTTAAACGGCAGTGTTGCTGGAGTTAAACGGCAGTGTTGCTGGAGTTAAACGGCAATGTTACTGGAGTTAAACGGCAGTGTTGCTGGGGTTAAACGGCAGTGTTGCTGGTGTGAAACGGCAGTGTTGCTGGAGTTAAACGGCAGTGTTGCTGGGGTTAAACGGCAGTGTTGCTGGAGTTAAACGGCAGTGTTGCTGGTGTTAAACGGCAGTGTTGCTGGAGTTAAACGGCAGTGTTGCTGGGATTAAACGGCAGTGTTGCTGGTGCTAAACGGCAGTGTTGCTGGTGTTAAACGGCAGTGTTGCTGGTGTTAAACGGCAGTGTTGCTGGAGTTAAACGGCAGTGTTGCTGGGGTTAAACGGCAGTGTTACTGGTGTTAAACGGCAGTGTTACTGGTGTTAAACGGCAGTGTTGCTGGAGTTAAACGGCAGTGTTACTGGAGTTAAACGGGTGTTACTGGTGTTAAACGGCAGTGTTGCTGGAGTTAAACGGCAGTGTTGCTGGGGTTAAACGGCAGTGTTACTGGTGTTAAACGGCAGTGTTGCTGGAGTTAAACGGCAGTGTTGCTGGGGTTAAACGGCAGTGTTACTGGAGTTAAACGGCAGTGTTACTGGTGTTAAACGGCAGTGTTGCTGGAGTTAAACGGCAGTGTTACTGGTGTTAAAAGGCAGTGTTACTGGAGTTAAACGGCAGTGTTACTGGAGGTAAACGGCAGTGTTGCTGGTGTTAAACGGCAATGTTACTGGAGTTAAACGGCAGTGTTACTGGAGGTAAACGGCAGTGTTACTGGAGTTAAACGGCAGTGTTGCTGGAGTTAAACGGCAATGTTACTGGAGGTAAACGGCAGTGTTGCTGGTGTTAAACGGCAATGTTACTGGAGTTAAACGGCAGTGTTACTGGAGGTAAACGGCAGTGTTACTGGAGTTAAACGGCAGTGTTACTGGAGTTAAACGGCAGTGTTACTGGAGTTAAACGGCAGTGTTACTGGAGTTAAACGGCAGTGTTACTGGAGTTAAACGGCAATGTTACTGGAGTTAAACGGCAATGTTCCTGGAGGTAAACGGCAGTGTTACTGGAGTTAAACGGCAATGTTCCTGGAGGTAAACGGCAGTGTTACTGGAGTTAAACGGCAATGTTACTGGTGTTAAACGGCAGTGTTACTGGAGTTAAACGGCAGAGTTGCTGGTGTTAAACGGCAATGTTACTGGAGTTAAACGGCAGTGTTATGGGAGTTAAACGGCAGTGTTACTGGAGTTAAACGGCAATGTTACTGGAGTTAAACGGCAATGTTGCTGGAGTTAAACGGCGGTGTTACTGGAGTTAAACGGCAGTGTTACTGGAGTTAAACGGCAGTGTTACTGGAGTTAAACAGCAATGTTGCTGGAGTTAAACGGCAGTGTTGCTGGAGTGAAACGGCAATGTTACTGGAGTTAAACGGCAGTGTTACTGGAGTTAAACGGCAGTGTTACTGGAGTTAAACGGCAGTGTTGCTGGAGTTAAACGGCAATGTTGCTGGAGTTAAACGGCAGTGTTACTGGAGTTAAACGGCAGTGTTGCTGGAGTTAAACGGCAATGTTGCTGGAGTTAAACGGCAATGTTACTGGAGTTAAACGGCAATGTTACTGGAGTTAAACGGCAATGTTACTGGAGTTAAACGGCAGTGTTACTGGAGTTAAGCGGCATTGTTGCTGGGGTTAAACGGCAATGTTACTGGAGTTAAACGGCAGTGTTACTGGAGTTAAACGGCAATGTTACTGGAGTTAAACGGCAGTGTTACTGGAGTTAAACGGCAGTGTTGCTGGAGTTAAACGGCAATGTTGCTGGAGTTAAACGGCAGTGTTACTGGTGTTAAACGGCAGTGTTGCTGGAGTTAAACGGCAGTGTTACTGGAGTTAAACAGCAATGTTACTGGTGTTAAACGGCAGTGTTGCTGGAGTTAAACGGCAATGTTACTGGAGTTAAACGGCAATGTTACTGGAGTTAAACGGCAGTGTTGCTGGAGTTAAGCGGCATTGTTGCTGGGGTTAAACGGCAGTGTTGCTGGGGTTAAACGGCAGTGTTACTGGAGTTAAACGGCAGTGTTGCTGGAGTTAAGCGGCATTGTTACAGGTGTTAAACGGCAGTGTTGCTGGGGTTAAACGGCAGTGTTGCTGGGGTTAAACGGCAGTGTTGCTGGAGTTAAACGGCAGTGTTACTGGTGTTAAACGGCAGTGTTACTGGAGTTAAACGGCAGTGTTGCTGGAGTTAAGCGGCATTGTTACTGGTGTTAAACGGCAGTGTTGCTGGGGTTAAACGGCAGTGTTGCTGGAGTTAAACGGCAGTGTTACTGGTGTTAAACGGCAGTGTTGCTGGAGTTAAACGGCAGTGTTGCTGGGGTTAAACGGCAGTGTTGCTGGGGTTAAACGGCAGTGTTACTGGAGTTAAACGGCGGTGTTGCTGGGGTTAAACGGCAGTGTTGCTGGAGTTAAACGGCAGTGTTGCTGGTGTTAAACGGCAGTGTTGCTGGGGTTAAACGGCAGTGTTACTGGAGTTAAACGGCAGTGTTGCTGGGGTGAACCGGCAGTGTTGCTGGAGTTAAACGGCGGTCTTGCTGGGGTTAAACGGCAGTGTTGCTGGAGTTAAACGGCAGTGTTGCTGGTGTTAAACGGCAGTGTTGCTGGTGTTAAACGGCAGTGTTGCTGGGGTTAAACGGCAGTGTTACTGGAGTTAAACGGCAATGTTGCTGGAGTTAAACGGCAGTGTTACTGGTGTTAAACGTCAGTGTTACTGGAGTTAAACGGCAGTGTTGCTGGAGTTAAACGGCAGTGTTCCTGGGGTTAAACGGCAGTGTTACTGGAGTTAAACGGCAGTGTTACTGGAGTTAAACGGCAGTGTTACTGGTGTTAAACGGCAGTGTTGCTGGAGTTAAACGGCAGTGTTACTGGAGTTAAACGGCAGTGTTACTGGAGTTAAACGGCAGTGTTACTGGTGTTAAACGGCAGTGTTGCTGGAGTTAAACGGCAGTGTTACTGGAGTTAAACGGCAGTGTTACTGGTGTTAAACGGCAGTGTTGCTGGAGTTAAACGGCAGTGTTGCTGGGGTTAAACGGCAGTGTTACTGGAGTTAAACGGCAGTGTTGCTGGGGTTAAACGGCAGTGTTACTGGTGTTAAACGGCAGTGTTACTGGTGTTAAACGGCAGTGTTGCTGGAGTTAAACGGCAGTGTTACTGGAGTTAAACGGGTGTGACTGGTGTTAAACGGCAGTGTTGCTGGAGTTAAACGGCAGTGTTGCTGGGGTTAAACGGCAGTGTTACTGGTGTTAAACGGCAGTGTTGCTGGAGTTAAACGGCAGTGTTGCTGGGGTTAAACGGCAGTGTTGCTGGAGTTAAACGGCAGTGTTACTGGTGTTAAACGGCAGTGTTGCTGGAGTTAAACGGCAGTGTTACTGGTGTTAAAAGGCAGTGTTACTGGAGTTAAACGGCAGTGTTACTGGAGGTAAACGGCAGTGTTGCTGGTGTTAAACGGCAATGTTACTGGAGTTAAACGGCAGTGTTACTGGAGGTAAACGGCAGTGTTACTGGAGTTAAACGGCAGTGTTGCTGGAGTTAAACGGCAATGTTACTGGAGGTAAACGGCAGTGTTGCTGGTGTTAAACGGCAATGTTACTGGAGTTAAACGGCAGTGTTACTGGAGGTAAACGGCAGTGTTACTGGAGTTAAACGGCAGTGTTACTGGAGTTAAACGGCAGTGTTACTGGAGTTAAACGGCAGTGTTACTGGAGTTAAACGGCAGTGTTACTGGAGTTAAACGGCAATGTTACTGGAGTTAAACGGCAATGTTCCTGGAGGTAAACGGCAGTGTTACTGGAGTTAAACGGCAATGTTCCTGGAGGTAAACGGCAGTGTTACTGGAGTTAAACGGCAATGTTACTGGTGTTAAACGGCAGTGTTACTGGAGTTAAACGGCAGAGTTGCTGGTGTTAAACGGCAATGTTACTGGAGTTAAACGGCAGTGTTATGGGAGTTAAACGGCAGTGTTACTGGAGTTAAACGGCAATGTTACTGGAGTTAAACGGCAATGTTGCTGGAGTTAAACGGCGGTGTTACTGGAGTTAAACGGCAGTGTTACTGGAGTTAAACGGCAGTGTTACTGGAGTTAAACGGCAGTGTTACTGGAGTTAAACGGCAATGTTGCTGGAGTTAAACGGCAGTGTTGCTGGAGTGAAACGGCAATGTTACTGGAGTTAAACGGCAGTGTTACTGGAGTTAAACGGCAGTCTTACTGGAGTTAAACGGCAGTGTTACTGGAGTTA
This sequence comes from Heterodontus francisci, assembly GCF_036365525.1. Classification (NCBI taxonomy): domain Eukaryota; kingdom Metazoa; phylum Chordata; class Chondrichthyes; order Heterodontiformes; family Heterodontidae; genus Heterodontus; species Heterodontus francisci. Next base: position 14,193,308 of record NC_090413.1, on the reverse strand, counting down.
AACGGCAGTGTTGCTGGAGTTAAACGGCAATGTTGCTGGAGTTAAACGGCAGTGTTGCTGGAGTTAAACGGCAGTGTTGCTGGAGTTAAACGGCAATGTTGCTGGAGTTAAACGGCAATGTTACTGGAGTTAAACGGCAATGTTACTGGAGTTAAACGGCAATGTTACTGGAGTTAAACGGCAGTGTTACTGGAGTTAAGCGGCATTGTTGCTGGGGTTAAACGGCAATGTTACTGGAGTTAAACGGCAGTGTTACTGGAGTTAAACGGCAATGTTACTGGAGTTAAACGGCAGTGTTACTGGAGTTAAACGGCAGTGTTGCTGGAGTTAAACGGCAATGTTGCTGGAGTTAAACGGCAGTGTTACTGGTGTTAAACGGCAGTGTTGCTGGAGTTAAACGGCAGTGTTACTGGAGTTAAACGGCAATGTTACTGGTGTTAAACGGCAGTGTTGCTGGAGTTAAACGGCAATGTTACTGGAGTTAAACGGCAATGTTACTGGAGTTAAACGGCAGTGTTGCTGGAGTTAAGCGGCATTGTTGCTGGGGTTAAACGGCAGTGTTGCTGGGGTTAAACGGCAGTGTTACTGGAGTTAAACGGCAGTGTTGCTGGAGTTAAGCGGCATTGTTACTGGTGTTAAACGGCAGTGTTGCTGGGGTTAAACGGCAGTGTTGCTGGGGTTAAACGGCAGTGTTGCTGGAGTTAAACGGCAGTGTTACTGGTGTTAAACGGCAGTGTTACTGGAGTTAAACGGCAGTGTTGCTGGAGTTAAGCGGCATTGTTACTGGTGTTAAACGGCAGTGTTGCTGGGGTTAAACGGCAGTGTTGCTGGAGTTAAACGGCAGTGTTACTGGTGTTAAACGGCAGTGTTGCTGGAGTTAAACGGCAGTGTTGCTGGGGTTAAACGGCAGTGTTACTGGAGTTAAACGGCGGTGTTGCTGGGGTTAAACGGCAGTGTTGCTGGAGTTAAACGGCAGTGTTGCTGGAGTTAAACGGCAGTGTTGCTGGTGTTAAACGGCAGTGTTGCTGGGGTTAAACGGCAGTGTTACTGGAGTTAAACGGCAGTGTTGCTGGGGTGAACCGGCAGTGTTGCTGGAGTTAAACGGCGGTGTTGCTGGGGTTAAACGGCAGTGTTGCTGGAGTTAAACGGCAGTGTTGCTGGTGTTAAACGGCAGTGTTGCTGGTGTTAAACGGCAGTGTTGCTGGGGTTAAACGGCAGTGTTACTGGAGTTAAACGGCAATGTTACTGGAGTTAAACGGCAGTGTTACTGGTGTTAAACGTCAGTGTTACTGGAGTTAAACGGCAGTGTTGCTGGAGTTAAACGGCAGTGTTCCTGGGGTTAAACGGCAGTGTTACTGGAGTTAAACGGCAGTGTTACTGGAGTTAAACGGCAGTGTTACTGGTGTTAAACGGCAGTGTTGCTGGAGTTAAACGGCAGTGTTACTGGAGTTAAACGGCAGTGTTACTGGTGTTAAACGGCAGTGTTGCTGGAGTTAAACGGCAGTGTTACTGGAGTTAAACGGCAGTGTTACTGGTGTTAAACGGCAGTGTTGCTGGAGTTAAACGGCAGTGTTGCTGGGGTTAAACGGCAGTGTTACTGGAGTTAAACGGCAGTGTTACTGGTGTTAAACGGCAGTGTTGCTGGAGTTAAACGGCAGTGTTCCTGGTGTTAAGCGGCAGTGTTGCTGGAGTTAAGCGGCAGTGTTACTGGTGTTATACGGCAGTGTTGCTGGAGTTAAACGGCAGTGTTGCTGGTGTTAAACGGCAGTGTTGCTGGAGTTAAACGGCAGTGTTTAGGGGTTAAACGGCAGTGTTACTGGTGTTAAACGGCAGTGTTACTGGTGTTAAACGGTAGTGTTGCTGGAGTTAAACGGCAGTGTTACTGGAGTTAAACGGGTGTTACTGGTGTTAAACGGCAGTGTTGCTGGAGTTAAACGGCAGTGTTGCTGGGGTTAAACGGCAGTGTTACTGGTGTTAAACGGCAGTGTTGCTGGAGTTAAACGGCAGTGTTGCTGGGGTTAAACGGCAGTGTTACTGGAGTTAAACGGCAGTGTTACTGGTGTTAAACGGCAGTGTTGCTGGAGTTAAACGGCAGTGTTGCTGGGGTTAAACGGCAGTGTTACTGGAGTTAAACGGCAGTGTTACTGGTGTTAAACGGCAGTGTTGCTGGAGTTAAACGGCAGTGTTACTGGTGTTAAAAGGCAGTGTTACTGGAGTTAAACGGCAGTGTTACTGGAGGTAAACGGCAGTGTTGCTGGTGTTAAACGGCAATGTTGCTGGAGTTAAACGGCAGTGTTACTGGAGGTAAACGGCAGTGTTACTGGAGTTCAACGGCAGTGTTGCTGGAGTTAAACGGCAATGTTACTGGAGTTAAACGGCAATGTTGCTGGAGTGAAACGGCGGTGTTACTGGAGTTAAACGGCAGTGTTACTGGAGTTAAACGGCAGTGTTCCTGGAGTTAAACGGCAGTGTTACTGGAGTTAAACGGCACTGTTACTGGAGTTAAACGGCAATGTTGCTGGAGTGAAACGGCGGTGTTACTGGAGTTAAACGGCAGTGTTACTGGAGTTAAACGGCAGTGTTCCTGGAGTTAAACGGCAGTGTTCCTGGAGTTAAACGGCAGTGTTACTGGAGGTAAACGGCAGTGTTACTGGAGTTAAACGGCAATGTTGCTGGAGTTAAACGGCGGTGTTACTGGAGTTAAACGGCAGTGTTGCTGGTGTTAAACGGCAATGTTACTGGAGTTAAACGGCAGTGTTACTGGAGTTAAACGGCAGTGTTACTTGAGTTAAACGGCAGTGTTGCTGGAGTTAAACGGCAATGTTGCTGGAGTTAAACGGCGGTGTTACTGGAGTTAAACGGCGGTGTTACTGGAGTTAAACGGCAGTGTTACTGGAGTTAAACGGCAGTGTTGCTGGAGTTAAACGGCAGTGTTGCTGGAGTTAAACGGCAGTGTTCCTGGAGTTAAACGGCAGTGTTACTGGAGTTAAACGGCACTGTTACTGGAGTTAAACGGCACTGTTACTGGAGTTAAACGGCAATGTTGCTGGAGTGAAACGGCGGTGTTACTGGAGTTAAACGGCAGTGTTACTGGAGTTAAACGGCACTGTTACTGGAGTTCAACGGCAATGTTGCTGGAGTGAAACGGCGGTGTTACTGGAGTGAAACGGCGGTGTTACTGGAGTTAAACGGCAGTGTTCCTGGAGTTAAACGGCAGTGTTACTGGAGGTAAACGGCAGTGTTACTGGAGTTAAACGGCGGTGTTACTGGAGTTAAACGGCAGTGTTACTGGAGTTAAACGGCAATGTTGCTGGAGTGAAACGGCGGTGTTACTGGAGTTAAACGGCAGTGTTACTGGAGTTAAACGGCACTGTTACTGGAGTTAAACGGCAATGTTGCTGGAGTGAAACGGCGGTGTTACTGGAGTTAAACGGCAGTGTTACTGGAGTTAAACGGCAGTGTTCCTGGAGTTAAACGGCAGTGTTCCTGGAGTTAAACGGCAGTGTTACTGGAGTTAAACGGCACTGTTACTGGAGTTAAACGGCAATGTTGCTGGAGTGAAACGGCGGTGTTACTGGAGTTAAACGGCAGTGTTACTGGAGGTAAACGGCAGTGTTACTGGAGTTAAACGGCAATGTTGCTGGAGTTAAACGGCGGTGTTACTGGAGTTAAACGGCAGTGTTGCTGGTGTTAAACGGCAATGTTACTGGAGTTAAACGGCAGTGTTACTGGAGTTAAACGGCAGTGTTACTTGAGTTAAACGGCAATGTTGCTGGAGTTAAACGGCGGTGTTACTGGAGTTAAACGGCAGTGTTACTGGAGTTAAACGGCAGTGTTACTGGAGTTAAACGGCAGTGTTACTGGAGTTAAACGGCAGTGTTGCTGGAGTTAAACGGCAATGTTGCTGGAGTTAAACGGCAATGTTGCTGGAGTTAAACGGCAGTGTTGCTGGAGTTAAACGGCAATGTTACTGGAGTTAAACGGCAGTGTTACTGGTGTTAAACAGCAATGTTACTGGTGTTAAACGGCAGTGTTGCTGGAGTTAAACGGCAATGTTGCTGGAGTTAAACGGCAGTGTTACTGGAGTTAAACGGCAGTGTTGCTGTGGTTAAACGGCAATGTTACTGGAGATAAACGGCAATGTTGCTGGTGTTAAACGGCAATGTTGCTGGAGTTAAATGGCAGTGTTGCTGTGGTTAAACGGCAGTGTTGCTGGGGTTAAACGGCAGTGTTGCTGGAGTTAAACGGCGGTGTTGCTGGAGTTAAACGGCAGTGTTGCTGGGGTTAAACGGCAGTGTTGCTGGAGTTAAACGGCGGTGTTGCTGGAGTTAAACGGCAGTGTTGCTGGAGTTAAACGGCGGTGTTGCTGGAGTTAAACGGCAGTGTTGCTGGAGTTAAACGGCGGTGTTGCTGGAGTTAAACGGCAGTGTTGCTGGGGTTAAACGGCAGTGTTACTGGTGTGAAACGGCATTGTTGCTGGTGTTAAACGGCAGTGTTACTGGTGTTAAACGGCCGTGTTACTGGAGTTAAACGGCAGTGTTGCTGGTGTTAAACGGCAATGTTGCTGGAGTTAAACGGCAGTGTTACTCGAGTTAAACGGCAGTGTTGCTTGAGTTAAACGGCAGTGTTGCTGGAGTTAAACGGCAGTGTTGCTGGTGTTAAACGGCAGTGTTACTGGAGTTAAACGGCAGTGTTACTGGACTTAAACGGCAGTGTTACTGGTGTTAAACGGCAGTGTTGCTGGGGTTAAACGGCAGTGTTACTGGAGTTAAACGGCAATGTTGCTGGAGTTAAACGGCAGTGTTGCTGGAGTGAAACGGCAATGTTACTGGAGTTAAACGGCAGTGTTACTGGAGTTAAACGGCAGTGTTACTGGAGTTAAACGGCAGTGTTGCTGGAGTTAAACGGCAATGTTGCTGGAGTTAAACGGCAGTGTTACTGGAGTTAAACGGCAGTGTTGCTGGAGTTAAACGGCAATGTTGCTGGAGTTAAACGGCAATGTTACTGGAGTTAAACGGCAATGTTACTGGAGTTAAACGGCAGTGTTACTGGAGTTAAGCGGCATTGTTGCTGGGGTTAAACGGCAGTGTTACTGGTGTTAAACGGCAGTGTTGCTGGAGTTAAACGGCAGTGTTACTGGAGTTAAACAGCAATGTTACTGGTGTTAAACGGCAGTGTTGCTGGAGTTAAACGGCAATGTTGCTGGAGTTAAACGGCAGTGTTACTGGAGTTAAACAGCAATGTTACTGGTGTTAAACGGCAGTGTTGCTGGAGTTAAACGGCAATGTTGCTGGAGTTAAACGGCAGTGTTACTGGAGTTAAACGGCAATGTTACTGGAGTTAAACGGCAGTGTTGCTGGAGTTAAGCGGCATTGTTGCTGGGGTTAAACGGCAGTGTTGCTGGGGTTAAACGGCAGTGTTACTGGGGTTAAACGGCAGTGTTGCTGGAGTTAAACGGCAGTGTTACTGGGGTTAAACGGCAGTGTTACTGGTGTGAAACGGCATTGTTGCTGGTGTTAAACGGCAGTGTTACTGGTGTTAAACGGCCGTGTTACTGGAGTTAAACGGCAGTGTTGCTGGTGTTAAACGGCAATGTTGCTGGAGTTAAACGGCAGTGTTACTCGAGTTAAACGGCAATGTTACTGGAGTTAAACGGCAGTGTTGCTGGAGTTAAGCGGCATTGTTGCTGGGGTTAAACGGCAGTGTTGCTGGGGTTAAACGGCAGTGTTACTGGGGTTAAACGGCAGTGTTGCTGGAGTTAAACGGCAGTGTTACTGGAGTTAAACGGCAGTGTTACTGGAGTTAAACAGCAATGTTACTGGAGTTAAACGGCAATGTTGCTGGAGTTAAACGGCAGTGTTACTGGAGTTAAACGGCAGTGTTGCTGGAGTTAAACGGCAGTGTTGCTGGAGTTAAACGGCAATGTTGCTGGAGTTAAACGGCAATGTTACTGGAGTTAAACGGCAATGTTACTGGAGTTAAACGGCAGTGTTACTGGAGTTAAGCGGCATTGTTGCTGGGGTTAAACGGCAGTGTTACTGGTGTTAAACGGCAGTGTTGCTGGAGTTAAACGGCAGTGTTACTGGAGTTAAACAGCAATGTTGCTGGGGTTAAACGGCAGTGTTGCTGGGGTTAAACGGCAGTGTTACTGGAGTTAAACGGCAGTGTTGCTGGAGTTAAACGGCAGTGTTACTGGAGTTAAACGGCAGTATTACTGGAGTTAAACAGCAATGTTACTGGTGTGAAACGGCAGTGTTGCTGGAGTTAAACGGCAATGTTGCTGGAGTGAAACGGCGGTGTTACTGGAGTTAAACGGCAGTGTTACTGGAGTTAAACGGCAGTGTTACTGGAGTTAAACGGCAGTGTTACTGGAGTTAAACGGCAATGTTACTGGAGTTAAACGGCAATGTTACTGGAGGTAAACGGCAGTGTTACTGGAGTTAAACGGCAATGTTGCTGGAGTTAAACGGCGGTGTTACTGGAGTTAAACGGCAGTGTTGCTGGTGTTAAACGGCAATGTTACTGGAGTTAAACGGCAGTGTTACTGGAGTTAAACGGCAGTGTTACTGGAGTTAAACGGCAGTGTTACTGGAGTTAAACGGCAATGTTACTGGAGTTAAACGGCAATGTTGCTGGAGTTAAACGGCAGTGTTGCTGGAGTTAAACGGCAATGTTACTGGAGTTAAACGGCAGTGTTACTGGAGTTAAACGGCAGTGTTACTGGAGTTAAACGGCAGTGTTGCTGGAGTTAAACGGCAATGTTGCTGGAGTTAAACGGCAGTGTTGCTGGAGTTAAACGGCAATGTTGCTGGAGTTAAACGGCAGTGTTGCTGGAGTTAAACGGCAGTGTTGCTGGTGTTAAACGGCAGTGTTGCTGGAGTCAAACGGCAGTGTTACTGGAGTTAAACGGCAGTGTTGCTGGAGTTAAACGGCAATGTTGCTGGAGTTAAACGGCAATGTTGCTGGAGTTAAACGGCAGTGTTGCTGGAGTTAAACGGCAATGTTGCTGGAGTTAAACGGCAGTGTTACTGGAGTTAAACGGCAGTGTTGCTGGAGTTAAACGGCAATGTTGCTGGAGTTAAACGGCAATGTTGCTGGTGTTAAACGGCAGTGTTGCTGGAGTTAAACAGCAATGTTACTGGTGTTAAACGGCAGTGTTGCTGGAGTTAAACGGCAATGTTGCTGGAGTTAAACGGCAGTGTTACTGGAGTTAAACAGCAATGTTACTGGTGTTAAACGGCAGTGTTGCTGGAGTTAAACGGCAATGTTGCTGGAGTTAAACGGCAGTGTTACTGGAGTTAAACGGCAGTGTTGCTGGAGTTAAGCGGCATTGTTGCTGGGGTTAAACGGCAGTGTTGCTGGAGTTAAACGGCAGTGTTGCTGGTGTTAAACGGCAGTGTTGCTGGAGTTAAACGGCAGTGTTGCTGGGGTTAAACGGCAGTGTTACTGGTGTTAAACGGCAGTGTTGCTGGAGTTAAACGGCAGTGTTGCTGGGGTTAAATGCAGTGTTACTGGAGTTAAACGGCAGTGTTACTGGTGTTAAACGGCAGTGTTACTGGTGTTAAACGGCAGTGTTGCTGGTGTTAAACGGCAGTGTTGCTGGAGTTAAACGGCAGTGTTGCTGGGGTTAAACGGCAATGTTGCTGGAGTTAAACGGCAGTGTTGCTGGGGTTAAACGGCAGTGTTACTGGAGTTAAACGGCAGTGTTACTGGTGTTAAACGGCAGTGTTGCTGGAGTTAAACGGCAGTGTTGCTGGGGTTAAACGGCAGTGTTACTGGAGTTAAACGGCAGTGTTACTGGTGTTAAACGGCAGTGTTGCTGGAGTTAAACGGCAGTGTTACTGGTGTTAAAAGGCAGTGTTGCTGGAGTTAAACGGCAGTGTTGCTGGAGTTAAACGGCAGTGTTACTGGAGTTAAACGGCAGTGTTGCTGGAGTTAAACGGCAATGTTGCTGGAGTTAAACGGCAATGTTGCTGGTGTTAAACGGCAGTGTTACTGGAGTTAAACAGCAATGTTACTGGTGTTAAACGGCAGTGTTGCTGGAGTTAAACGGCAATGTTGCTGGAGTTAAACGGCAGTGTTACTGGAGTTAAACAGCAATGTTACTGGTGTTAAACGGCAGTGTTGCTGGAGTTAAACGGCAATGTTGCTGGAGTTAAACGGCAGTGTTGCTGGAGTTAAACGGCAGTGTTGCTGGAGTTAAGCGGCATTGTTGCTGGGGTTAAACGGCAGTGTTGCTGGAGTTAAACGGCAGTGTTACTGGTGTTAAACGGCAGTGTTGCTGGTGTTAAACGGCAGTGTTGCTGGAGTTAAACGGCAGTGTTGCTGGGGTTAAACGGCAGTGTTACTGGAGTTAAACGGCAGTGTTACTGGTGTTAAACGGCAGTGTTACTGGAGTTAAACGGCAGTGTTGCTGGGGTTAAACGGCAGTGTTACTGGAGTTAAACGGCAGTGTTACTGGTGTTAAACGGCAGTGTTGCTGGAGTTAAACGGCAGTGTTGCTGGAGTTAAACGGCAGTGTTGCTGGAGGTAAACGGCAGTGTTGCTGGAGTTAAACGGCAGTGTTGCTGGAGTTAAACGGCAGTGTTACTGGAGTTAAACGGCAGTGTTACTGGAGTTAAACGGCAGTGTTACTGGAGTTAAACGGCAGTGTTGCTGGAGTTAAACGGCAGTGTTGCTGGAGTTAAACGGCAGTGTTGCTGGAGTTAAACGGCAATGTTACTGGAGTTAAACGGCAGTGTTACTGGAGTTAAACGGCAATGTTACTGCAGTTAAACGGCAGTGTTACTGGAGTTAAACGGCAATGTTACTGGAGTTAAACGGCAGTGTTACTGGAGTTAAACGGCAGTGTTACTGGAGTTAAACGGCAGTGTTACTGGTGTTAAACGGCAGTGTTACTGGTGTTAAACGGCAGTGTTGCTGGAGTTAAACGGCAGTGTTCCTGGTGTTAAGCGGCAGTGTTGCTGGAGTTAAACGGCAGTGTTACTGGAGTTAAACGGCAGTGTTGCTGGTGTTAAACGGCAGTGTTGCTGGAGTTAAACGGCAGTGTTACTGGAGTTAAACGGCAATGTTACTGGAGTTAAACGGCAGTGTTGCTGGAGTTAAGCGGCATTGTTGCTGGGGTTAAACGGCAGTGTTACTGGTGTTAAACGGCAGTGTTGCTGGGGTTAAACGGCAGTGTTACTGGTGTTAAACGGCAGTGTTGCTGGAGTTAAACGGCAATGTTGCTGGAGTTAAACGGCAGTGTTACTGGAGTTAAACGGCACTGTTACTGGAGTTCAACGGCAATGTTGCTGGAGTGAAACGGCGGTGTTACTGGAGTGAAACGGCGGTGTTACTGGAGTTAAACGGCAGTGTTACTGGAGGTAAACGGCAGTGTTACTGGAGTTAAACGGCAGTGTTACTGGAGTTAAACGGCAGTGTTACTGGAGTTAAACGGCACTGTTACTGGAGTTCAACGGCAATGTTGCTGGAGTGAAACGGCGGTGTTACTGGAGTGAAACGGCGGTGTTACTGGAGTTAAACGGCAGTGTTACTGGAGGTAAACGGCAGTGTTACTGGAGTTAAACGGCGGTGTTACTGGAGTTAAACGGCAGTGTTACTGGAGTTAAACGGCAATGTTGCTGGAGTGAAACGGCGGTGTTACTGGAGTTAAACGGCAGTGTTACTGGAGTTAAACGGCACTGTTACTGGAGTTAAACGGCAATGTTGCTGGAGTGAAACGGCGGTGTTACTGGAGTTAAACGGCAGTGTTACTGGAGTTAAACGGCAGTGTTCCTGGAGTTAAACGGCAGTGTTCCTGGAGTTAAACGGCAGTGTTACTGGAGTTAAACGGCACTGTTACTGGAGTTAAACGGCAATGTTGCTGGAGTGAAACGGCGGTGTTACTGGAGTTAAACGGCAGTGTTACTGGAGGTAAACGGCAGTGTTACTGGAGGTAAACGGCAGTGTTACTGGAGTTAAACGGCAATGTTGCTGGAGTTAAACGGCGGTGTTACTGGAGTTAAACGGCAGTGTTGCTGGTGTTAAACGGCAATGTTACTGGAGTTAAACGGCAGTGTTACTGGAGTTAAACGGCAGTGTTACTTGAGTTAAACGGCAATGTTGCTGGAGTTAAACGGCGGTGTTACTGGAGTTAAACGGCAGTGTTACTGGAGTTAAACGGCAGTGTTACTGGAGTTAAACGGCAGTGTTACTGGAGTTAAACGGCAGTGTTGCTGGAGTTAAACGGCAATGTTGCTGGAGTTAAACGGCAATGTTGCTGGAGTTAAACGGCAGTGTTGCTGGAGTTAAACGGCAATGTTACTGGAGTTAAACGGCAGTGTTACTGGTGTTAAACAGCAATGTTACTGGTGTTAAACGGCAGTGTTGCTGGAGTTAAACGGCAATGTTGCTGGAGTTAAACGGCAGTGTTACTGGAGTTAAACGGCAGTGTTGCTGTGGTTAAACGGCAATGTTACTGGAGATAAACGGCAATGTTGCTGGTGTTAAACGGCAATGTTGCTGGAGTTAAATGGCAGTGTTGCTGTGGTTAAACGGCAGTGTTGCTGGGGTTAAACGGCAGTGTTGCTGGAGTTAAACGGCGGTGTTGCTGGAGTTAAACGGCAGTGTTGCTGGGGTTAAACGGCAGTGTTGCTGGAGTTAAACGGCGGTGTTGCTGGAGTTAAACGGCAGTGTTGCTGGAGTTAAACGGCGGTGTTGCTGGAGTTAAACGGCAGTGTTGCTGGAGTTAAACGGCGGTGTTGCTGGAGTTAAACGGCAGTGTTGCTGGGGTTAAACGGCAGTGTTACTGGTGTGAAACGGCATTGTTGCTGGTGTTAAACGGCAGTGTTACTGGTGTTAAACGGCCGTGTTACTGGAGTTAAACGGCAGTGTTGCTGGTGTTAAACGGTAATGTTGCTGGAGTTAAACGGCAGTGTTACTCGAGTTAAACGGCAATGTTACTGGAGTTAAACGGCAGTGTTGCTGGAGTTAAGCGGCATTGTTGCTGGGGTTAAACGGCAGTGTTGCTGGGGTTAAACGGCAGTGTTACTGGGGTTAAACGGCAGTGTTGCTGGAGTTAAACGGCAGTGTTACTGGAGTTAAACGGCAGTGTTACTGGAGTTAAACAGCAATGTTACTGGAGTTAAACGGCAATGTTGCTGGAGTTAAACGGCAGTGTTACTGGAGTTAAACGGCAGTGTTGCTGGAGTTAAACGGCAATGTTGCTGGAGTTAAACGGCAATGTTACTGGAGTTAAACGGCAATGTTACTGGAGTTAAACGGCAGTGTTACTGGAGTTAAGCGGCAATGTTACTGGAGTTAAACGGCAATGTTGCTGGAGTTAAACGGCAATGTTGCTGGAGTTAAACGGCAGTGTTGCTGGAGTTAAACGGCAATGTTGCTGGAGTTAAACGGCAGTGTTACTGGAGTTAAACGGCAGTGTTGCTGGAGTTAAACGGCAATGTTGCTGGAGTTAAACGGCAATGTTGCTGGTGTTAAACGGCAGTGTTGCTGGAGTTAAACAGCAATGTTACTGGTGTTAAACGGCAGTGTTGCTGGAGTTAAACGGCAATGTTGCTGGAGTTAAACGGCAGTGTTACTGGAGTTAAACAGCAATGTTACTGGTGTTAAACGGCAGTGTTGCTGGAGTTAAACGGCAATGTTGCTGGAGTTAAACGGCAGTGTTACTGGAGTTAAACGGCAGTGTTGCTGGAGTTAAGCGGCATTGTTGCTGGGGTTAAACGGCAGTGTTGCTGGAGTTAAACGGCAGTGTTGCTGGTGTTAAACGGCAGTGTTGCTGGAGTTAAACGGCAGTGTTGCTGGGGTTAAACGGCAGTGTTACTGGTGTTAAACGGCAGTGTTGCTGGAGTTAAACGGCAGTGTTGCTGGGGTTAAATGCAGTGTTACTGGAGTTAAACGGCAGTGTTACTGGTGTTAAACGGCAGTGTTACTGGTGTTAAACGGCAGTGTTGCTGGTGTTAAACGGCAGTGTTGCTGGAGTTAAACGGCAGTGTTGCTGGGGTTAAACGGCAATGTTGCTGGAGTTAAACGGCAGTGTTGCTGGGGTTAAACGGCAGTGTTACTGGAGTTAAACGGCAGTGTTACTGGTGTTAAACGGCAGTGTTGCTGGAGTTAAACGGCAGTGTTGCTGGGGTTAAACGGCAGTGTTACTGGAGTTAAACGGCAGTGTTACTGGTGTTAAACGGCAGTGTTGCTGGAGTTAAACGGCAGTGTTACTGGTGTTAAAAGGCAGTGTTACTGGAGTTAAACGGCAGTGTTACTGGAGGTAAACGGCAGTGTTGCTGGTGTTAAACGGCAATGTTACTGGAGTTAAACGGCAGTGTTACTGGAGGTAAACGGCAGTGTTACTGGAGTTAAACGGCAGTGTTGCTGGAGTTAAACGGCAATGTTACTGGAGTTAAACGGCAATGTTGCTGGAGTGAAACGGCGGTGTTACTGGAGTTAAACGGCAGTGTTACTGGAGTTAAACGGCAGTGTTACTGGAGTTAAACGGCAGTGTTACTGGAGTTAAACGGCAGTGTTGCTGGAGTTAAACGGCAATGTTACTGGAGTTAAACGGCAATGTTACTGGAGTTAAACGGCAGTGTTGCTGGAGTTAAGCGGCATTGTTGCTGGGGTTAAACGGCAGTGTTGCTGGGGTTAAACGGCAGTGTTACTGGAGTTAAACGGCAGTGTTGCTGGAGTTAAGCGGCATTGTTACTGGTGTTAAACGGCAGTGTTGCTGGGGTTAAACGGCAGTGTTGCTGGGGTTAAACGGCAGTGTTGCTGGAGTTAAACGGCAGTGTTACTGGTGTTAAACGGCAGTGTTACTGGAGTTAAACGGCAGTGTTGCTGGAGTTAAGCGGCATTGTTACTGGTGTTAAACGGCAGTGTTGCTGGGGTTAAACGGCAGTGTTGCTGGTGTTAAACGGCAGTGTTACTGGTGTAAAACGGCAGTGTTGCTGGAGTTAAACGGCAGTGTTGCTGGGGTTAAACGGCAGTGTTACTGGAGTTAAACGGCGGTGTTGCTGGGGTTAAACGGCAGTGTTGCTGGAGTTAAACGGCAGTGTTGCTGGTGTTAAACGGCAGTGTTGCTGGGGTTAAACGGCAGTGTTGCTGGGGTTAAACGGCAGTGTTACTGGAGTTAAACGGCAGTGTTACTGGAGTTAAACGGCAGTGTTGCTGGGGTGAACCGGCAGTGTTGCTGGAGTTAAACGGCGGTGTTGCTGGGGTTAAACGGCAGTGTTGCTGGAGTTAAACGGCAGTGTTGCTGGTGTTAAACGGCAGTGTTGCTGGTGTTAAACGGCAGTGTTGCTGGGGTTAAACGGCAGTGTTACTGGAGTTAAACGGCAATGTTACTGGAGTTAAACGGCAGTGTTACTGGTGTTAAACGTCAGTGTTACTGGAGTTAAACGGCAGTGTTGCTGGAGTTAAACGGCAGTGTTCCTGGGGTTAATCGGCAGTGTTACTGGAGTTAAACGGCAGTGTTACTGGAGTTAAACGGCAGTGTTACTGGTGTTAAACGGCAGTGTTGCTGGAGTTAAACGGCAGTGTTGCTGGAGTTAAACGGCAGTGTTACTGGAGTTAAACGGCAGTGTTACTGGTGTTAAACGGCAGTGTTGCTGGAGTTAAACGGCAGTGTTACTGGAGTTAAACGGCAGTGTTACTGGTGTTAAACGGCAGTGTTGCTGGAGTTAAACGGCAGTGTTGCTGGGGTTAAACGGCAGTGTTACTGGAGTTAAACGGCAGTGTTACTGGTGTTAAACGGCAGTGTTACTGGAGTTAAACGGCGGTGTTGCTGGGGTTAAACGGCAGTGTTGCTGGAGTTAAACGGCAGTGTTGCTGGTGTTAAACGGCAGTGTTGCTGGGGTTAAACGGCAGTGTTACTGGAGTTAAACGGCAGTGTTGCTGGGGTGAACCGGCAGTGTTGCTGGAGTTAAACGGCGGTGTTGCTGGGGTTAAACGGCAGTGTTGCTGGAGTTAAACGGCAGTGTTGCTGGTGTTAAACGGCAGTGTTGCTGGTGTTAAACGGCAGTGTTGCTGGGGTTAAACGGCAGTGTTACTGGAGTTAAACGGCAATGTTGCTGGAGTTAAACGGCAGTGTTACTGGTGTTAAACGTCAGTGTTACTGGAGTTAAACGGCAGTGTTGCTGGAGTTAAACGGCAGTGTTCCTGGGGTTAAACGGCAGTGTTACTGGAGTTAAACGGCAGTGTTACTGGAGTTAAACGGCAGTGTTACTGGTGTTAAACGGCAGTGTTGCTGGAGTTAAACGGCAGTGTTACTGGAGTTAAACGGCAGTGTTACTGGTGTTAAACGGCAGTGTTGCTGGAGTTAAACGGCAGTGTTACTGGAGTTAAACGGCAGTGTTACTGGTGTTAAACGGCAGTGTTGCTGGAGTTAAACGGCAGTGTTGCTGGGGTTAAACGGCAGTGTTACTGGAGTTAAACGGCAGTGTTGCTGGGGTTAAACGGCAGTGTTACTGGTGTTAAACGGCAGTGTTACTGGTGTTAAACGGCAGTGTTGCTGGAGTTAAACGGCAGTGTTACTGGAGTTAAACGGGTGTTACTGGTGTTAAACGTCAGTGTTACTGGAGTTAAACGGCAGTGTTGCTGGAGTTAAACGGCAGTGTTCCTGGGGTTAATCGGCAGTGTTACTGGAGTTAAACGGCAGTGTTACTGGTGTTAAACGGCAGTGTTGCTGGAGTTAAACGGCAGTGTTGCTGGAGTTAAACGGCAGTGTTACTGGAGTTAAACGGCAGTGTTACTGGTGTTAAACGGCAGTGTTGCTGGAGTTAAACGGCAGTGTTACTGGAGTTAAACGGCAGTGTTACTGGTGTTAAACGGCAGTGTTGCTGGAGTTAAACGGCAGTGTTGCTGGGGTTAAACGGCAGTGTTACTGGAGTTAAACGGCAGTGTTACTGGTGTTAAACGGCAGTGTTACTGGAGTTAAACGGCGGTGTTGCTGGGGTTAAACGGCAGTGTTGCTGGAGTTAAACGGCAGTGTTGCTGGTGTTAAACGGCAGTGTTGCTGGGGTTAAACGGCAGTGTTACTGGAGTTAAACGGCAGTGTTGCTGGGGTGAACCGGCAGTGTTGCTGGAGTTAAACGGCGGTGTTGCTGGGGTTAAACGGCAGTGTTGCTGGAGTTAAACGGCAGTGTTGCTGGTGTTAAACGGCAGTGTTGCTGGTGTTAAACGGCAGTGTTGCTGGGGTTAAACGGCAGTGTTACTGGAGTTAAACGGCAATGTTGCTGGAGTTAAACGGCAGTGTTACTGGTGTTAAACGTCAGTGTTACTGGAGTTAAACGGCAGTGTTGCTGGAGTTAAACGGCAGTGTTCCTAGGGTTAAACGGCAGTGTTACTGGAGTTAAACGGCAGTGTTACTGGAGTTAAACGGCAGTGTTACTGGAGTTAAACGGCAGTGTTACTGGTGTTAAACGGCAGTGTTACTGGTGTTAAACGGCAGTGTTGCTGGAGTTAAACGGCAGTGTTGCTGGGGTTAAACGGCAGTGTTGCTGGAGTTAAACGGCAGTGTTACTGGTGTTAAACGGCAGTGTTGCTGGAGTTAAACGGCAGTGTTACTGGTGTTAAAAGGCAGTGTTACTGGAGTTAAACGGCAGTGTTGCTGGAGGTAAACGGCAGTGTTGCTGGTGTTAAACGGCAATGTTACTGGAGTTAAACGGCAGTGTTACTGGAGGTAAACGGCAGTGTTACTGGAGTTAAACGGCAGTGTTGCTGGAGTTAAACGGCAATGTTACTGGAGGTAAACGGCAGTGTTGCTGGTGTTAAACGGCAATGTTACTGGAGTTAAACGGCAGTGTTACTGGAGGTAAACGGCAGTGTTACTGGAGTTAAACGGCAGTGTTACTGGAGTTAAACGGCAGTGTTACTGGAGTTAAACGGCAGTGTTACTGGAGTTAAACGGCAGTGTTACTGGAGTTAAACGGCAATGTTACTGGAGTTAAACGGCAATGTTCCTGGAGGTAAACGGCAGTGTTACTGGAGTTAAACGGCAATGTTCCTGGAGGTAAACGGCAGTGTTACTGGAGTTAAACGGCAATGTTACTGGTGTTAAACGGCAGTGTTACTGGAGTTAAACGGCAGAGTTGCTGGTGTTAAACGGCAGTGTTACTGGAGTTAAACGGCAGTGTTGCTGGAGTTAAACGGCAGTGTTGCTGGAGTTAAACGGCAGTGTTGCTGGTGTTAAACGGCAGTGTTGCTGGAGTCAAACGGCAGTGTTACTGGAGTTAAACGGCAGTGTTACTGGAGTTAAACGGCAGTGTTACTGGAGTTAAACGGCAGTGTTACTGGAGTTAAACGGCAATGTTACTGGAGTTAAACGGCAATGTTCCTGGAGTTAAACGGCAGTGTTGCTGGAGTTAAACGGCAATGTTGCTGGAGTTAAACGGCGGTGTTACTGGAGTTAAACGGCAGTGTTACTGGAGTTAAACGGCAGTGTTACTGGAGTTAAACGGCAGTGTTACTGGAGTTAAACGGCAGTGTTACTGGAGTTAAACGGCAATGTTGCTGGAGTTAAACGGCAATGTTTCTGGAGTTAAACGGCAGTGTTGCTGGAGTTAAACGGCAATGTTACTGGAGTTAAACGGCAGTGTTACTGGAGTTAAACGGCAGTGTTACTGGAGTTAACCGGCAGTGTTGCTGGAGTTAAACGGCAGTGTTGCTGGGGTTAAACGGCAGTGTTACTGGAGTTAAACGGCAGTGTTACTGGTGTTAAACGGCAGTGTTGCTGGAGTTAAACGGCAGTGTTACTGGTGTTAAAAGGCAGTGTTACTGGAGTTAAACGGCAGTGTTACTGGAGGTAAACGGCAGTGTTGCTGGTGTTAAACGGCAATGTTACTGGAGTTAAACGGCAGTGTTACTGGAGGTAAACGGCAGTGTTACTGGAGTTAAACGGCAGTGTTGCTGGAGTTAAACGGCAATGTTACTGGAGTTAAACGGCAATGTTGCTGGAGTGAAACGGCGGTGTTACTGGAGTTAAACGGCAGTGTTACTGGAGTTAAACGGCAGTGTTACTGGAGTTAAACGGCAATGTTACTGGAGGTAAACGGCAGTGTTACTGGAGTTAAACGGCAGTGTTGCTGGAGTTAAACGGCGGTGTTGCTGGAGTTAAACGGCAGTGTTGCTGGAGTTAAACGGCGGTGTTGCTGGAGTTAAACGGCAGTGTTGCTGGGGTTAAACGGCAGTGTTACTGGTGTGAAACGGCATTGTTGCTGGTGTTAAACGGCAGTGTTACTGGTGTTAAACGGCCGTGTTACTGGAGTTAAACGGCAGTGTTGCTGGTGTTAAACGGCAATGTTGCTGGAGTTAAACGGCAGTGTTACTCGAGTTAAACGGCAATGTTACTGGAGTTAAACGGCAGTGTTGCTGGAGTTAAGCGGCATTGTTGCTGGGGTTAAACGGCAGTGTTGCTGGGGTTAAACGGCAGTGTTACTGGGGTTAAACGGCAGTGTTGCTGGAGTTAAACGGCAGTGTTACTGGAGTTAAACGGCAGTGTTACTGGAGTTAAACAGCAATGTTACTGGAGTTAAACGGCAATGTTGCTGGAGTTAAACGGCAGTGTTACTGGAGTTAAACGGCAGTGTTGCTGGAGTTAAACGGCAATGTTGCTGGAGTTAAACGGCAATGTTACTGGAGTTAAACGGCAATGTTACTGGAGTTAAACGGCAGTGTTACTGGAGTTAAGCGGCAATGTTACTGGAGTTAAACGGCAATGTTGCTGGAGTTAAACGGCAATGTTGCTGGAGTTAAACGGCAGTGTTGCTGGAGTTAAACGGCAATGTTGCTGGAGTTAAACGGCAGTGTTACTGGAGTTAAACGGCAGTGTTGCTGGAGTTAAACGGCAATGTTGCTGGAGTTAAACGGCAATGTTGCTGGTGTTAAACGGCAGTGTTGCTGGAGTTAAACAGCAATGTTACTGGTGTTAAACGGCAGTGTTGCTGGAGTTAAACGGCAATGTTGCTGGAGTTAAACGGCAGTGTTACTGGAGTTAAACAGCAATGTTACTGGTGTTAAACGGCAGTGTTGCTGGAGTTAAACGGCAATGTTGCTGGAGTTAAACGGCAGTGTTACTGGAGTTAAACGGCAGTGTTGCTGGAGTTAAGCGGCATTGTTGCTGGGGTTAAACGGCAGTGTTGCTGGAGTTAAACGGCAGTGTTGCTGGTGTTAAACGGCAGTGTTGCTGGAGTTAAACGGCAGTGTTGCTGGGGTTAAACGGCAGTGTTACTGGTGTTAAACGGCAGTGTTGCTGGAGTTAAACGGCAGTGTTGCTGGGGTTAAATGCAGTGTTACTGGAGTTAAACGGCAGTGTTACTGGTGTTAAACGGCAGTGTTACTGGTGTTAAACGGCAGTGTTGCTGGTGTTAAACGGCAGTGTTGCTGGAGTTAAACGGCAGTGTTGCTGGGGTTAAACGGCAATGTTGCTGGAGTTAAACGGCAGTGTTGCTGGGGTTAAACGGCAGTGTTACTGGAGTTAAACGGCAGTGTTACTGGTGTTAAACGGCAGTGTTGCTGGAGTTAAACGGCAGTGTTGCTGGGGTTAAACGGCAGTGTTACTGGAGTTAAACGGCAGTGTTACTGGTGTTAAACGGCAGTGTTGCTGGAGTTAAACGGCAGTGTTACTGGTGTTAAAAGGCAGTGTTACTGGAGTTAAACGGCAGTGTTACTGGAGGTAAACGGCAGTGTTGCTGGTGTTAAACGGCAATGTTACTGGAGTTAAACGGCAGTGTTACTGGAGGTAAACGGCAGTGTTACTGGAGTTAAACGGCAGTGTTGCTGGAGTTAAACGGCAATGTTACTGGAGTTAAACGGCAATGTTGCTGGAGTGAAACGGCGGTGTTACTGGAGTTAAACGGCAGTGTTACTGGAGTTAAACGGCAGTGTTACTGGAGTTAAACGGCAGTGTTACTGGAGTTAAACGGCAGTGTTGCTGGAGTTAAACGGCAATGTTACTGGAGTTAAACGGCAATGTTACTGGAGTTAAACGGCAGTGTTGCTGGAGTTAAGCGGCATTGTTGCTGGGGTTAAACGGCAGTGTTGCTGGGGTTAAACGGCAGTGTTGCTGGAGTTAAACGGCAGTGTTACTGGTGTTAAACGGCAGTGTTACTGGAGTTAAACGGCAGTGTTGCTGGAGTTAAGCGGCATTGTTACTGGTGTTAAACGGCAGTGTTGCTGGGGTTAAACGGCAGTGTTGCTGGAGTTAAACGGCAGTGTTACTGGTGTAAAACGGCAGTGTTGCTGGAGTTAAACGGCAGTGTTGCTGGGGTTAAACGGCAGTGTTACTGGAGTTAAACGGCGGTGTTGCTGGGGTTAAACGGCAGTGTTGCTGGAGTTAAACGGCAGTGTTGCTGGTGTTAAACGGCAGTGTTGCTGGGGTTAAACGGCAGTGTTGCTGGGGTTAAACGGCAGTGTTACTGGAGTTAAACGGCAGTGTTACTGGAGTTAAACGGCAGTGTTGCTGGGGTGAACCGGCAGTGTTGCTGGAGTTAAACGGCGGTGTTGCTGGGGTTAAACGGCAGTGTTGCTGGAGTTAAACGGCAGTGTTGCTGGTGTTAAACGGCAGTGTTGCTGGTGTTAAACGGCAGTGTTGCTGGGGTTAAACGGCAGTGTTACTGGAGTTAAACGGCAATGTTACTGGAGTTAAACGGCAGTGTTACTGGTGTTAAACGTCAGTGTTACTGGAGTTAAACGGCAGTGTTGCTGGAGTTAAACGGCAGTGTTCCTGGGGTTAATCGGCAGTGTTACTGGAGTTAAACGGCAGTGTTACTGGAGTTAAACGGCAGTGTTACTGGTGTTAAACGGCAGTGTTGCTGGAGTTAAACGGCAGTGTTGCTGGAGTTAAACGGCAGTGTTACTGGAGTTAAACGGCAGTGTTACTGGTGTTAAACGGCAGTGTTGCTGGAGTTAAACGGCTGTGTTACTGGAGTTAAACGGCAGTGTTAATGGTGTTAAACGGCAGTGTTGCTGGAGTTAAACGGCAGTGTTGCTGGGGTTAAACGGCAGTGTTACTGGAGTTAAACGGCAGTGTTACTGGTGTTAAACGGCAGTGTTACTGGAGTTAAACGGCGGTGTTGCTGGGGTTAAACGGCAGTGTTGCTGGAGTTAAACGGCAGTGTTGCTGGTGTTAAACGGCAGTGTTGCTGGGGTTAAACGGCAGTGTTACTGGAGTTAAACGGCAGTGTTGCTGGGGTGAACCGGCAGTGTTGCTGGAGTTAAACGGCGGTGTTGCTGGGGTTAAACGGCAGTGTTGCTGGAGTTAAACGGCAGTGTTGCTGGTGTTAAACGGCAGTGTTGCTGGTGTTAAACGGCAGTGTTGCTGGGGTTAAACGGCAGTGTTACTGGAGTTAAACGGCAATGTTGCTGGAGTTAAACGGCAGTGTTACTGGTGTTAAACGTCAGTGTTACTGGAGTTAAACGGCAGTGTTGCTGGAGTTAAACGGCAGTGTTCCTGGGGTTAAACGGCAGTGTTACTGGAGTTAAACGGCAGTGTTACTGGAGTTAAACGGCAGTGTTACTGGTGTTAAACGGCAGTGTTGCTGGAGTTAAACGGCAGTGTTACTGGAGTTAAACGGCAGTGTTACTGGTGTTAAACGGCAGTGTTGCTGGAGTTAAACGGCAGTGTTACTGGAGTTAAACGGCAGTGTTACTGGTGTTAAACGGCAGTGTTGCTGGAGTTAAACGGCAGTGTTGCTGGGGTTAAACGGCAGTGTTACTGGAGTTAAACGGCAGTGTTGCTGGGGTTAAACGGCAGTGTTACTGGTGTTAAACGGCAGTGTTACTGGTGTTAAACGGCAGTGTTGCTGGAGTTAAACGGCAGTGTTACTGGAGTTAAACGGGTGTTACTGGTGTTAAACGGCAGTGTTGCTGGAGTTAAACGGCAGTGTTGCTGGGGTTAAACGGCAGTGTTACTGGTGTTAAACGGCAGTGTTGCTGGAGTTAAACGGCAGTGTTGCTGGGTTAAACGGCAGTGTTGCTGGAGTTAAACGGCAGTGTTACTGGTGTTAAACGGCAGTGTTGCTGGAGTTAAACGGCAGTGTTACTGGTGTTAAAAGGCAGTGTTACTGGAGTTAAACGGCAGTGTTACTGGAGGTAAACGGCAGTGTTGCTGGAGTTAAGCGGCATTGTTGCTGGGGTTAAACGGCAGTGTTGCTGGGGTTAAACGGCAGTGTTACTGGAGTTAAACGGCAGTGTTGCTGGAGTTAAGCTGCATTGTTACAGGTGTTAAACGGCAGTGTTGCTGGGGTTAAACGGCAGTGTTGCTGGGGCTAAACGGCTGTGTTGCTGGAGTTAAACGGCAGTGTTACTGGTGTTAAACGGCAGTGTTACTGGAGTTAAACGGCAGTGTTGCTGGAGTTAAGCGGCATTGTTACTGGTGTTAAACGGCAGTGTTGCTGGGGTTAAACGGCAGTGTTGCTGGAGTTAAACGGCAGTGTTACTGGTGTTAAACGGCAGTGTTGCTGGAGTTAAACGGCAGTGTTGCTGGGGTTAAACGGCAGTGTTACTGGAGGTAAACGGCAGTGTTACTGGAGTTAAACGGCAGTGTTGCTGGAGTTAAACGGCAATGTTACTGGAGTTAAACGGCAATGTTGCTGGAGTGAAACGGCGGTGTTACTGGAGTTAAACGGCAGTGTTACTGGAGTTAAACGGCAGTGTTACTGGAGTTAAACGGCAGTGTTACTGGAGTTAAACGGCAGTGTTGCTGGAGTTAAACGGCAATGTTACTGGAGTTAAACGGCAATGTTACTGGAGTTAAACGGCAGTGTTGCTGGAGTTAAGCGGCATTGTTGCTGGGGTTAAACGGCAGTGTTGCTGGGGTTAAACGGCAGTGTTACTGGAGTTAAACGGCAGTGTTGCTGGAGTTAAGCGGCATTGTTACTGGTGTTAAACGGCAGTGTTGCTGGGGTTAAACGGCAGTGTTGCTGGGGTTAAACGGCAGTGTTGCTGGAGTTAAACGGCAGTGTTACTGGTGTTAAACGGCAGTGTTACTGGAGTTAAACGGCAGTGTTGCTGGAGTTAAGCGGCATTGTTACTGGTGTTAAACGGCAGTGTTGCTGGGGTTAAACGGCAGTGTTGCTGGAGTTAAACGGCAGTGTTACTGGTGTAAAACGGCAGTGTTGCTGGAGTTAAACGGCAGTGTTGCTGGGGTTAAACGGCAGTGTTACTGGAGTTAAACGGCGGTGTTGCTGGGGTTAAACGGCAGTGTTGCTGGAGTTAAACGGCAGTGTTGCTGGGGTTAAACGGCAGTGTTACTGGAGTTAAACGGCAGTGTTGCTGGGGTGAACCGGCAGTGTTGCTGGAGTTAAACGGCGGTGTTGCTGGGGTTAAACGGCAGTGTTGCTGGAGTTAAACGGCAGTGTTGCTGGTGTTAAACGGCAGTGTTGCTGGTGTTAAACGGCAGTGTTGCTGGGGTTAAACGGCAGTGTTACTGGAGTTAAACGGCAGTGTTACTGGAGTTAAACGGCAGTGTTACTGGAGTTAAACGGCAGTGTTGCTGGGGTGAACCGGCAGTGTTGCTGGAGTTAAACGGCGGTGTTGCTGGGGTTAAACGGCAGTGTTGCTGGAGTTAAACGGCAGTGTTGCTGGTGTTAAACGGCAGTGTTGCTGGTGTTAAACGGCAGTGTTGCTGGGGTTAAACGGCAGTGTTGCTGGAGTTAAACGGCAGTGTTACTGGAGTTAAACGGCAGTGTTACTGGTGTTAAACGGCAGTGTTGCTGGAGTTAAACGGCAGTGTTGCTGGAGTTAAACGGCAGTGTTACTGGAGTTAAACGGCAGTGTTACTGGTGTTAAACGGCAGTGTTGCTGGAGTTAAACGGCAGTGTTACTGGAGTTAAACGGCAGTGTTACTGGAGTTAAACGGCAGTGTTACTGGTGTTAAACGGCAGTGTTGCTGGAGTTAAACGGCAGTGTTGCTGGGGTTAAACGGCAGTGTTACTGGAGTTAAACGGCAGTGTTACTGGTGTTAAACGGCAGTGTTACTGGAGTTAAACGGCGGTGTTGCTGGGGTTAAACGGCAGTGTTGCTGGAGTTAAACGGCAGTGTTGCTGGTGTTAAACGGCAGTGTTGCTGGGGTTAAACGGCAGTGTTACTGGAGTTAAACGGCAGTGTTGCTGGGGTGAACCGGCAGTGTTGCTGGAGTTAAACGGCGGTGTTGCTGGGGTTAAACGGCAGTGTTGCTGGAGTTAAACGGCAGTGTTGCTGGTGTTAAACGGCAGTGTTGCTGGTGTTAAACGGCAGTGTTGCTGGGGTTAAACGGCAGTGTTACTGGAGTTAAACGGCAATGTTGCTGGAGTTAAACGGCAGTGTTACTGGTGTTAAACGTCAGTGTTACTGGAGTTAAACGGCAGTGTTGCTGGAGTTAAACGGCAGTGTTCCTGGGGTTAAACGGCAGTGTTACTGGAGTTAAACGGCAGTGTTACTGGAGTTAAACGGCAGTGTTACTGGTGTTAAACGGCAGTGTTGCTGGAGTTAAACGGCAATGTTACTGGAGGTAAACGGCAGTGTTGCTGGTGTTAAACGGCAATGTTACTGGAGTTAAACGGCAGTGTTACTGGAGGTAAACGGCAGTGTTACTGGAGTTAAACGGCAGTGTTACTGGAGTTAAACGGCAGTGTTACTGGAGTTAAACGGCAGTGTTACTGGAGTTAAACGGCAGTGTTACTGGAGTTAAACGGCAATGTTACTGGAGTTAAACGGCAATGTTCCTGGAGGTAAACGGCAGTGTTACTGGAGTTAAACGGCAATGTTCCTGGAGGTAAACGGCAGTGTTACTGGAGTTAAACGGCAATGTTACTGGTGTTAAACGGCAGTGTTACTGGAGTTAAACGGCAGAGTTGCTGGGGTTAAACGGCAGTGTTGCTGGAGTTAAACGGCAGTGTTGCTGGTGTTAAACGGCAGTGTTGCTGGTGTTAAACGGCAGTGTTGCTGGGGTTAAACGGCAGTGTTACTGGAGTTAAACGGCAATGTTGCTGAAGTTAAACGGCAGTGTTACTGGTGTTAAACGTCAGTGTTACTGGAGTTAAACGGCAGTGTTGCTGGAGTTAAACGGCAGTGTTCCTGGGGTTAAACGGCAGTGTTACTGGAGTTAAACGGCAGTGTTACTGGAGTTAAACGGCAGTGTTACTGGTGTTAAACGGCAGTGTTACTGGTGTTAAACGGCAGTGTTGCTGGAGTTAAACGGCAGTGTTGCTGGGGTTAAACGGCAGTGTTGCTGGAGTTAAACGGCAGTGTTACTGGTGTTAAACGGCAGTGTTGCTGGAGTTAAACGGCAGTGTTACTGGTGTTAAAAGGCAGTGTTACTGGAGTTAAACGGCAGTGTTGCTGGAGGTAAACGGCAGTGTTGCTGGTGTTAAACGGCAATGTTACTGGAGTTAAACGGCAGTGTTACTGGAGGTAAACGGCAGTGTTACTGGAGTTAAACGGCAGTGTTGCTGGAGTTAAACGGCAGTGTTGCTGGAGTTAAACGGCAGTGTTGCTGGTGTTAAACGGCAGTGTTGCTGGAGTCAAACGGCAGTGTTACTGGAGTTAAACGGCAGTGTTACTGGAGTTAAACGGCAGTGTTACTGGAGTTAAACGGCAGTGTTACTGGAGTTAAACGGCAATGTTACTGGAGTTAAACGGCAATGTTCCTGGAGTTAAACGGCAGTGTTGCTGGAGTTAAACGGCAATGTTGCTGGAGTTAAACGGCGGTGTTACTGGAGTTAAACGGCAGTGTTACTGGAGTTAAACGGCAGTGTTACTGGAGTTAAACGGCAGTGTTACTGGAGTTAAACGGCAGTGTTACTGGAGTTAAACGGCAATGTTGCTGGAGTTAAACGGCAATGTTTCTGGAGTTAAACGGCAGTGTTGCTGGAGTTAAACGGCAATGTTACTGGAGTTAAACGGCAGTGTTACTGGAGTTAAACGGCAGTGTTACTGGAGTTAACCGGCAGTGTTGCTGGAGTTAAACGGCAGTGTTGCTGGGGTTAAACGGCAGTGTTACTGGAGTTAAACGGCAGTGTTACTGGTGTTAAACGGCAGTGTTGCTGGAGTTAAACGGCAGTGTTACTGGTGTTAAAAGGCAGTGTTACTGGAGTTAAACGGCAGTGTTACTGGAGGTAAACGGCAGTGTTGCTGGTGTTAAACGGCAATGTTACTGGAGTTAAACGGCAGTGTTACTGGAGGTAAACGGCAGTGTTACTGGAGTTAAACGGCAGTGTTGCTGGAGTTAAACGGCAATGTTACTGGAGTTAAACGGCAATGTTGCTGGAGTGAAACGGCGGTGTTACTGGAGTTAAACGGCAGTGTTACTGGAGTTAAACGGCAGTGTTACTGGAGTTAAACGGCAATGTTACTGGAGGTAAACGGCAGTGTTACTGGAGTTAAACGGCAGTGTTGCTGGAGTTAAACGGCGGTGTTACTGGAGTTAAACGGCAGTGTTGCTGGTGTTAAACGGCAATGTTACTGGAGTTAAACGGCAGTGTTACTGGAGTTAAACGGCAGTGTTACTGGAGTTAAACGGCAATGTTACTGGAGTTAAACGGCAATGTTGCTGGAGTTAAACGGCGGTGTTACTGGAGTTAAACGGCAGTGTTACTGGAGTTAAACGGCAGTGTTACTGGAGTTAAACGGCAGTGTTACTGGAGTTAAACGGCAATGTTGCTGGAGTTAAACGGCAGTGTTGCTGGAGTTAAACGGCAGTGTTGCTGGAGTTAAGCGGCATTGTTACTGGAGTTAAGCGGCAGTGTTACTGGAGGTAAACGGCAGTGTTGCTGGTGTTAAACAGCAATGTTGCTGGAGTTAAACGGCAGTGTTACTGGAGGTAAATGGCAGTGTTACTGGTGTTAAACGGCAGTGTTGCTGGAGTTAAACGGCAGTGTTACTGGTGTTAAAAGGCAGTGTTACTGGAGGTAAACGGCAGTGTTACTGGAGGTAAACGGCAGTGTTGCTGGTGTTAAACGGCAATGTTACTGGAGTTAAACGGCAGTGTTACTGGAGGTAAACGGCAGTGTTACTGGAGTTAAACGGCAGTGTTGCTGGAGTTAAACGGCAATGTTGCTGGAGTTAAACGGCGGTGTTTCTGGAGTTAAACGGCAGTGTTACTGGAGGTAAACGGCAGTGTAACTGGAGTTATTCGGCAATGTTACTGGAGTTAAACAGCAATGTTACTGGAGGTAAACAGCAATGTTGCTGGAGATAAACGGCAATGTTACTGGAGTTAAACAGCAATGTTACTGCAGTTAAACAGCAATGTTACTGGAGGTAAACAGCAATGTTGCTGGAGATAAACGGCAATGTTACTGGA
This sequence comes from Heterodontus francisci, assembly GCF_036365525.1. Classification (NCBI taxonomy): domain Eukaryota; kingdom Metazoa; phylum Chordata; class Chondrichthyes; order Heterodontiformes; family Heterodontidae; genus Heterodontus; species Heterodontus francisci. Next base: position 14,167,033 of record NC_090413.1, on the reverse strand, counting down.
GTTAAACAGCAATGTTACTGGAGGTAAAGGCAGTGTTACTGGCGATAAACGGCAATGTTACTGGAGTTAAACAGCAGTTTTACTGGAGTTAAACGGCGGTGTTACTGGCGATAAACGGCAGTGTTACTGGTGTTAAACGGCAGTGTTACTGGAGTTAAACGGCAGTTAAACAGCAATGTTACTGGAGTTGAACTGCAATGTTGCTGGTGTTAAACGGCAGTGTTGCTGGTGTTAAACGGCAGTGTTACTGGTGTTAAACGGCAGTGTTACTGGTGTTAAACGGCAGTTAAACAGCAGTGTTAATGGAGATAAAGGCAGTGTTGCTGGTTTTAAACGGCAGTGTTACTGGTGTTAAACGGCAGTGTTACTGGTGTGAAACGGCAGTGTTGCTGGAGGTAAACGGCAGTGTTGCTGGGGTTAAACGGCAGTGTTGCCGGGGTTAAACGGCAGTGTTGCTGGGGTTAAACGGCAGTGTTGCTGGTGTTAAACGGCAGTGTTGCTGGTGTTAAACTGCAGTGTTGCTGGAGTTAAACGGCAGTGTTGCTGGGGTTAAACGGCAGTGTTGCTGGGGTTAAACGGCAGTGTTGCTGGGGTTAAACGGCAGTGTTGCTGGGGTTAAACGGCAGTGTTGCTGGAGTTAAACGGCAGTGTTGCTGGGGTTAAATGGCAGTGTTGCTGGGGTTAAACGGCAGTGTTGCTGGAGTTAAACGGCGGTGTTGCTGGGGTTAAACGGCAGTGTTGCTGGGGTTAAACGGCAGTGTTGCTGGTGTTAAACGGCAGTGTTGCTGGAGTTAAACGGCAGTGTTGCTGGAGTTAAACGGCAGTGTTGCTGGAGTTAAACGGCAGTGTTACTGGTGTTAAACGGCAGTGTTGCTGGTGTTAAACGGCAGTGTTACTGGTGTTAAACGGCAGTGTTACTGGAGGTAAACGGCAGTGTTACTGGAGGTAAACGGCAGTGTTACTGGAGGTAAACGGCAGTGTAACTGGAGTTAAAAGGCAATGTTACTGAGGGTAAACGGCAGTGTTACTGGAGGTAAACGGCAGTGTTACTGGAGTTAAACGGCAGTGTTACTGGAGGTAAACGGCAGTGTTACTGGAGGTAAACGGCAGTGTTACTGGAGTTAAACGGCAGTGTTACTGGAGGTAAACGGCAGTGAAACTGGAGGTAAACGGCAATGTTACTGGAGATAAACAGCAGTTGAACAGCAATGTTACTGGTGTTAAACAGCTGTTAAAGAGCAATGTTACTGTGGTTAAACGGCAATGTTACTGGAGTTAAACGGCAGTGTTACTGGAGGTAAACGGCAGTTCAACAGCAATGTTACTGGAGGTAAACAGCAATGTTGCTGGAGATAAACGGCAATGTTACTGGAGTTAAACAGCAATGTTACTGCAGGTAAAGGCAGTGTGACTGGCGATAAACGGCAATGTTACTGGAGTTAAACAGCAGTTTTACTGGAGTTTAACGGCGATGTTACTGGCGATAAACGGCAATGTTACTGGAGTTAAACGGCAGTTAAACAGCAATGTTACTGGCGATAAATGGCAATGTTACTGGAGTTAAACGGCAGTTAAACAGCAATGTTACTGGAGTTGAACGGCAATGTTGCTGGTGTTAAACGGCAGTGTTACTGGTGTTAAACGGCGGTGTTACTGGAGTTAAACCGCAGTTAAACAGCAATGTTACTGGAGTTAAACAGCAATGTTACTGGAGTTAAACAGCAATGTTACTGGAGTTAAACAGCAGTTAAACACCAGTGTTACTGGAGGTAAACGGCAATGTTACTGGAGTTAAACAGCAATGTTACTGGAGTTAAACGGCAATGTTACTGGATATAAACAGCAGTTAAACAGCAATGTTACTGGAGTTAAACAGCAGTGTTACTGGAGGTAAACGGCAGTGTTACTGGAGGTAAACGGCAGTGTAACTTGAGTGAAACGGCAGTGTAACTTGAGTGAAACGGCAATGTTACTGGAGGTAAACGGCAATGTTACTGGAGGTAAACGGCAGTGTTACTGGAGTTAAACGGCTGTGTTACTGGAGTTAAACGGCAGTGTTACTGGAGTTAAACGGCAGTGTTACTGGAGATAAACGGCAGTGTTACTGGAGTTAACGGCAGTGTTACTGGAGTTAAACGGCAGTGTTACTGGAGTTAAACGGCAGTGTTACTGGAGTGAAACGGCAGTGTAACTTGAGTGAAACGGCAATGTTACTGGAGGTAAACGGCAATGTTACTGGAGGTAAACGGCAGTGTTACTGGAGTTAAACGGCTGTGTTACTGGAGTTAAACGGCAGTGTTACTGGAGTTAAACGGCAGTGTTACTGGAGATAAACGGCAGTGTTACTGGAGTTAACGGCAGTGTTACTGGAGTTAAACGGCAGTGTTACTGGAGTTAAACGGCAGTGTTACTGGAGGTAAACGGCAGTGTTACTGGAGGTAAACGGCAGTGTTACTGGAGGTAAACGGCAGTGTTACTGGAGGTAAACGGCTGTGTTACTGGAGTTAAACGGCTGTGTTACTGGAGTTAAACGGCTGTGTTACTGGAGTTAAACGGCTGTGTTACTGGAGTTAAACGGCAGTGTTACTGGAGGTAAACGGCAGTGAAACTGGAGTTAAAAGGCAATGTTACTGAGGGTAAACGGCAGTGTTACTGGTGTTAAACAGCAGTTAAAGAGCAATGTTACTGGGGTTAAACGGCAATGTTACTGGAGGTAAACAGCAATGTTGCTGGAGATAAACGGCAATATTACTGGAGTTAAACAGCAATGTTACTGGAGGTAAACGGCAGTGTTACTGGAGGTAAACGGCAGTGTTACTGGAGGTAAACGGCAGTGGTACTGGAGGAAAACGGCAGTGTTACTGGAGGTAAACGGCAGTGTTACTGGAGGTAAACGGCAGTGTTACTGGAGGTAAACGGCAGTGTTACTGGAGGTAAACGGCAGTGTTACTGGAGGTAAACGGCAGTGTTACTGGAGGTAAACGGCAGTGTAACTGGAGGTAAACGGCAATGTTACTGGAGATAAACAGCAGTTGAACAGCAATGTTACTGGTGTTAAACAGCAGTTAAAGAGCAATGTTACTGGGGTTAAACGGCAATGTTACTGGAGGTAAACAGCAATGTTGCTGGAGATAAACGGCAATATTACTGGAGTTAAACAGCAATGTTACTGGAGTTAAACAGCAATGTTACTGGAGGTAAACAGCAATGTTGCTGGAGATAAACGGCAATGTTACTGGAGTTAAACAGCAATGTTACTGCAGGTAAAGGCAGTGTGACTGGCGATAAACGGCAATGTTACTGGAGTTATACAGCAGTTTTACTGGAGTTAAACGGCGGTGTTACTGGAGGTAAACAGCAATGTTACTGGCGATAAACGGCAATGTTACTGGAGTTAAACGGCAGTTAAACAGCAATGTTACTGGCGATAAATGGCAATGTTACTGGAGTTAAACGGCAGTGTTACTGGTGTTAAACGGCAGTGTTGCTGGAGTTAAACGGCATTGTTGCTGGGGTTAAACGGCAGTGTTGCTGGGGTTAAACGGCAGTGTTGCTGGGGTTAAACGGCAGTGTTGCTGGTGTTAAACGGCAGTGTTGCTGGTGTTAAACGGCAGTGTTGCTGGAGTTAAACGGCAGTGTTGCTGGGGTTAAACGGCAGTGTTGCTGGGGTTAAACGGCAGTGTTGCTGGGGTTTAACGGCAATGTTACTGGAGTTAAACGGCAGTGTTACTGGAGGTAAACGGCAATGTTACTGGAGGTAAACGGCAGTGTTGCTGGAGTTAAACAGCAATGTTACTGGAGGTAAACAGCAATGTTGCTGGAGATAAACGGCAATGTTACTGGAGTTAAACAGCAATGTTACTGGAGGTAAAGGCAGTGTTACTGGCGATAAACGGCAATGTTACTGGAGTTAAACAGCAGTTTTACTGGAGTTAAACGGCGGTGTTACTGGCGATAAACGGCAATGTTACTGGAGTTAAACGGCAGTTAAACAGCAATGTTACTGGAGTTGAACTGCAATGTTGCTGGTGTTAAACGGCAGTGTTGCTGGTGTTAAACGGCAGTGTTACTGGTGTTAAACGGCAGTGTTACTGGTGTTAAACGGCAGTTAAACAGCAGTGTTAATGGAGATAAAGGCAGTGTTGCTGGTTTTAAACGGCAGTGTTACTGGTGTTAAACGGCAGTGTTACTGGTGTTAAACGGCAGTGTTACTGGAGTTAAACGGCAGTTAAACAGCAATGTTACTGGAGTTGAACTGCAATGTTACTGGAGTTAAACGGCAGTGTTGCTGGTTTTAAACGGCAGTGTTACTGGTGTTAAACGGCAGTGTTACTGGTGTGAAACGGCAGTGTTGCTGGAGGTAAACGGCAGTGTTGCTGGGGTTAAACGGCAGTGTTGCTGGGGTTAAACGGCAGTGTTGCTGGGGTTAAACGGCAGTGTTGCTGGTGTTAAACGGCAGTGTTGCTGGTGTTAAACGGCAGTGTTGCTGGAGTTAAACGGCAGTGTTGCTGGGGTTAAACGGCAGTGTTGCTAGGGTTAAACGGCAGTGTTGCTGGGGTTAAACGGCAGTGTTGCTGGAGTTAAACGGCAGTGTTGCTGGGGTTAAACGGCAGTGTTGCTGGTGTTAAACGGCAGTGTTGCTGGAGTTAAACGGCAGTGTTGCTGGAGTTAAACGGCAGTGTTACTGGTGTTAAACGGCAGTGTTGCTGGTGTTAAACGGCAGTGTTACTGGTGTTAAACGGCAGTGTTAGTGGAGGGAAACGGCAGTGTTACTGGAGGGAAACGGCAGTGTTACTGGAGGGAAACGGCAGTGTTACTGGAGGTAAACGGCAGTGTTACTGGAGGGAAACGGCAGTGTTACTGGAGGTAAACGGCAGTGTTACTGGAGTTAAACGGCAGTGTTACTGGAGGGAAACGGCAGTGTTGCTGGTGTTAAACGGCAGTGTTGCTGGAGTTAAACGGCAGTGTTGCTGGAGTTAAACGGCAGTGTTGCTGGAGTTAAACGGCAGTGTTGCTGGAGTTAAACGGCGGTGTTGCTGGAGTTAAACGGCGGTGTTTCTGGAGTTAAACGGCAGTGTTACTGGAGTTAAACGGCAGTGTTACTGGAGGTAAACGGCAGTGTAACTGGAGTTATTCGGCAATGTTACTGGAGGTAAACAGCAGTTAAACGGCAGTGTTGCTGGAGTTAAACGGCAGTGTTACTGGTGTTAAACGGCAGTGTTGCTGGTGTTAAACGGCAATGTTACTGTTGTTAAACGGCAGTGTTGCTGGTGTTAAACGGCAGTGTTGCTGGTGTTAAACGGCAGTGTTGCTGGTGTTAAACGGCAGTGTTACTGGAGTTAAACGGCAGTGTTACTGGTGTTAAACGGCAGTGTTGCTGGTGTTAAACGGCAATGTTACTGTTGTTAAACGGCAGTGTTGCTGGTGTTAAACGGCAGTGTTGCTGGTGTTAAACGGCAGTGTTACTGTTGTTAAACGGCAGTGTTACTGGAGTTAAACGGCAGTGTTACTGGTGTTAAACGGCAGTGTTGCTGGTGTTAAACGGCAATGTTACTGTTGTTAAACGGCAGTGTTACTGGAGTTAAACGGCAGTGTTACTGGTGTTAAACGGCAGTGTTGCTGGTGTTAAACGGCAATGTTACTGTTGTTAAACGGCAGTGTTGCTGGTGTTAAACGGCAGTGTTGCTGGTGTTAAACGGCAGTGTTGCTGGTGTTAAACGGCAATGTTACTGGTGTTAAACGGCAGTGTTACTGGTGTTAAACGGCAGTGTTGCTGGTGTTAAACGGCAGTGTTGCTGGTGTTAAACGGCAGTGTTGCTGGTGTTAAACGGCAGTGTTACTGGAGGTAAACGGCAGTGTTGCTGGAGTTAAACGGCAGTGTTGCTGGTGTTAAACGGCAGTGTTGCTTTAGTTAAACGGCAGTGTTACTGGAGGTAAACGGCAGTGTTGCTGGTGTTGAACGGCAGTGTTGCTGGAGTTAAACGGCAGTGTTACTGGAGGTAAACGGCAGTGTTACTGGAGGTAAACGGCAGTGTTGCTGGTGTTAAACGGCAGTGTTGCTGGTGTTAAACGGCAGTGTTACTGGAGGTAAACGGCAGTGTTGCTGGTGTTAAACGGCAGTGTTGCTGGTGTTAAACGGCAGTGTTACTGGAGTTAAACGACAGTGTTGCTGGAGGTAAACGGCAGTGTTCCTGGAGGTAAACGGCAGTGTTACTGGAGTTAAACTGCAGTGTTCCTGGAGGTAAACGGCAGTGTTGCTGGTGTTAAACGGCAGTGTTACTGGTGTTAAACGGCAGTGTTGCTGGTGTTAAACGGCAGTGTTACTGGTGTTAAACGGCAGTGTTGCTGGTGTTAAACGGCAGTGTTACTGGTGTTAAACGGCAGTGTTACTTTTGTTAAAAGGCAGTGTTACTGGAGTTAAACGCCAGTGTTACTTTTGTTAAAAGGCAGTGTTACTGGTGTTAAAAGGCAGTGTTGCTGGTGTTAAACGGCAGTGTTGCTGGAGTTAAACGGCGGTGTTTCTGGAGTTAAACGGCAGTGTTACTGGAGTTAAACGGCAGTGTTACTGGAGGTAAACGGCAGTGTAACTGGAGTTATTCGGCAATGTTACTGGAGGTAAACAGCAGTTAAACGGCAGTGTTGCTGGAGTTAAACGGCAGTGTTACTGGTGTTAAACGGCAGTGTTGCTGGTGTTAAACGGCAATGTTACTGTTGTTAAACGGCAGTGTTGCTGGTGTTAAACGGCAGTGTTGCTGGTGTTAAACGGCAGTGTTGCTGGTGTTAAACGGCAGTGTTACTGGAGTTAAACGGCAGTGTTACTGGTGTTAAACGGCAGTGTTGCTGGTGTTAAACGGCAATGTTACTGTTGTTAAACGGCAGTGTTGCTGGTGTTAAACGGCAGTGTTGCTGGTGTTAAACGGCAGTGTTACTGTTGTTAAACGGCAGTGTTACTGGAGTTAAACGGCAGTGTTACTGGTGTTAAACGGCAGTGTTGCTGGTGTTAAACGGCAATGTTACTGTTGTTAAACGGCAGTGTTACTGGAGTTAAACGGCAGTGTTACTGGTGTTAAACGGCAGTGTTGCTGGTGTTAAACGGCAGTGTTGCTGGTGTTAAACGGCAGTGTTGCTGGTGTTAAACGGCAGTGTTGCTGGTGTTAAACGGCAATGTTACTGGTGTTAAACGGCAGTGTTACTGGTGTTAAACGGCAGTGTTGCTGGTGTTAAACGGCAGTGTTGCTGGTGTTAAACGGCAGTGTTGCTGGTGTTAAACGGCAGTGTTACTGGAGGTAAACGGCAGTGTTGCTGGAGTTAAACGGCAGTGTTGCTGGTGTTAAACGGCAGTGTTGCTTTAGTTAAACGGCAGTGTTACTGGAGGTAAACGGCAGTGTTGCTGGTGTTGAACGGCAGTGTTGCTGGAGTTAAACGGCAGTGTTGCTGGAGTTAAACGGCAGTGTTACTGGAGGTAAACGGCAGTGTTGCTGGTGTTAAACGGCAGTGTTGCTGGTGTTAAACGGCAGTGTTACTGGAGGTAAACGGCAGTGTTGCTGGTGTTAAACGGCAGTGTTGCTGGTGTTAAACGGCAGTGTTACTGGAGTTAAACGACAGTGTTGCTGGAGGTAAACGGCAGTGTTCCTGGAGGTAAACGGCAGTGTTACTGGAGTTAAACTGCAGTGTTCCTGGAGGTAAACGGCAGTGTTGCTGGTGTTAAACGGCAGTGTTACTGGTGTTAAACGGCAGTGTTGCTGGTGTTAAACGGCAGTGTTACTGGTGTTAAACGGCAGTGTTGCTGGTGTTAAACGGCAGTGTTACTGGTGTTAAACGGCAGTGTTACTTTTGTTAAAAGGCAGTGTTACTGGAGTTAAACGCCAGTGTTACTTTTGTTAAAAGGCAGTGTTACTGGTGTTAAAAGGCAGTGTTGCTGGTGTTAAACGGCAGTGTTGCTGGAGGTAAACGGCAGTGTTGCTGGAGTTAAACGGCAGTGTTACCGGAGTTAAACGGCAGAGTTACCGGAGTTAAACGGCAGTGTTACCGGAGTTTAACGGCAGTGTTACCGGAGTTAAACGGCAGTGTTACCGGTGTTAAAAGGCAGTGTTACCGGTGTTAAAAGGCAGTGTTGCCGGTGTTAAACGGCAATGTTACTGGAGTTAAACGGCAATGTTGCTGGAGTTAAACGGCAGTGTTACTGGAGTTAAACGGCAGTGTTGCTGGTGTTAAACGGCAATGTTACTGGAGTTAAACGGCAGTGTTACCGGAGTTAAACGGCAGTGTTACCGGAGTTAAACGGCAGTGTTTCCGGAGTTAAACGGCAGTGTTACCGGTGTTAAAAGGCAATGTTACTGGAGTTAAACGGCAGTGTTACTGGAGTTAAACGGCAGTGTTGCTGGTGTTAAACGGCAGTGTTGCTGGTGTTAAATGGCAGTGATGCTGGAGTTAAACGGCAGTGTTGCTGGTGTTAAACGGCAGTGTTGCTGGAGGTAAACGGCAGTGTTGCTGGTGTTAAACGGCAGTGTTGCTGGTGTTAAACGGCAGTGTTGCTGGTGTTAAACGGCAGTGTTGCTGGTGTTAAACGGCAGTGTTGCTGGTGTTAAACGGCAGTGTTACTGGTGTTAAACGGCAGTGTTACTGGTGTTAAACGGCAGTGTTGCTGGAGTTAAACGGCAGTGTTGCTGGAGTTCCACGGCAGTGTTGCTGGAGTGTTACGGAGATTAAAATATTTAACAAAGGCTTGGAGTACCTCTGTGAATTTATCAGTAGCCTCATTGATCCCTTGTCAGACAATTACATTGTCCGCTATCACTCCAGCTAAATACAGGAGTTTGTTCACTTCCTCCACTTCAGAGTTGGGCTGCAGTTGAGAAGCAATTCTGAACTTTAAGAAACTTTTCCCCCATACTCGTCAATTTTGGACTGGTTGGGACATTCTTGATTCTGGAAACTCTCAGGCATTCCCAATTTTGGATCCATGTTGCTTCCTTCTGTTTGCGAGGCTTTGCTCGGGTGTTCCCATTTAAATTTAAAGTTTTCAGGCTTGGGTGGAGGCGTTCACATTCTGTTTGGGGCTTTCCCGCACTCCCCAACTTTTCCCGTGCTTTCCGACGGTTACCGCACTTTCTCCCCTTGGTGAGGCTGAGCAATGGCAGCCAATTGTACTCACCTCCCTTGTCGCCGATGCGACCGAGATCGTGGTCTGCGGCAGATTTTTTTTCCCCAAGTTCACCATTTAAATAAATGGCCAATTTCACTATCTCGCTGATCCTGGATCGTCACCCGGCACGAGGACTCGGACCCGACCGCTGGATGTGCTGGAAAGTACTGACGCAGAGCCCCACGCTGCTGTGCTGTGGTCTGAGAGGCAGCTGAACTCTTCACTTTTTCGTACTACACTGGGCCAGTATTTATCTTTAAATTTCTCTGTTGTTCCCCTGGTGTTTCTTCCAAAGGTAGGGAGACCTTCACATTCTCTGGTCGCTTTCACCATTGCCACCATGTTGCTTTGTTGGGTTTGTATTAGTTGCGTTTCAGGGCATTCTAGAGAATGACGTGGACTCCAGGAAAGGTCCAACTAACATCTCTATTATTTACAATTACTATATACGCTCAGCAAGCCGCCTAAACTAGCACCCTTCGTGTTGGCTATACCTTCAACTCAAGCACCTCTCATGTGACTGTTACATCATTGCTCGTACTGTAGGAGTGGTCACTCACTGCCTTCAGTATTAACCCTTTATATCATTATATTACATCATTGGTGTTAAACAGCAGTGCTTGGGATGTTAAGCAGCAGTTATATCTGTAATATTGTACTCCAGACCAATCAATTTATGCCCAAGCCAAAGTGCACTTTGAACATAATGTAATTATATGGTGCACACAACTTCCAAATGATATTGACTACTCAGGTTATCTGCCCTCAAACTGGATAGTAAATGATGCACATTGCAGTTACTGATCTTTGACATATTTGTAAAACTTGTCCTTTAATCCAATTCGTGGCAAAAAAAAAATCCGTTTCTGACATGGTCATTGAAACAAAATAAATGTTTACTATGCCTTCCCTGATGCAGCATGGATTTTGTTCAGGAATCATAGACAGTTCATCATATGTTAAGGTTTATAAAAGCTATCCATTACATTGTATTTACTAACTATTGTATATGGGTCAGCAGCATCCTGTTTTTGCCAATATCACGGCCCCATTACACCGTACCCTTGTATATATGAGGAATTTACAGTACTGACTTATGGAGATTCCTTGGATTTTCTTGGCTGTTTCCCCCTCAATACAAGTTCTGGAACAATGTGATTCCAAATGGATAGCAGTGGAATTGCGACATTTATACAGAAGTAAAAGTCCAGCAACTTTTAACATGTCACTGAGCCTGTGTCCTATGTGAAAGTAATGCATGCCAGAGTGTAGAAATCGAGACATTCCCGAAGTGACTTTTGCCATTTTAAAATGAGTTTACATAACACAAGCCTTTAAACTTGTTTTTTAAAATAACATAGCTGCTAGGTTATTTTAAAACACAAGGTTAAAGTCTTGGAGCAGGGATGTCCAACCTTTTCGTGTGGAGAGGGCCACATTACAATTTTTGTCTTACATAGGGGGCCAGTGAGATAATTTCGGAAAGATAAAGGCATTAAAAATGTATCTTAGTATTAATCTAAAGAACAACAAATGTACATTTTTGTCAAGACGCTTTAAATAAGAAGAGTAATTTATTAACATACTTTCTCATCACTATGTTGGACACTCATTTAATGAGATATCTGACAATTGTTTTGCTTGCTCAAGTAGTCAGTGTCTGCCTGCAAAGTTTTTGTTGCCAAGTGGAATATTCCTGATAGATGTCCAGCTGTCAGGAGTGATCTTGATCACTCTTCTTCCCTCCTCTCTCTTTCTTTCTCTCTCTCTCTCTCTCTCTCTCTCTCTGTCCCTCTTCCCCTGCCTCTCTGTGTTTCCCCCTTCTGTGTTGTTCCCTCCCCTCTTTGTCATCCCCCTGTGTGTCACTTCCCCCTCTCTGTACCCCTCTCTCTCCTTCCCCCGTTACCCCCTCTTCCTCTCTCAACCCACCTCTCTCTGCCCCCTCTCTTTCTCTGTCTGCTCTCCCCGCCCCCCTCTCTCTCGCTCTTTGTTCCCCCCCCCCACTCTCTTTCTCTGACCATTGCTGAGAGCAGGAACGGCGGTGTCCAAACTTCGGGGCCTTCCAGCCGTCTTTTCAAAAAAAAGATCGGAATCCGCCAGAAAATCCCAAAGTTTTTCGAAATTCCTGCTCCCAGAAGCTGTCAGCTGACACTTGCATTTTTTTTTTAAGCCTGTTTGGTGAGAAAGAAGAAGCCAATGGGAAATTTCTGCTCCTTGAAATTACCAGTCATGGACCTCAAAATGTTTACCACGGGCACTGGTGTCCGTGTACAGACACGTTGACGACCCCTGGTTATTGGTGTTAAACATCAGTGTTATTGGTGTTAAGCAGTAGTGTTATCGCTGTAAAGTGGCAGTGTTATTGGAGTTAGCAGCAGTGATATTGGTTTTAAGCTGCAGTGTTATGTGTGTTAAACAGTAAGTGTTATTAGGATTAACAGCAGTCTTACAGGTGTTAAACAGCAGTAGTATTGGTATTAAAAAGCAAAAGCAGTGTTATCACAGTGAAATGGCACTAGTAATGGAGCTAAACAGCAGTTTTCTTTTTAACCACTAGCAATCCTGTACGGAATCATAACTAATTGGGGGCTCTTGCTGACATTTTGGATCCATAGACTGAGACAGGGATGCTGGGATTTGCTAAAGTTTAAGGAGCAAGATTTCATGGTGAATTTTACTGTATTTATTGAGAAGCAGAATGGCTTTATCAATTGCTGAGACTTTTCTGGGCAGATTTATCCTGAACTGTTTGGCAACAAACGACAAGAGTTAGGTTAATGGCGTTGAAGATTGAGTTAAAAGCAGGGGCTAAAAAATGCAGAAATAGTAAAGACTTTGTGCTGAATTTTACTCCGCCCCAGCGGGTCGGTTGGTGGCGTGGGGGTGGTGTAAAATTGAGTGGCAGGCCCCGGGAGGCCTACCCGCCCCGCTTCCGCCTCTGGCCAGGTTTACGGCGTCTGGCGGGGGGTGGGAAACGGCCTGACCGCCGGAGGCCAATCAAGGCCCTTAAGTGGTCACTTAACTGCCACTTAAAGGCCCTCAACCACCTCCACAGGTATTTTACCCGTGGCCAGCAGGCCTGCTGGGGACGAGAAAGGCCGCCCAGCGATAGCTGCTGGCCTTCTGCGCCCTGGGGCGGCGGAGGGGGGGGGGGGGTGCAGTGCCATGGCAATGAGGCACAAGATGCCCGATTGAGGGCTGCCCCTGCCTCCCAACTCACCCCCGGGACCCAAGACGCCCCCCCTCCTCTCCCCAAACGACCACTCCAGTCTCACCAGGGAAGGACCGATCCACCCGGTGAGGCATGCCCCAACTTACCATCCCTCCTCGATCCATAGGGTCGGCTGGGCTGCAGTCCCAGCAGTGGCCACCGCTCTCAGTGGCGCTGCTGGGACTGAGAGCTGCCAGCCCGCTGATTGGCCGGCAGCTCACTGAGGCGGGACCTCCTCCCTCGAGCGGGTGGAAGTCCCGCCTCGGGACAATTAAAGCCCGGGGACCCGTAAAATGCGGAACGGATCCCCAGGCTAGGAGGAAGCAGGTCTGCCACCGCCTTTCACGGTGAATTCCCGTCCGCCTAAGGTAAAATCCAGCTCTTCAGAACAGCATCTGGAATTTAATGAGGAAAAAGCTGACCCTGATAAAACATTAACTGAATTAGCTAGGATTCAATTGCAAATGAAGCAACTTGAATTGGAAAAAAGAAAAGCACAAATTTGAACACGAAAGAGCAAAAGAATTGGAAATGAAGATAACTTGAGCTTGTAGAAGAGGAAAAGAGCAATGCGGGAACTTTAATTAGAGGTTCAAAGAGAAAGGGAAGTGAGACAATTTGAATTGGAAAGAGAAAAGCTTTGTTTATGTGGACAGGGAACAACTGGCAGTGTGGATGATTAATGTTCAACCCTAGGTTTTGATTTAACAAGGAATTTTAACCTAATGCCTAAATTCACTGCGGAAGGGGTTGAAAGGTATTTGGTCTCATTTGAGAAAATTGCTACAAGGTTAGTTAGGCAGCACAAAGCATTCTTTCGCACGGTGTTTTAATGAAACAGTGGCTGATTATTTCCGTCTTTCGGAGAAACAGTCTGCAGATGATAAGACAGTGAAAAGTTTGGTATGAGTTGGTTCCAGAAGCTTATTGATTATACTTTGAAAAATTGAGGAAGAGACGGAGTCAAACTTTGGTAGAATTTGATGGAGAAAAAGAAATGATTTTTAACCATTGGCATCATTCTTTGAAACTAGGAAAGAATTTTGTAAGTGTGAGAGAGGTGTTATTAGTGAAGGAATTTAAAAATAGTGTTCCGGTAGGTATTAGGACACACCTAGAAGACTGTAAAGCTTCTAATCTAAGAGAGGCTGCTGTTGTCGCCAATGTTTGCGATTTGTCCCATCAACAGCTCGGAGGTAGTAGATCTTAATTTGCAGACTCGCACAAGAGCTGGGAAGAGAGACAATGGGATAGCAGAAATGAGAAGACGGATGCCTCTCCAAACGGTAAAATAAGACAGTATAGAGGCTAGGAGTGGGCCAAAACGATCAACATGTTTTCATTGTCGCAGGTTTGAACATGTAAAAGCAGAGTTTTGGAAATTAAAACTGAATGCTGCAGCTTTAGTGAGTGTGGGTAGCGTTTCTCCAGGGAATGCTGCACCAAAAAGTGAGACTGGTGAAAAATCACTGATCTGGGAGCCGCTGGCTAGGTCAGCATTTGTTGCCCATCCCGAATTGCCCTTGAGAAGGTGGTGGTGAGCTGCCTTCTTGAATCACTGAGTCCATGTGGGGTAGGTACGCCCACAGTGCTGTTAGGAAGGGAATTCCAGGATTTTGACCCAGCGACAGTGAAGGAACGGCGATATAGTTCCAAGTCAGGATGGTGTGTGACTTGGAGGGGAACTTGCAGGTGGTGGTGTTCCCCTGCATTTGCTGCCCTTGTCCTTCTAGTTGGTAGAGGTCGCTGGTTTGGAAGGTGCTGTCTAAGGAGACTTGGTGCATTGCTGCAGTGCATTCTGTAGATGGTACACACTGCAGCCACTGTGCGTCGGTGGTGGAGGGAGTGAATGATTGAATGAGTGAATGTATTTACGGTGGCTGTAAATGGAGGCATGAAAGATTATGAGGGTTTTATAGTTGACGAGGAAGTCACTCCATTTTTGTCTAAGAAAAGACAAAAGATTGTTATCCTGAGAGATGCGGGTTCAGCTCCGAGCTTAATGTTTGAAGAAATGTCGAAATCTTTTTCTAAGTGTTCGCTGAATAAAAATGTATTGATATGGGGTATCAATGGAAGTCGTGTGCCCATCCCATTGTATAGAGTTAATTTAAACTGTGGTTTGGTAAAGGGATTTGTTATTGTTGGTGTTTTGTCTGAACTACTTGTTAATCAGGTTGATTTCATATTCGGAAATGTTCTCGCGGGAGATACGGTTTTGCCGTTTTCTGAAACGGTGGCAAGAGTGCGAGAACTACTCCTGTGGGGAAAGACCCCTCACCCTTTTGTAATTATCTCCGGCCAGAGAGTAAATTAAGTAAAGATACTGACATATCCATACCGTTAACGGACTTAACAGAGGCAGCAAAAGTACCGAAAGAATTTCAAATTAAAAGTTCTCCCCAAGAAGAATTGAAACTCAAGACTAACCCTGAAGGGTTAATGAGACCTGGCACTAAATCAAAGGTGCCGGCCAATGCTGAGACAAAGCAAGGTACAGCAGCAGGAATCCAGGCAAATGGACAGGTTGCCGAAGATAGAAAATGCTGGTAATACTCAGCAGGTCTGGCAGCATCTGTGGAGAGACAAACAGAGTTAACGTTTCAGGTCTGTGACCTTCCAAAGTCACAGACCTGAAACGTTAACTCTGCTTCTGTCTCCTCAGATGCTTCCAGACCTGCTGAGTGTTTCCAGCATTTTCTGCTTTTGTTTCGGATTCCCAGCATCCGCAGTATTTTGCTTTTATATTAGGTTAAAAAGACCATTGGTTAAACCCAAAGCGAATGGGACGGTATTATTGAGGAGTTGCATGTCAAAATCAGTGTCAGAACAGAAAGCAGAAGTCCAAAATGAAGAAGCGTGCAGAGTTTTGGACAAGGCACTCTCTGAGTCTGATGAAAAAAAACTGAAGGATTATAAAATGGTTTAGGACCAAACTAAAGAAGAATATCAAATATTCTTATTTAAACATCAGGACAATTTCAACAACCTTCTTAAGGTGGCTACAGAAGATTTTGACCAACAAAGGAATGAGCTGTTTGCACAAAAAGGAACAGTTCTAAACATGCTGGGCTGAATTTTCTCAGGGTGCCACACTCCGCTGCGGCACACTGTGAAGGCTGACGCAGGAAGTGCCACCAGCGAGCTCCCGCACGGGGGCTCATTTAAATGGAGGGGGCAGAGCAGCCACCCCAATGACATCGAGGAGACGGCTACTGCGTCCCCAGCAACGGTGACCAGCGCCACCGTGCCAGCACCATTTTTAAAGGGCTTCAAGCAGATAAATTCATTTGCATTTTAACTAACTCCATTTCCATATTTTAATAAAGGCCCCGCCTCCAAGCGGAGGGGGCGGGGCTGCACCGAGGCCTCGCCGCGGCCGCTCATATCCGGCGGGGCCCCCTCGGCATCGTGGGTAGTGGCGGGCCTCTCCCGCTAGTATTTTACGGGCCGCCCCGCCACCATCCGAGGGGCTGGTAAAATCCAGCCCGCTATCTAAAAAAAAACCCCGAAATGTTTGACTCTGGAGAATGGACATAAAAATAAAGATGCACCTGCAGTTAAGCAGAAGGAAGATGGTTTAACTGTGGAATTAATTCGGACATTCTTTTCAAACTTAAACAATGAAGAACCTGGAAATGTGGAAGAAAATAAAATGCGGGAAGTGACATCTGAACCGACTGGTTCAGTGACTGAGTTTGAAAGTTCACAGGTGGTTAACAATGAGGAATCTCCAAATACAGAAGAACCAAATGGATTACAATTCACATATGTTCTTTTTTCTTTCTTTTTGGGCCTCCTTATCTCGAGAGACAATGGATACGCGCCTGGAGGTGGTCAGTGGTTTGTGAAGCAGCGCCACATATACAAGTATGAAAAAGTCGGAGGGACTATCAGAATCATCGTTTACCCCGGGACATGGTAAAAATGTGGATTTTCACATACAGAAGACAACTTTCAGAAAGCACCGCAAAAAAACATTAATTTACACTGATAGTGATCAACCAGTGTTTTTGGAAAAGATTCGCATGGAGAATCTTCGATTGTTTCGCTGAAGTTTGATGCTGCAAACTTTTAGCTTAAGAATTATTCATGTTGCAAGGGTGAGCAACACAATTGCTGATGCTCTATCTCGGGTGTAATTGTTTTTTTAAATGATTTGCAGCTGTGCTCTAAGAGACTTATAAAGTTCATTGGCATATCACAGTTTTGGAAGGGTCTTTTCCATCTATTTTAATGCTATCATCTTTTGGTCAAGGACACAGTTTCTAGTTATGGATTCAGCAAAAGGAATGTTGTCAAGATAGATGATCTTGTGGACAATGGGGAAGACTATAAAGTAGTTGTTTAAGTGTATAACGTTATGTTATTTTGTTCTTGGTGTAAATGAAAACTCATCGCTATGGTGATGTATTTTCATTTTTTCCTGGGGGAGGTCGTTACAGTCACCTGATTCATGGTTTGCGTTAATTTTACAGAGATAACTTTCAATTTGGAATTGATTTTTTTGAATGCAAGACAAATGAAAATACCTGGTTTGAGAAGCTGGCAACCATTGCAGTTTGAGAATTTTAATTCAGTTTGAAAAACTCTGGAAGTAAAAATTTGATGTAATTTTAGGAATATAGGAGCCGGAGTAGGCCATTCAGCCCATCGAGCCTCCTCCGCCATTCAATACAATCATGGCTGATCATCTACTTCAATGCCTTTTTGCCACACGATCCCCATATACCTTTATGTCATTGACAGATTTCTAAATACCAATCTCTACTTTAAACATACTCAATGACTGAGCTTCCACAGCCCTCTGGGGTAGAGAATTCCAAAGATTCACAACCCTCTGAGTGAAGAAATTTCTCCTCATCAGTTCTAAGTGGCTTCCCCTTTATTCTGAAATTGTGTGCCCTGGTTCTAGACTCCCCAACCGGGGGAAACGTCTTACCTGCATCTACCCTGTCTACAGCTTCAAGTATTCTGTAGGTTTCAATGAGATCACCTCTCAGTCTTCGAAACTCTAGAGAATACAGGCCCAGTTTCCCCAATCTCTCTTCATAGGATAGTGCCGTCATCCTGGGAACAAGTCTGGTGAACCTTTGTTGCACTCCCTCTGTGGCAATAATATCCTTCCTAAGGTAAGGGGACCAAAACTACACACAGTACTCCAGGTGCAGTCTAACCAAGGTTCTATACAATTGAAAAAAGACTTCACTACTCCTGTACTCAAATCCTCTTGCGATAAAGGCTAACATACCATTAGCCTTCTCAATTGCTTGCTGCACCTGTATGTTAGCTTTCAGTGACTAACTGACGAGGACACCTAGGTCCCTTTGTGCATCTACACTTTCTAATCACTTACCATTTAAGAAATACTCTGCACATCTATTCCTCCTGCCAAAATGAATAACCTCACATTTTTCCACATTATATTCCATCAGCCATGTTCTTGCCCACTCACTAAGTCTTTCCAAATTCCCTTGAAGCTATTTTGCATCTTCCTCACAACACACATTCCCACCTAGTTTTGTGTCATCCACGAACTTCAAAATATTACATTTGGTCCCCACATCCAAATCATTGATATATAATGTGAACAGCTGGGGCCCAAATACTGATCCCTGTGGAACCCCACTCTTCACAACCTGCCAACACGAGAATGGCCTGTTTATTCCTACTCTCTGCTTTCTGCCTGTTAACCAATACTTAATCAATCCCAATATATTACCTCCTATCCCATGTGCTTCAATTTTGCTAACCAACCTCCTGGGGGAACTTTACCAAAAGCCTTCTGAAAATCCAAGTATACCACGTCCACCGATTCCCCTTTATCAATTCTGTTCGTAACATCCTCAATAAACTCCAACAGGTTCGTCAAACATGATTTCCCATTCATAAATCCATGTTGACTATGCCCAATCAGATTATTATTATCCAAGTATCCATTTATATTATCCTTTAGAATAGATTCTAGCATTTTCCCAAAGCCTGATTTAAGGCCAAGAGGTCTGTAATTCCCTGTTTTCTCTCTCTCCCTTCTTAAATAGTGGGGTGATATTTGCTACCTTCCAATCTGCAGGAACCATTCCAGAATCTATAGAATTTTGGATGATGATCACCAACGCATCCACTATCTCCTCTTTCAACACTCTGGGATGTAGAATATCAGGTCCTGGGGACTTATCAACCTTCAGCCCCATTGATTTCTCCAATCCAACCTTCTTCCTAATACTAATTTCCTTCAATTCCTCATTCCCCCTAATCCCTTGGATCTCTAATTCTGGGAGATTTCTTATATCTTCCTCAGTGAAGACAGACACAAAGTAATCATTTAGCTTCTCTGCCATTTCTTTATTCCCCATTATAAATTCTCCTGACTCTGCCTGTAATGGGCCCACATTTGTCTTGGCCAAATGTTTCCTTTTTACGTACCTATGGAAGCTTTTACAGTCCGTTTATATGTTTTTTGCTAGTTTACCTTCATATTCTATTCTCCCTTTCTTTATCAGTTTCTTTGTCCTCCTTTGCTGTATTCTAAAATCCTCCCAATCCTCAGGTTTACTTTATTTCTGGCAGCTTTATAGGCCTTTTCTTTTAATCTTATACAATCCTTAACTTTCTTTGTTAGCCACGGTTGGCTGCCTTTACTTTTGGGGTTTAAGGACCTATGACTCACCAGTGCCTTCTCAAGGGCAATTAGTAATGGGCAATAAAAGCTGGCTGTGCCAGTGATGCCCACCGCCTTAGATTCAGTTTTTCTAATTCATTCTATCAGTTACATTTTTACAGAGCAGGACAGGGTTTTATTTCACCACGTGTTAGCAACAGAAATATGAAATTTCTAGTGGTTAACCCTGTTAAATTGGCCCTGGTATCAGAGCGAAACCTTGAAACTAATAGACGCACCATGTTTTGCGATTGCGTATGAAGTGGGAGCATTCTGTATTGTGTACAGTACACCAGGAGTGTTCTCTGGAAGGTCCCTATATATGCTAGAAACGTAGAAAATAAGAGCAGGAGTAGGCCATTCGGCCCTTCGAGCCTGCTCCGCCATTCATTATGATCATGACTGAACATCCAACTCAGTAACCTGTTCTGACAGATTCTGAAAGATTGTTCTGACAGAATTTTATGCAATGGAAAGGAAGGACTTGAATTTCTGCCGTGCCTTTCACCATCTCAGGACATCTCAAAAGTGCTTCACAGTTGAAATACAGTCAGTGGCCTGAAGTAGGATACATGGCAGACAAGTTGCTCACTGCAAGATTCAACCAACAGCAATGAGATAATGACCATGTCCTCTGTTTTCCTCAGTGATGTTGGTTGAGGGATAAATATTAACTCGGACACTGGGGAGAACAGCCCTGCTCTTCTTCAAATAGTGCATGGAATCATTTATGCCGACAGGGCAGACAGGGTCTTGGTTTCATGTCTCATCTCAAAGGCGGCACTTCTTGACAGTGCAGCACTCCCTCAGTACCCCACTGGGATTGTCAGCCTGGATATGCTTAAGTCTCTAGAATGGGGCTAAGCTTCTGAGACAAGAGTGCTACCCACTGAGCTACGAAAGAAATGATTTACCATTAGAATGCTGATGAATGGGAAGGAATTTACTGTCGGAATGATATAGAATGGGAAGGGATTCTCTCCCAGGAATTCTAAGTCCGATCAGCTCCACAGCATGCTCATTTATTTTCTATTGTCGTTTTTTTTTTTCCCCCCCGCAGCAGCATTGCCTGAGATTAGATGCTATGTTTAGCTGTGATCATGTAAAAAAAAAAAAATCACTCAGCATAAATAATTCATCGAGCGTGGCAGGCGTTTTACAGAGCGAAGGTTTACACAAGTTGAAAATGTGTCGAGCCCTTCCCAAGGCGGGAGCCTCTCGCTGCAGCTCTGCTCTGGGAATGGAAAGGGGTGGGAGCTGTGGATTGTGGACGTCCGCTTGGAGTGCTGCCAGAACTCCATTGGTCTAAAGCTCTAGTTAGACCGCATCTGGAGTATTGCGTTCAGTTCTGGCCACCGCATCTCAGGAAGGATTTATTGGCCTTGGAGAGGGCGCAGGGCAGATTCACCAGAATGATACTGGAGATAACAGGGTTAAATTATGAGGACGGGAAATGCAAACAGGGCTTGTATTTTCTCAATTAGATCACCTCTTAATCTTCTGTACTTAAGGCGATTAAAGCAGCTAATGGGGGAGATAGAAACAATTTCCTGCAGTGGGGAAATCCAGAACAAGGGATTTAACGTCAGAATTAGAGCTTGACCATTCAGGGGAGATGTCAGGGGGCACTGCTTGACAGAAAGGGTAGTGGAAATCTGGAACTTTCAAAAGCTGTTGAGGCTGGGGGTCAATTGACAATTTCAAAACGGAGATTGATAGATTTTTAATGGGCCAGGCTATTAAGGGTCCTGGAACCAAGATTCGTAGATGGACTTGAGATTCAGATCAGCCATGACCTAATTGAATGGCGGAACAGACTCAAGGGGCTGAATGGCCTCCTGCCGCTCCTAGTACAAGTGTCTCCACAGGTCGAAACCATGTTGCACCAGGTCAGACTGCTCTCAATAAGAATTTCCCACCGTTTCATTTGATGTCAGTCAATGCCGACAGACCTGTCTTGTCACATTTGCACCGTCATTTGGGAGTAAGGTTACCAACTCTGGATGGGCGTTTTCCTGGAGTTTTCATCACATGACTTCCTGTCTCCATGGGCCCTGCCCAGTAAAACAACCTTTTTTCCCAATCGTCAATATTTTTATAACTAATAAATTAACATGTTCAATGGTAAAAAAATGTTTTAATGCCTGAGTGGTTTTTCTCCTGGGTTTTGCTTGCAGCAGTGTCCTGGAGCTTAATCTTCAATTCCTGGAGACTCCAGGGCAATGCTGGAGAGTTGGCAACCCTTATTTGGGAGCATTCCGGGGTGTAATGGGTTTTTTCTCTTTCCAACATTTCATCATCTTCCCCACAGCTGCTGACTCTGACTGGGTTATAATTGCAAGGGTGTCGCTAACAAGATTAAATTTGATGTGATCTGGGATTAACAACCAGTGCCGTGAGCCAATATTCAAATACAGTGCTTTAAATACGGGCAAAATAAGAGGGAATAAGGGAAGTGCTTAAAGAAATTGACAAGTCGATTGTACTCAGGAAAGTCTCCAGTTGAGGGCAAATGGAATATTCCTTCTGGCCGACAGCCCACAGCAGACACAGTGAGCACGAGAGTGAAGTAGTTCAAATAACCATCATCGAAACAATACTTACTGAAGTAAGGGCAACACCCTACAACAGCAGCAGGGTCAGAGGGCAAAGGTAACCACTTGGAAGAATACAGAAATCTCTGGAAAAGGTTGAACAAAGACAAACCGGGCAAAAAGTGAACATGAAATGAGCAACGCTGCAGATAAATGCGGCATTGTTGCAAAAGCAACTTGTGTTTAAAAAGCACCTTACACGATCTCAGGTTGTCCCAAAGCACTTTACAACCAACTAAATACTTATTGAAGTGTAGATATCATTGTATGAAGCTCCAGCAAACAGTACTGTGATAATGACCAGATAATCTGTTGTTGTGATGTTGGTTGAAGGATAAATATTGGCCAAGATGCTGGGGAGAGCTCACCTGGTCTGCTTTGATAGTGCCATGGAATCTTTTGCATCCACCCAAGAGGGCAGACGGAGCCTCGGTTAAAGTCTCATTTGAAGGACAGCATCTCCAACACTAGAACACTAGAAGTAGGAGCAGAAATTTGGCCCATTGAGTCTGCTCCACCATTTGATACAATCATGGCTGATCTTGGGATTCAATTCCACTTTCCTGCCCGCTCTCCATATCCCTTGATTCCCTGTGAGACCAAAATCTGTCTATCCCAGCCGTAAATGCATTCAACGATGGAGCATCCACAACCCTCTGGGGTGGAGAATTCCAAAGATTCACAACCCTTTGAGTGAAGTAATTTCTCCTCATCTCAGTCCTGAATGGTCGGCCCCTTATCCTGAGACTCTGCCCCCGTGTTCTAGACTCCCCGACCAGCGGAAACAATCTCTCAGCTTCTTTCCTATCAAGCCCTTTCAGAATCTTGCATGTCTCAATTAGAGCTCAATTCTTCCAAACTCTAGGGAATATAGGCCCAATTTACTCAGATTCTCATCATAGGACAACCCCCTCATCCTAGGGACCAATTTAGTAAATCTTCGCTGCACCACCTCCAGTGCAAGTATATCCTTTCTTAAACGTGGAGACCAAAACTGCACACAGTATTCCAAGTGTGGTCTCACCAAAGTGAACAGTGCACTCCCTCAGTACCGTACAGGAGTGTCAGCCGAGATGATGTGGTCAATTCTCTAGAATGGAACTTGAACTCACAAGCTTCTGACTCAAACGAAAATGCTACCCACTGAGCCAAGCTGACATTTAAAACATAGATAAATGGTGCAGGGTGTTCCGCACAGGGGAATCCTTGTTCCTGGAATCTCCTCCAGCCCCATAACTCACCAAGAACTATGCATTCATCTATCTCTGGTCTCTTGCGAATTCCCCACTCCCTTCGCTGTGCTTTCAGCTACCTGGGCCCTGGAATCCCCTCCCTAAATCTCTCTACCTCTCTTTCCACTTTAAAATCTATGTACGTTCAGCATCTCCGATTGGTCTCAGCAGCAATCCCTTGCTGCCTGTGACCTGGTGTATGCATTTACCTGCCCAATAACTAGGTCATTTGTAGCGTAGCTAGAGATCAAATAGGAAACTCCTGTTATTAGTTTAGAGCTACTGGCTATACCATGGCTTGGCCATGTGAGCCGCATGGAAGATGGCAGGATCCCCAAAGACACATTGTACAGCGAGCTCGCCACTGGCATCAGACCCACCGGCCGTCCACGTCTCCGCTTTAAAGACGTCTGCAAACGCGACATGAAATCCTGTGACATTGATCACAAGTCGTGGGAGTCAGTTGCCAGCGTTCGCCAGAGCTGGCGGGCAGCCGACAGGGCTAAAATGTGGCGAGTCGAAGAGACTTAGTAGTTGGCAGGAAAAAAGACAGAGGCGCAAGGGGAGAGCCAACTGTGCAACAGCCCCGACAAACAAATTTCTCTGCAGCACCTGTGGAAGAGCCTGTCACTCTAGAATTGGCCTTTATAGCCACTCCAGGCGCTGCTTCACAAACCACTGACCACCTCCAGGCGCGTATCCATTGTCTCTCGAGATAAGGAGGCCCAAAAGAAAAAAAAAAGAACTGGCTATACCACTGGACTGAACCAGATCTTCCTCAACTGTATAGGGTGAAAAAATAAACTCTTCACGATGTAATGTGGCTCAAACAGTGAATGGATTAAGTGAACAGTAGCAATAGTGTATGGTAGGTTTTACACTACTTGTAAACCATAAGTTTGAAGAAAAATAGAGTTCCACATATTATTTCAATCATGAAACTAAAAACATAGGAATTCAAGAAAAAGTATGGGACTGGAGAGATGTTGGTTAAAAATAACATGAGGAGTACTTCGGAGAGGTATGGGAGACTGTGGAGTGCTCCAGGGGTCGTTGACTTAAGTAAGTTGCATTCACAAACCAGTTACAGATGAGTTAACTTTGCTGCTGACTCTGAGTAGGGAGCACAGTAGTGACCTAAAATGCAGTTAACGATTTGCAATTGATTTAGATGCGTAATGCAATTACGCAAATGAAATTTAATATGGACATAAGTGCAAAGTATGTGTTAGGAGAAGCAATGAACAACGTAGACATACAGTGAAGGGAATAGAATTAGACAGGGAGACTTGGTCACCTGGGATTGACAGCAGTTCATCAATTTCACAGCCAGGAGAATGCAGAGATGGTATTAGATAGTGAATAGAAAGCGGGAACCATAGCCAGAGTTGTGCGTGTAGATGGTCAAGGGTTCTGCTGAGACTTTGTTATACACTGGGTGTACTATTCTAGTTCTCCCACTTCAAAAGAGACTCACACACATTAGCGAGAATGCAGAGCACAGCAACAGAACTATCCCGAAGGACTGGAACTCAGACGAAAGATTAGAGATGAGATCAGCTGGAAGTTTGTAAAATATGAGTCTGTACAGTGGCCCAGAACGAAGCTGCGCAGAGAGATCTAGCGATCTCCGTGGAGAGAACCTTACTTCACTTGACATGCAATTGACTGTAGAATTGTTTACTGGGGAATCCCTACATCGAGATGTCATGATGTCATCAAGCTGTCCAAGCAGCCTATCACATTAAAGAATACTGACAGACAGCCAACCCAAGGAAATGAAAGGTACTGATAATAAATCACATTTTACAAAGAGTGAATTAAAGATTGGGACATACACATGGGGTTAATGTAGAAACTGAAATATCATCAGTATACATTTTTAAAAAGTTATTTAATTATTTAAAAACTCTAGTAATTAAACATAATTGAGACATTTAACAACCACACTCAAATATACAATTACTTTTCAGGGTCAGATGAGCTGTTCAGCAGTAGTTATTACCCAGCTCATTGCTAAAAGAAAAACTCAGTTACACCTCATTGAACAAGGCTTTACCTTTTAATGGAGTTTCTATTGATTTCACTGATTGCTGACTCAGGATGAGGGCCCTCCACAGTGCAGCCTGTGAATGACAGACCATGACTTCAGAATTTCCGCATTAATCCGTGTTTGTGCTAAATCCTGAAGCTTTTTAAAAATTCTTTCATGAGATGTGAGCATTGCTGGCTAGACCAGCATTTGTTGCATCACTAATTACCCTTCAGAAGGCAGTGGTGAGCCGCCTCCTTGAACTCCTGCAGTCCATCTGTTGTAGATACACCCACAGTGCTGTTAGGAAGGGTGTTCCAGGTTTTTGACCTAGAGACAGTGAAGGAACGGCGATATAGTTCCAAGTCAGGATGGTGTGTGACTTGGAGGGGAACTTGCAGGTGGTGGTGTTCCCATGCATCAGCTGCCCTTGTCCTTCTGGGTGGTAGAGGTCGTGACTTTGGAAGAGACTGTTGAAGGAGCCTTGGTGAGTTGCTGCAGTGCATCTTATAGATGGTACACACTGCTGCCACTGTGCGTTGGTGGTGGAGGGAGTGAATGTTTAAGGTAGTGGATGGGGTGACGATCAAGCTTTGTCCAGGGTGGTGTCAAGCTTCTTGAGTGTTGTTGGAGCTGCACTCATCAAGACAAGAGGAGAGTATTCCATCACACTGCTATGCCTTGTAGATAGTGGACATGCTTTGGTGAGTCAGGAGGTGAGTTACTCGCTGCAGAATTCCCAGCCTCTGACCTGCTCTTGTAGCCACAGTATTTATATGAGTAGTCCAGTTAAGTTTCTGGTCAATGGTCAGGATGTTGATAGTGGGGATTCAGCGACGGTAATGCCATTCAATCTCAAGGGGTGATGGTTAGCTTCTGATATGTTAGAGATGGTCATTGCCTGGCACTTGGATGGCACGAATGTTTCTTGCCACTTATCAGCCCAAAGCTGAATGTTGTCCAGTTCTTGCTGCATGTGGACATGGACTGCTTCAGTATCTGAGGAGTCGCAAATGATACTTATTCTGATTCCCATGGAGTCCACCAACAAACCAAAAAAATCCAATCCACCAACTGACCCCAATATCAGAAACCAAAAAAACCAAACTGGCAAGATTTCATTTTAATAAATTTTAACACTCAAAACCAAACCGACATAAATTAAACATGAACAGTCAAATCAGATATATCAAAGATAGTCCTTATGGATCCTCTGAACAGCCTTATTAGCAAAGTGGTGTTGAACAGTCCCACAGTGCAAAAAAATCAGGAATTTCCTCAGGTAGTTTTTAAAGTTCTGTCCTCCAGAATGCAGATACGGAAGTAATGAGGTCCCATTGATGGTGAACAATGCAAACTTCCCTTTAGTGGTTTGGTTTGTCACCTCTCAAACAACCTCGGCCTTGCCCACTACCTTCCTGATGACATGGTACCACGAATAATTTGTACTCACCAAAGACAGCTGCCACAAGTTATTCACCAATGGTCAGCCCTCAATACAGGCTCCTTTGCCTGCAGCCAAACTGCTGTTTTGTAGTCTGCTTCAATTCCAAACAACCTCTCCAGAAGCACAAAAACCTACAGCTCTCAGTTTGTTTCTTTATACAGTAACTGTGGGCGGCACAGTGGTGCAGTGGTTAGCACCGCAGCCTCACAGATCCAGCGACCCGGGTTCAGTTCTGGGTACTACCTGTGTGGAGTTTGCAAGTTCTCCCTGTGTCTGCGTGGGTTTCCTCCAGGTGCTCCGGTTTCCTCCCACATGCCAAAGACTTGCAGGTTGATAGGTTAATTGACCATTATAAATTGCCCCTAGTATAGGTAGGTCGTAGGGAAATATAGGGACAGGTGGGGATGTAGTAGGAATATGGAATTAGTGTAGGATTAGTATAAATGGGTGGTTGATGCTCGGCACAGACTCGGTGGGCCGAAGGGCCTGTTTCAGTGCTGTATCTCTAAATAAAAATAAATAAATAATAAATAAATAAAACTGGCTGATTTTTCCATCCATTGCAGAGTCCTTCTCCATTCTCAGAAGCCGTCTTGTCAAAACTGAAACTTAACCTTCAGTTATGTGTCCTTGGCACAAAAAAAAATCACAGGACTATTTGTTTATCTAACCTGGGTTAGACTTCCCAGAACCTGGAAGCCTTTAGTTTCAATTTCAAATCAAGGACTGTCTCAAAAAAAATCAAACACAAGCTGTATAGAACACAGTCTACACAGTCTCCATCACATACTGAACACTGCAATCATCAGTAAACATCCCCACTTCTGACCGTATGATGGAGGGAAGGTCATTGATGAAGCAGCTGAAGATGGTTGGGCCGAGGACACTACCCTGAGGAACTCCTGCAGCAATGGCCTGAGGCTTAGATGCTTGACCTCCAACAACCACAACCATCTTCCTTTGTAAAAGCAAAATACTGCAGATGCTGGAAATCTGAAATAAAAACAGAAAATGATGGAAATACTCAGCTGGTCTGGCAGCTTCTGTGGGGCGAGAAGCAGAGTTAATGTTTCAGTTCAGTGACCCTTCATAAGAATTCATCTTCCTTTGCGCTAGGTATGTCTCCAACCAGTGGAGAGTTTTCCCCCTAATTCCCATTGACTCCAGTTTAGCCAGGGCTCCGTGATGCCTCACTCGGTCAAATACTACCTTAATGTCAGGGACAGTCAATCTCATCTCATCTCTTGAGTACAGCTCTTTTATCCATGTTTGGACCAAGGCTGTAATGAGTTCTGGAGCCGAGTGGACCTGGTGGAAATCAAACTGAGCATCGGTGAGCGGGTAATTGCTGTGTTAGTGCGGCTTGATGGCACTGTCGACGACAGCTTCCATCACTTTGTTCAAGATTGAGAGTAGACTGATGGGGCAGTAATTGGCCGGATTGGATTTGTCCTGCTTTTTGTGGACAGGACATATCTGGGCAAATTTCCACATTGCTGGGTAGATGCCAGTGTTGTAGCTGTACTGGAACAGCTTGGCTAGGGGCACGGCTAGTTCTGGAGCACAAGTCTTCAGTACTATTGCCAGAATGTTGTCAGGGCCCATAGCCTTTGCAGTATCCAGTGCCTTCAGCCTTTTCTTGATATCGCATGGAGTGAATCAAATTGGTTGAAGACTGGCATCTGTGATGCTGGGGCCCTCAGGAGGAGGCCAAGATGGATCATCGACTTGGCACTTCTGGCAGAAGATGGTTGCAAATGCTTCAGCCTTGCCTTTTGCACTGATGTGCTGGGCTCCCCCATTGTTGAGGGTGGGGATATTTGTAAAGCCTCCTCCTTGGGTTAGTTGTTTAATTGTCCACCACCATTGACAACTGGATGTGGCAGGACTGCAGAGCTTAGATCTGAGCTGTTGGCCAGTTCCGAAGAGGTAATGCCAGCGAACAGTTCACTGTCAAAAACCTCACAGATTCTGGACCACCATATTCTGTCATAACCCAGTCACACACGAGATTCTTCAGCCACTTGCAAGGGAAGTGTAGCTCAGGTTGTTCCTTGTTGTTTTCATCTTCAGAGTACCTTCTTTATGCTGGGCTGCAAATAAGGCTAAAGAACCCCATCTACTTGAAGATGGGATGCCACCCCCACCCATCAGACACAAGTAGTGGACACTGGAATAAAAACAATAAATGCTGGAAATACTCAGCAGGTCTGGCAGCATCTGTGGAGAGAGAAGCAGAGTTAACGTTTCAGGTCAGTGACCCTTCATCAGAACTGGGACGCTGAACATCAACCCAGTATTTAGAGTCTGTTCCCTGGTCTCCACTCACCAGGAATAATATCACTACGCCAGTGGTCACTCTGTCTAGAAGTGCTTCCCCCACTGGCTGCCAGTGTGATGCTCGGTATATAGGCCGTACGTCCCATTGACTGGCAGATCGTCCCTTCTGCTGTTCGTAACAGTCAAGGTACAGGCCGTACCCAACCAGCCCGTGCTTGCAAAACTCAAAACATAGTGTCCAACATTAGATGTGATTCCATGATTGGACAACATTTGCTAAATAATCCTCAGTGTGCTAAAGAATTACGCTGACAACCAATTTCAGATTGTCAGTAGGGCTTGCAGTGTGGCGCATTTGCACATACTGAAAGCTGCATATATTAATACATAGGGCCCTGTTCTTTGCAGACAGAAAGAACATGTACACACATTGCACCTGTTTCAGCTAAACAAAATAAGTGACAGCCATTCGCTGGTTCGTTCCTCAGGGCAATGCGGTGACCAATCAGAGTCAAGCTGCCTGGTTTAAATTTCAAACAAAGCTTGGCAGTTAACTGTCAGTCAGCATAAACTGGTGCATTCTCCATGGCAACACCTCTACCAATTAGAGTTCATTTGCCAACCAATCAGCACTCTCTTCTTGTACCATATAAAGTTGTTGTTTTCCCTTACACTGGTATTCTGGTGGATTGTCTTAATGAGTGCAAGACGAAAGGTTTCGACAGCATGTCTTTATTTTCACCAAACTCAAGTTCTGTACTACCAAACAATTATAAATATTAGAAGGTATTTCTTTATACAGGGAGTGAGAACCATTTGGAACAGGAATGCCAGTTCTTTTTTATTTGTATTATCTTTCAGTTGAGGTGGTGCAGATGAAAGCATTGAGGATGTGAACAAAGAGTGTGAATGCTGCTGTCGGGAGATTCAGGATAGGGGAGGGATGAGCTTCAATGAGTTGAATGGTTTATTTCTTGTCCTTGACTGTGCCTGGTTCTTATCTCAGTTATTCAGGACACAGCAGGTTGCTTCTGGCAAGGATGATGCAAAGTATTGCACTCCCAAGGAAATGCCCCAGATCCCAAGTGGCATCATGGATTGTCAGGCCGGTGCATCAATGTGGGTTGGCACTGTGATCACTGGCAGGCAGTGGGGAAGAGGAGGGAGATGTGGGGGGCAAATTGGCAAGTATGTCACCCCCGCACTTTCCCTCCCAAGCCATTCTGATCCATACTGCAGGTTATAGAGCAGGATGTGCAACATCGAGGAACATGTTTGTGTGCCCACCGGCCTGCCTGCCACTTCAGATCAGAAATGGTGCATGGCGTAGAGGGACCTGGGCAATTGGAGCTAATAACCAAAAAGTTAAAGCACTGCCAGAGAGAAAGGCATCAGAAACTATTTGTAAAGCAGAGACTGTGTGAGTTGCTGCCTTCAAGCTGAACTGGGGCCAGCCTAGGACTCCACTTGTGACCGAGTGCTATCTGATGGGCGATTGGGCGGCTCCAAAGCTCTCGAGTACTTCCATTAATAAGAAGGTGGCTTTTCTTTTACTGGAAAACATGCTGCATCCATTAAACTACCGCCTTGTTCCACAACTTCACCTCACACAGATCGATAAATCAATGCCATTGAGCTTGCACGACATGCCTGGCAGCCAATCCGTCTGCTGCCAGCTGACCCTATGGCCAATAAAAAAAACTCATCGTTACCATCTAATTGGCCGTCTGTACGTGCATATTGAGCGTGTTAACCCACTGAGGAGCACAGCATCCTCTCGTGCCAACACAAGCCAAATCGCATTGTCGGTGTTCACTCTGGTGTAAACATGCCAATGTATGAGAGATGACGGACAATAAAAAACCCCGGCTGATGTTACCAGCCTGCTCCGTACAGCCACAATGACATAAAAATCTTGATTCGCAACACTCGCCGTATTGAGAGAGGCAAAGCAAAAACAGGTTAAAAATCCAAGGCCAAGTTGGGAAGAAAAAAAGATCTGGAAAAATTCCTTGCTTGACCCCCTTAAGTGATCGAGACTGGTCCAGGAGGTCACACTGATTACGGTTTGTAGTCAATATTCCACCTCCGTTTTGTGTGGTGTGATCTATACCCCAGCCCTAAATTGACCTTTCGAAGAGAATTCACTCTTGCTGCATGAGCCAGTCATCTTCTGGGAATGACGTCTAACCTGCATCTACCCCGAATATTAAAACAGAAAGTGCTGGAAATATTCAGCAGGTCAGGCAGCATCTGTGGAGAGGGAAACCTCTAATATGTTGTAACGGCATGACGGCATTTGTCGCACAGTCACGTTGTGGTGGTGTATTCTTTTAGGTGTCAGGACCTTGAAAGGGCATGATGTTGTTAAATTTGGGGGTTGATGGCGTTGGCTGTTTTAATGTTGGGATATTTGGTGCGGAGATACCTGTGGCGTTGGGGTATTTATTTAGAGATACAGCACTGAAACAGGCCCTTTGGCCCACCGAGTCTGCCGACCAACAACCACCCATTTATACTAATCCTAAATTAACCCCATATTCTCCACCACCTACCTACACTACGGGCAATTTACAATGGTCAATTTACCTATCAACCTGCAAGTCTTTGGAGGTGGGAAGAAACCGGAGCACCCGGCGGAAACTCACACAGACACAGGGAGAACTTGCAAACTCCACGCAGGCAGTACCCAGAATCGAACCCGGATCACTGGAGCTGTGAGGCTGCGGTGCTAACCACTGCGCCACTGTGCCACCCATGACCAGTGTTCCCTCTAAGCTGTGTGGCCACACAGCAATTCAGCATATACTGCGCAGAACAAACAGGCCGCGGACAGCCAACATTCCATTTAAGGGGTGCGCATGTACGACCATTCGGCAATCTTAAAAGGACCGCGCAATACAAATAAAAGCAGCCGCACACAGTGGAGAGAAATTAAAGGGAACATTGGCTATGTCATTTGATGTTTTAACATTGCTGTACTATAGTATTGCTGTATCTGTGGTGAGATGGCGTTGGGCATTTCAATGTTGGGATTGTTTCTCCTTTAAAGCACATAAAGATACACACATTGCCTGTGTTATGCACGTGGTACGTAGCACAGAGAGGAGTTGATGAAGAGCCAGCCTTACACAGTGGCTTGTAGATGCCTCAGAGTGTTATTGAGGTCCATGACTGTCTGTTCCTTCTGTGGTGTTGTGAATGCCCCCTGTGCAGGTGAGTTGCTACCCGACCCCGCCATGTTGTGCCTGGGCTACATGCGAAGTCTGTCTGTCGGACAAACATCGGCAGCGGTCAGCAATCGGACCTTGGAGAACTTCTCCTCATTCACCTTCGGTCCGTGCGTTCCTTTCCTGGTATGGGTTAATTTCCATGACTACCCGCCCCTCACTGGACAGGGAGGTCCAGCTGCCACCATTACTGCAGGATCCACAGTCAGCCTGTGGTTATGAGCAACACCTGTGCGTCCTTATGTCTGAGTTCCGTGGAGACATCCTCAGTGATAATTGTGCGGGGTTAGAAGACAACCACCGAAATTCTCAAAACTGTCCTGTTTATACTGCACCCTCCACCCTGTAATACTGCACCCTCCACCCTGTAATACTGCACCCTCCACCCTGTAATACTGCACCATCCGCCCTGTAATACTGCACCATCCGCCCTGTTATATCTGTTTGTGTGCAGGGGGTTGGGTAGATGGAGTTGAGGACGTGCTTATCTCTTTGTAAACTGGATTAAATTCTCAGCTGCTAATTCATCTCTCAACTCCAGCTCCCTTTGCCGTTCTGATGCTCTCTTTCATTTCCCCCAATCTTCCCAGTCCCTGTGTTAATTTTTTTTACCACAAAGTTGAGCAATAACTCCCTCCCACCTTCATATTCCCCTCTCCTCTCTTGATCAGTCAGGAGGGTTTCAACGCGCCCCCAGTTGTGGTGTTCGCCTCTCTTGTGCAGTGACTGATTTGTCTGTGTCAACATCTATCACCGAGTAGTTTTATTGAAGGCAGAAATGAGTTGACATTCTGCGTGCGGCTTCTGCCACATCGCAATGCATGCGGTTACTTCAGTGTTCTACATTGCTATGATTTATTGCACGATGCTTGAATAGAGACTCCATACCATTGATCTGGAGTTGCAAAGGATCTTATATTGCACCTCTGTCTGGGACGTCCCAAAGTGCTTTACAGTCAGTAAGCTACTTTTGAAGTGTGGTCACTGTTGTAATGTCGGAAACACAGCAGCCAATTTGCGCACAGCAAGCTCCCACAAACAACAATGTAATATTGATCAGGTCATCTGTTTGAGTGATGTTGGTTAAATGATAAATATTGGTCAGAACACCAGGGCAAATCGGCCTGCTCTTCTTCAAAATAGGATCTTTAACGTCGGGGCCTCGGTTTCATATCTTATCGCCGCCCACAGTACAGCACTCCCTCAGTACTGCACTGGAAGTGTCAGCTGAGATTTTGTGCTCAACTCTCTGGAGTGGGACTTGCAACTACAACCTTCTGATTCAGAAGAGTGAAACCCACTGAGCCAGGGCTGTCAAGAGAGTTTACTGCAGTCCTGCTGGAATCTAAATATGACAGCACTTTCCCCATAACAGCAAATGACGTGTGAGGTCTGACATTGCTGTCTTGAAGTAAAAGTATTACTAATACTCAAAGACACAGGTTCAGGGAATAACTCATTTTTTAAGTGTTTTGTGCGGCCGTCTATGAGGCTTTCGGCCCCTTGCAGATGATAATTAGGGGCCTAATGCCTATTGAAGGACTCCTGTGCCAAATTGAGATGTCCCGAGGAAAGGAGGCATTGGGCCTGCTCCGTTCAGGCTTTACAGAGACCCATGAGGCCTAGTAAGCGGCAGTCAAAATAAGTGAGTTTACTTTGAACAGGAGAACTCCTTCTCCCGGTTCCAGAATACCTTTGATCGCTTTCCTCCTCCTCCTCTCCCAGCACTTCCTTGAGGGCCACTTCCAATGAGGCAGACAGCCAAAAATTGAATTCTTCTGTCGGGCGAGTGGCCTGTAGAGGCGGGACAAGCACCAACAGATCACTCCGAATATGTAGATGAGGCCGGAAGACCAATTTCTGGTGATCCTCAAGTCTCTGTCTCCAGACTCAAGGATTGTTCTTTATGGCCATTTGCTGCTCCAGAAATGACATAAATACATTTTAGGTAGATTATCAAAACCATTCATAATTTTGAATGCATCTATTACATTTCCCCTTAATTTTCTCTGCCCTGAAGAGAACAGCTTCTCCAATGTCTCCATACAACTGAATTTCCTCATCCCAGGTAGTAAATCTCCTCTGTGCCCTCTCCAAGGCCTTGATACCCTTCTAAAGTCCAGTGCCTAGAATTCAATGACCTGTGTCTGAATAGATGGTCATTTGCCCTCATTCAGACATGGCCAAGTGACCAAATTCTGGCTGCCACGTCGAAAGTATTTGCAAACACTGTCCTCTGTTCCTGACACAAAACATCAGTTGCTCCTTAGCAACACACAAAGGTTTGTTCCCAAACACTGATAACTTTGACGTCAGGAATTTGCTCGTGGCTTCTGCCGTTGGACTGCCTTCACTTCAGCGGAAGCTCAGTAGAAACGTTGTTTGCATGTCTATCCGGGGTTTTTCTCCGGATTTATAGCATCCAAGCAGGAGAATCCCCAAGGACATGCCCACCAAGAATTTTTATTTAATGACCTGGACTTAGGGGGGAAAAAAGAAATTGTTGTATATTTTTCTACCTCACGATTGGTACTCAATTTTCTGACTGGCTGATGCAGTTCACATTCTAGTTCAACATGAGCAGTGTAAAAACCTTAATGCCTCTCTCTACACGTACAGAAATTGTCAGCTCTAACTCACTGAGTCTTTGCCACCCGTCTGTCATGTGACATGGCTTACCCTGGTGCACTGTGGGTATTGTAGTCCCACCACAGAGGT
The DNA here is from genome assembly GCF_036365525.1 of Heterodontus francisci. NCBI lineage: Eukaryota > Metazoa > Chordata > Chondrichthyes > Heterodontiformes > Heterodontidae > Heterodontus > Heterodontus francisci. The sequence continues at coordinate 14,132,483 of NC_090413.1, read as the reverse complement.
AACCAAAATTACCATGAGATGTCACTTTGTCTCATACTTGCAAAGAATTGATCCAGAGCAGCTGGGAATCCCCAACGCCCAAGTTGTAAAGAAATTTCCAACTCAAGGCCGGGGCACAGACAGAAGGGATGGCTTAAGTTGGGGTTTTGGGGGAAGGGGGTGATGGCTGGGATTGAGAACTCTTGGAAGCATCTCTAACATTAAATGACCCATGTTAGTTTCTTTTTTCAAAAGCTTATAATTTGTTATTTGGAGAACAAGGGGCATAAAGTTACAACCGGCAATGTGCCAACTCAGGGCTGATACCCAGAATTATGTCTTTCAACTAAAAGTAAGAAGCACTTAGAATTATATTCAGGTAGGGTGGTACAATAAAAAACCTTTAGCTCAATATCGAGACAAAAACCTTAGCCTCAATAAAGCATTGGATGCTGCAATGATGAAGTCATGTTTAGTTCTTGGATGTACAAGTTATGCTGGCTGTATAACATTCCTCATCTTCAGTTGTCTTCTAGTCTTGGGTTGTAAATGAAGCAATAGTTTTTACAACCTTGAGTGCCCTCAGATTGTTGTCAGTCGAACAAACCAAGTCTCATAGCTCAGCATGTCTGAGCAGAGATCTCCAGTGTACCACCCGCAATGAGAGGAGTGACTGTAAGGTGTTTAAACAGAGATGCTGTCTTTCCCCTCACTGAGTACAATCTGCCTGCTTGGACAACAAGTTTGACCTCTGGTTAAAGTCTAATTCTTCATCTTTTTTTTCTATCTCAGGTCTGAGGATTTCTGGTCCCAACCTTACAAGCTTCCAGTATTAGACTTCAGCTGAGGACTGGGCAGTGCACGAGGACCAAACTAAAGACAATGGGCTCCCTTTGGTGGACACTTTGGGTTTGCTGGATCACACTTTTCAGCTCAACACCTGCAGAAGGTAAGGCATGATGCATGTTGAAGGACTAGTGAGCGGCTTTGGGTTAAGGCTGTATTTAAAGATTGGAATAAGCCATGTATTTCAGATATGACAGTCGCCACTCGGGGAGGTTGTAAATGGTAGAGCTGCAGGCTTCCCACCATGTTTGACTATTTTTGCTAAGGTATAAAAGCCTATACTTTGAGCAACTTTCTTGTTCCTGCATTCTGCTGTCAAGAGGACAGAGCGGTGGCCTGGTGGAATCGTGGGGGGTGGGGGGGGTGGTGTTGAGAGGGTTGAGTGATTCAGGGCTGTGTGGTTTAGCTTGTGTCACCCGGTTTGTGTCAGAATCTAGTGGGTTGGCTCTGTGGCCTTGTGAGACTTGTAGGATCAGGTGTCAACTCACGCACTGAATTCTTTCCCCCCAGTGCGACATTTAACAAATTCAGCAATCAAGCTGATTCCTGGTGGCATAGAGAGTTTAATGTGCTGAATTCAATCATCAGGGTGCTCTCCAGTTAAAGTGAAAAATGTTAAGCTGCGGTTATGCTTCGCAAGAGGCACTGAGCTTCCCACCTGCTGCTCGTGACAGGAACTCAAATGGAATTTGTCAGGCTTTCTGGCAGTGGGCTTTAGTAACTCCTGACAAATGTGTGTGCGGATTGGAGCTGGCTTGCAGGCCCCATCGCTGGCACAGGTCTGGTGTAATATTAAAGCAGCTTCAGGCATTAACTGTCCTCTGTAGCAGTCAGTATTTGGTGACGCAGATTATAATTAAATATCCAATGAACCCTTATATGGAGCCAAAGAGCTATAAACAGCAGAAACTGTGACGGGGAGACCCCGGGACAAGTGTCCTTATTACCTCCCTGTGGTATCAAACAGAATTACATAAAATGCACAGCAACAGAGCATTCTTCCCAACTCATCCATACTCCAGACAAGCCTGCTCCCACCTTAAATCATGTCAGCCTATCAACATATCCTTCTATTCCTTCTCCCCCTCGTGTTTGTCTAACTTACTTTTAAATGTGTCTATGCTATTTGCCTCAACTACTCCCTGTGGTAGAAAGTTCCACATTCTAATCATTCTTTGGGTACAGAAGTTTCTCCTGAGTTCCCTACTAGATTTGTTAATGGCTTGCTAATCTTATATTTATGGCCCCTAGTTCTGGGGTTCCCCGCAAGTGGAAACATCTTCTTTGCATCTACCTGCAAACGGCAATTGATGTGAGATCAATTGTTAATTTTAAATCTGAGATTGATCAGATTTTTGTTATCCAAGGTATTAAGGTTTATGGGGCAAAGGTGGGTATGTGGAGTTAGGTCGCAGATCAACCATGATCTATTGAATGGCGGAACAGTCTCGACGGGCTGAATGGCCTCCTCCTGTACCCATGTTCCCTTCCCATAATTTTAAAGACCTCGATTAGACCACCCCTCCGCCTTTCCTTTTCTTGAGAGTCTGTTCAGCCTTTCCTGATGGTTATAACCTCTCGTTGGTAATGCTTGACGGTTCTCTGCTTTCAGTTGGAGCTCCTGCTCTGTTTTGCAGGGTTTCGCTATTTAAGTGTCATTTTGCGTGGCGTTGAGGAACTCAGTTGGCGTTAACCCGATGAACAGGCTGCCACCTTTCCACGGGACAGAACAGCTCTGGATCTGACCAAATCTCTGGATTTAATAAGCCCATTCAGCACGTTGAATTTTTCAGTAGCTTGTTTCTAGTCTGAGCCCGGCATGAATTGCTCATACCTGTTTGTACCTCCTTGTCATTGCATTCTGTCCTACGGTGTGGCTGTTCCAAGTGGTTTGGTTTTAAAACAGGCATCCGCTGCCAACTTGCAGCAGTTAATTGAGCCGAAGGAATCGCTGGGCAGGCTTAACGGGCAGGAAAATACACAGTGGCGCAGTGGTTAGCACTGCAGCCTCACAGCTCCAGGGACCCGGGTTCGATTCTGGGTACTGCCTGTGTGGAGTTTGCAAGTTCTCCCTGTGTCTGCGTGGGTTTTCTCCGGGTGCTCCGGTTTCCTCCCACAAGCCAAAAGACTTGCAGGTTGATAGGTAAATTGGCCATTATAAATTGTCACGAGTATAGGTAGGTGGTAGGGAAATATAGGGACAGGTGGGGATGTTTGGTAGGAATATGGGATTAGTGTAGGATTGGTATGGATGGGTGGTTGATGGTCGGCACAGACTCGGTGGGCCGAAGGGCCTGTTTCAGTGCTGTATCTCTAATCTAAAAAAAAATCTAATCTAATAATCAGATGATGCTGCTGTCTTTGAGCGTGACCCAGCCTTCTGCAGGTCTGGTGCATTCAATGACGTACGGTGCCGTGGAGGCTCGGGGCTCAGTTAATGCAGTAACCTGATGCAATTAAGACATTGGCAATTGCCCCCTGTAGCTGGCAGACACAATCGGGGCAGCTTTAGCCTAACCCGCCTGTCAGGAAAGGGGCATCATTATGCTTTTACACTCTGTTCTGTTATACTTATTGCAATCACAGGAGAGTAGTGTTGGCGCAGTGCGTAAAAACAGCTTTTCACCCGATCCCGTGGGTTTTCCTCCCACAATGTTGTTGATTGAAGCAGGATTAATTCTTTCTTCCTGTGAGCAGCAAGGTGTACTAGTTACAAACACCGTCCTTTAACCTTGTGGTGTGAATCCTGATGGAATGTTGTGGGACAAAAGTCCTTTCTCTCCATCAGTGTTCTCTCTCTGCCAGTGGTCTCGTTTCATTTAATTTCTTCTTTATAACTAATAAACAAACGTATTCAAAGTAATCTTTAAAAAAAAAAAATGCCAATTATTTAAGGCTCCCATGAGTTTTTTTTTCTCCCAGGTTTGCTCTCAGCAGCCTCCTGGAGATTAATCTTCCATTCCTGGGGGTGCCGTGACTACACTGGAGGGTTGGCAAACCCACCCATCCCCCTCCCCCTTGTTCATGCAGTTCAGCATGGTGAGTTTGTGAGTGCTGGATCTCGTGCCATCTCTAATTCTCTCTCCTCCAAGGTTGTGGGACATGTTCAATCCTCACACAGCCTCAAAAGTGACAAAACTCAGCAAGTTGTACCCTTTTAATCGAGATGTTGAAAATCATGAAGGATTTTGACTGTAAATAGAGAGAAACTGTTTCCATGGGCAGGAGGGACAGTAACTAGAGGGCACAGATTTAAGAGAATAAATAAAAGAAGCGGAGAGGCAAGGAGGTAAAAGTTTTATGACACAGTGAGTTGTTGTAATCCGGAATGCGCTGCCTGAAAGGGCAGTGGAAGCAGATTCGATAGGAACTTTCAAAAGGTAATTGGATAAATACTTGAAGGGGAGAAAATGGCAGGGCTGTGGGGAAGGGGGACTAATTGCATGGCTCTTTCAAAGAGCCAACACAGGCTTGTTGGGCCAGATGACCTCCTATGATTCCAAAAGCTGTGCATTTAGGATAATTGGCAGAGAGAAAAGGCCGAGCATCAGCCCGTGTAGTTTTGACCCTCAGACAGCATCATAAAGTGCTCTCATTGCGTTTCCCCGACGTTCATGCAGACTGCACAGTCCCCGTCTCATCAACATTCAGACAGGTAGCCCATGGACTGTAATCAAAGTGTCAAACTCTCGAGGACAGATACAGCTATTTCTGTTGCTGTTTATTATCAAGATTAAACAGACTGGGACTGGATGCACGGCAATTAAATATCCTTCTCTGCTCTCTGTCAGTTGTCCGCAGTCTAGAGTTTATCAAAAAGTGTTGAGGGGATGGCGGGCATGACAGTTCAAAACCCATGACAGTGATGTACATTCAGGAACAGAATCCCTACCTTTTATTTTCCGATCAGATAATTGCCAATTGACAAGGTAGGGTGCACCCTATCCAGTCTCCAATCTGCTGTGAGGAGCTGATGCTTGAGGGGAAGCTGTTTTTTGACGCACAAATGAAGATTCCCCTGGTGGTTGTAGAATAGGAGTGAAAGGCCAAACCCACAGCCTCTGAATCATTGGGTGGGATCTTCGCAGAAGCTGGGATGTCCCGATGGCGGGGAGCTTTTCGGGTGGCTGCCACGCGCAGGCAGAAAGCTGGTTCCCCCCACCCCCCTCCCTGCGATATTGCCAGGCAATCAAGACCGAGCAGGGTAAGGAAGGCGGGTGGGCCTCCCATGCTGCTGACCCAATGAGAGGGCCAGTGGTTCTGCAGCCTCGGCAGTGCCGTTGAGGGAGGTGGCCACTGCTGAGGCAGCCAGGGGAAACGCAGGAATGCCTCCATTTTCAGGCAGGATCGGCAGATAGTTGTTCCGTTGCCGGAATCAAGCAGGCAGGCCCCAGCTATCGGAGGGGCAACCCCTCCAGCGGCAGTGTCGGGGCTGCGGGGGCAGCCTTTGTCACTGGTGCCCCCTCTCCCCCCCCCCCCCCCACATCCTTGGGCCATGGAGCCTCTGGCTTTGATGTCTCCCCTCCCCCTCCACCCCAGAACGCTACTGGGAGGATACCTCAATGCAGCTGGTGGCCTCCCCACGTGGCATGGGGCTGCTCTGCCACCAGGAAAATGCTGGCGGCCCGGAAAAAGGGCCCTTAATTGGGCCTGTGATTTTCAAATCGGCCGCCTCCCCCCATCCCCAACACAGTAGCTGAGCCACTCCCGTTCCCACTGCTGTCTTGGCACGGCTACCCAGCATTTTACCAGCCCACCCACCTCCCAGCCTGTCACCCTGTGGTCGGTCAAATTCCAGCCAATGACTCCCTACTCTTCCTAAAGACTGGGCCCCCACTGAAATTCAGAAAGCAGCAGTGATAACCTCAACAGGGCACAGTGCACATATCCCAGCTCCACTCGGCATGTGGCAGACCTTTACAAATCATCAGATTTTCGCCTTTGATTCCTGACCGTTCCAGAGTTCACAAATCTCAGCCAGGGCTGGATGTTCAAGTGTTACACACTTTGGAGCGGGTACAGAAGAGATTGGTTCCAAGGATGAGGGATTCCAGTTATGCGGATAGACAGATAAAGCTGGGGTTGCTTTCCTTGGAGCAGAGAAGGTTAAGAGGAGATTTGCTGGAGGAGTTTAAAATTATGAAGGAAAGAGTTCAAAAAGGGAGGCTATTTCCATTGGCTGGAGGTTTGATGAACAAAGAGCATAGATGATTTGTGAAAGGGCCAGAGGTGATTGGAGGAAAACCCAGAATAAGTGAGTGGTTTTATCAGAGGAGGTGGGACCAGCAAGAAATGGCTCAACACATCAGAACTCCTAACTTCCCGAGGTTTATGTTCAGCTCATCGCAAAACTAAAATCCTCCCACACCCCATGACACCACCACCCAGCGTCTCCCTTATCAGCAGCACTGCTCAGTAAATTATACAGTGAAAGGACAAGCAGTGAATCTGACCTACCTCTCTTTCAATATGCAACTGGACCCCACAGTAACCTGCACTCTGAGTGCGTTTCTGAAATAGATGGGGTGTTTGAATCAATTCATTCAACACATATACCAGCTAAAAGTTGAAACATGATGTGCAAACCAAACCACTCCCTCCACCAACAAACACACACACACACACTCACAACTACACACTCTCACATGTACATACTCATACAGATGTACTCATGCACATTTAAACACATACACTCTCACTCACTCACTCACTCACATGCACACACACAGGCACACACACAGACATCGTTCACTCACTCTTGCTCACTCATTCTTGTGCACTCACTCACACAGACACACACACACTCATAGACTTATGCATTCATAGGAACACAAACACACACACTTATGAACATATGCATGCACACACAAATTGAAGGAGAACAGTGTGAAGGAAGGGTAGATCCCGAATACAGCCGAGTTTCATTAATCGGCGTTTGGAGTGTGAAAGGCCGCAGAATAGTGTTTAAGTAATTAACAATGCATTCAGTTGCTTTTAGACTCATTGTGGTGAATTACTGTAAGTAGCACATGGGTTTTGCATGGGTTGTTACGGAGGCAGAGATTTACAGGATGAATGATGTAATTACCATTCAGTGAAGTTGAATGAAACTGATTTACACGGTTGACTCTGGGCTCTGACCTGTTAGTAAGTGTACTGAGACACACAGGGTCATCCAAGCTCCTCAGTATAATGAATGTTTGTTTTTCCCAAAGATGCCTTTGACAAAAAAAAAGCACATTTACCATAGCTAATGGTTTAGGAATTTTGGAGCTCCCTTCCTTTCCATTTCATGCCACCCACTCTGCTAGTGGTCTCCGTGCTAGTGTGAATGGGGAGAGGGAGGAGCTTCTAACATCTGTACATAAACAGCGTTATGTCCTTTGGTTAAGATTTCTTTTTGTTCGTGGGATATGAGCATCTCTGGCTAGGACAGAATTTATTGCCCATCCTTAACTGCCCTTGAGAAAGTGGTGGTGAGCTGCCTTCTTGAACTGCTGAAGTCCTTGGGGTGTAGATACACCCACAGTGTTGTTAGGAAGGGACTTCCAGAATTTTGACCCAGCGACAGCGAAGGAACAGTAATATAGTTCCAAGTCAGGTTGGTGTGTGGCATGCTGGGAACTTGCAGGTGGTGGTGTTCCCATGCATCTGCTGCACTTGTCCTTCTAGGTGGTAGAGGTCGCAGGTTTGGAAGGTGCTGTCAAAGGCTGTCAAACCCTGTCTTCCTGTTCAAATGGTTGTAAAAGTTCCAATGATACCCAAAAAGGCATCTAGGACCTTGGTAAACAACAACACCTTGATAGGAGATGGTGGCATAGTGGTAATGTCACTGAGCTAGTAATCTAGAGGCCCAGGCTAATGCTGGTGGGAATTAAAATGTAATTAATAAATTCAATTAATTAATCAAAAAAACTGGAATTGAAAGCTAGTCAGTAATGGTGCCCTGAAACTATCCTCAATTGTTGTAAAAACCCATCTGGTTCACTAATGTCCTTTAAGGAAGGAAATCTGCCGTCCTTACCCGGTGTGGCCTACATGTGACTCCAGACCCACAGCAATGTGGTTGACTCTTAACTGCCCTCTGAAATGGCCGAGCAAGTCAGTTGGTCAAGGGCAATTCGGGATGGGCAACAAATGCTGGCCTTGCCAGCGACGCCCACATCCCTTGAAAGAATTTTTTAAAAGTCTATCTGCTCAACCGATCATATTTAAGTATTGAGAGAGAATCAGAGGAATGACAGAGAAGAAAATAGGGTGAATTAGAGTCAGATCAGGTACAGAGAGAGAAATAGCGAGGAAAGGAAAGATTGAATTGAGAGAGAGGGGGAATAAAAAGGAAAGTTTAAAAAAAAATTAAAGTTAAGTTTTTTTTTTAATCTCTCACAATTTACTACTAGCAGGAATGAGAGTACAAAGTTTAAATTGTTCCCTTTGTGGGCTGGAGAGATTGTTAGTGCGAGAGCATAAATTTCAATATTTTAAAAAAAAGGTATTTATACTGTTAAGTACCAGCCATAATTTTCTGCGGTAAATTTGATTGGCAGTCAAATGCAGCAATTGCATGAAACGCACGGCAAGCTGCCATTTCCGTGAGGCTAACAGCGGAGCAGTGCATATCATCCAGTAACTTGTGGCAGTTCACGGGGTGTCTCTTCCTCGTTACAAGTTGCTAGACGATTTACAGCATTTATAACGACCGTTCAGTAATTAATTAAACTGGGTGATATTTGGGCAGCAGTTTCTGGACGATTGTCGTTGGCTCCTGCCACAAATTCCATGCTTTTGCCATCAATTCCAACCCCCTTCCTGCAAACTGTTCGTAACTTTGGCAACCCCAAACTCCAACCTTTGACCCCTAATCCACTCCATCACAAAAAATACCTACTGCTATCTGTACAATATCGTTTGCGCTTTCCCTGCCTCAGCCCGTCCATCATGGTTATTCCAAGCTTGATTATCCCAATGCTTTACTGGCTGACCTCCCATGCGGCAAACTCCATAAGCTTTAGCTCCTCCAAAAGTCCGACTCATCTATCATCCCGGCCCCACAACATTTTCAATTTAAAATTCTCAGCCTTGTTTTCAAATCCTTCCGTGGCCTTGCCTCATTCCTATTTCTGTCGCCTCCTCCAGCCCGAAAACCTTCCAGGAGTTCCTGCAATCCTTCACCTGTGGCCGCTTGTGCATCCCCCACTTTGTTGGCGGCCTTGCCTTCAGCCATGTGGGCAGTAAGCTTTGGAATTCCCTTCCTGAGCCTCTCCACCCTGCTCCCTCCCACTCCTCCTTTAAGATGCTCCTTAATACCTCCCTATGTGACCAAGCTAAAGTACTGGTCCTAAAATCCGCTTTGGCACAGTATCCATTGTTGTCGGATTAACCTCCTGTGGAGGACATTTGTCTCCATTAAAAGCGCTATAAAAATGCAACTTATGGTTGTTGAATACCAATTGCATGTTGGATACTTGTTACTAACTGGAAGCTAATTGCGTTCTGATATTCCTTAGTGTTGCTATGGCAGTAATAAGGAAACTGTGACATTAGACATCACTTCATCCATGGAAGGACCTATTGAATAATCCCAGAAATAGCAGTGATTGGTGGAATCAACATAACATGAACCCCCACCCACTCCAGATTGGCTGGAAGTTGGGCAGGATGGGAGCTTTGCCCAGTATGTGGGATTTTACCTGGACTTTAGTGAATGACTGAGAATGTGGTGTGGTGAGGTCCCACACAAGGGAAGTATCTGGGCGCATGAAGGTGAAAAATAGAGAGGGAGTGATGAATAAACTGGAAGTAAAACAAATGGCTGGAGTACGGTAAGGTGGCTGAATCCCTTTGCACACCTGGCCCATTTCTGCCTAAAGAAAGACGTTCATTTCTTCGCACCTTTCACTGTCTAGGGACAACCCAAAGCGCTTTATAGCCAATGAAGTACTTTTGAAGTGTAATCACTATTGTAATGTAGGAAACACAGAGCCAATTTGCACACAGCAAGGATTTTCTTTATTTGTTCTTGGGATGTGGGCGTCGCTGGCAAGGCTAGCGTTTATTGCCCATCCCTAGTTGCCCTTAAGAAGGTGGTGGTGAGCTGCCTTCTTGAACCTCTGCACTCCATCTGGTGTAGGCACACCCACAGTGCTGTTAGGAAGGGAGTTCCAGGATTTTGACCCAGCGACAGTGAAGGAACAGCGATATAGTTCCAAGTCAGGATGGTGTGTGGCTCGGAGGGGAACTGGCAGGTGGTGGTGTTTCCATGTATTTGCTGCCCTTGCTCTTCTACATGGAAGAGCAGGGTTGTCCAACATACGGCCCACGGTCCAGCCCTCCAAAGATTTCCATCAGCCCATGGGTGCAAACTGCGGGAATGTCAGGCACCTCGGTGGACAGCTATAGACTTGTTAGGATCCTGCTCCCACACAATATGGCTGCACTCAGTGGAGAGGCGGTATTCACAGCCTGCTGCTATAATCCACGTTTGTGGAGAGTGGGGAGGGCAGTGGAGAGCTGAGAGCGAGGGACTCACAGAAAGAGAGCAACATGGGGGGCGAGGAAGAGACAGAGAGAGGGGTAAAGAGCGAGCGTCTGAGGGGGGCAGAGACAGAGCGGGCTGGGGGAAGAGAGAGACAGACAGAGAGAGAGAGAGAGACAGTAAGATAAATTTTTAATCCCTTTATCTTTTCGAAATTTTTTCACTGGCCCCCTGTAGGACAAAAATTGTAATGTGCCCCCCCCCCCCCCCCACCCCATGCCAAAAGGTAGGACCCCCTTGTGGTAGAGTTTGAGGGTTTGTATGACGCTGTCAAAGGAACGTTGGTGAGTTGCTGCATTGGTTCCACAAACAACAATGTGATAATGACCAGATAATCTGTTTTAGTGATGTTGGTTTGAGAGAGAAACATCAGCCGGAACACCAAAGCCCCGAACATGTAGGAGACAGCATTTGACAATTCATCTTGTTGTTTTGTATCTTCACGCACTTCCCTTAGAGAACAGTGTGAAATAGTGGAAGAATTTGCCCAGTCTGACAGGCCATGACATGAACACAATCCTTCTTTGGCAGTAGCCATCCTTAATTAGCCAGTAGGGCTCCCACAACACCATACAATGAGGTGGGCGGGGGAGGGGCAGGGTCAGTCACACTCAGCCACCAGGGCCAAATATCCCACTGTCAACCCAGAGGTCAGAGTGGGGTTTGAACCCTGCGTCTTCAGATTCTAAGGCTTAGCTAAAGACTTGTTTGCTGTCAGGGCACACTGCAAAATAGGCAGTCACTTTGGGAGGATTGCTTGACACCAGGTCTCTGAGGCCTGGTCCCTGAATAATAAAAACATCGAGGAGTTGCCAAATGATTCGGCTCCTGGTGACTGTGACATCAAATGATACTGTGTGTATTCACACTGGCCCTTGAAACACTGCTGAGTGACATGAGCTCTGCCAGCTCTAATCTTCTGACAAGCTGTTGGCCCAATGGGATTCGGGGAGTGCTGAGATTACCAGTGTTCCATTGTAGAACTTAATAGAGCCTTAACATGGCTGTCAGTTGTATGTTACCATGTTTATCGCACTGGTGAAATTTAAAGGACTTCAATCATGTAATTAGCCCGCGGACCGAACACGCTGCAGGTGCTGTGATTTTGCTTCAACAAAATCTGAGCTCATTACAGAATGTAATTTGGAATCGCGGAGGGGAATAAACCTGTAGTAATCTGCCAGTTGAGCAAGTTAATCAGGGCTGGAGTCTCCAGCAAAAGGCCTGAGGGCACCGCTGGGGAAAGGAAGGGAGAGCAAAGCTGTGGAAAGTGCTTTGGCCTGGCCTGTCCCACAGAAGGGCTGCTAGCCGCACTCACTGGAACCAGCTCCGAATTTTGGACTGCTGGCCGATCCTTTCATTCTCACCCAGACCCCACGTCCCTCTCACTTTCTCTCTCCCCTTCATTTCTTTCCCTCATGATGTGACTCTGCCCCTTCTCTCACTCTCTCTCTCTCCCTCTCTTTCTCTCCTCAAGCCCCCACCCCACACCCCCCCCCACCCCCCCATTCTCCCCCAGGTGTTACAGTTGCACTGTTTCTCTCACCTTCCTCTTCGACTTGTACTCTTCTCTTTTCCTCTTGCCATTGATGTCATAGTCACTTATGGCACAGAAGGAGGCCATTCAGCCCATCAAGTCTGTTCGCAGGTGCAGAATGGTGCTTACTGCCAGTGCCTGTCACCTCTGCATAGATGGATGAGGACAGTGCATGTCAGCACGCCATTCAACTATGAGA